>NC_044911.1:10061582-10688936 GCF_001633185.2 Quercus lobata | reverse complement strand
CAAAAGTATTTCTTCACTTCATCTATCCCACATTAATAAACAACATTCTATGCAATTTTCCATCTCTATGGCAGATTGATTCACAAAATCAAGATGTTCAAAGTAAATATCCACACCATCAATCTTCAACATTTCACAATTTTTCTTTTTTGGTTTCAAAATAAATGGTGTATCTCATGTACCTAGTGAGTCTTGAAACCAAAACCTCACCCTCGACCTTGCTCTTACAAGAAGAAGAGGCACCATTCGAGCATAGAGCTCATTGGCAACATTTCTGAATTTTTTTACACCAATATCAAACAAAATTTATATATTATCTATAGCCAACAATGGTGTACCCTCAACACCAAAAACAAAGTCAATATAGAAAATAGACCAGCCAACTTAGAATTCAACAACACATTGGCCCAACTAGCCTCTAAGAGACCAAAATGAAAATTTAGACCACACTACATGCATTCATTCCGAAAAAAATCCTATAATTAAGTATAAGAGCAAAATGCCAATCCTTGATGTTAACCTACTATAATCTCTCCTTCAATTATTACAAGTCCTCAATCACCGTCCCAATCCCCAAAACTAGTGGCTGCCTCTCAAAATTGATTGCCACAATTTATTCTATCAATCAAAAGTCTACAAGGATGACCTCCCTATCTAGATCAACCACACCACATGCTTGCATTGATTTCCACTGAAACAATGTTCTAGGATCAGTTCAACATTCCCCACTAATTACTAAGACTCCCTGCTTGGCAAAGTATAATGTATATAGGATAAGATTTCTCCCTTTAAATCCAATTTCCTCCAATTTTTACGACCAATTTTTATAGAGATGTAAGACATGGCATTTAAAAATCAAATAAATGCCACATGTCTCACATCCAACTAACTGACTAAGAATGGGAGGGGAACATTTCCGATAGAGTTTATTTGAAGTCCAGATTACAAGTTTAACACAGAAATTGAGTCTTTCCAGAATCCAAGTCCAAAATCCCTAGCTCCAACATTCAACCCAATATGCCAAACAACTAGACCAAAAACTAAACAAAATAGCATACCTGAAAAACTGGAGGTACAGGAAAGAAGAGACAGTGCAGATATAACTAATGGGAGCACTCAACAAGAATGCCATGAAGCTGTCGACAGTAAATAATACTCGCAGCCAAATCGATTTTTGATGCTTTCATCACATTCACTTTCAATAAGATCCAATAATGATTGCAAAGTTCCTAATTTAATTCGGTTTGAACTCTTGGAGACAAAACCATTAGATTTCCAAGAAACCTTCCCAAGAATGATAGCAACAGTTTAGCCAACACAAAAGTCTAGTATCAAAGAATCCTCATGAATCTCTTCCTCCAAAAAAATGGCTAAATGGGAATAAGATTCTTGAAGCTGAAGCATTTGTGCAGAGTCTGATCTCAAGGCAGTGAAATTTCCCACATAAGAAAACCAGAAAGCTTTTCTCAATTCTGTGAAAATACACAAAAATAAAATTTCAATATATATAGTCAAACCATGAGGCCAAAACTGATTTGGCACCAAAAAGATAAGTACGAATCACTCAAACAACTTAAATGCGAAAATATACAACTCAAGTTTGTCAGCAAGGTGTTTGGAAGGATACACTAGAGAACCCCAAGTGAAGAAGGCTACATTTATGCACGCTCAATTTTTTTTTGTGATAATTTAATAGTTGGCAGTGGGGGGATTTGAGTCCTGGATGTCCCCTACTGAAAACATCAAGAGGTGTCAATCAGTTAAGCTACAAGGCTTTTTGCAATGCACAAGCTCAAGTATGCATCATGTAGGGGAACAGATGGACCCCTAGTATGGCTGAACAAAAATTAACACTAACAAAAGCCAGAAAAATATGCACAGTAAATATAGGTAGAGAAAAGCCATTGATTCCTTAAGGTTAGCCAGGTAATGAAACTGCAAGCAAGCCTAAACCAGCAATCTCCACAGGTTCAATATAGACATAATGACAAGACTATGAACTGAAAAAAGCAAGACGAAGACAGGATCATAGCACTCTATATGTTCAACAATAGGAGAACATGCTTACACAAAATTCAAAGTTCTAACTTCATTCTGAATTCCTTGCTTGAGAGCTGCCCAAACCTGCATCATTTGATTGCTAGAATAAGAACCACGGTTCAAAGCACCAATGAAGGAGTCCAGTCCAGCAACTTCAGTGCCTCCGAAAGAAGCCTTAGAGTACCATGCTTCACAAGAAAATCAGAGTGAAGCAACCTGTTATTAATTACTGACCAGCTGAAAGGACAAGGATACAAGCATTCCACAATACCCTGCACATCCTCACTATGAAACAAAGCGGGATCATGAGACTGAGAAACAAGGAAACCAAAAGTTCAAAGACCTAGGGGCACCAAGGACTCTTCCACAAGAACCCTCTCCTATAATGTGGACAAAACATAAATAAAATTTTCATCGTCATCATCATTCCCTAGACCATGAAGAACACCAGAATACATTTCCTTATGCTGCAACACCCACTTCAACAATCATGGCCGCCCCACCTCAAAGATGACATTGCAAAGCCAACAAGTGCCTTCCTCAATGAATGTGTCATCCTCTTCTCCTTTTGGTTATATTTATATTCTGTTAGCTTGGAAAATGCCTTAGATTTTGAATCAAATTTCTTTGCGACCTTAGAGGCCATTCTTGACTAACTCTGAACAATCAAAGCCATTAGCAAAGGTGCGGCCCTTTGGTCTTTGCTTCTTTACTATTTAGTTTCTTTTGCATCTACCATATATTCTTCAATGAGCAATCTGGAAAACTTGTTAAGAACCTTACTAATAGCTTTTTTCTCCCCATCCTTGGGATTATATACCCCATCCCAAAATAGTAGATATCAATGACAATACATAAGACAACCAAGTTTCCTTCATCAAAACTTCCAAGCATCTAGAAGCTCCAAGCACTTAAAGAAGTGCATACATATAAATGAAGCAATTCACTTTCAGAATTACCTTTTAGCAACTTAATGAACTCCTTTACACCATCAGAGCATAACTTAATTTCAAGAGAATTAATCTTATGCAACAGTTCTTTAAGTTTCGCTTCATGGTTCACTTTAATTTCAAACCTTGGAATTTCTCCTCCTTTAACCTTACCACCTTCATCATCTACCACAACTGCAATTGAAATATAAACCAAATTATTACCATTTCATGACACCCAAATAACAAAAATCATTTTATTTCATATCTTTTTTCTTCAGTATACAATCTTACATAGATAAATTAAGCCTTACTTTCTATTTAGAAATAGAGACATTTAAAAGCTACAAACATGGAATTACTTAACCTTCCACTCAGCTTAGCCTAATAAGCATATCTTGGCTTGATAGTAGGTGAGTCTTTCATTGTTTTTTTTTTTATATTCAATTTTAGAAAGAGAAAGAGTTAATTGACTAAAAAACATAAACTGACTTAACCCAGTTTCTTTCTTTTTGATATATATATATTTTCTGAGCAACCAAACAGGAATAATCATAAATAAAATTCCAGGAGTATGATTTGAATGTGCACCTTGATTTTCTGAAGCTGAGCTAGGTTCCTCCATTGAAGATTTTAGTTTGAAGAAGTAGGAGATTGAAGGGAAGGACTCTGGGTTTTGGGTTTGAAACTTCTGCAGAAGACTTGAATGTGCACCTGTTTGGATGCGTCATAACCTTTTCGTGAATAGAGTTGTCCTTTGCTTTCCGTAGAACTGTTTGGGGATATTTTATGAATTCTTCTTTCTAATGTAAATCGGTTTACGATCAAGTTTTGTTACTGACGTCTCTAAACGGGTCCTGATCAGTTAGATAACTGGCAAAGACAGAATAAGAGTATCATGTGTAAATCAAACATAATGGTCAGTGAATGTTAAAAATAGTTAGTGTTGTAGGGGAAAAAAAAAACCTTATATAAAGTTAATTCTTATTCTTATGTAAAGCTAACTCTTATTCTTCTGCCAAAAAAAAAATAATAATAATTCTTATATAATAACGTAATAGTAACTCATATAACTACATTTCCAATCATTTTATTTTTATTTCAAATAAATAAGGAAAATTTATACTTTATTTATTCTTACGCATTTCTATTCACTCTATCATCCAAAATAATTATTTTTCTTTCTTCTTTTTTTAAAAAATAAATAAATAAACAATAGCAGTTATTTTATTAAATTTTTTTTTAATGGGTGTATCACTATCTATATTACAAAAGCTAAGCATGAAGGGGATTCTTCCGGCCACAAATTTCATAATTAGTGGGATAATAAGTTATGATTGGTAATTTGGTATACTATAAAAGTAACATTAGTGATAGTCCTATATAAAAATAGTTTTGCACTAATTACAATTTGTCACCTTAATCATCATGTAAAAAAATTTGTATGCAGCATTAGTATTAATAGAGTACATGAAATGAAATGAAAGGTACCTCACAAATCCCGGTTTCTTCACCTTTCTAATATGTTCGCCCTTTTATTACTCCAAGAGTGTTCATTATTCAAAGTCTATACGTGAATACTGTATTCACAATTACTTGGCTAATTGAGTTTCATTTTTTCCCCCCTTTCTTTATAAGGACATGCATAAAGTGTTTTGAGTTTTGAGTGAGCTATTTTTGGTTTTGGACCATGTTTTACATAATCAGTTTCAATGACCTCTTTTATTTCCTCTCAAAAATAAATAACAGATCCCAACAAAAGCTATCTAAATGGTTTGGAACCATGTTTAATCAACAACTAATTGCTCATTTCCCTTTATCATTATTATTATTATTTTTCTCCACATAATGATTATAGCAACAAAAAGAAAAAAAGAAAAAAAAAAAAAATGCAAAATAATCAGGAACATGTTAGTGATGAACTAATTGAATATCTTCCATTTGAGTTCCTAGAGGCTAAAAAAGTTTAGAACCCAACCAAGTTGCAATTCATTAATCAAATTTTATTATTTTGCCATTGACAACATGGTGTTTCCACTTTCCACATTTGTAATCCTTACTAGCTCATAAGTATCAAGCATTAGATTATTTACAAAATATCTTACATTATATAATAATTGAATGTAAAATGTATTATGTTTATATTTCTTGAAAGAAAAGAAAATCTTACAAAATTTAAAATACCTTCAAATAACAAATAAAGGTAGTTTAATTTAGAAAATCTAATATATTATATCAACTATATTTTGTTAGAAAATAATCACATTATTTAAAAATAGTTTGAGATTAATACTTATAAGTCTCATCTACCAGTTACATTTTGCACTCAACCAAAAAAAAAACTTTAAATTTTTCCACGCATCACTCGCGGCAACTAGTTATATTAATTTCTGACCAAAAAAATAAAAGGACAATACAGAATTTGAATTTCTTATCATCTTTGCATGATTGCACTTTTCACCATCTTTGAAATGCTACATTCCTACAGCCAAAATAACAAACATAAGATCACCTTAGACATTAAATAGCTTCATCAGCTGGCCCATTCTATTGTTGCACAAAGAAAGAGTGGAAATCAACAAGCGGAGAATAACAAACTTTAGCAAACCAAAATTTATAAAACCCACCTACACACATAAGAATCAGTCCTTGAGAGCACTTAGATGTCTACACATTTTAATCTTGCTCCAATAAAAAAAGCAATTGGTACTTACAAACATACTACTAGTTTCACCAAAAAGGTATAAACACTGTAGAGTGTAGACTTATATTACAAACAAAAACTCGAATTTTAATAATTTATATATTAATGTTATCACATGATTCTAACTGTAGAAGTAAAATTTAATACTGAAGTTAAGGCATTAAGCAATAAGCATAGAAATTTATTGGTACTTTAAAGAGTATTACTGGATACAAAACAAAAGATATGATATTCTTAAATTTTCAACAAGCTACGATATTCTTTGTTTAGATGTTGAATTTCAATTTATTGATTGCATACAAAAATAACCTTTGAGGTCCTACATGTCCACCCAGTTCACTGTTCACCTAGCCTCCATACCACCTGTTTGTATGTTGAGCCTTATATTTTTTGTTAAAGAACAAAAATAAAAGACAAAATTTTATTCCAAACTGAGTTAGAGGAATCTCTTCTAATCCATGATGTAATTGTGTCTATAAGACCTTTAGTGCATTCTTTTTAGAGAGATGTTACGTTTACAATATTTTTATAATATTTTTACAACAAATCACAGGTGGTTAGTTGTTATTGGTTCAAATTTGAAACTAATACTAAGATTACTTTTTTGCCCTAACAATAATAACCAATAACAACCTGCTACTTAGGATTTGTTGTAAAAAATTGTAGACATATCATTTCTCTTTTTGTTAATAACTTTTTAATGCACATTTAAAGGAGCAATTAAAATGTGCCTTTAATGAACATTTAATTTCTTGACCCATTAAGACATCTTTTTTTTTTTTTTTTTTTTAAATATCAAATAAATCATGTAATTAAAAATACATGTAAATGCTTTTTAGGATCATGAATCATAACTTAACGAGATAAAAAATAAATAAAAAATAAAATAAAATAAAAACTTTCCTCCCTATGAATAGAAATTGTGTGAAAAAATATATAGACCTTAAAATGTGACAAAAAAGGAAAATCTGTGAGTTTGAGAGAGTGAATTATCCACTTATAATCAAGAACCCAATAAATTTGTTTTTGGTTTTAGCCTTTGTTGTATTTTGCACAATAATGTTGCATTTGTGGAATAATGGTAATTAATGAAGTACGTCAAGGTTGGTGGAGCTCGCATTAATGTTTCCACCAACTTGGCTTTTAAAAAGGGCAAAACTTAGGTACAGTACCTTAGGTTCCCTTCTTAAAATGCTGACACATGTCTCATTAACATTTTCATTAAACGGCGTTAAAGACCAACTATCTCCAGTTAGAAAATTCATCTGAAGCACAAACCAATTTGCACAGGACCCAGCATAAAACCATTGAATTATTGAAACCCAAACATAGACAGTAGACCCGTTAAATTATTGAAAGAAAATTTAGCATAGAAAAGATAGATCAAAGAGAGAGATTACAAGATCTAAGAGGGTTAGAGAGAGGGAATGAAGTGGAGATAAATCAAGATGAGAGAATGAAAGAGCAGCTGATCCGCCATGGTTAGCTCCCTCAAGCTTCTCCCTTAGCCCAGACCCAAAACAGAACAAATCGGTGAATAATAAAAAGGAGGAGAAAAAAACATGAAAATAGTAAGATTAAACTAAGACCCATAATGCATTATTGAAAAAAGTTGAAAACTTTGATGGGTGGAGAGTACAAACTAAAGCTTCGCAATGGATTTCTTCATAGGTTATGGGACAGGGAAGGTTAAAGAAATCAACTTTCTCTTCCTTTGTGGGCTTTGGATCCTCCTTGTGCATGTGGGCTTTGGATCTTCCTTTCTTTGAATCTAGTGCTGCCATTACTCAGTTGTGGTGATTTGGTTTGCAGAGAGAAGAGCTTGAGAAGCCGTCCATGGTGGGCTGAAAGACCTTTGGCATTCTGCGTTTCTTTGATTTCAGGGGAATAGAGTTTTTTTTTTTTTTTTTTGGGTGATTAACGCTGTTAGCTGTGGTTATTAAATAGACACGTGTCAGAATTTTAAGAAAGGAACCTAAGCTACTACACCTAAGAAACTGTACCTAAGTTTTGCCCTTTAAAAAGGATATAGGCATTTGTGAAATAATCCTTAGGTTTTGCTTTTGAGTCTTGACCGATGTCTCTTTTTTTTTTCTTTTTCTTTTTTGTTAGTAATTTTGAGTTGTTAGTTTTATGCGGAAGTGAAATTGGGTTGGGCTAATGTTGATTTTGTATAATTTGGTAGTGGGGTTACATTTCTCTTGAATGTAAGTGAGCAATGGTGATGACACTAAGGCTGTGTTTGGTTCTCGTAAAATATTTTCCGAAAATGCTATTTTCGGGAAAGGAAAATATTTTCAAGTGTTTGGTTGCATTCCAAAAAATATTTTGGAAAATATTTTCTGGTGTTTAGTTGTATTCTTGAAAATGCTCTAGAAAACTCATTTTTATCATGTTTCTCATATTTTCTCAACTTCCAAACAAATATATCATCAAATCCAACAAAACCCAAATTCATCAAAACCCAAATTCTCAATACCCAACAAAAAAAAAATTCATCAAATCAGAGATCAACCCAAAATCAGAGAACAACAAAACAAGAACCACCCACGCCACCACAACAAGAAGAAAATCAAAGATCAAAGAGAGTAAGCGGATCGGCGACGAGATCAACCAAGAGGAGGATCGACCCAAAGCAAGCAGATCGGCGATTCGGTGGGACGATCTCGAGTTTGACGAATGGTGTGACAATTTCTGCGATCACGACGATCGGTGGCAAATGGGTTTGACGATTTTTGGGTTCGCGACGATTGGTGATGAATGAGGGGGTTTGCGATCTGAGGAATGGGTTCGACGGTGCGATCTCTCTCTCTCTCTCTCTCTCTCTCTCTATGTGTTTGCAGGTCTGAGTCCTTCCTTCTCTCGCTCTCTCTCTCTCTCTCTTTAGGCATTGCTCGACGAACGAGCTCGATCTTGGGTTTTCTGGGTTCGTTGGAACTCTTGGATGTGGATTGATCTCGCCTTCACCGGTGTTGGGGTGCTGGTGCGATCTCTCTTCCTTGCTGTCTCTCTCTCTCTCTCTTCTATTTTCCTGGGCCGGAAGTGATTTGAAGTGAAAATGAGAACGGAAATTATTTTCTGTCCTCTCAGCCTTATTTTACGATCAAACTGAAAACATTTTCAGTTTGACCGAATTTTCAGTAACAGCCAAACATCTACTTTTCCGGAAAAGCATTTCTGAAAATCATTTACACCCAAAACAAACACAGCCTAAATGCTAATCAACATGTAAGCCTAAAAAAAGGAGTGAAATAATAGCAATGAACCATTCTTTCGCTTCTTCACTCACACTTGGGGATATCATATAAGGGTATGTTTTCCAAGCCTACATGCTTCCTTTTTTGAGCTCAAAAGGATTTCTTTTTTTTTTTTTTTTTGGTGGTTAAAAGAATATCTCCCTTGGGCCCTCCAAGCCACACTTCTAGAAGTTCCCCCAAAATAATTTCCTTCAAATGGCCTTGGGCTGTTTTGTTGGTTGGGCTTTCAAGTTAGCCTTTGGAAGAAAAATGGCCTTCAACTAAGGCCCATGTGTCCACCTAGTTCACTCATCCTTCATATACTTCCGCATATGTTGAGCCTTTGAGTCTTAGGGGGTGTTTGATAGTGTAGTTTGAAATGTGATTTTTGTAGTTTTTTTGAAATACATGTGGATGAAAAAGTGTGTGGAAAAGTATATAATGTTGTTTAAAATGTGAAAATGTGAGTTTAAACTCACATAACAAACAAGCCCTTATTTTTCTTGCTAAAGAACCAAAAATAAAAGACAGTTTATTCCAAATTGTGTTAAAGGAATCTCTTCTAATATGTGATGTGACCGTTTATAAGACCTTCAATGCACATATAAATACTTGTTGGAGCCATCACTTAAAAAGATAAAAGAACTTTCCTCCGCTTGAAGGAAAATTATGGAAAAGCCAAATCACATTGTGGGAGAGTAAGATCTTAACTAATTAGAGAAACAAGTCTAATGTTTTAGGATTATGATCATCTAGAGTTTTTAGGGTAACACTACCATAGAGTTCTTAAAATATTATCAATTCGTTTTGAAATGTGTAGATTATATTTGACTATGTCATCAATAATTTAAAAATTATTGTGTGTGTGTGTGTATTTTTCAATATTGATGATATGTTAAAATTCAATTTACTAATTTCAAAATTAATGAAAAGAATTTAAGAACAATAAATCTAACTAACAACACAACAAATTTCACAAATGTTGAAGTTGTAGGTTGTGATTAGTGTACAATAAAAATAATGTCAATAATAGTTTTATATGAAAATAACATTACACTAATAACAATTTAACAAGAATGTAAACCGTAAGATTTATATAATCCAATAATTTAATTTAGACCTAGGGCAGTAAGCAAATGGATTCAAACAAACTAACAACCCCCATCGAGCTAACTAAAAAAAAGTTTATCAAAAAACAAACTATTTAAATAAATAAATAAAAAAAAGACACAACTTGTATTCGGTGTAATAATACACACAACATACACGTTAAGATTTAGATTTTAGAAATAAATCAAATCTTAACGTGTTAAATGCACATGACACAAGCCATAATTCTTTTTTTTTTTTTTTTTTTTTTTTTGAGAGTGAAAGGTTTTTTTTTTTTTGGAGAAGGAGTAATTTCCTAATTCTATTTATTCTTCTCTTTCTTCGGTTTTTGCACTTTTTTTTTTTTTTTTCCTTTCGTACAAAAACTAGTGCACCGGTGTTTGAATTCCATTTTTTTGATGGACTGATAGTCATGAGGTGAAAATAGTAAACAAACCAAAATAAATAAATCGGAATACAAAAAGATTTTCAACTAGTGTACTGTTGCTTAGGACTATCACGTATTGAAATGAAAATAAAAAAAGAAACTTGTTTTACTTTTAATTGAAGCGATGTCACATACACACACGTAATAATAATAATAATAATAATAATAATAATAATAATAATAATAATAATAATAATAATAATAATAATAATAATAATAACTAGTCGCTAACCCGTGCAATGCACGGAAAAGTTTTTAGTAACTATAAGATTTTAGCAAATCAAATGCTTTAAAATTTGAAAATCTTATAGAACTTACATTAGCACTCATCAATTTGTTTACAAAGTCAATGCTAAATAGATCTACAAATTGCATTCTCATATCCTTTGTCATTTGCAAAGTGACAGGACTCCTTTCATTATGGTTTGCATCCTTCTATCCTTCAAAGGCTTTAAAAAGTGCCATGTGGTCACTGCATAAGAATGTGTATAAGGTTATACAAAATTCTGTCATTATAATCAACATCCTAAAACTAACATCCAATCCAAAAATGTGTAACCAATGTTACACATCACTTAGTGTAAGTAAAGCCAATAAAAATTACCAAAAAAGGAAAACCATTTTGCTGGAAACATCACAATGACCAATAAATTAGATAGAAATATAAAATTAAACAAACTCATTTCCAACATGTATCTATGAAAACTCAAAAATATATAACAAATTTTCTTCTATCTTCATTTAATAAAGAAAAATGATAAGAAACTGTTATTCTAACTTTTATAAATTGCACTTATATCTATCACTTTCATCGAACTATTTGATTAACAGGAATACAAACAACACTTAGTGTAAGTAAAGCTAATGAAAGTCACCAAAAAGGGAAAACCATCTTGCTCACAGAGACCAATAAATTAGACAGAAATATAAAATTAAACAAACTCATATACAAACACGTATCTATGAAAAACTAAAATATATATATAACAAATTTTCTTCTATCTTCATTTAATAAAGACAAATGATAACAAAATGTTATTCTAACTTTCATAAATTGCACTTATATCCTTTTCTATAAGCAAGCAAAAAATACATAGCTCAAGTTGTAATAACAAAATTGGAAAATTCTTAATGGAAGAAGATAAGCTATCTATGAATTCAGCTATAGATATAATAGGCATATGAAAGCAACAATAACACCAATCAATCGATTATCCAACCTAGCACACACTATTTAGGTAGCTTCCCTAGTGAATTAGGCTACAATTAATTGCACAAATTGGCCTTGATACCAACTGTGCTTTCAGTGTTAGATGCTCAGGCCTTTTTTGAGAAATTACACTGCCTCTTTTAGGTTTTTAATTTTGATGTAAATCTTTTTTTATATATAAATAATTACGATAGGATTTTATATATATATATATATATATATATTATTTATGTACATAGACAAATAGTTAACCCTATACTAAAAAAAAATTCAGAAATTTAGTACAGAGGCAAACGAATACCATACCTTTAACCTTGATTCGAATGGAGGAAAAGACTGAAGAGAAAGGCAATAAAAAAGTAGAAATTAATCAGGAATATTAAATCTAAATAAAAGTGAATGGAAGAACAAAAATTAAGAATGAAATCTGCTTTAAAACAGCAAACGAATGTACAAAGAATTAAATCTGTTGCTGTTTGGTATTCATTGAAAGCTGCTATTTTAAATTTGTTGCAGGGAAGGAACAACACAAATGTACAAAGAATTATAAATTGAACAGCCATGAATTGGTTTGGTACACAGAAAATATATATATTAAAAAATAGAATAAACATCATCACAAAAGCTATTTATAAAATAATGGTTCTAGAGTCCTAATTAAATTTGTTTACAGTTACAGATTTCTAAACAAATTTGATCACCAAAGCTTATCTACAAAAATAAATGAAAAAAAAAACACTAATTTCTAATCAAAACATTAACATTCAAACTCTCTCATGTTTCTAACCATATATTTGCTGTGTGTTTAGAAGAGAGCATACCCAAACAACCTTCAAGGATCCTTTGTTGTTTCTTGAAATAATTAGATATCCAGTTTCTTTTTCCTACAATTAAATGCATAAGATGAATGAATGCATCAGAAATCATCAAATTTTGATTTTTTGCTTTCCAAAAGACTTAACATCATGTATGTCAAAGAATAAGCTTAACATCTGCTAGAATAGCTTAAAAAGAATAATTGCTGGAGTTTCACTACAATTCTACTATAAAACAAAACAACATAAAATCAAAATAAAGACATGAACCTGTAGAATTTCTTCCTTTGTGTCAGATTTTGAAGGTTGGGAGGCTCTTCAATACTATTTGCACTTTCTTACAAAACCTGTAGAATTTGCGTTACTAAAGAAGTCATTTTTTAAATGTAAAAGCAAAATTCATGATTATTTAATAGACGTTCGAACGTAAATTATAACCATAGCTAGATCAGAATGACCAAATATAACATTATTATGAATATTGATCATAATTCAGGTGTGTGTGTATATATATATTTTTTTTTTGAAAACTCATAAATTCAGGTATATAATTACAAGTTTCGAAACATATACAGGCTACAGCAAACCTCTATCAAGTAAAAAAAAGTTTTACCTGTGAATGAGATAGAAAAGAAAAAAAACTGATGAAAGTTGTGAGCATTAGAGCACCATGACCAAATCCATGATAATAAAAGGAAATTAATTATGAGATACAAACCTCCATTGACAACGAAATTGAGAAAGTGGAAAACCTTCTGCGTGGTCCATCTATATTCTGGTACTCTCAATTGTATCCGAATTAATTGAACCTTAAACCACATAATAATAATAATAATAATTAATTTTACGTAATTACCAAATTCCAATTGAAAATTAAATATTCTTCTTAAATAAATAATAAAAACCTAAGCGGTGAAATTTAAAATTAAAAAAAAAAAAGGTACCAGAGCTACGAAGTAGACGATGCCGAAGAAAGCAGCGAGGATGTGATAAAAACGAATTTCAATTCTATGAGTGTTTCCCTGACTTCAACAAAAAAGAATAGAGAGAAAAAGGGGATAGGAATTGAAATCCCTAAATTGACAAAAAAAAAAAACTAATTAAAGAAGAAATCCTTAAATTGACAGAAAAACCTAATTAAAGAGAATAGGAAAAGAGATTATTCATAGATTAATTGAGAGATACCGAGATAGAATGCGCTGATATGGAGGTTGGGTCAAAGATTGAAAACGTTGGCTCCCATGGTCATGCCCTTGCAAGCTTTCTGCAAAATAGCTTGGATCTGTGTGTGTTTGAGAGAGTGAAGATGTTCTGCGTTTGGTGAGTAATGTTTAAAGGAGAGGTTCTGGGTTTGGTTTTGTCGAAAGGAGAGGTTCTGCCGTTCTGCCCTTGCACTGTTGCTCTAGGTTTAATTATATTATATATTTAATTAAAAGAAATAAATCAGATTTAAAAATTAGAAAGCACTGTTGCTCTAGGTTTTGCCGTTTTGTGTTGTTGCTCTAGGTTTAATTATATTATATATTTAATTAAAAGAAATAAATCAGATTTAAAAATTAGAAAAAAAATGCTGACGTGAAAAATTGAAAAGAAATAAATCAGATTTAAAAATTAGAAAAAAAATGCTGACGTGGAAAATTGTGGGAGCGGCAGAGGCTTCGGTTTTATATATATATATAGATAATAATAATAACAATAACATCTGTAGGGCACCACAAATTTAGAATTTTCCGATAACAATCCATTTGTTTTAAGGAAAAATCTTATGTAAATATAGATTTTGTTTTTTTTCCTTCATATTTTCGTATGCTTGGTAACATCAAAAAAGAATTGGGTAAAGAAAAATTGTCTCTTAATTTATATTATTTTGTTTAGCATGAGATAGAGTTATTTTTCGCTAAAAAAATTGTTTGTGTGAGAGTAAAGAAGGCAAGGAGATTTTCTTTAACCCCGAAACATATACACAAAAGAAAATTAGATCGGGTTTTCTCTAATAATAAATTGTTTTGGGTACAACAATCACAGGTAGTTTGGTGATTGAAGATTTCAAGTGAGTTTATACTATTCTTAGAGAGGTATTATTGTATTTGGTATGGATCTCAAGTTAGGCATAGACTTAAGAGCATATTATAATTGATTTGATAATATTGAATAGGTAGGCACATTGTCGAATCACATAAATCTTGTCTTGTGTGATTGTTTCTTTTGGCTCATATTTTCTCTATTTTTCACACCTCACAAATCTAGGAATTGGGTTAAATTTCTAACAAAAATGATATAGTTTTTTTAAAAATATTTTTTTTTGGAAAATAATTCATTTTCCAAAATGTTAATGTCGAAACAAACTTAGGGTTAGTGTCCACTTAGATGACTTTTCCCATGACGAAGATATTTAGTCCTTGATAAAATTTGTGTAGTGTATGAATTTCTTAGAAGAGTATTGAATATCTTTAGAGTGTAGAAAAGTATTGAGAATTTGTCAAGTATGTAGATTACATGAAGTATAAAAATTATGAGAAATATGAAGATCAGAGGCTATGAAGGTCAAAGGTTATGGCTGTTTGACAAATTATTCTCGTTGTAATATAGGCGTTGTGTTATATGGTGATGAATGCACTCTTTCTTTCTTTCTTTTCTTTTTTTTTTTTTTTTTTTTTGTGTTTGAGGAGGACCGGGGGGGGGGGGGTGTGAAGTGATGGTTAAGAAACTCAATATGAGAAGCCTGGAGAGGGTTTGATTCATTAGGTAAAAGGTCTTCGACCACTTTTCTAGTTTTTACTAAGAACTAATGTGTGGGAATATATATAAATATTATATAATGGGGTGTAATATACAAAAAAAAGAACAATTACTTCAAGTATTGTCTATATATAAAAATAAAAAATAAAAAAAGATTTCTACAAGTTTTTTTTTTCTTTTTAACTGAACAAATATATCATTCTATTATTTTTTGTGTATTTGATTCATATTTATTTAAGGTGAATTATATTCGTATAACTTAAATTTTCTTAATATACAACTAAAATTTATAAGTTTCAAATTTATTATTCAAAATTTTCATCTCTTAAGGAATATGGAGATTATCATAGTGATCAAAACTCATCACAAAATTACAATGTTATCTTAATCAAAATTAAAATTAAACCAGAGGAATAAAAGATAAACTTTATAATAATTTATTACTCAAACAATTGGTAGACATATTCAAATTTATAGCCATGTAGATTGTATTTTGATATAAATTCAAATTCCAATTTCCAAAAAAAAAAAAAAAAAAACTAAGTATTAATCGAAACCAAAATTTAACCAAAGCTATAAAAGAGAGATAAAAGACAAAATAATAATAATAATGATAAGTATTAACCCAAAAAAGCTATAAAAGAGAGATAGAAGACTTTGTGAAAGGAAATATCAAAACACATACTAAAAAAACCATCAACCTTATATAGAGTTATAAGAAGAAAAAAATATCCACTGAGAGAGAGAGAGAGAGTACTCAGTTTCTATGTGGGAAAATATGGATTGAATTGGAGAAATTATATCAAATTTATACAAAATAAAATGGGTAGAAGAAGAGTCAAAATATAAGAAAGAAAAAAGGATGAAAAAAGTGCAACGGAAAAGTAAAAAGTAGTGGGAAGATAAAGAGCAAACATGGAGGAAAAAAGTTAGAAGAAAAATAATAGTAGGTGTGGGCTACTAGGAAGAGGAAGAGTTTAGTTTTTTTTTTTTTTTTTTAAGAATAGGAAGAAAAAACATTTTAAAAGAGAAAAGAAGACGTAGAAAATAAATGGATGATGTGGCCATTGATGTAGCTTAATAGAAGCATAGCAACAACAAATAATACGCTTTAGTTTTTAGATATATATATATAAATGAAAAAAAAAAAAAAAGGTGTTTGTCTAGATATTTGGTCAGATTTCCTAACTAGTACAAAGTATTTAGACAGCTAGACCTTTATTAAGAATGGCAAAATTGCCTTTTTCAAGCCATTTGGTTAGGTTTTTTGATTAGTGCAAGGTGCTTAGATGGCTAGACCTGTATATGATTTGTAATTTAGTTGGATTTCCTATAGGGCATTTAGAATGTTGGACTTGTGAATGATTAGTAATTTGATGAATATATAATTTACGATTAAGTTTTGGAAAGAGCAATCAGGAGTTTCCTTATTGTAAGTGTTGTCAAATCAAATGTGAGGACACTGACCAAAATACATGCTTTACATACTAGCTCATCTGAGGTCAACAATTTGAAAAAGACATGCCAAGCTTCATATCAATCTGTCAAAAATGTGAGTCTTGACTCTACGCCATTTGAGCCCCCTATGAAGAACTTCATTTTTCTTTTCTTCTAGCTTGTAATAGAGAGAAATTCTATTTAGCAAATCTAATTTCCCTTAAGTAACAAATTGCTTTCTATGTCAATGGGTCTCTCAAGCTTGTATGCTCACTCTTTTGATGCTTCTTGTCTTCTAGTAAATTGAGCTTTGCAAGTAAGGCCATGTAAGGGAGAGAATCGAGGAGTTATTATAACATACAGTAATATCACTTAACCCAAAACTTAAACTTATGAGTTTAGGTCCAACTATATTATTGTAATCACTCATTCTTCTTATTATTATTTAATGTGAGACTTCACTCACACATATATTATTATTGGGTCTCATGAAGTTTCTTATTTTGCATATATATGAAGTTTTATTGGGAAGGCCAATTCCACAAGATGTGAGAGAAATGATATGGGTCAAGAGCCTTAATTTGTTAATACAATATATGGCCATGAGATAAATCCGTATTTTAGTCGTTTCAGAGTGTTTTAGAAAACTATTTTGTGAAATCATGACTTTTAAGACCCAATTTATTATATAGGATTAATCTTATGTCCATACAAGGCATGACTTAATCAAGAATTGGATATAAAATAAAAAATATTTCAATAATATAAATATAAATTATTAAAATAAATAGTAAAACTAAAAGAACAAAAATTACTTCAAGTTACGTGACAAGTGCACATTGTATACATCCAAGTTTTTATAAAACCAAAGATTATACTAAATTATAAAATAATTAGAAATTTAAAATAAAATAAAAACCTTTTAAATATCTTTAGACTTTTGATTATTGAGTTTAATCAGAATAAGATTCATTTTTTATAACAACAAAAAAACAGTGATAGAGTTTCACCTGAAGTAGACTATTGTTAATAATCGTAATGTACTTCTAAGGATTTACATTGTAAAATTACATTGTACAGCTTGTAATACTTTCATTTTGCCATATAATTTCACATGTAAGGATTATTTTTTTTGGTGGGTTTTAGTCACAATTTATGTGAATTCCTGTTGCTTTTAACTAATAGAGATATAAATTGGTACATGTGTAGCTTCAAAATTTACAGATCTTGTCTCTACGCAATTGGAATGCAATTTCATTTGATGGGATTCAAGGTTTGTCAAATTTGGAAGAATTAGAAATTAAAAATTGTGGAGGAATCCAAGAGGTGATTAAGCTTGAAGGGCTTCTTACTATAAAAGGAGAGCAACAAGATCTATTGCTCCCAAGATTGAAGAAAATGTTGTTGATTGATCTACTTGAACTGAGGTGCATATGGAAGGGCACAACTGAACTTATAAATCTCAACAATCTTGAAGATTTAAAAGTCATCAGATGCAAAAAATTGACACATCTCTTCACACCGGCCCCCACTCAAAGCTTACAAAAGTTGAAATTTCTTGAAATTGAAAGGTGTGACGAATTGGAGCATCTAATTGTTGAAAATGCAGAAGAACAGGTCTTATCAGAGAGTCATCCCCAACCTTTATGCTTCCCTAAACCAAATGTGGTCAAAGTCAAGGTCGGAAGTTGCAATAAATTGAAGTGTCTCTTCCATGTGGATCGTTGGAATGCAGTTTCCATTTTTTTGAGATTAGAAGAATTGGAATTGAAGAACTGTGGAGGATTGCAGGAGGTGTTCAACTTTGAAGGTTTTCTTACCAGAGAAGGAGAACAACAAGATGAGTTTTTCCCAAGACTGAGGAATATGTTCTTGGTTAAACTACATGAATTGACATATATATGGAAAGGTCCAACTAAACTTATAAATCTCAACAATCTTGAATATTTAAAAGTCAAAGGGTGCACAAAATTGACGCATCTCTTCACACCGGCCCTCGCTCAAAGCTTACGAAAGTTGAAATTTCTTGAAATTGAAAGGTGTGACGAATTGGAGCATATAATTGTTGAAAATGTAGAAGAACAGGTCTCATCAGAGAATCATCTCCAACCTTTATGCTTCCCTAAACTGGAAATAGTCAATGTCAGATACTGCAATAAATTGAAATATCTCTTCCCCATGACCATCGCTGATAGTCTTTTAGAACTAAAGATTCTCAGAGTAATAGAAAACTCTCAATTAATGGAAGTATTCACACATGAAGGAGACGCTGGAGTTCAGAAAGATGTAACGCTCCCTCAACTAGAATTGATGGGACTCAAAGTTCTACCAAGCCTTGTTAACTTCTGCCCAAACAACTATCAGTTTATACTGCCAAAATTGCGGGAGTTAAGAGTGGAAAGCTGTGAGAAGATGAGGACGACTTTTACCCATACTCCAGACAGAAGTGTGCTTATAAATGGAGAGGTAATCCAATATTCCTGCCTTTTTTTTTTATTATCTGTTCACTAAATTAGAGTCAATTATAGTAGTAGTATACATATTACTAATTTACTACTAATAATAATTATTTGATTTATAACACCAAATATCCTATGTTGTGTATGTGCTTAATTATAATCAACCCTCACTGATAACTGATAAGTACCGTTTGTCTAGTTGGGAGCTTGAGACGAATTTTATTATATTTTAAAAATGTTATTATTATTTTATTTATTTCCCCTTGCGTTGCCAGAATATATAAATGCTTGTTGGCTTGCGATTTGGTTGTTCAGGTAGCCCAGATAGACAGGTTTCAACAATTTCTCCAGTGCTTTCCACATGCCCTGCCAACAACGATATAACATGGACAGGTTTTAACTTTTAACTGCACGAACCTTTTATTATATGTAATTTATTTTTTCCTTATTTCTTACTTTGACAAAATAAACTATTGTTGTGTTCAATTGATTTAGATGTGGAAGACATTGATCGTATAGATGCAATCTATTTTCGCTTAGATGATGATTTGGATTTATTATGATCTTTTCTACACACGTGGCTTAAATTTGTGGCGGGCTCATGGATGGATGGACGTGCTACTTCTGTAGAGGTCTCCGTCCTCAAAATATTCTCATCTCTGTATTTCACTACTCTTTTGCTTTCTATTTATTTGATGTGTGTGTTTTATTTTATTTTATTTTTTTATAGATAATGTGTTTTTTCTTTTCATTTCTTGAACAAGAGACAAATATTTGTACAACTTTTTTTAAGTGATAATATATGATTAGAACATCATTTTTACATTTTTTATTATACACCAATAACGTACGACAGATATCCAACAAATATTTCATTCTATACAGACATCCAATCTAAAAGGGATCATAAAAATCTTATTTAGATTTTAATTGGCATTCCAATTTGTCTTATAATAATAGGGCTATGATTTAACAGATTAAAATAAACATTTAGGATGCTTTTGAATAAAATATTTAAATGAGAAAACAATTGCTTCTTTCAAAGAACGTGAAATGTATACAATCTAAAAACTGTCGGCTTGAATTTTCTCAAACCTTAATTGCATGTCTCTCATTCGCATGCATTGTCAACACTTCAATATACAGAGCTTGTTATTCAGAAGTGGTGTGGCAAAATGTAAGAGTTAAAGATCTCTTTGAAGTGGCTTGTGGAGTGGTTGTGAGAGAAGAGAAAACTTCTCTTTGTATTAGGTGTGACCCCAAACTTTATATTGAGTCCCAACTTTTGTATTGAGAGAGAACTTTCTATTTGTAAGAGAGAACAATTTGTGACTTGTGAGGGTTATATTACACCATTTTGTATTCTCCACCTTTATTAGTGAAAATATCTTCTGTCGATGCCCTTGGATATAGGCTAAAAGCCAAACCACATAAATTCTTGGTGTTTTCTCTTGTGTGTGCTTGTATCTATTTTCTTGTCAATTTTTCCTCATTCCTATTATTTATTTGGTGATATCTTTCAAAGGTCTATAATATTTTCACCATCAATCTTGTGTGGAGTGCTATCTAGAAGCATTTTCTTGCAACAATTTGGTAGTAGAGCTTCTGCTATTTAGAACAAAAACAAATTGTATATACAGAGAGATTTGAAGACTTTGCCACTAATAAATCAATAACAAGAATTACAACAAATCCAAGTCTAAAATAACATTGGCATTCGAGTACAACTTTGTTGCCATGACATCCTTGAATACTGGCTGCATTAAGATTTCTGTAATTCTCATATGATGGCTGTAAGCCTGCAACATAATGTTTCAAACCCACCTTCATTAACTTACAATTTACAACCATCATTGTACTAGTCATGTATTTTAATGTTTTAATATATTCACCATTCTTAAAAATCATGGAGTTCAACTACACTCTGCTCACTACCTTTCAGAGCGTAAAGTTATTCCAGAATCTCTAATTTTACTAATAAATCTTGGGAGTGATCACCCTTCAAGCTCTTATAATGCTTTTTTCCCATTCATACACACCAGATCTGTCCGCATTTAAAGGTGATAATACCTGCAAACTTAATGATTTTCTTGAAATTCCATTCGCAAAAATGACTCGAGAGAGTTTGACAAGCATGGAGTTCATCCATCTTCTGTGAATCAATGAGTTCCAATGAAAGGTCCTTCCATGGCCTGTAAAAGGACCTGTACAAAGACCGTGCTAGGTCAGACTAGTTTGAAGAAGGATTAGAACATACATTTTGGAGACACAGCCTTCAAATAAAATATAATAGCATTGCTGTAAAAGCAGCCAACATGCAAGAGATTAGAGAGCAGGATTACAAAATCAATGCTGGTAATCAACTTTTTGCTGGCCTTAAGTTATTCATAAAATCTTTAGCAGATTTATTAAGTTAGTTATTACTAGCCTTCAAATTTTTGCTAGTTAGATGAATCTCTTTTCATTTCTCACTAATGATTCATACAAAATGTCAAAGATGCAAAATTGTGTATTAAGGCCTTCTTCGAATGGAGTTCTTGGGGATTTTCTTTATGGAATGCATGCTACTATTGATGTTATAAAATTGGCACTACTACTTAGTTTAGTTTAGTGAGAAGTTCTGGATTTTGGCCGAAACGGTTCGTATGGCTGAGCCAAATCGAAGGTAGTAGATAGACGCGGTAGTCACTACTCAATGTCGGAAGGTTTGGCACATTGGTAAATATTGGACCAAAGAAAGGTTATACACTCCTTTTTTGGCTATTTCAATGTAACCATATAAAAGAAATCTAATATAGACTAGACAGATGACCTTCAGTCCGGGTAGGAAATGATCTATTGAGAGAGGCAACTCCACCTCTAGAGAGGATACAACATATTGAAATTAAGGAAGTGGAGATTTGGAGATAAGAAGCTTACAACCTTTAATTAGGCTCTGTTGAGGAAGTGGCCTCAGTGGTTTGGGGTAGAGGTAACACAATTGTGGAAGCATGTGATAGTTTTGAAGTTCAGAGAGAAGTGAGGTGGGTGAAATAAAAAATCTGTTTGAGGTACTCATGGATGTGGTTTGTGGAAGAGTATTAAGATGATATGGTATAGGTTTCTACTAAATATTAAGTTTGATGTAAACCTCGGTAACCGGATCCAATTGCATGACTGTTGGTGAGGTGAACAGCCTTTGAGGGTGGTTTGTCTTCTCTTCTATGAGAACTCCATAAATACAGAGGCTTCAATGGAGTCTATGTTGGTGAGGCAAGTTCTGGGGAAGATGAGGCATTGGGATGTTAGATTTATTCGAGACTTTAATGATTGGGAGTTAGACATGGTGGCCTCATTTCTCCATTGTTTAGATTCTCATATCCCTAATAGAGAGGATGGTAGTCAGTTGTTAACAACTTTCTCTAGCTCCTTATTTAATTGGTCCCGTGCATAGGGTTTTACAAATTGTGATTCCATTATGACATTTATACAGTTGTCTTTTGTATATAATTCTTTCTTTGTAATTCTTTAGACTGCTTCATGCCCATTGCTTATGAAGTGGTCTTTCTTTAAGCAAATGATACTTATCTATCCAAAAAAACAAAATCTCCCATTCCTTGGCAACAATCTGTGAAACTTGAATCAGAAAGAAAACAATTAAACAGGACAATCACCTTGGGTCACAGGTTAAGAATTACTAGTTTAAATACTATGTTGATTTCTTTCAGTAGCACATACCATGTTTAGTTCCAAAATAATCATCAAAAACCCTTCATTCCACATATTGTTCACAGAACAGACAATTGAGAAGGGAAAAAGAAAGAAGCTAGAAGACAAGATGTAATACCATCTCTAGGCAAGATTAGCTTCAGTAGGGCAATGTATCTTCGAACACAGTGATGCCACCAAGGTCTTATGACCTTGGAAGATAACCGATCTGGATTATAAAGAAATATAATATTAAAAGCCAGTAAATTTATATTTTACAAAATGGAAAATAAATAAATGTCTACTCGAAAAAATATTTTTATATATAACATTTAATTACATTAAAGTGGATTCAAATTTTTTAACATTTGCTTTCATAAGAGAAAGTCAAAGCCTATAACTTCAGCAGACATGAACACAAACCTTACTAATTACAACATGTCAACATTGCATGTTTTTCATCAAAAAAGAAAAAAAAAAAGAACATAGAATTTTGGCCTAAGTTGTGACAATGAACTCTTAAATCTCTCTTAAATTGAAAAAAATTCAGATAAATAATTTTCAAAATCAAATTATCAAATCTGTTAAGCTACTCTAACAGATTAACAAGTGATACTGGATTTTATTATTTGTTAGTGTAGTAGGCATTTTATCATAACTCGTCTGATTTTTATTCCAGCTACAAGGGTTTAGATAGACTTAGAAGCTCAAAAAAATTGGCTGTTTCTAGAAGAGTATTTCTCTATTACAGCTGTATCATCTATTCTTCACTCATAGCACAGATTCAAATTCGATTTATGAAGTGAAAAACAAGAACACATAATTGACACAACAAAACTATCTATCACTCTCTCCTCTTTGTCCTCAAACAAGTATGTAGTGATAGAACTTTCTTGTTTTGTTAAGAATCCCTCGTAGCGTTCTCAAAATGCCCATACTATTAAAACATTGTATCTCAACAGCCAAGCAATATATATATATATATATATATATATATTACTCGACCTTAGCAACACCATTAGTCACAGAAACCCTCCAGAAGTATTTCTTCACTTCATCTATCCCACATTAATAAACAACATTCTATGCAATTTTCTGTCTCTATGACAGATCAATTCACAAAATCAAGATGTTCAAAGTAAATATCCACACCACCAATCTTCAACATTTCACAATTTTTCTTTTTTTGTTTCAAAATAAATGGTGTATCACATGTACCTGGTGAGTCTTGAAACCACAACCTCACCCTCGACCTTGCTCTTACAAGAAGAAGAGGCACCATTCGAGCATAGAGCTCATTGACAACATTTCTGAATTTTTTTACACCAATATCAAACAAAATTTATATATTATCTATAGCCAACAATGGTGTACCCTCAACACCAAAAACAAAGTCAATATAGAAAATAGACCACGCAACTTAGAATTCAACAGCACATTAGCCCAACTGGCCTCTAAGAGACCAAAATGAAAATTTAGACCACACTTCATGCGTTCATTCCTAACAGAATCCTATAATTAAGTATAAGAGCAAAATGCCAATCCTTGATGTTAACCTACTATAATCTCTCCTTCAATTATTGCAAGTCCTCAACCACCATCCCAATCCCCAAAACTAGTGGCTGCCTCTCAAAATTGATTGCCACAATTTATTCTATCAATCAGAAGTCTACAAGGATGACCTCCCTATCCAGATCAACCACACCACATGCTTGCATTGACTTCCACTGAAACAATATTCTAGGATTAGTTCAACATTCCCCACTAATTACTAAGACTCCCTGCTTGGCAAAGAATAATGTATATGGGATAAGATTTCTCCCATTAAATCCAATTTCCACCAATTTTTACATCCAATTTTTACAGAGATGTAAGACATGGCATTTAAAAATCAAATAAATGCCACATGTCTCACATCCAACTAACTGACTAAGAATGGGAGGGGAACATTTCCGATAGAGTTTATTTGAAGTCCAGATTACAAGTTTAACACAGAAATTGAGTCTTCCCGGAATCCAAGTCCAAAATCCCTAGCTCCAGCATTCAACCCAATATGCCAAACAACTAGAGCAAAAACTAAACAAAATAGCATACCTGAAAAACTGGAGGCAGAGGAAAGAAGACACAGTGCAGATATAACTAATGGGAGCACTCAACAAGAATGCCATGAAGCTGTTGACAGTAAATAATACTCGCAGCCAAATCGATTTTTGATGCTTTCATCACATTCACTTTCAATAAGATCCAATAATGATTGCAGAGTTCCTAAATTCAGTTTGAAATCTTGGGGACAAAACCATTAGATTTCCAAGAAACCTTCCCAAGAATAATAGCAGCAGTTTAGCCATCACAAAAGTCTAGTATCAAAGAATCCTCATCAATCTCTTCCTCCAAAAAAATGGCTAAATGGGAATAAGATTCTTGAAGTTGAAGCATTCGTGCAGAGTCTGATCTCAAGGCAGTGAAATTTCCCACATAAGAAAACCAAAAAGCTTTTCTCGATTCTGTGAAAATACATAAAAATAAAATTTCAATATATATAGTCAAACCATGAGGCTAAAACTGATTTGGCACCAAAAAAATAAAAACTGAACTACACAGAGAAACAAACAAGAATCACTCTAACAAGTTTTTTCTTTTGATAAGTATGAATCACTCAAACAACTTAAATGCGAAAATATACAACTCAAGTCTATCAGCAAGGTGTTTGGAAGGATACACTAGAGAACCCCAAGTGAAGAAGGCTACATTTATGCACGCTCAATTTTTTTTTTTTGTGATAATTTAATAGTTGGCAGTGGGGGATTTGAACCCTAGATGTCCCCTATTGAAAACATCAGGAGATGTCAACCAATTGAGCTACAAGGCTTTTTGCTATGCAAAAGCTCAAGTATGCATCATGTAGGGGAACAGATGGACCCCTAGTATGGCTGAACAAAAATTAACACTAACCAAAGCCAGAAAAATATGTACAGTAAATATAGATAGAGAAAAGCCATTGATTCCTTAAGGTTAGTCATGTAATGAAACTGCAAGCAAGCCTAAACCAGCAATTTCCATAGGTTCAATATAGACATAATGACAAGACTATGAACTGAAAAAAGCAAGACGAAGACATGATCATAGCACTCTATATGTTCAACAATAGGAGAACATGCTTACACAAAATTCAAAATTCTGACTTCATTCTGAATTCCTTGCTTGAGAGCTGCCCAACCCTGCATCATTTGATTGCTAGAATAAGAACCACGGTTCAAAGCACCAATGAAGGAGTCCAGTCCAGCAACTTCAGTGCCTTCGAAAGAAGCCTTAGAGTACCATGCTTCACAAGAAAATCAGAGTGAAGCAACCTCTTATTAATTACTGACCAGCTGAAAGGACAAGGATACAAGCATTCCACAATACCCTGCATATCCTCACAATCAAACAAAGCGGGATCATGAGACTGAGAAACAAGGAAACCAAAAGTTCAAAGACCTAGGGGCACCAAGGACTCTACCACAAGAACCCTCTCCTATAATGTGAACAAAACATAAATAAAATTTTCATCATCATCATCATTCCCAAGACCATGAAGAACACCAGAATACATTCCTTATGCTGCAGCACCCACTTCAACAATCATGGCCGCCCCACCTCAAAGATGACATTGCAAAGCCAACAAGTGCCTTCCTCAATGAATGTGTCATCCTCTTCTCCTTTTGGTTATATTTATATTCTGTTAGCTTGGAAACTGCCTTAGATTTTGAATCAAATTTCTTTGCGACCTTAGAGGCCATTCTTGACTGACTCTGAACAATCAAAGCCGTTAGCAAAGGTGTGGCCCTTTGGTCTTTGCTTCTTTACTATTTAGTTTCTTTTGCATCTACCATATATTCTTCAATGAGCAATCTGGAAAACTTGTTAAGAACCTTACTAATAGCTTTTTTCTCCCCATCCTTGGGATTATATACCCTATACCAAAATAGTAGATATCAATGACAATACATAAGACAACCAAGTTTCCTTCATCAAAACTTCCAAGCATCTAGAAGCTCCAAGCACTTAAAGAAGTGCATACATATAAATGAAGCAATTCACTTTCAGAATTACCTTTTAGCAACTTAATGAACTCCTTTACACCATCAGAGCATAACTTAATTTCAAGAGAATTAATCTTATGCAACAGTTATTTAAGTTTCGCTTCATGGGTCACTTTAATTTCAAACCTTGGAATTTCTCCTCCTTTAACCTTACCACCTTCATCATCTACCACAACTACAATTGAAATATAAACCAAATTATTACCATTTCATGACACCCAAATAACAAAAATCATTTTATTTCATATCTTTTTTCTTCATTATACAATCATACATAGAAAAATTAAGCCGAACTTTCTCTTTAGAAACAGAGACATTTAAAAGCTACAAACACGAAATTACTTAACCTTCCACTCAGCTTAGCCTAATAAGCATATCTTGGCTTAATAGTAGGTGAGTCTTTCATCGTTTTTTTTTTTTTTTTAATATTCAATTTTAGAAAGAGAAAGAGTTAATTGACTAAAAAAATTAAACTGACTTAACCCAGTTTCTTTCATTTTGCTATATATATTTTCCGAGCAACCAAACAGGAATAACCATAAAAAAAATTCCAGAAGGGGTATGATTTGAACGTGCACCTTGATTTTCTGAGGCTGAGCTTGGTTCCTCCATTGAAGATTTTAGTTTGAAGAAGTAGGAGGTTGAAGGGAGGGACACTGGGTTTTGGGTTTGAAACTTCTGCAGAAGACTCGAATGTGCACCTGTTTGGATGCATCATAACATTTTCGTGAATAGAGTTGTCCTTTGCTTTCCGTAGAACTGTTTGGTGATATTTTGTGAATTCTTCTTTCTAATGTAAATCGGTTTACGATCAAGTTTTGTTACTGATTATATCAAACGTCTCTGAACGGGTCCTGATCGGTTAGATAACTGGTAAAAGACAGAATAAGAGTCCATGCTTTAGGCACTAGTCACCATGTGTAAATCAAACATAATGGTCAGTGAATGTTAAAAATAGTTAGTGTTGTAGGAAAAAAAAAAAAACCTTATGTAAAGCTAATTCTTATTCTTCTGCCAGAAAAAAAAAAAAAAAAAAAAAAAAATTTAATTAATTCTTATATAATAACGTAATAGTAACTCATATAACTACATTTCCAATCATTTTATTTTTATTTCAAATAAATAAGGAAAATTTATACTTTATATATTCTTATGCATTTCTATTCACTCTATCATCCAAAATAATTATTTTTCTTTCTTCTTTTAAAAAAAATAAATAAATAAACAATAGCAGTTATTTTATTAAATTTTTTTTTAATGGGTGTATCACTATCTATATTACAAAGGCTAAGCATGAAGGGGATTCTTCCGGCCACAAATTTCATAATTAGTGGGATAATAAGTTATGATTGGTAATTTGGTATACTATAAAAGTAACATTAGTGATAGTCCTATATAAAAATAGTTTTGTACTAATTACAATTTGTCACCTTAATCATCATGTAAAAAAAATTGTATGCAGCATTAGTATTAATAGAGTACATGAAATGAGATGAAAGGTACCTCACAAATTCCGGTTTCTTCACCTTTCTAATATGTTCGCCCTTTTATTACTCCAAAAGTCTTCATTATTCAAAGTCTATACGTGAATACTGTATTCACAATTACTTGGCTAATTGAGTTTCATTTTTTTCCCCCTTTCTTTATAAGGACATGCATAAAGTGTTTTGAGTTTTGAGTGAGCTACTTTTGGTTTTGGACCATGTTTTACATAATCAGCCTCATTGACCTCTTTTATTTCCTCTCAAAAATAAATAACAGATCCCAACAAAAGCTATCTAAATGGTTTGGAACCATGTTTAATCAACAACTAATTGCTCATTTCCCTTTATCATTATTATTATTATTTTTCTCCACATAATGATTATAGCAACCAAAAAAAAAATTGCAAAATAATCAGGAACATGTTAGTGATGAACTAATTGAATATCTTCCATTTGAGTTCCTAGAGGCTAAAAAAGTTTAGAACCCCACCAAGTTGCAATTCATTAATCAAATTTTATTATTTTGCCATTGACAACATGGTGTTTCCACTTTCCACATTTGTTATCCTTACTAGCTCATAAGTATCAAGCATTAGATTATTTACAAAATATCTTATATTATATAATAATTGAATGTATTATGTTTATATTTTCTTGAAAGAAAAGAAAATCTTACAAAATTTAAAATACCTTCAAATAACAAATAAAGGTAGTTTAATTTAGAAAATCTAATATATTATATCAACTATATTTTGTTAAAAAATAATCACATTATTTAAAAATAGTTTGAGATTAATACTTACTAGTCGCTAACCCGTGCGATGCACGGGAAAGCTATTAATAACTTAATATGAAAAAAAAAAAAAAATATATATATATATATATATATATCATGGTATAAATTATATACCAAACCAATAAAATCTATCACTTACAAAGTAATAAAATCTATCACATACAATGAGATATCATGAGATCATATTTAGAAAATATATAACTGATATAAGTACACTCCAATACAATTAATTACACGAATATAGTTAATTCCATACTCATTCAATCAAATATCTTTCATAAATTACATTAATCGTTCTTGATGTCCAAGATGTATCTAAATTCTAACATTGCCAGTAAACAAAGATGCTAGACCTCAATGGAATTAAAAAGGCAACATAATGCCAATTTACACAATTTCTGAAATCATTATTTCCACTATTGAGAGAGAGAGAGAGAGAGAGAGAGAGAGAGAGAGAGAGAGAGGTGACTGTAGTGTTGCATCTCTTAAGAAGAATCTACCCTGTACATTTTTTATATATGTAATCGACAAATAACAAAATAGATGTACCACATTTAGAGTATGCACATTTCTGAGATTAAAAGTAAAGGAAAATAAGAAAATGAACCCACCTAAACACGCAACCAATTCTACCAATACATGTAACCTTGCATAACTCAAGTTTGTGTCCATAACTCTCAACTTTCTTGGCCCTAAAACCCATCCCAACAATTTGCATTAAACAATCACCGCCCAGAAAAATTATCTATTATTATTAGCAAAATTTTCCCATAATTTCTATCTAAAAAATGCTTCCACCATTACCATGTATTTCCAAATAAGTTCTCACGCAACTTGTAGGCTTATTAATCAATAATTAGCTATCTGCATATATCATAGAATACTTTCAACCTAGCAACAATGATAACACAAATCGTAAGAAATCCTAGCTAATTATGCTACTATTTAAGGGAGTACAAATAAACATAGATCTTGTGTGACTTCCATGGAGAACTTCTCTGCTAGAGTGCTAGCATTCTTCAAAATGGGCTTCCAAATTCTTAGATGTGTCTGTAACATGAACATTACTCTAAATAGGTGAGTAAACAAAGCATCATAAACAATAAACTATACGCAAAGTACATACAATATAGAAAACTAACCATGGCATCGAGATTGACCTCAATCCTAAATTCGAATCTGCCACAAACATCACTACCAGTTATTTTTCACAACAAAAGTTTCAAATTGAAAGCTTTAAAGGTCCAATGGAAGAACAAATTTTTTCAATTTTTTTATTTATTATAAAAAAGAAGAATGCAATGCCAATTTAACAGGATATATCACTACTTGTAATTTGGAAAGCAAAAAATAACAAATTATAGTCTAACTCATTTATCCTAAAACTTTCAAACACATGCTAACAAATAGATATTGATATAAAATATTCACCTTGTAACAAAACTTAATAAGTCTCAAACACACATCTTTAATAGCTTTAAATGAATTTGTCATAATTGTATTTAAGCTATGGCTCAAGCAATAAGAGGCAGCAAATATGATTCCATAAAAAACTATTCTCTTCTTGTCTAATAATGTTTAGGAGGGTTGTCGCCTTGAATTCAACTAAATTCTCTCAATTTCATCAGTCACAGCACAGACCATGTTGGCATAAAAAGAAACAAAAAATAATCCAAACAACAATAGAGGACTTTCACAGAATTGACATAAATTTTTTACCAAGCATAAATCAACTGCACTCAAATTTCATAGAGTACGAAATGTAAATATTTTGTACTCTAAATGACACAATGGATTCTGCACAGTGACCTTGCCTAATCATATCAAAATATGCCCCAAGGATCCAAAAGCCAAGACAGTATTTAAATTTAAAACGTTCACACTTGACCATAACATTGCTTGCCTTATAAATCAATTTGCTTTATTCAAATGAAAATCCCAAGTTAACATAAAGCACAATCTCGTAGTTGTTTGATTTTAAAAACATTTATTCTATTGCAATGATCATTATAACTTATTCAACAGATTTTAACACCTTTAAATTTAAAGCAACAAAATTAAACAACAATTAATTTGCATTTGTCAAATGACTACACTACAACATTCAAGCTTCAACTATAGAACGGTGATCAAGGATAAACCATCTAAATCTAAGAAATAAAGCAAAAACCATTAAAAAAAAAAAAATACTAAAACACATAGGTTTGCCACCATACCCTAACCCAAATTCCTTTATCAACACAAAATCCTCCCATCTAAGCATGCTCACCATCAAAGAGTCCCACACATTTGAGGGAGACTATCAAACCAACACCCAGAAACCCTTTCAATTATATTTCCACCTTTTTTGCTTCTTGGTGTTGTAGATGTCTTCTATCATGCTCTGCTTTTCTCATCATTCAACCTTAATTAAAACCAATAACCAAAATAATTAAATTAAAAAAATTAACCCAAAATAACAAAACCTAAATAACATTTAACACAAATTTTTGTTGTTAACATCTTCTGTCAATAGGTCTCCCTGGCGGCCAATAATAGAAATTAATAAAACCCACTACGGGCTCCAAACCCATCAATCTAAGCTAATCATTCAAAACAAACACTCCCAAACGAAACCCTAAATCATATTTAACAACCAAAAACAAAACCCTAAATCATATTTAACATCCCAAATTATAGAACAAAATAAAAACTTACCGGTAATGTTTGCGGAGAGAATCTGGTCAGATGGTAAAGTCTCAAAATCAAAAACTTTCTGCCACTAAAGGAGTGGGTGGCTGGCGCCTGCGGACTATAGTTTAGGGGTTTGAAGGTAGAGAAGGGACAAAGATTGGAGGCAAGGGAACGTGTATGTAGAGAGAGGCATGGAGGAAATTGTGCGTTTGAAGATGGAGATGGGACTGTGTGAAGAAGAAGAGAGGGAGTTTGATGAGTTTGCATTACTGTGTTTGCGTTTAAGGGGTAGAGAGTTTTTTTTTTCATCAGGTTTTGGTTTTGGGGAGAACAAAATTCTTGGTTTTAGCCTCTTTTTACGCTTTGAGCTTTGTTTTTTAAGGGCTAAAATATTTGGGTTTTTTTTTTCCTTTTTGATAATGCTGGATTTTTTTTTTTAGTCTTAAAAAGTTTTTTTTTTTTTTTAATATTTTGCCGATGAAATTTTTGGTTTTAGCCTCTTTTTAGGCTTTGAACTTTGTTTTTTAAGGGCTGATATTTTTGGGTGTTTTTTTTTTCCTCTTTGATAATGCCGGTTTGAAATTTTTGGGTGTTTTTTTTTTTTTTAATTAATGCCCCTTTTTTTTTTTGTCTTAAAAAGTTTTTTTTTTTTTTTTTTCCTTTTGAAATGCCGGTTTGAAATTTTTGGTGTTTTTTTTTCCTTTTTGATAATGCCGGTTTTTTTTTTGTCTTAAAAAGTTTTTTTTTTTTTCCTTTTTGATAATGCCGGTTTTTTAGTCTTAAAAAAGTTTTTTTTTTTTTTTTAATATTGTGCTGACATGGAAAATTGTGGGAACTTCAAAGGCTTCGGTTTTTATATATATATATATATTATATATTATATAGATTAAGTCTCATCTACTAGTTACATTTTGCACTCAACCAAAAAAAAAAACTTTAAATTTTTCCACGCATCACTCGCAGCAACTAGTTATATTAATTTCTGACCCAAAAAAAAAAGGACAATACAGAATTTCTTATCATCTTTGCATGATTGCACTTTTCACCATCTTTGAAATGCTACATTCCTACAGCCAAAATAACAAACATAAGATCACCTTAGACATTAAATAGCTTCATCAGTTGGCCCATTCTATTGTTGCACAAAGAAAGAGTGGAAATCAACAAGCGGAGAATAACAAACTTTAGCAAACCAAAATTTATAAAACCCACCTACACACATAAGAATCAGTCCTTGAGAGCACTTAGATGTCTACACATTTTAATCTTGCTCCAATAAAAAAAGCAATTGGTACTTACAAACATACTACTAGTTTCACCAAAAAGGTATAAACACTGTAGAGTGTAGACTTATATTACAAACAAAAACTCGAATTTTAATAATTTATATATTAATGTTATCACATGATTCTAACTTTAGAAGTAAAATTTAATACTGAAGTTAAGGCATTAAGCAATAAGCATAGAAATTTATTGGTACTTTAAAGTGTATTACTAGATACAAAACAAAAGATATGATATTCTTAAATTTTCAACAAGCTACGATATTCTTTGTTTAGATGTTGAATTTCAATTTATTGATTGCATACAAAAATAACCTTTGAGGTCCTACATGTCCACCCAGTTCACTGTTCACCTAGACTCCATACCACCTGTTTGTATATTGAGCCTTATATTTTTTGTTAAAGAACAAAAATAAAAGACAAAATTTTATTCCAAACTGAGTTAGAGGAATCTCTTCTAATCCATGATGTAATTGTGTGTAAGACCTTTAGTGCACTTTTTTTTTTTTTTGGGGATAACTTTTTAATGCACATTTTATTCCTTGAGTAATTAAAATGTGCCTTTAATGAACATCTTATTCCTTGACCCATTAAGACATCTATTTTTTCTTTTTAAATATCAAATAAATCATGTAATTAAAAATACATGTAAATGCTTTTTAGGATCCTGAATCATCACGTAATAAGATTAAAAAAAAAAAAAAAATTCCTCCCAATGAATAGAAATTGTGTGAAAAAAATATATAGACCTTAAAATGTGACCAAAAAAAAAGAAGGGAAAATCTGTGAGATTGAGAGAGTGAATTATCCACGTGTAATCAAGAACCCAATAAATTTGTTTTTGGTTTTAGCCTTTGCTGTATTTTGCACAAAAATGTTGCATTTGAGGAATAATGGTAATTAATGAAGTCGGTTAAGGTTGGTGAATCTCACATTAATGTTCCCACCCACTTGGCTTTTTTAAAGGATCTAGGCATTTGTGGAATAATCCTTGGGTTTTGCTCTTGAGTCTTGACTGATTTCTCTCTTTTTTTGTTATTAATTTTGAGTTGTTAGTTTTATGCGGAAGTGAAATTGGGTTGGGCTAGTATTGATTTTGTGTAATTTGGTAGTGGGGTTTACATTTCTCTCGAAGGTAAGCGAGCAATGGTGATGACACTAAATGCTAATCAACTAGTAAGCCTAAAAAAGGAGTGAAATAATAGCAATGAACCATTCTTTCACTTCTTGACTCACACGTTGGGATATCATAGAAGGGTATGTTTTCCAAGCCTACATGCTTCCTTTTTCCATTGAGCTCAAAAGGTTTTTTTTTTTTTTTTTTGGTTAAAAAAATATCTCTCTTGGGCCCTCCAGGCCACACCTCCAAAAGGTCCCCCAAAATAATTTCCTTCAAGTGGCCTTGGGCTGTTTTGTTGGTTGGGCTTTCAAGTTGGCCTTTGTAAAAAAAAAAAAGGCCATCAACTAAGGCCCATGTGTCCACCTAGTTCACTCATCCTTCATACTTCCGCATATGTTGAGTCTTTGAGTGTTATTTTTTTTATTTTTTTGTTAAAGAACCAAAAATAAAAGACAGTTTATTCCAAATTGTGTTAAAGGAATCTCCTCTAATACGTGATGTGACCGTTTATAAGACCCTCAATGCATATATGATCTTTTGACCCCTAGACATTGAACAAATTTTATAACTATTAAATAAATAATGTGAATAAAAGCACATATAAATACTTGTTGGAGCCATCACTTAATAAGATAAAAGAACTTTCTTCCACTTCAAGGAAAATTATGAAAAAGCCAAATCACATTGTGGGAGAGTAAGATCTTAACTAATTAAAGAAACATGTCTAATGCTTTAGGATTATGATCATCTAGAGTTTTTAGGGTAACACTACCATAGAGTTCTTAAAATATTATCAATTTGTTTTGAAATGTGTAGATTATATTTGACTATGTCATCAATAATTTAAAAATTATTATATATGTGTGTGTGTGTATATTTCAATATTGATGATGTGTTAAAATTCAATTTACTCATTTCAAAATTAATGAAAAGAATTTAAGAATAATAAATCTAACTAACAACACAACAAATTTCACAAATATTGAAGTTGTAAGTTGTGATTAGTGTACAATAAAAATAATGTCAATAATAGTTTTATATGAAAATAACATTACACTAATAACAATTTAACAAGAATGTAAACCGTAAGATTTATATAATCCAATAATTTAATTTAGACCTAGGGCAGTAAGCAAATGGATTCAAACAAACTAACAACCCCCATCGAACTGACTAAAAAAAAGTTTATCAAAAAACAAACTATTAAAAAAAAAAAAAATGACAACTTGTATTCAGTGTAATAATACACACAACAGACACGTTAAGATTTATATTTTAGACATAAGATCGAATCATAAACTTGCCCCTTAAAAAAAATTTAGCAAACTAACACCAAAACCCAAAGAACCCATAAAAGGAAGGCCCAAAATCCACAACCATATTAGCCCAAAAAACCCCCCAATAAAACCACCACCACGCAGCCCTGCCCTATCACAACCCCAGCCAATACTTGCAATCCACGTGTCTCTCTTTCTCTCTCTCTCTAACCCCTCTATATAAACTCCCCTTCACCCTCAAAAGTATTTCGACTCTCTCTCTCGCAAATTCTCTATCCCTCTCCTTCCCTAGGGTTCAAAACCACCATTCCGTTAGATTCGACTCAATTCTTTTTTCTTTTTCTTTTTTTTTAATATTCATATAAAAAAAGTTTCCATCATGATGCAACAGCCAGCATCCGGGGTGGTTCCACAGCAGATGCCGTCGGAACAGTAGTACCAGCAGGCGCACGCCGCTGCACAGCAGCAGCAGTGGATGATGCAACAGCAACAACAGCAGCAGGTCCCACAACAACAGTCTGGGTGGGCCCAGCCTCAACAGGCCCAAGCCCAGGCCCAGTACTCGGCCCAACAGACTGCCGGGTCGGAAGAGATCCGCTCTCTCTGGATCGGAGACTTGCTTCCCTGGATGGAAGAGAATTACCTCTTCAGCTGCTTCGCTCATACCGGAGAGGTATAACTTTTTTAAATTTTCTGTGTATGTGTGAGATTTAGGGTTTTGTTTGGTTTGGGTTTTTGAAATTTTTGGAAAAAAAAAAGGTTCTTTTTTTGTATTTGATGTGGAATATTGTCAAATTAGGGTTTTTGAATATTGGGTTTGCGATTTTTGATTGATGGGTGTTTGGTTTGGGTTTTCTTTTTGTTAGAACTATCTAGATTGAATTTTGATTGCAAAGCTGAATGTGGGTATGTTTGGTAGTGATTTCAATTTTGGTTTAATTTGGATTCTGTGAAAAACTAGGCATGAAAAGCAATTTCAAAAGGATTGAAATCTAAATTTTTGAGTGTTATGGTTTCGTTTCAATTTGTGCTTAATACGAAATAAACAAAAAGATTGATTTTATTTTTTGTATTCTATTCCTTTTAATTCAATCGAATTGGTCCATAATCTTTATTTTTTTTTATATGTAATAAAAATCCATTAAAAGAAAAATAATAATAATAAAAGAGGGTCACAACCCTAGTACATGGGGAGTATACAAATGAAATTGTTTCATTATATGTTATATTGTTCCTGTGTAATTGTGGTATTCTAATGATATCTTATTGTCTGTCTCATTGTGTTATCTCAGGTTGTATCTGCTAAGGTTATCCGCAATAAGCGAAGTCAGATATCTGATGGTTATGGTTTCGTTGAATTTGTTATCAAAAAACATTTGCTTTCATAAGAGAAAGTCAAAGCCTATAACTTCAGTGGACATGAACACAAACCTTACTAATTACAACATGTCAACATTGCATGTTTTTCATCAAATTATAAAAGAAAAAATAAATAAATAAATAAAAATGAAAGAAGAGGAAGAAGTGAACGTAGAATGTTGGCCTAGTTGTGACAATGAACTCTTCAATGTCTCTTAAATTGGCAAAAAATTCAGATAAATAATTTTCAAAATCAAATTGTGAAATTTGTTAAGCCACTCTAACGGATTAACAAGTAATATTGGATCTTATTACAAGGGTTTCATGCACTGTTCATTGAACAGTAGTCGCAAACTTTGACTTTTCAAATTTTTTTGGACCAATCACAGCACATTGTGTACTGTTTACGGACCCATAAATTTCACTTTTTAGCAATTTTTTCATTAAAAATGGGTCCCACGATACTATTCACACATTTAAAAATTATTTCGCTACAGTGTTTTTCAGTTTTCAGTTTCAGTTTTCAGTTTTCAGCTGTATCCAAACGGACCCTTAGAAGCTTAAAAAAATTGGCTGTTTCTAGTAGGGTATTCTCTATTACAACTGTATCATCTATTCTTCTTCACTCACGGCACAGATTCAAATTCTATTTATTAAGTGCAAAACAAGAACACATAATTGACACAACAAATATCTATAACTCTCTCCTCTTTGTTCTCAAACAGGTATATAGTGCTAGAACTTTATTGTTTTGTCAAGAAACCCTCGTAGCGTTCTCAAAATGCCCATACTATTAAAACATTTTTTCCAAACAGCCAAGCAATTTGAACCGTATATATTACTCAACCTTAACGACATCATTAGTCACAAAAACCCTCCAGAAGTATTTCTTCACTTCATCTATCCCACAATAATAAGCGACACTTTGAGCATAATCTATGCTCCAACACCGTGAGTTTCCCTCAATAGTGGAAATCAATGACACTACATAAGACGGCCAGGTTTTCCTCATCAAAACTTCCGAGCATCTAGAAGCTCCAAACACTTAAAAGAAGTGCATACATATAAATGAAGCACTTCACTTTCTATATTACCTCTAGCAACTTAATGAACTCCTTTACACCATCAGAGCATAACTTAATTTCAATAGAATTAATCTTGTGCAATATTTCATTAAGTTTAGCTTCATGGGTCGCTTCAATTTCAAACCTTGGAATTTCTCCTCCTTTAACCTCACCACCATCATCATCTACCATAACTGCAAGTGAAATATAAACCAAATTGTTACCATTTCATGACACCCCGATAACAAAAATAATTTTCTTTCATATATTTTTTCTTCATTATATGTAGACAAATTAAGTCTTACTTTCTATTTAGAAACAGGGACATTTAAAAGCTATAAACATGGAATTACTTAACCTTCCACTCCCAATAAGCATATCTTGGCCTGATAGTAGGTGAGAATTTCATTGTTTTTATTCAATTTTAGAAAGAGAAAATTTTAATTAAATAAAAAATAAACTGACTTGACCCAAATTCTTTTCTTTTGCTATATATTTTCTCTGAGCAACCAAACAGGAATAACCAAATATAAAATTCCAGAAGGGGTATGGTTTGAATGTGCACCTTGATTTTCTGAGGTTGAGCTTGGTTCCGGGACAGAAAGATTGGAGGGAGGGACACTGGGCATTAGGTGTGAAACTTCTACGGAAGACTTGAATGTGTACCTATTTGGATGCTAGGGGATTCATAACCTTTTCGAGAATAGAGTTGTCCTTTGATCTCCGTAGAATTGTTTGGGGCTATTTTATGAATTCTTCTTTCTAATGTAAATCGGTTTACGATCAAGTTTTGTTACTAATTATATCAAACGTCTCTGAAAGGGTCCTGGTTAGTTAGATGAATTATGTATAGATCATATAATTAGTTACAACCTTTGACAATTGATCAGCGAAATAAAAAGATAACTGGTAAAGACAGAATACAACCATGTGAACTAGTCACCATGTGGAAATCAAATATAATGATCAGCGAAATTAAAAATAGTTAGTGTTGTATTAGAGAGTTGAGACTAAACAAAATGTAGGGAAAAAAAAAATCTTATATAAAGTTAATTCTGTTGGGAATTATACACAAAATAATAAATGAAGAATAAAGATAACACAAAAGACAAAAAGAAATAAAGAACTTGGAGGCACAAAATTATTATCCTTAGATAATATTTGCCTCCACACTCTTGTTACTAAAGGGTTATAACAATTTTTTCCCTAGGATTCAACCAAATTGTCAGGTTCTACAGATAACAATTCTAAAGAATAACAACAGGATTTCTTGTGTTTCTTTCTAACTTACTATTTTGTGGAGTTATATTTATACTCATGGGGTTATATTTGATCAAAATGCACGTATGTAGCGTTAAAATGTTTCATAAAACTGTTCATAAGACTTAAAACATTTTCAAACTCTCTGAATAGTCACTAGAAAATTCTGTAGAAAATTCAATTTTTTGAGTTTCGATCGGTCGAGAGTTCCTTTCGATCAATTAAATGATTTTTTCAATCGATCGAACAAGAATCGAAAGCAATCGAATCATCCAAAGTAGATTATTTTCTCCATCATTTCGATTGATCAAGCAAAAGTTTTGACTGATCGAAAATCTTTATTTTCGAATTTCACTCAGAAAATTCTAGAACTTGAATTTTCACTTTATGAAACAATATTCTCCAAATTCAAACATCATTATTACAACCTAACAATGTATATACATATATATACAACAAATTCTTTATTCTTATATAATAGCATAATAGTAACTCATATAACTACATTTCCAATCATTTTATTTTTATTTCAAATAAATAAAGAAAATTTATACTTTATTTGTTCTTATGTTTTTCCATACTCTATCATCCAAAATAATTGTTTTTCTATTATTCTTTTTTAAAGTAAACAGTAGCAGTTATATTATTGATTTTTTTAAATGGGTGTATCATTATCTATATTACAAAAGCTAAGCATGGAGGGAATTCATCCAACCACAATTTTCATAATTAGTAGGATAATAAGTTATGATTGATAATTTGGTATACTATAAAAGTGACATTAGTGATAGTCCTATATAAAAAAATTCAAGATTAAAGAAAAGTGTGTAAATCAAATATAATTGTCGGTGAGATTAAATATAGTTAGTGTGGTATTTGAATTGGAGACTAAACAAAATGAAGGAAAAAACAAAAAAAATGCCAGACTAAACAAATCATTTCTTATCATTTAATTTTTATTTCAAAATAAATAAAGAAAATTCATTCTTTATTTTTTTTTTTTTTGCTTTTCCATTGACTCTATCGTTCAAAAAAAAATCTTTATTTTTTAAAAGCAAACAATATCAGTTATTTTATTGTTTTGTTAAAATGGGTGTATCACTATCTATATTACAAAAGCTAAGCATGGAGGGATTTCATCTAGCCAAAAATTCTATAAAATAGTGAGGTAACAAGCGATGATTTATTTGTAATAAAAGTGACATTAGTAATAGTCTTATATAAAAATAATGTTACAATAATCATAATTTGTCACCTCAATCATTATGGGAAAAAAAAAAGTGTATGTAGCATTATAATTTTAAAAGGTGTAAAAAGTTTATGATCTTAATAATCTGATAATTGTAGTTTCATGTACAACAAGCGATGGATTCAGGCCTAAGAACAGAAAACACATTTGGTACAGTTTTTTGCACAATACATTAGACAGTTTTTTGGATAGCTTCTTTTGGCCCATAATTTACATAATCAATTTCGATGTACTCTTTTATTTCCTCTCAAAAAATAACATATCACAACAAAAGCTAACTAAATGGATCGAAACCATGTTTAATCAACGACTAATAACGCATTTCCCTTTATTATTATTATTTTTTCTCCACATAATGATTATATAATTCATGATTAAGTTTTGGAAAGAGCAATCAGGAGTTTCCTTATTGTAATTGTTGTCAAATGTGAGGATACTAACCAAAATACATGCTATACATACTAGCTCATCAGAGGTCAACAATTTAAGAATACATGCCAAGCTTCATATCAATCTGTCAACGTTGAGCTACATGTATAGAAAATGTGAGTCTTGACTCTTCGCCATTTATGCCCCCTATGAAGAACAACTTTTTTCTTTTCTTTTGGCTTGTAATAGAGAGAATTTCTATTTAGCAAATCTAATTTCCCTTAAGTAACAGATTGGTTTCTTTGTCAATGGGTCCCTCAAGCTTGTATGCTCACTCTTTTGATGCTTCTTGTCTTCAAGTAAATTGAGCTTCACAAGTTAGGCTACATGAGGGAGAGAATCAAGTAGTTATTATAACATACAGTAACACCACTTAAGCCAAAAGCTTAAACTTATGAGTTAAGGTCTAACTATGTTATTTTAATCACTCATTTATCTCATTATTATTTAATGTGAGACTTCATTCACACATGTATATCCAAAATTCTTGGATTCAAAAATGATATTCTTCCAATTTGAGCACGCTTGGGTCTCATGAAGTTTCTCATAATCTTTTATTGGGAAGGCCAATTCCACAAGATATGAGAGAAATGCTATGGGTCGTGAGCCTTGATTTGTTAATAGAATATATGGCCATGAGATAAATCCTTATTTTAGTTATTTCAGAGTGTTTTAGAAAAAGATAACTATTTTGTGTAATCATGACTTTTAAGACCCATTTTATTATATAGGATTAATCTTATGTCCATACAAGGCATGACTTATTCAAGAATCGGATATAAAATAAAAATATTTCAGTAATATAAGTATAAATTATTAAATTGAAATTTCTTGAAATTGAAAGGTGTGACCAATTGGAGCATATAATTGTTGAAAATGTAGAAGAACGGGTCTCATCAGAGAGTCATCTCCAACCTTTATGCTTCCCTAAACTGGAAAGAGTCAATGTCATATACTGTAATAAATTGAAATATCTCTTCCCCATGACCATCGCTGATAGTCTTTTAGAACTAAAAGTTCTCGTAGTAAAAGAAAACTCTCAATTAATGGAAGTATTCACACATGAAGGAGACGCCGGAGTTCAGAAAGATGTAACGCTCCCTCAACTAGAATTTATGGGACTCAAAGGTCTACCAAGCCTTGTTAACTTCTGCCCAAAGAACTGTCAGTTTATACTGCCAAAATTGAGGGAGTTAAGAGTGGAAAGCTGTAAGAACATGAGGACGACTTTTACCCGTAATCCAGACAGAAGTGTGCTTATAAATGGAGAGGTAATCCAATATTCCTGCCTTTTTTTTTATTATCTGTTCACTAAATTAGAGTCAATTATAGTAGTAATATACATATATATTACTACTAATAATAATTATTTGATTTATAACACCAAATATCCTATATATGTTGTGCATGGGCTTAATTATTATCAACCTCACTGATAACTGATAAGTAACGTTTGTCTAGTTGGGAGCTTGAGACGAATTTTATTAAATTTTAGAAATGTTATTATTATTTTATTTATTTTCCCTTGCGTTGCCAGAATATATAAATGCTTGTTGGCTTTCAATTTGGTTGTTCAGGTAGCCCAGATAGACGAGCCTACAGGGATTTCAACAATTTCTCCAGCGCTTACCACATGCCCTGCCAACAACGATATAACATGGACAGGTTTTAACTTTTAACTGCACAAACCTTTTATTATATTTAATTTATTTTTCCTTATTTCTTACTTTGACAAAATAAACTATTGTTGTGTTCAGTTGATTTTTATGTGACAGGCGATTTAATATGGAAAGCCTTTTTTTTTCCTTACTGCGGATGGGATAATGACTTCGTATATGATGACTGTTTATGATCTTTTCAATACACGTGGCTTAAATTTCTGGTGGGCTCATGGATGGATGGAGGTTCTACTTCTCTAGAGGTCTCCGTCCTCAAGATTGTCATCTCTGTATTACACAACTCTTTTGCTTTCTATTTATTTTCTTTTAACATCGCTATATTGTTGAACTCTAAATACGTTACAAGTGTGTGTGATAATTCTACTTTCCTAGTTCCTTTACATTTTATGCTTTCAGCAACACAAGACAACAAATAAATAATTTATTTGATGTGTGTGTTTTATTTTATTTTATTTTTTGGTAGATAATGTGCTTTTTCTTTTTATTTCTTGAACAAGAGACAAATATTTGTACAAATTTTTTTAAGTGATAATTTATTATTAGAACATCACTTTCACACTTTTTTATTATACACCAATCACAACAGATATCTAACAAATATTTCATTCTATACAGACATCCAACAAATATCTAAAAGGGATCATAAAATTCTTATTTAGATTTTAATTGGCCTTCCAATTTGTCTCATAATAATAGGGCTATGACTTAACAGATTAAAATAAACATTAACGATGCTTTGAATAAAAGATTTAAATGAGAAAAAAATTGCTTCTTTCAAAGAACGTTGTAAAAAGCAATGCTAAGTCAAATGCATGTCTTCAGCAGCAAGTATGCAAGCATGGAACAGGCACTCAATGTCAGGGGGAGTTGCAGGGCAGTGCAGCTCAGAGTGTCTTACAGCATCAGGGAGCAGCCCAGCATGCACCACAGGAGCAGGGAAGACTGCAATTGAAGGCAGTACATAGTGCATCTCAGTATCAGTGGCAAAACAGAGATGCAAGCCTAAGTAATGAAGACTTAGAAGACTTGTTGGAGTCCATTCCTTATCACGATCAGATCATACACTCTATACAAGGAATGATGCCAAGTGGACAGATGGTTACAAGTGGATGTACACGTGTCATAGCTAGGTAGTGTTTAGCTGTAACAACTTTCTCCATAAAATCTGGAGAAGTAGTTATTCTTTTTCTGTACATAACTGTGTATATAAGGATAGGTAGAGTGTATTTTGTATTTATTCACTAATTGTATTCATTTTTCAATCAATGAAAGATAGTTTCTATTTAGAGAGGGTATTTTACAAGAACGTGAAATGTATACAAACTAAAAAACTGTCAGATTGAATTTTCTCAAACCTTAGTTGCTTGTCTCTCATTTCCATGCATTGTCAACACTTCGATATACGGAGCTTGTTATTCAGAAGTGGGGTGGCAAAATGCAAGAGTTAATGATCTCTTTGAAGTGGCTTGTGGAGGGGTTGTGAGAGAAGTGAAAACTTCTCTTTGTATTAGGTGCAACCCCAAACTTTGTATTGAGTCCCAACCTTTGTATTGAGAGAGAACTTTGTATTTGTATGAGAGAAAAATTTGGGATTGGAATTTGAGAATTATGACTTGTGAGGGTGCTATTACACCATTTTGTATTCTCCACCTTTATTAGTGAAAATATCTTCCGTCGATGCCCGTGGAAGTAGGCTAAAAGTTGAACCACGTAAATTCTTGGTATTTTCACTTGTGTGTGTTTGTGTCTAATTTCTTGTCAATTTTTCCTCGTTCCTATTATTTATTTGGTGATATCTTTCAAAGGTATAAACTATTTTCACAATCGATCTTGTGTGGAGTGTCAATAGCACACACCATGTTTAGTCCCAAAATAATCATCAAAAACCCTTCATTCCACATATTGTTGACGAAACAGACAATTGAGAAGGGAAAATGAAAGAAGCTAGAAAACAAGGTGTAATACCATCTCTAGGCAAGATTAGCTTCAGCAGGGCAATGTATTTTCGAACACAATGATGCCACCAGGGTCTTACGACCTTGGAAGATATCTAATCTGGATTCTACAAAAATATAATATTAAAAGCCAGTAAATTTATATTTTACAAAATGGAAAATAAATAAATTTCTACTCTTAAAAAAATAATATTTAATTACATTAAAGTGGATTCAAATTTTCTAACATTTGCTTTCATAAGAGAGAGTCAAAGCCTATAACTTCAGCCGACATGAACACAAACCTTACTAATTACAACATGTCAACATTTCAACATTGCATGTTTTTCATCAAAAAAGAACATAGAATGTTGGCCTAATTTTTGACAATGAACTCTTCAATCTCTTTTAAATTGGAAAAAAATTCAGATAAATAATTTTCAAAATCAAATTATCAAATCTGTTAAGCCACTCTTAACAGATTAACAAGTAATACGGGATTTTATTATTTGTTAGTGTAGTGGGCATTTTATCATAACTTGTCTTACTCTTATTCCAGCTACAAGGGTTTGGATACACTTAGAAGCTCAAAAAATATTGGCTGTTTCTAGAAGGGAATTCTCTATTACAACTGTATCATGTATTCTTCACTCACAGGACAATAATTCAAATTCTATTTATTAAATGAAAAACAAAAACACATAATTGACGTAACAAAACTATTTATCACTTTCTCCTCTTTGTCCTCAAACAGGTAAATAGTGCCAGAACTTTATTGTTTTGTCAAGAATGCCTCGTAGTGTTCTCAAAACGCCCTTACTATTAACACAATATTTCTCAACAGCCAAGCATTTTGCACCATATATATTACTCGACCTTAAGGACACCATTAGTCACGGAAATCCTCCACAAGTATTTCTTCACTTCATCTATCCCACATTAATTATCAACATTCTATGCAATTTTCCATCCCTATGGCAGGTCGATTCACAAATCACGATGTTCAAGTAAATCTCCACAGCATCAATCTTCATTTCACAATTTTTCTTTTTTTTTTTTGTTTCAAAAGAAATGGTAAGTATCACGTATTTCACATGTACCCAGTGAGTCTTGAACCCACAACCTCACCCTCCACCTTACTCTTACAAGGAGAAGAGACATCATTTGAGCATAGAGTTTATTGGCAATATTTCTGAACTTTTTTTACACCAATATCAAACAAAATTTATATACTATCTATGGTCAACAAATCCTTAAATATCTTGATGCCAAAGTTGCCACCTGTGCCCTCACCACCAAAAACAAAGTCAATACAAAAAATACTAAAATAGACCATGCAACTTAGAATTCAATAGCACATTGGCCCAACTGGCCTCTAAGGGACCAAAATGAAAATTTCGACCACACTAAATGAGTTCATTCCTAACAAAATCCTATAATTAAGTATAAGAGCAAAATGCCAATCCTTGATATTAATCTACTATAATCTCTCCTTCAATTGTTACAAGTCCTCAATCACCATCCCAATCCTCAAAACCAGTGGCTGCCACTCAAAATTGATTGCCACAATTAATTCTGTCAATCAGAAGTATACAAGGAACACCTCCCTATCCAGATCAACCATGCAACATGCCTGCATTGATTTCTACTGAAACTATGATCTAGGATCAGTTTAACATTCCCCACCAATTACTAAGACTCCTTGCTTGGCAAAGTATAATGTATATGGGATAAGATTCTCCCATTGAAATCAAATTTTATATAGATGTAAGACATGTAGCATTCAAAAATCAAATAAATGCCACGTGTCTCACATTCGACTAAGAATGGGAGGGACATATTTCCGATAGAGTTTTACTTGAAGTCCAAGTTGAACACAGAAATTGAATCTTTCCAGAATCCAAGTCCAAAATCCCTAACTCTAGCATTCAACCCAATATGCCAAACAAAATAGCATACCTGAAAACTGAGACAGAGGAAAGAAGACACAGTGCAGATATAACTAAGGGGAGCACTCAATAAGTAATGCCATGAAGCTGTTGACAGCCAATAATCCTCACTGCCAAATCTATTTTTGAAGCTTTCATCACATTCATTTTCAATAAGATCCAATAATGATTGCAGAGTTCCTAATTTAAATCGGTTTGAAATCTTGGGGTCAAAACCATTAGATTTCCAAGAAACCTTCCTGAGAATAATAGCAGCAGTTAGCCATCATAAAAGTCTAGATATCAAAGAATCCTCATGGATCTCTTCCTCCGAAAAAATGGCTAAATCGGAATGAGATTCTTGAAGCTGAAGCATTCATGCAGAGTCTGATTTCAAAGCGGTGAAATTTCCCACAACCTTATGCCTTGGGGACTTAATGAATAGTATGGTCATACTGAGGGTGGGCAAGCAGCAGCTGAAGATATGGGGCACGTGAAAACATTCCATTAGACAGCAACATTAAGATACCACAGAGTGCTGCGGAGTTGTGGGATTCTCAAACCTGTGTAAAAGAGCTGATCTGATTAATTGCTCCAGGAAGGGGACAAATTGCAATTAGACTAGACCATCATGCATCTTTGTGGTTATTTTAAAATTATTGTTCAATATGAAGACTCCAAGTATTTGTACTGGGTAGAACTGTCTATGCTCTTTCCCTTTGCAGAATTATTGGTAACTAAAGGGAAATTCTTAACCACCAATTGCCAACCACTGGCATATTGTTTATAAATCGCTTTCTTGACAAGTCTAAATTTGATCCCATTTCCAAAGGAACTCCCTTCCCGTCACCATCTGCTTCCTTTGGCAGAGAATGAATCCGACTGTTTTTCAGAAATAATAAAACTTACTGAAAGGCATCTTTGCAACAACTCTATTTATAGGGTTTAATGACTGGTTAAGTGAATGAAAATCTATCTATACAACATCACAATATAACAGATCATTCTGTGAATAGATTGTGGGATTAACTATCAAACAGCTTCAATCACTTCTCCAATTTCATAGGAACTCCACTGAAGGCAAAGTGATTCTGCAACATTTCCTAGGAGAATACTATCGACAAGACTAAAAAATTCTTGGTAGATGATAAAAGATTCTTCCTCAAATATATCCCTAGAGACAAAGCTCCTCCAGTGAAGGAAACCATTCAAAAGAATCCTTGATATAAAGAAGATGTATTTCCAAAATGACTATGGTAATGCTTTCCAGAATTGAGTTTAGATAAGACAAAGTAGCAGGCAAAAGCATCAAAAAGAGCTAGGCCACGGTTTTCTTCCATAAAGTAGCCCTTGTGAGGAAAATCTTTGTTCAGAATGCCCAAAAATAAGTGCCTAAAGGTTAAAAATGCAGGGAGCTTGTCTCAGTAAGAAGAAAAAACAATTTAGATGTTGCCTTGCACGTCTTGTGAATGCAATGAGAAAGCACTTCCAAAGGAGTTAACATTATAACCCTAGACATTAGTAAACTTATTGAATGAATACTTCGTCATTGCCTGTACTTCGGTCTACAACCAAAATTAACAGCTTCCAGAGAGCATATATTTTCAAAATCTGATTCAAAATGCAAGGCAAACATAACTACTTTAAAATAGATCTCCTCAATTATGTTGATGTTGATATTCACTTCTTCTATTTCCCATAACAAATTGTATGGTACTGTCTTCGTAACCAACCGGTCCAAATAACCAGACAGAGTTTTGAAAGCACTAGCAGCAATACAAAACCCGAGAGAGAGAGAGTAGATATCTTTGATGTTTTGTAAACTGTCAAATCATCGATGTCAACCCTATTATACATCCATTGCACTAATTCAAGAAGTTCAAAATATAAACATAGGAGAGCATGTAAAGCCCTCACAAGTGCAAACTTGTGAGGGCTTTTCCCTGACTTAGTACAAATGCACAAATCAAGCTTTTACCTGGCTTCCAGAGATAGCCGCTGTACCAGGGCATTTAAAGCCCTCACAAGTTGCATATTAGCACTTTTATTTTCTTTGGGTACAAAATGTTGGACATTGCATAACATCAACAAGTACTCAGAAGTTGTTAATATCTTCAAAGGTGATGATCCAATTTATGAACTCTCTGCCTGTATAAACTAATCAACTTATCCAAAGTACCCAGCACATCTCCATTTGAAGGACAGGATAATAATGCTACCAGTACAGGGTAACAGAAGATAGATTGAACCACTTCCTGAATATCCAGTCTTGAGAAAAGAACCTCAAAATTTCTGGAACAAGCACAATCATTTTTCAAAACCAATAGTTGAACTAACAATTTATTTACGAGATTAAAGCGAATCTTTGCGAGTCATTGGATGAGTTCAAATAATGGTTCAACCAGAAGTATGTCTTGGGTCTAGGGCTCCAGCAATTAAGGACCACCAATGTTCATAATTGCAGGAAATGGCACATGGGAAGGTGGCTGCTTCAAAAATAAACTAAATGCAGCACCAGCATTCACTTGCATCAAGATCTCCACTGTAAATAGTTTCTTGAGAATCCAAAGAACTACCAGAAACCGCACTGGCATCATCTCTTCTGGCTTCACAATGAACAACAGAAGAGTCATTTCCCAACCAGGGATGATTGTGTCAAGCCATAACTTAGAAACACCAGTAAGAAGGCTTTGTTCAATAAAGAATATTGATGATAAGATTGAGATAGAAAATCCAAGAAGGTTGTGAGAAATAGTCATAACTGATGGAAAATTTTCAGTATCTCATCAGGCAACATGCAAATAATTGAGGAAGAAAATCCATTTACTGCACAACAATCACCAAGTCTCTTAAACAAGACCGATTCAACCAAAGCAGATAGCAATCCTACATCCACCTATCAGATTCAGTCAATGGATTAGATTGTATAGAAAATGCGAGCAGAAACGAAGTTGAAAAAAACAAGATGTTTACCTGAGTTTGCATGATATAATTTTGTGCACGGCATACATATAGTGATATGATGACTTTTCAGGCAATGTAAAGCTTCCAGATTCAAAAGTTAGCAACTTTAGGGTCTTAGACACTTCTGCAACACTTATGACAAAAGGGCTGAAAGTAGATGATACATCTGCCAGGAAAAGAGAGAGAGAGAGGAAAATATCAATAAGGGCAGAATAGCCACCACTTGTAAAAGGATCTAAAGCACTTGAATTGATGACCAAAATGTACATTTCTTATTTTTTTTCCCAAGCATAGAGAAAGGATAGAACAACCCAGCAATTTGATGATTAAAGAAGAAGCCAGCAAAAGTATAAAGAATAATAAGTTCACACAAAAATTTTTCTCATAAGCAAAAGCTGCTTTCCAACTTAACTGTTGAGAAATCTTATGTCACATTAGTATTAAATTTAACCAAGGAAGAAACACATTTGCTCTTAGAACCACTTACCAGTTACCACCAAAGGTTTCTATAGAAAATTATCATCACACCATATAAAAGTTATAAGCTCTTACAAATATCAAGGCCAAACCTTTACTACGTTGTAAAAATTGTACACAATTATCATCATGGCTTATAAAAGTTGCAGATTCTTGAAATGAACAAATAATTGTAATATCAAGTTCAAACTTATACTAAGTAGAAATTATCTTATCAAGAACAGGGTAAGAAGATGATGCAAGAGATGGGGTGAGCACGACATAACATTTTTACGTAGTTTCAGAAAATAAGCCATACTGGAAATACTATGAAATGTAATAAAACATATAGGAAGCATACAATCATCAATTATCTATAGCACTTTCCAAATGGAATGAATATTCCCAATATTTGAATAAGTTCTTTCCAATAGTAGAAAAAACATCTCATAAAAATTAGTAACTACTAGAGACAAGCTCTAACACAGTTCCAACTATAGGACCTTGAGATTATTTTCCTTACCTTGGTAAAATAGTAACCATGCTCAAACTTCATCTAGGTTTCTGTCGAATGCACCAGTACTAAACATAGCTGCTCATGCCAGACTATATGATAGATCCATAACATCATCAATTGGTGAAAAAACAAACAAGTTAATAAATGGTTGTAGATGCTTGTACACCATTGGAGGGGCTCTGATGGGAATACCACCGCTTGGAGGGAATCCAATGTATTCAATTACCAAAGACAAAGACAACATTGTAGATTGTTTGGTATGGCTAACGGATTGCTGAGGAGATCTATGAAAAACTCAAATGATCCCACCAACACGGTAGGCAATGCCCACTGAAAAAAAAAAATAAATAAATAAATAAAAAACCCTTGTCAGAGATAATTAGAGAATATAGTTTTCTAATTAACTGAAGAGTTCAAACAAAGCAATTTCAGCCCTTGATGAATTCCCCCTAACACCCATTTATTTTCTACCAGGCTACTCATGAATGATATACATAACTAATAAAGGATATACATTTGGTGCCGCAGGGTGAGGCTTAATTTCTGCTATAGACATAATGGCCGAGATGATAGTGAATTGAAAACAGTAAAATAAAATAAAAATTCCTAACGAAAATAAGCTAGCAAAACATTCCAAAGTCTAAACTATGTAAAGATAATATGACGCCAACCATCCAAAGGTGACGACTACACTAAATTAAAAACACCAATCAGAAAGTTTTCTTTTTTGTTTGACCAGAGCAACAAGATACAAAGAAATTGAACTTAGAATATGAATTTTTAGTGCATCAAGTAGCTTAAATTGAAAACATCTCTACATCCTTTGGTGTTTTAAAAGGCTCAGAGAATTGGTCAAAGAATTAAACCCCAAATTTCTGCAATAACACTCATAAGATCCTTGCCATTGTCATTTGTCAATCTCATCTGTAGCAAGCGAACCAATATCTCTTTTTCTGTCTTCAAGTGGAACAAAGTTTGTATCAAAAATTATCCCACTCAAAATGATATCCATGTCATTGTTCTTATTATTCAATTTCATGTCATATTATTTCTGCTATGTTCAGGAAATGTTTCCAAATCCGCTGTTCTTTTCAAACATGACTCACAAGTTTTGGGGTGGTGAGTCAAAGAAGAATCAGGGATCAGTAAAACTTGGGGGATCTGGGATCAAAGTTCGGACTTCATTCTGAATTTCATGCTTGAGAGCTGCCCAACCCTACATCATTTGATTGCTAGAATAAGAACTATGATTCAAAGCACCAATGAAGGAGTCCATCAACTTCAATACCTCCAAAAGAAGCCTAAGATTACCATGCTTTTACAAGAAAATCAGAGTGAAGCAACACCTTATTAATTACAGATCAGCTGAAAGGACGAGGACACAAGTATGCCATGATACTCTGCACATCCTCGCTATTAAACAAAACGGGATCATGAGACTGAGAATCACGGAAACCAAAAGTTCAAAGACCTAGGGGCACCAAGGACTCTTCCACAAGAACCCTATCCTGTAATATGGACAAAACATAAATAAAAGTTTCATCATCATCATCATCATTCCCAAGTCCAAGAATGACACCAAAATACATTTCCTTCTGCTGCAGCAGCCACCTCAAAAATAACAGTGCAAAGCCAGCAAATGCCTTCCTCAACAAATGCTCACCCTCTTCTCCTTTTGGTTCTATGTATATTCAGTAAGCTTAGAGAATGCCTTAGACTTGAAATCAAATTTCTTTGTGACCTAAGAGGCCAATCTTGAATGACTCTAAACAATCAAAGCCATTAGTAAAAGAGCATCTTTTTGGCACTTCACTTCTTTACTATCTAGTTCCTTCTGAACATCTACCATGTATTCTTCAATAAGCAATCCTGCAAACTTGTTGAGATCCTTACTAATAGCTTTTCTCTCCCCATCCTTGGGATTATATACCCCATCAATGACAATATGTAAGAAAATCAAGGTTTCCCTCACCGAAAATTCCAAGCATCTAGAAGCTCCAAGCACTTAAAAGAAGTGCAAAGATATAAATGAAGCAATTCTCTTTCAAAATTACCTTTTAGCAACTTAATGAAGTCCTTTACACCATCAGAGCATAACTTAATTTCAATAGAATTAATCTTGTGCAATATTTCATTAAGTTTAGCTTCATGGGTCACTTTAATTTCAAACCTTGGAATTTCTCCTCCTTTAACCTCACCACCATCATCATCTACCATAACTGCAATTGAAATATAGACCAAATTATTACCATTTCATGACACTACAATAACAAAAATCCTTCTTTTTTTTTTTCATATATTTTTTCTTCATTATATAATCATACATAGATAAATTAATCCTTACTTTCTATTTAGAAACAAAGATATTTAAAAGCTACAAACATGGAATTACTTTACCTTCCACTCAGCTGAGCCTAATAAGCATATCTTGGCTTGATAGTAGGTGAGTCTTTCATTGTTTTTATTCAATTTCAGAAAGAGAAAATTTTAATTAACTAAACAAATAAACTGACTTGACCCAGTTTCTTTTCTTGTGCTATATATATTTTCTGAGCAACCAAACAGGAATAACCAAATTTAAAATTCTAGAAGGGGTATGATTTGAATGTGCACCTTGATTTTCTGAGGCTGAGCTTGGTTCCTCCATTGAAGATTTTAGTTTGAAGACGTAGGAGATTGGCGGGAGGGACACTGGGTTTTGGGTTTGAAAATTCTGCAGAAGACTTGGATGAGTACCTGTTTGGATGCAAGGGGATTCATAACCTTTTTGAGAATAGATTTGTCCTTTGCTTTACGTAGAACTGTTTGGGGCTATTTTATGAATTCTTCTTTCTAACGCAAATCGGTTGAGACCCAACAAAAATATTGGAATACTTGTGAACCTCAATCGACACGCTTTGAGACCCAACAAAAATATTGGAATACTTGTCCAAGAAAGCTAAAATTCTGATTTTGATAGAAAACCCTGACCCAACGTTTATAAGTAAAACGCGAACCAAAGGTATAAGTAACACTTTGACCCAATGATTATAATTGAATCACGAACCAAAAGTATAAAATTTGAACACCACAAGGAAGAATCCCTGATAAGTTCACAGTCTCTGAAAGGGTTCTGATCAGTTAGATGAATTATGTACCTAAAGTATGGTTCATATAATTAGTTTCAACCTTTGACAATTGATGTTAAATATGCCTATATATAAAAATAAAAAAGAAAGAAAAAATAAAAAAGATAACTGGTAAAGACAGAATAAGAACATGCTTTAGGCACTCGTCACCATGTGTAAATCAAATATAATGGTCAGCGAAATTAAAAATAGCTAGTGTTGTATTCGAGACTAAACAAAATGTAAGAAAAAAAAAAACCTCATATAATTCTTTATTCTTATATAATAACGTAATAGTAACTCATATAACTACATTTCCAATCATTTTATTTTTATTTTAAATAAATAAAGAAAATTTATACTTTATTTATTCTTATGCTTTTCCATACTCTATCATCCAAAATAATTATTTTTCTCTTATTCTTTTTTAAAGTAAACAATAGCAGTTACTTTATTTATTTTTTTAAATGGGTGTATAATTATCTATTATATAAAAGCTAAGCATGGAGGGGATTCTTCCGGCCACAAATTTCATAATTAGTAGGATAATAAGTTGTGATTGGTAATTTGGTATATTATAAAAGTGACATTAGTGATAGTCCTATACAAAAATAAATAAATAAATAAAAGTGTGTAAATCAAATATAATTGCCAGTAAGATTAAAAATAGTTAACGTAGAATTTGAATTGAGACTAAACAAAATGAAGGAAAAAAACAGAAAAATGCCAGACTAAACAAATCATTTCCTATCATTTAATTTTTATTTCAAAATAAATGGAGAAAATTTATTCTTTATTTATTTTTTTGCTTTTCCATTCACTCTATCATTCAAAAAAAAAAAAAAAAAACAATAGCAGTTTTTTTTATTGTTTTGTTAAAATGGGTTTATCACTATCTATATTCCAAAAGCTAAGCATGACGGGAATTCATCCAGCCACAAATTCTATAAATAGTGAGGTAACAAGCTATGATTTATTTGCAATAAAATTGACATTAATATATAAAAATAATGATACACTAATCATAATTTGTCACCTTAATCATTATGGAAAAAAAAAGTGTATGGAGCATTATTATTTTAAAAGGTGTAAAAAGTTTATGATCTTAATAATCTGATAATTGTACTTTCATCTACAACCAGCAATAGATTCAAGCCTAAGAACAAACAACATCTATATAAACCATTCATTCGGTGTTGTAAATAAAATTTTGCGGGTCTTTGTGATCAACCGCAGAAGGAATACCCATATCTTTCAAGTCAAGTCTTGACCAAATAAACATCATCCAAAATTATCAAAATCTTCTTCTGTTGAATATGCAATTGAGAAAGAAGGCATGAAGCAAAGCAATATAGAGACAAAGAAAGAAGAACGGCACAAATGCAGTGATGATCAAAACAACAGAGTCTACAAGCAAAAGAAGAAAGGAAAGTTGAAAGCAAAATGACAGCACTTGACTTAAGTGATTGGCACGTGGGACAGTAAGCACGTGAGAATGATTAAGTAGTGTACAGCTGTAATATTAGAGTTAGTTAGTCTATTAAGAGTTAGTTAGATTAATTCTGTTTCCCTTTTAGCTCTGTAAACACGTATATAAGGCAGAGCCTTAGTGTAACTTAATTCAATTCATTCATTTGAATCAATTCAAGAATAGTTTTTCTCTCAAAGTAGTTTCCAGAAGTTTTCTTTAATATGGTATCAGAGCTTCAATAGTTCATCAATGGCTTCCGTCTCTAACGCTACTTCAGATTTTGAAACTCTTCCAAACACTTCTGGTACTGCGAATCATAGATCATCCAATCAAGCTCCTTCAATGGATGATGTGAATACCAATCCTTCGAGCCCTTATTTCATTCCACCATCTGATGTTGTTCTGGTTTCTCAACCGTTGATTGGTCCAGAAAATTATCTCAGTTGGTCGAGGGCTGTGTTTCTATCTCTCAGTGGCAGAAACAAATTTGGCTCTCTTGATGGTTCAATTCCTACACTTGATCTCTCCCATCCTTTGTACAATGCATGGCACAGAGCAAACACCACAATTCTTTCAAGGATGGTGAATTCCTTGAGCAAGGATCTAGCTACCAATGTCATGTACATTCACACTACAGGGGAATTGTGGATTGATATGCGTGATAGGTTTTCTCAGCCAAATGTTCCAAGATTCTTTGAAATTCAGAAAGAAATTTCGAAACTTTCATAAGGTTCCTTATCGTGAGTTCTTATTTCACTAAATTCAAGATTTTGTGGGATGAACTTGTGCATTATCAGTCTTTTTCTGCTTGTACTTGTGTTTGTACTTGTGGTTCCCAAAGAAATCAACTGTGTGCTCAGCAAAAGGATCAAGTTTTTTAATTCCTTATGGGACTTAATGATAGTTATCCCACTGTTACTAGTCAGATCTTAATCACTGAGCCACTACCTGCTTTGAACAAGGCATATTCTTTGATCTTACAAGAAGAAAAACGCAAGCAAGTTGGTCAAGCTGATTTGGTCATTGAACCAACAGCTTTATATGCTAATAACCCTAATTCAAAGGGGTTTCAAGGTCATCAAGGATGGAATCAGGTTCATCAAGGTTGGAATCAGGGTGTGCCTCATGGTAATCAAGGTGGAAAGAATGGCAATGCAAAGAAAGAAAGGCCTGTGTGCACTTACTGTGGAATTGTTGGTCATGTAGTAGATAAGTGCTACAAACTGCACGGGTACCCTCCAGGATATAAGCATAAAGGGAAGGCATTGGCTAATTAAGTTTCTAGCAGTGGCAATGGTTCATTTGGAAATTTCTTTTGCAACAATGGTGGTTTTGGGAATGTTGCTTCTCAGCCTATGCCAAATTTTCATAACCAACCTGATTAGATGCATTGAAAGTTCAAAAACGTGTACAAAACACCTTTGAACGTTTAGACCCCCAAATTACAACTTAACCAATTCAAGCAATATGTCAAACAACTAGTGTGCGGAATCTTAACACATGCTATAATACTAAATTGGTTAAAACCTATCTAAGCCATAACAAAATAAAATCCACAGCAGATAATATAAAGGCAAAGATAGAGAGGAAGGAAGATGCAAACACAAGGACAACACGCGATGTGTTATCGAAGAGGAAACCGAAGCCCTCGGCGTAAAACCTCTCCGCCGCCCTCCAAGCGGTAATCAATCCACTAGAAAATACAGTTGGGATACAAGGACAGCAATAGACCCTCCAAGCCTAATCTACCCAGTGCACCTAAGCCCTCCAAGCTTCTTGCTCCAACGAGGTTGCGCCGAACCTTTTTCTTTTCTAGCTTCCCGGATTCCGCTACTAGACCGTAGCATCAACCAATGAAGATTGGTTCCTTCCTAACTGCTTCGCAGAAATCCAAACAACTGTCTCACGGTGATGATGATAGTGAGAACCAAGTTTGGTATAATGCCTCTCAAGGATTTGACAATGGAGAGGAAGAGAGTTGAGGAATTTGTAGAGACTCTAAGGTATAGATTGTGGGTGAAACAATCTTGTTTTTTTTTAGGGTTTCTCTCTCAAAATTCTCTCTGGAAGCTCTCTTTCAATCGTGGGTAAAAGGAGTATTTATACTGGAGTGGAGAGGAATGTGAAACGTCAGGTTTTTACAAAACAGGGGTGGCTCGCGGCTTGACCAAGTCGCGAGATCCAGTCGCGAGATAACCGTATGGCCAGTTGTCCTGTTTTGTCCTGTAGTGCTCCAGCTAGCATGATTGTTCATCTTCCAGCATGCTTGGCACGTGTGCTGCTTCTGGCGGCTTGCAGCCGCGAGTCACCCGCGAGTCCCACCCGCGAGTCTCTGTTTTCTTGCACACTCTTGAGCAATCTTCACTCTATCTCACTCACTACCCTTACATCAAACCCACCTAAATACAGGGTTACTAAATTGCTGAATTACAAGCAAATTTGGCACGGAATAAAGCCAATTAGATGGTTGAATAAATTCAACCTTACATGCATTATACACCATAATTGACCATGCTACAGCCTCAATTTAGTGCAGCCCAGTCTCAATTCAGTGCACCTCAGTGTCCCATCACTCAGAGTCAATGTGAGCAGCTACTTTCCTTCCTTGCCTCTCAGTCCAATGGCTCTCAAGCTTCTCACCAAGCTGCCTCAGTTTTGTCTCCACTAAGTGGTGCTAATGCTGCTACAGGCCCTAATTCTTCCATACCTTATCTTGCCAATTTTTCAGGTAATCCCTTCTGGTTGCCTCCTAATTTTTCCCATTCCATTTTTTCTGCACATTTAGTTGATAGGCATGCTCATAAAACCAATGAATGGATCATTGACACTGGTGCTTCAGACCATATGGTTCATTTAGTGTCTTGCTTATCCTCCATTACTTCCACCATTAACACTTATGTCTACTTACCCAATGGAGAAAGAGCTTTAGTTACTCACATAGGCACAGTTCATATCTCAGATCAACTCACTCTCTATGGGGTTCTTTATGTTCCTTCCTTTACTTTTAATCTCATATCAGTCAGCCAACTCACTAAAACATATTTTTGTTGTCTTGTATTCTTTGGTTCCTTTTGCTTTATCTAGGACCTGGCCAATTGGAACATGATTGGACTGGGTAAAGCATCAAAAGGCCTTTATCTTCTACAACAAAGTCTTCCATCATCATTTGTTCTTGCTGCTTCTTCAAAGATACCTATTTCAATTCCCTCTGTCAATAATAATTCTATCAATAATGTTGATTTGTGGCATTTTCGTTTAGGGCATCCTTCTTATGCCAACTTGTCATTATTCAATCAATTTGTATTTGGTTTAAACTCTAATAAAGCAGCTTGTTGTGACATTTGCCATTTTGCCAAACAAAAGAGGTTATCTTTTCCTAATAGCAGTCATTCATTGTCTATTTGATCTTGTGCATTGTGACCTTTGGGGACCCTTTTCAGTTCCAACTATTGAAGGTTACAAATACTTTCTTATCATTGTGGATGATCACTCTAGATGTACTTGGGTTTATTTACTTAAATCTAAGTCAGAAACACAGGCTCTTATTGAACAATTTTCTAACATGGTTGAAACACAATTTGGTGCAAAAATCAAGTGTCTTAGAAGTGATAATGGCACAGAATTCTTTATGAAAGATTTTTTCAAATCAAAAGGTATTTTGCATCAATTAACTTGTGTTGAAACCCCTCAACAAAATGCAATTGTTGAGAGAAAACATCAACACATTTTAAAAGTTGCAAGGGCTTTAAGGTTCCATTCTTCCTTGCCTTTGAAAATGTGGGGTGACTACATTCTCACTGCAGTCTATCTCATCAATAGGCTACCTTCTAAACACTTACAAAATAGAACTCCTTTTGAAATGCTTTTTCAAACATCTCCTTCATATGTCCATATCAGAAACTTTGGTTGTCTATGCTTCACTTCTACTCTTTGTCAAAACAGGCACAAATTTGCACCAAGAGCAAGAAAATGTGTTTTTCTAGGATATCCCAATGGTATTAAAGGGTACAAGGTCATGGATTTGGCAACCAATTCCATTTTTGTCTCTAGAGATGTGATTTTTTATGAACACATCTTTCCTTTTGCTTCTGGTTCTTCTTCTTTCTCTGTGCACCTTCATGATTCTCCCTCTGTTGATTCAACTTCATTTGTTCTTGTTTTTCAGATTCCACTTTCTTAAATGAGAGTCCAGCTATACTCCTTGATTCTACAGATAATGTTTCTGCAGATCAGATTCCCATTTCTCCATTACCTTCCCCACTTCCACATGTCACTCCAATTGTTGTTGATTCTGAGCATGATCTTGTTCCTATGCCTGTTTCTAGGCCAAATTCCTATTTGCCTCTCAGAAAATCCACCAGATCACACAACCCTCCATCTTACCTAAAAGATTACTCTTGCAAATCTGTCACTTCCAACCCATCTAAACCTTCCACTGGCCTCCCTTATGACATTTTTTCTTGTCTCACCTATTCTAACCTTAATAAGCATTACAAGCAATTTGTCATGGCAATTGATTCCACCTCCCCGGACCCTTCTTCCTTCCAAGAGGCTGTTCAATCCCCTGATTGGAGAGCTACTATGGATAAGGAGATTGCAGCTCTAGAATTCACTAACTCCTGGTCCTTAACTACTCTCCCTCCTGGCAAGATCCCTATTGGTTGTAAATGGGTCTTTAGGACTAAGTATAAGTCCGATGGCTCTATTGAAAGGCATAAAGCTTGTTTAGTTACTAAAGGGTATACACATAGGGAAGGTCTTGACTACACTGATACCTTCTCCCTTGTAGCCAAGTCTGTTTCTGTCAGGATGGTGTGTATCTTTGGCTGCTGTGAAAGGTTGGGCTCTTCACCAAATGGATGTGAGCAATGCCTTCCTTCATGGTGATTTGGATGAAGAAGTTTACATGAGCCTTCCACCTGGTTTTCACAGCAAGGGGGAATGTGCTAATACCTCAAATTCTGGTGCCTTGGTTTGCAAACTCAACAAGAGTCTCTATGGCCTGAAACAGGCCTCTAGGCAATGGTTTGCCAAATTCTCTTCCACTTTGTTGAATTTTGGTTTTGTCCAATCCAAGGCAGATTACTCAATCTTCACATACACTAAAGGTGCTTCTTTCACTGCTTTGCTAGTGTATATAGATGACATTTTGCTCACTGGCAATGACCCTAGATGTATTATTGACTTGAAGCAATTGCTTGACACTAAGTTTGGCCTAAAAGACTTAGGCTCATTGAAGTATTTTTTTGGGTCTAGAGGTTGCTAGAAGTGAAAAGGGTATAAGTTTGAACCAAAGGAAGTATTGTTTGGAAATTTTGCAAGATACAAGCTTCTTGGGGTCTAAACCACTTAGAACTCCAATGGAACAAAATTTACATCTTTCAAAGGATGCGGGCAAGCTACTTCTAGATGCAAGTCAGTATAGAAAACTAATAGGAAGATTACTCTATCTCATTTTAACCAAACCTGACATCACTTATGCAGTGCATAGGTTGAGTCAGTTTCTAGCTGAACCAAGAGAGCCTCATATGCTGGCAGTCAATAGAGTGCTGCAATACTTGAAAGGTACTCCAGGCAGAGGATTGTTCTTCTCCAGCAACTTCACAATGCAAGTAAAAGCCTTCTACAATGCTGATTGGGCAGGCTGCCTTGACACCAGAAAGTCAATCACAGGTTACAATATGTTCCTAGGAGATTCCTTAATCTTTTGGAGGTCCAAAAAGCAAAGTACGGTCTCTAGTCCTCAGCAGAGGCAGAGTATAGATCAATGGCTACAACAACCTGTGAAATTGTGTGGGTTCTTCAATTACTAAGAGACTTAAGGGTTGATCATCCATGTAGTGCTCAGCTTTTCTGTGACAACCAGGCTGCATTGCATATAGCAACTAACCTTGTCTTCCACGAGCGAACAAAACACATAGAAGTTGACTGTCATTTGGTCAGGGACAAGATAACAGAGGGTGTGATTAAAACCTTTTATGTTCCATGTCAATTTCAAACAGTAGACATTTTCACCAAAGCTTTAGGACTTCCAACTTTTAGCAAATTGGTCAATTCTTTGGGTTTGATTGATATTTACTCCCCAAATCTAAAGACTTCAACTAGTCAAGTCAATGATTTTGTGAATCATGACTTGAGGGGGAGTGTTGAATATGCAATTGAGAAAGAAGGCATGAAGCAAAGCAATATAGAGACAAAGAAAGAAGAACGGCACAAATGTAGTGATGATCAAAACGACAGAGTCTACAAGCAAAAGAAGAAAGCAAAACGACAGCACTTGACTTAAGTGATTGGCACGTGGGACAGTAAGCACGTGAGAATGATTAAGTAGTGTACAGCTGTAATATTAGAGTTAGTTAGTCTGTTAAGAGTTAGTTAGATTAATTCTGTTTCCCTTTTAGCTCTGTAAACACGTATATAAGGCAGAGCCTTAGTGTAACTTAATTCAATTCATTCATTCTAATCAATTCAAGAATAGTTTTTCTCTCAGAGTAGTTTCCAGAAGTTTTCTTTAATATCTTCTCATCCTTCAACCATGAATAGAGACTACGTGCTCTATTGAAATAGCACTGCACAGGAAATCTCATACCTAACATGTCCGCAAGTTGATCATGAATCTGTCTCAAGTTAGGAGTCTCAGAAACAACACCCATAATGACCTGATCAAACAGTTTTGAGGCCTTGGCTTTCTTACCTACCACTTTCACCAGAGTGGTAGTCTTGCCAATTCTTTTCATACCATATATAGAGGCCAATAGCATTACACTCATCATCCTTTCAGTTGCATCAATAATCTGATCCATAGTTGATTTTGTAGACTCATAAAGCATGAATTTCAAGATGATGGTAAAAATTCTACAACTTACACTTTGTTTGGTAAGAACGCAAAAGAATTCAAGCCTTTATTTGTTCTTTGGATTCTATTAGCAAGCCTACTAGTTGTCCACCATTTAGTATTAACATTTGGGTCCAAAACATAGACCAAACACTCTCTAGCTCACAACTTTTATTAATTAGATTTGACCCATATGTCGCAACTCAGGCCTCTTATTGGATCCCACTAGTCCTAATTACAACCCAATTCTTGCTTAGTCCGTTCCACATAGAGTTCTCTTTCACGCACCTTTTGAGCAATGTCACAATAACCAAAAAAGAAAAAAAATTCATAACAAAGTTAATAATTGTTGAGTTGTCACCATTGGCGACTCACCACCTTGAAAAAAACTGTGACTAAAATTAATGTGTTTATTGGATGCCACCTTTTGTATTCTCTTCCTCTCATTCCTTGTTTCACCATTGCCAAATTGGAGTAATTAGAGATTTCTCTAACGGCGAAAAAGAATAAATCTCCCCTAATGCTAAAAGAAACAAGCCTCTCTTATAAACTATCTCAAAAAACTTTCCACTATCAAAGAGATCTTGTAAATTTTCCAAGATGTAGTCAGTGGAATGCCATGCTTTTGTAGACGTAGCTTCTTTTTTTTTTTTTTGGTACTGGGTTATGGTAGTATATATTTATTATTTACCTAAGGGCGAAGTCAGAAACTTTTGTTTAAGGAGCCAAGTTACAGTACTAATATATTTATCAAGATAATTCCCCATATATATACATACATACATACATACATACGCTTTTTTATTATATACACACACATGAATATACACTTTTTTATTTGATAAGTTATATATACACACACATCTAACCAAAAAAAAAAAAAAATTAGTATTTTCAATCAAAATTATGTTTGATGGCAATCTTTCATAAAATAAAATTCATTTTTACCATTTAATTGTGAAATTCTTAAAAAGTTCAATTTTCAGTACAAATTATCAAATTTTATACTAAGGTAAGAAAAAAAATCTTTCAATTGAATTAATGAAATTTTTAAAAATGTGAATGATCCAAAATTTAGAAGAATAAGTTATGTTCAAAACATATTTGAAACTATCTTGCTCTAACCATTATGTGGCAACTAAAGAGATATTTCATATGTAGTTTTAGTGACAATATTTTTTTATAAATCAATGATTTATTAATTGCCACATAATAAGTTGAAAACGATAGATCCAAACATGTTTGGTGCCAAAATTTATCAAAAATGTAATAGATATAAGAGCAAATTTTACAATAAAAAATAAAATTGTAAAATATAAAGTTATGTTTCTATAACTGTTAGACCAATTTTTTTTTAAGAAAATCATTGGACTAATTCAAATATTTGAGGGAGCTAATTCTTATTTTTGTAGGCTAAATTTTATATATATATATATATATATATATTAAGGAAATTTTCAAAATTTTAGACTGTATTTACCGTTCTTAGGTCCATGTTGAATGGTGTTTTTACGGTCCATGCATAACAATATTTCCCACCTGGCACGCGACCAAGAATTCTCGAAAACAACCGCATCAGCTCTCGCAAAGTTTTGCAAAATATAAAAATTAAATTATTTTACATATTTTGGTCAAAAAAACACTCACATCAGTAGGTATAAAATTGTGCATAAATACACAAGTGCTATAGTTGTAACTCTTCTATACATTATTTTAGTATTATTTCTCTCCCTTCATATTCTCTCTTCCACTTGCTATCTCTCTCTTCATCACATAAAAACATTATTTATATAAAATATAGTGTATAATAGATGAACTGATGTGAATATTTTATAAAAATGATGGTATAAAATTTAAAAAAAAATATATGTAAAATATACAAAATCTTAAAAAAAAAATTGATGTAATTGCTTTTACTGTTTTTTTTTCTGAAAAAAAAAAAAAAACGTAATTAAAAAATTACCCGCTTGACTATGAATAATGCACTTTGTAGGTGCCTTTTTCGAGTCCCCACTCCCTCTGTTTCCCACATGCATAGCTCAGTCTATTAATTATTTCTAGGTACGAACGAAGGTGCAAGGTAGTTTCACTTGACATGACATTGTCAGTTTTTTTTTTTTTTTTTGAGAAAGACATGACATTGTCAGTCAATTACATGTTGGCAAAAGAATCCTATGTATTTACGGTTCTTAGAGCATTCACATCAATTAATGAAAAATTATGTAAAATTGTACAAAATAAAAAAAGGTGATCATTTTACACAACATGAGCAAAAAAAAGACCCACATCAGATTAGGCAAACTTATGCATAAATGCAAGTTGCTACAGTATCTATGCAAATATGCACTGGTACTGTAGCACTCCTATTTATTATTTTAATGTTTTTTTTATAAGTATTATTTCAATTTTATATTAGATAGTATAAAAGCCATCTTTTTCACACTTTTTCTCTCTCCTCTCACTGAGCACAGCCCCACGCCGACAGCTTACAATTAAAATACTGCTTACAATTTTTGATGGATGAAAGATGACATCTAATTTTGTAAATACAGATGCGAATTTACATAGATAGATAGATAGAAATATTGTTTGATTCATGCAAGAAATTTGAATATGTAAATATGGATATAATGGTTGCAGGGGCTGTAGAAAAATAACTACTTGCACAATATTTTCATCACCCCCAACACATTTTCAGCTAAATTTTTTAACCATTCCTAAATTCACTGTGTCTTGTTTCCTAGGCTACTAATGCACCTCATGTATACAGGCAATGCACCTCATGTATACAGGCAATAATTTCAAATTTGCTAAAAAGGTAGAGAATTAGAACGCTTTATTTTGACTTTATTTTTATTCACCCATCATGGATTTTTCCAAATTTGTCAACTGGATAAGTAATAACACTCACAAAACTATAAGTGAATTTGATTTAGGTGAAAATAAGTGCAATGCTTTCTTTAGTTTAGATTCGAGAAGATGGTTTTCCACTTATCAAGTGATTGGCACACCATTAGAATTAAGAACATCTTTTACAAGTTGATGTTAAATAGTTGAGTTGTACTTGTGGTGCTGGAAAAAAAATTATGACCGTTGGGTCAAAAAAAAAAAATATATATATATATATATATATATTTCTGCAGCGTTTGTTGGAGCCACTATTTCGGCGGCGTTCACCGGAGTCACTATTTCGGTGGCATTCGTCAGAGCCACTCCGGTAGCGTTCGCCAGAGCTACTATTTCGGTGGTTCGGCCATTGGACCTCCACCACAAGCGGCTCCATTGGCCGAGCCACTATTGTTGGTTGTTTACTTAAAATATAAGTTTAAATTAAAAAAGTATGACCATTATGGAAAATAATAAAAAATGATGAAGAATGAATATTTTATTGAAATATCTTGTAAAATAGATAAACTGATGTGGGTGTTTTGTAAAAGTAATGGTGTAAAATTGAAAAAGTAGGTTTTTTGTGTAAAATAGACGGAATTTTTTCCACCAGCTGATGTGAATGCTCTTAGGTCCATGTTGAATGGTGTTTTTACGGCCCATGCATAACAATATTTCCCACTTGGCACGCGGCCAAGAATTCTCGAAAACAACCGCATCAGTTCTGGTAAAGTTTTGCAAAATACAAAAATTAACTTATTTTACATATTTTGATTAAAAAAAAAACATTCATATCAGTAGATATAAAATTGTGCATAAATACACAAGTACTACAGTTGTAACTCTTCTATACATTATTTTAGTATTATTTCTCTCCTTTATTCTCTCTTCCACTTTTTATCTCTCTCTTCACCACATAAAAACATTATTTATATAAAATATAGTGTATAATAGATGAACTGATGTGAATGTTTTTTAAAAATAATAGTGTAAAATTAAAAAATATATATATGTAAAATAGACAAAATCTTTAAAAAAAATGCTGTGGTTGCTTTTATTATTTTTTTCCCTGTAAAAAAAAAATGTAGGTAAAAAATTACCCGCTTGACTATGAATAATGCACTTTGTAGTTGCCTTTTTCGAGTCCCCACTCCCTCTGTTTCCCACATGTATAGCTCAGTCTATTAATTATTTCTAGGTACGAACGAAGGTGCAAGGTAGTTTCACTTGACATGACATTGTCAGTTTTTTTTTTTTTTTTTTTTTGAGAAAGACATGGCATTGTCAGTCAATTACATGTTGGCAAAATAATCCTATAAAGTTGTGTTGAATAATAATGGAACCGTGTGGAAACGTTTGAAAATCAAGTAGGAAATAATGTCACCGTTTCCTCCCAAGTGATAATTTCATAATTTGCTTATTATTATCAGGAGTCAGGACCCTAATAGTAATTTTTATCATTGTTGTTAATGTAAAAAAGGAAACTTTTCCACATCTTCTCTAAAATTCATTTATTTATTAGAATGGAAATGAGAAATTAAAGAAATCATAGAACTAATAATCTTTCATTAAATATTAGGGACCTGTTTAATATGTATGTTTAAATAACAGTTTTCAGTTTTTTTTTTTTTTAAATATGTATAGATGAAAAATTATGTACAAATACGTATAATTTGTTTAAAAATTAAAAATATATGTTTAAATTTATGTACTAAACAGGACATAATTTATAAGTATTCATTGACACATTATATAGGCCAGAAAAAATAATATATTTGATATTCAGCACACAAAAGAAAGAAGAATATATTTGATGGATTAATAATTTTAATTTCAAATTAATTATATTATTTATATTTGCATCGTTTTGCTTTGTTTTATAAATTTCTATGTTAATTAATGACAACATATGTAAGAGTTCTTTATGTAGATAACCGACAAGAGGAGCTCCACAACGTGTGCTGGTGGCAATCCACTATGAAGAGTGGGGCCACCAATTTTTTCGCTTTTGCTTTAGAAAAATTGGCTCACACAAAAATAAAAGGCATTCTCTAAAAGCCTTTTGTTTTGGCTGAATATTTCCTAAAGCATTAATCCACCTGGCATTTTGGTTTCTTTCCTGAGAAGTTTGAAGGCTGAAGTAGTGAAAAGTTTTCTTCTTCCTCTTGTATAAGTATTTTTAGTTGAAATGTTGTCGCTGTGACTGAGTTTACTGCTAGTACGTATATCCATCTTTCAAAGTGGTTGGAGAATATGCAAGATTCTGAATAGGTAAAAGGCTAAGGTATGCTAAATATCAACTAATTTTGACACAGTTATTCTACACTCTTTAATCATGTTACTTAATTTCCTCTGGTGCCATGGCGCTGAATTAACTCGATCGTATGTTGTACTCCACACTCATTTCATTTTATTTTTGTCTATACAGAAAGAAAAGAAAAACAAATTACGAGTAAAACAAGAGAAGGGGACATGGACGATCAAATAAGGTAATTATTGGAATTATATTCATCCAATTTATTTATTTTTTGACAGTAAAGAAAAGGTAGACATATTCAGCCATGTTAAAGATCAAAGAAAGTAGAATGAAAAATAACAGATCTAAGCCATCTCGTTGCTCTTAGGAAAACGATAATAATATGCCTTCTCTAAGTTATTATACTTGTCAATTTAATTTAATTCAAGAAGGTGCATCAAATTATTTATATATTCTCGTGAAACAATAAATTTTGATTATGCGTAGTTAGAGATATCCTATCCAGCCTTGGACCCGGCCGAATCATTCATCTTGGTAGAATTTGAATTGAAGGTTGTTCGATCCAATCACTTGGTCTCTCGTGAATAAATGTAGGGTTTCCTCGTCTAAAATCCAACTTCAATTTTGACTCCGACTGCAACTCCAACTTTGGCCAAAATAATGTCATTCTTAGCATATATGGTGAGATTTTTGCCAAATTTGGTGAGATTATAGCCAAATTTAGCAAGATCTTAGCCAAATCTAGTGAGTCTCTATCAAATATGGCAGATTTGCCACGACTAGTCCATGCCACCAAGTTTGAACCAATTTGAATGGATCCAATTGTTAGAACACCTAAGCTGTGACAGTTGATCACTCATATACTTGCCGTTAACACCAACTGGATAAATCTAAACTTGCCATGAACGGGTCAATTGCTTGGTTGACCCTAAAACCAACTTCAATTGACCCATGGAGAGCCCTATGCATAATAAAGTCATACACATAACCCTATATTGGAGTTTTTTTTTTTTTTTGAGAAATAAATATTGGAGTTTAGTTTGTGAAAATTTTTATCCGTGGAATCACATCCTATCTCTATAAGAATATAAGATTATCACATTTGGTTTGTTACTCATATTGGCAAAGCTTGGGTCTAGTGCATTGGGTTACTAGACTGAAACCATGTCCTACTCATATGATGTTGGAATCTTTGACAAAAATATCTATAAACCATTAAATTGACAAAAAGAACCTTGTGACCACAAAACTGATCAAAATAACTCAATCTCCAAAATGATAATAAATCCTCTTAAAATCTTTAAATGACACAAATACTCCAAAACTTCCAAATTGAACAAAATATCTATGAAATTTCCAAAATGATCAAAATTCTCCCCCTTAACTACCTCCCAAATCTACAAAATAACAAAAACCCTGCCGAAATAACGATAATATTCATGAAGTATCCAAATAGCCAAAATATCCCCTAGATACCAAAAATCTCTAAAATGACTAAAATATCCCCTAAGATCTCCAAAAATACGCCCACAAACCTTTAGAATTACCAAAATATCTTCAAACCTCCAAGATACCCCTAAAACCTCTAAAATGATAAAAATAACTCCGAGATACCCAAAATACCTCTCCTCAAAAGCTATAAAATGCCAAAAATACCCCTAAAATTTTTTAAATAACCAAATTATATATATACACCTTATAAAAAAACAGCAAATGCTTTAAACATTTATACATTATTTTTATTCTCTAACAATATAGGAGATATGTACAAGATACATTTTAGATCTATAAATTGCCACGTGTGAAGCTCATAAAAACCAAAAAATAAAAAATAAAAACTGCCATGTGAGGTCAAAGATTCCAACTTCTTAAAGCCCTTCATTAGATTCTTTACTTCATAAAAAATGTTTTAGGGTGAAGGTGATGGTGCATTTGGAACTATTGATAACTTGGATTCTCTCAACACAATATACACACACACACACACACACATACACACGCGCTAGCCTTATCACACACGCTTTGTGTGTGCGATGAGTTTTTTTTTTGCTCTAGTGTCATAATTTTCCTTTAAAAAAAAAAAATTTGGATAAATTGTTTTTGAAAGACATGGATTAGTAGGAGAGTATCCTAATTTATAGGTATTTTAAGTGGAGTTGGAGATAAATTTTTATTGGGTTGTCCTCAAGGGTTTGTTTGTTTGTTTGTTTTTTTTTTTTTTGGTTAAACGTAAGGTTTATGTGTATTTTTGAACCACATAAAAGTTCAGTTCAAAGAGGGGAATCCTCTTATATATAGTATAGATTCAACTCCTACAATGGGTTCCCTATTTGGGTTTCAACATTTTGCATACTAAAATAACAGGATTCCCTATTTAGGTGTCAACATTTATACTATTAACAATAAGATTATCTGTTTGGGTTTCAACATTTTGCATACTAAAATAACAGGATTTACAATGTTGAAGCCCTTCATTTATTTATACTAATAATAATAGGACTCCCTGTTTAGGTTTTAATATTTTGCGTACTAAAATACCCTCACACAAATTCTTAAACTCTCTAAAATACCCTCCATCTTTTAGTTAAATAATTTTAAATTAAAAAACACAAACTGGTTAAAAGAGTAATTTAGTGTTCCTAAATTTTAGGCTTTTTCATTTATCTTCTCCATTCTGTCTAACACTTAAGACACTATCTCTATCTCATTAAATTAAAAATAAAAAAATAAAAAACCAAAAAAATAAAAAATATCATTATTGCACGCGCAAAGCACGTGTGACGAGTCTAGTGTGTGTGTCTATATATATATATATATATATATATATATATATATATTATCTTGTGCACTTCCCACTCTTATGGTATCAGAGCCATTCTTTTTTGGCCGGTGATAGTGGTGTTGTGTTCTTAATAATCCTGTCTTGTTCCATCCAAACTTTTGATATTCCCTTGTTATGTTCCTTTTTACCATCGTTGGTGCCGCCTTAGTTGTAAAGTGAAGTCCCAGAACTGAACAGTAAGGCTTGTTTACTAGGAGAGCGTTAGGGCATGGGAGGTATAGGGTTGATTAGGGTATGTCTTACGAAATGCAACAGTGATAGAAAAAACATGATAATTGAGTGTTAAACCTAGGATAGAATGGCTAGATTATTTAAATCCAACTCCTCTGTTAACTCCAGGACTAGTGTCCCCCCTGATATTATAAATGAAGATGATCACACTATTGAAGAACCTGATCTCCCTGATTTTCAGAAATGGAATATTCCTAAAGTTGAAACTAAGTCCATCTATAGGACTAGTTGGACTGAAAATACTTTTTGTTCTCAATACAGAGTTAGAATTGTTGAACAAACATATTCTATTTCAAAAACTCATGAAAAATGCAGCCTGTTTTCTAAAAGAAATATTAATGATTTCCTTGCTAAAAATTCAATTATTTACATATTGGCCTTGTTCAAGTTGCTGTTAAACCTCTTACTAAAAAGGTATTAATGCTTATGTTCTCATCTGTTTAAGAGATGCTAGATTTAAAAAGTTTTTTGACAGTATTCTTGGCATGATTACTGCATCTTTGTATGATGGCCCTGTTTATTTTAATTGTTGTCCTGATATTTCTCTTCCTTTGGATGACCCCTAATATTGTTAAGGTTTTAACTCTAAATATTTTAACATCTGGCTATGAAATTTATGGGGGCAGCAAGCCTTTTGCTCTCATTTATCGTGTTTATTACAGACTTCTTGGTTCTCAACTTAACCCTCATGCTAGGATAAAAGACCCTGATGATAAAACTATTTTAATCCAATGTTCCAGCCTTAATGCTCAGATTCAACTTCCAAAAATGATTCAATGGCAAGATATTAATCTTCCCAAAGAATGGTTGTTGGAACAAGAAACTCCACTTTTTAAACCTATTTTTGATGAATTAAATCTTAATCACATCCAACAATATCTTGATGAAATTGTTAAAATAAGTTTTAATAGTATCAAACCTCTAATGATCAATGAAGGAAGACATTCCTTTGCTAGATCTAAAGATGTTTCAAAAAGAGACCAAGATCTTAATGAATTTCTACAAAAGAATTTTGAAAAACCCGATTTAAAGCTAAAAGGAGTTTCAAGTAACAACTCCCAAGTTAGCACTGCTTTTTACTCCACAAAAACAAAACCTCCCTCTACACATAGCAAACATGCTATTGAAGAAGAAGAAGAGACCAAATCTGGGTCTCCAATTGCTTCTGATTTTCAAACCCCTATTATTCACAGTCAACTAAGAGTTCTGAACAAAAGTTTTGTTGTTGACATGATATCTTTGTTTAATGAGTTTAAATCAGCTAAAAATAAAGAAAAACGAAAATCTTACCATGCTACTTTTGATCAAAAAGAAAAAGATCATGTTAAAAGTGAAAGCTCGAAAATGTGTTGAAAACACAAGAGCTTGTTTAGACCCTCAATTTTAAAGTTACGGCTTGGTTGATTTTACACTAACTTAATACTAAGTGCGAAATAGTGTAAACACAAGCATACAAGCAAGAGAGCTACTCTGATCCATATTTAAAGAAACACAGTAGTAAAATGAAATGAATAAAAGTAGGGAAGAGAGATGAAAACACAGATAACACGCTGATGTGTTATCGAAGAGGAAACCGAAGAATTCGGCGAAAAACCTTTCCACCACCCTCCAAGCGGTAATCGATCCACTAGACAATTAGTTGGGATACATGGGTTAGCAAGAGACCCTCCAAGCCTAATCTACCCAATATACCTAAACCCTCCAAGCTCCTACTCCAACAAGGCTTCTCAGAACTGTGTCCTATCTAGCTCTCCGGATCCCGCAACAAGCTCCATGTTGCATCTGCCAACCTTGGCATCTTCCAATGCTTCCCAGCAACACCAAAAACACTCACTACACTTTGAAAAGGTGTGGATTGTGTTTGGGTACAAATCTCCTCTCAAGGTACGATAATGGGAGAGGGAAGGAGAAGAGGCTACAATTAATTCTCACTAAGGACGAGTAGCTCTCTCTCAAAAAGATGGGTGTGTGTGTTGTAAAAAACCTATATAGGGTTTTTCTCTCTAAATGGCCTCTCTTACATTTGTGGGTAATAAGGGTATATATAGTATGGGTGAAGGGTAAGGAATTTATACATAAAAATCCTCTAGGCAGAATGTTTCGCGACTGTCTCGCGGGAAGGCCTTACCTGCGAGACACTCGCGAAAATGACAGCCTGGCACGACTCTTTAGCTTCTAATCATGTGCTTCTCACATGCTCTTCTGCGGCTTAGCTTCTCGCGAGCTTCTCGTGAAATCCACTGACTCTTCATTTAAGCTTGAGTCTTCACCAACTTAATACTAAACCCAATACAATAAAATCCCACAAAATACAAGGAACAAAATTAAAGCAATTACAACACTTTTTGTCATGGAATAAAGCCAACATAAAATATAGTTGTAAATTACAACTTTACAAAAAGAAAATGGAAAGAAATAATGAATCAGCTGCAAAAGCATATTTTGTTTTTTTGATTTTCTTGAAAACTACTATGTTTCAAAAAATGGATTAAACATGGTAAAAAAATTGAATTTTGTTAAAGAAGATAAAACTACTATCCTTTCTAGCCATCCACCCCTTGAGACAGTCCTCATTGACTGTAAAAGGGACTGAAGTAAAGGCCTCTCCTTTTGAAATTGCTAAAGTTGTTGATGCTGATACTCCTATTTCTACTAATACAAAAAATAATAATAATAAAAAATAAAAAATATTGAACAAAACAATTTTGCTAATAACTCTTTACATATTATTGGTCAACAACTTGATCGTATTGAAGAAAAAGTTGAAAAACCTACTTCTTCAAAACTTGAGAAACCTTTGATTGATTTACCCAGTCAAAGAGAAAACCATGAGTCTTAAAACTACTCAGGCTAAAACTCTTGAAAAGGTTGAACAAATGCTTTTTGATTTACAAAAGATAAAAACTGAACAAGGTACTTCTACCAATACTACTTGTGCTATTTCAAGAAAAGAGAAAGAAACTGTTTTTCTGAAAATTCAGACTTTGACTCTTCATCATCTGTTTATGATAAAACTGTTTTTGAACTACTTGAAATTAAAAAGAATTGTTGGAAAACCCAATCCCATGTCTTTTACAAAAAATTGGTATTCAAAAACTACTCCTCCTGATATGCAGTTTGAAGAAAGAATTTTTCAAACACAGTTCTCTATTTCTACTGATAAATTGTATGAATGGAATATTGATGGTTTATCTGAACAATAAATTATTAATAAAATGAGTCACATGTCTATGGTTTCTAATGCTTACATTATCAATCATAATATTGCCCATGCTGAGATCGTTGATCTCTTCACTACTGGTTTTTCTGGAACGCTTCCTGGTTGGTGGGAAAAATATCTCACTAAAGAATCTAGAGTATCCATTAGAAAATTTGTTAAAAAAGATGATGAAGGTCTACCCATCTTTGATGAAAGTATTGGTCAAGGTATTTCTGATGGAGTCAATACCTTGGTTATACTATTAATAAATACTTTGTTAGTACTCCTTCTAATATTTCTTCTCAAATCAGTGATTATTTAAACAATTTGTGATGTCCTACTATGCCTAATTATAGATGGTACCAAGATGTTTTCATCTCCAGAGTTATGCTTTGAAAAGACTGCTTAAAACCTTATTGGAAAGAGAAGTTTATTGCTAGTCTACCTCCTCTCTTTGAGCATAAGGTAAAAGAAGAATTGGAAAAAAATGATGCTATTGATTATGAAGATTTAACTTACAGTGATATTTTTAGTACTATTGAGAAACTTGGAATTAACATGTGTAATGATAAAAAAAAAAAAAAAAAAATGCTAAAACAACAGCTAAAAAATAGTAAAAAAGCTAAATATGAAATGGGTAATTTCTACAAATAATACGGATTACCTCCCATTGCCCCTTCCAGGCAAAAGGGAAAACATGATAATCAACTTAAAAAACATAAATATAAAAGATATTTTACTAAACCTAATGCTTTTTATGATAATAAGAAACGTGTCCATAAAAAACATGATAAACAAAAATCTGGTAAAGGAAAATGCTTCAATTGCGGAAAATTTGGTCATTTTAGTAAAGATTGCAATAAAAAAACCTAGTAATTTGAAGAATAAGCTTAATATGTTAAACATTAATGATAATGATCAAGAAGAACTGTTTCAAATCCTTGAATCTACTACTTTGTCTAATTCTTTGGAAAAGGATTTTCCCTCCTCATCAGATTCTGGCTATCACTCTAGCAGTGAGACTTTTGCTTCACCTAATATTAAAATTGGTTGTAGAGATTCTTGTTGCAATACTATTAATGTTCTCTCCAGAAGTAATAAAACAATTAATGTTCTAACCAAAGGTGAAGAACAAGAAAACCTGTTAATAAATCTGATAAGTCAAATTGACAATCTTGAGCTAAGAGAAGAATATCTTAAAAAGCTCAAGAAAACTTTGATTAAAGATGAAAGTGATAAAAGAATGAAACCAAAGATAAGTCTTGATGAAACTTTGGAAAGGTTCAATAAAAAGAAGTCCAAAGAATTAATTGTTAATGAGTTACAACATGAAATTGCTATTATTAAAGAAGAAATCATTGAGCTAAAAAATGAGTTTAAACGCATTAAAAATGATAACTTTAATCTCAAACAAGAAATGTTACTTCTAAAAATTGATAACAACTTGATAATCAACAATCTAATAGTGAACCAGATAATCAACAATCTAATAGTGAACCAGATGAGTAAGGAGATGATGATGACTCCAGCCAACAGGCTCCTCTTTCTAGTACTATTCTTACTGAGAATAAACTCAGTCTTATTAACAAATTGATTCCCCCAAAATGGTTTTCAAAAGTTAAAATTGTTACCTATCATGAATATGAATTCAATATTATTGCTATGATTGATTCTGATACTGATATGAATTGTATACAAGAAGGAATGATTCCTTCCAAGTGTTATGAAAAATCCACTGAAAAACTATTTTCTACTAATGGTACTCAAATGAGAATTAAATATGAATTAAACAATGCTCATGTATGCCATGAAAATGTTTGCTTTAAAATTCCTTCTGTGCTTGTTAAAAACATGACTGATAAGGTAATTCTTGGTATACCATTTATGAATGCCTTATATCCTTTTCTTATTGAACATGATGGTATAACTACTGACCCTTTTGGGCAGAAATTTAAATTCAAATTTGCTTCAAAGTTTGAAATTGATACTGATGATTCTTTAGACATGATTAAATCCATGCTTGGTTCAAGTTCATGCTACACCAAGATGAAAATATGTCTCATTCCTGGTTTGTTAATTTTGACAAAAATTTCAATTCCCACCTACCCCTTTGTACTCAAGTTCATCATATTCTCTTTCTTATATTTTAACACTTCTTATCCCCATTTTATTTTGTATAAATTTGATTCATATTTTTCCCGCACAAAACTGTGAGTACCCTCTCTCTCTCTCTCTTGGTGGATTTTTGTTCTTTCTTTTAACTCTAATTAAGTTTGATAGTTTTTCATTTTTATTTTATAAATATATGTTTTGGCATTGTGTTTTTTTAATTTTCCATCTCAAAATCTTTTCTCTCTGTTTTATAGCTTTGGTTGAATTTTGGTTTGGGTTAATACGTAGTATTTTTTTGGAAATAAAAATTTGAGCTCATATCAAAACAAAATCTACATGGCTGTGAAATTGAATATGCCTACCAATTGTTTGAGCAATAAATTGTTATGAAGTCTATCTTTTACTTCTTTGGTTTCATTTAATTTTCGTTAATATAACACTATAATTTTGTGATGAGTTTTGACTATTATGATAATCTCCTCATTCTTTAAGAAATGATAAATTTGAAAACTATAAAATTTAGTTGTATATTAGGCAAATATAATACACTACAACAAAAGTGAGAAGAATATGGTTCACCTTAAAAAACATTTAACCAAACAAACGAAAAATAATAGAATGATATATTTGTAAAGATAGAAAATACTTCTAAAAATCTTTTTTTTTTAAATAAACAATAATTAAAGTAATTGTTAATTTAATATATTATACACCCATTAAATAACATTTATGTATTGCAGATAGTTTTTTCTTATTCTTCTTCTTCTTCTTTTTTTTTTTTTTTTGGGAGGAAAAAGACAGTGTAGCTTGATTAATTAAAACTGTCTAGTTGCAATTAAATTAAGGAAACTTTTTTTTTAGAGATAAAATAGGGAAACTAATTGAGCTTGTGTTGTATCATTTATGCCGTACCACTGGTGGACTCCGCTTATTGAGGAAAGGAGTGTCCATGTAATTAAAGAGAAGCATTATAGACTTATAGTAATAATCTTTTCATTCTTACATTACAATTGAGTAATCTTGATACCAATTGCTAAAGTTGATGATTCAATTCCTTTTATCTATATATATATATATATATATATATATCTAAAAGCTGAGCTGTAACATTTATTGTTACTACAGTCCTGTTGAGCCACACATTAGCAACCATGTCATCTACCTATTTCTTATTTCTCTCCACTACTTCCAATCATAATTTTCCTTTTACCTTTTCATCTCTCCACTACTCTCAACCTTAATGTCTCTTCTTCTATCCCTTCCTCTTCCTTGATTTTGGCTCTTCTTATCCCAATTCTATTACTATAAGTATATCATTCTCTCTCCCATTCTATACATATTTTCTCTCATGAAAAAGGTTATTACTCTCTCTCTCTCTTTCTCTCATGTTTTATTTTTGTGTGAATTTTTTATTTTTTGTGTCTCTACTTTAGATTGATGAGTTTATGTGTTCTTTTGAATTTTACTTTGGGTTAATGCAATTTGGTTTTGTGTTTTCAAGTTACTATCTTTTTTCTTTTCTATGATTGTTAAATGTTATTCTATTGCATATAAAGATAGTTTGCAAGAATATAATGTTATTCTACTAAATATAAAGATAGTTTACAATAATATAATGTTATTTTATAATATAGCATGGCTTAGATAATTTAATGTTTGACTTATAACTATATTTTTTATTTTCATGTTTCTTTTTCTCATTTTCTTTTCTATTTCTCTCCCGAAAAAGATTATTATTCTCTCTCTCTCTCTCTCTCTCTCTCTCTCTCTCTCTCTCTCTTTATATATATATATATATATATATTATTTATTCTTTTTTGCAACTTTACTTTAGGTTGACGAATCATTGTATTTTTTTTTATATATATAATACTATTTTGGGTTAATATGATTTGGTAGTGTGTTTGATTTTTTTTAAATTTTCCATCACAAGTCTTCTCTCTCCCTCTTATAGCTTTGGTTCTTTTTTTTTTTTTTTTGGACATAATACTTAGTTATTTTGAAAGTAAGATTTTGAATTTATATCAAAATACAATCTTGGCTATGTATTTGAATGTGTCTATACTATTAAAACTGCCCAAGGTGAATATGTATAGACAATATTTTTGTTTTAATTTTTCATTGATTTATTATTTGGTTATAACATCAAAATTAAAGTAGATGAATATGTAAAGTTAAAACTGCTAAGATGAATTTGTAAAGCCAATATATTTATATATTTAATATTTTCAAAAAATTAAAAGTAAAAAGTAAATAATAAAAAGAATAATGATATGGTCAATGATATGGCAAATGAAAATGCTCAACAGGAGCGTAGTCAAAAAATAAATCTTAATAAATGAAGGTATATGTAATAAAAAAAAAATGTTAAATCATGTTCTTTTTATGTTATACAAATTATTTGCATTCATTTCGATAGGTGAAGTGTTTAATTTTAGACATAAAGTCTACTGTTTTCCTACATACTATTTTAAATATTAAATTTATAATATGGTATAGTCTCTTAAGAATGTCTAAAAAATATGCAGTTCCTATCTCATGTATTTATATTAGTATACAAAACCCGATCAATAGTTTGAAACTACTCTTGCGATAAGAAAAGTTATAAATAAAATAATTTCTTTTAAGAGAATAAAAATTTTCAATAATATATTTGAAACTCAAATAGTTTAGTTGTACACAAAAAACAAGTTAGGAAAATATAACTCGCAATAATAAAATTATGATATATTTTTTGAGATAGACAAATGAAAAATAATTTTAGAAATTGTTTAATTTTTTGGGAGAACAAATTATATATTATACCATAAGTAAAATATAATTATCTATTCCCACGAATCACGTAGGTTTGGTATTAGTATATATAAAAACAAAATAAAAACGGAAGATACGGAAGCTTTGGCTGCAATGAAGGCTCTGTCCTTCGCACACGAGCTGGGCTTCCAAAATATTGTTCTTGAAGGTGATGCTTTGAACTTAATTTAGGCATTGAAGGCACAAGAACAGAACTTATTGCCGTGGGGTCTGCTGGTAGAAGATGTGAAAGAGTATGAAACAAAGTTTAGAAGAGTATTGTATTCTCATGTTAAGAGAAATGGCAATAGTGTAGCTCATAATTTGGCCAAACATGCTTTATGCATACCATATTTTCAAATTTGGATAGAGGATGTTTCATCCCATATTATTCAGTTTTTACAGTTGGATGTAACTCATTTACGTTAATGAAATTTCATAACTTCATTCTCAAAAAAAAAAAAAACTTTTTTCATCTTGACAGGTGAATAGCAAGGGGATTTGTAAGCAAGTGCAATTAATTCCTCAATTTACTTTATTGCGCAGTTGGTGGCAATTTTTTCCTTGTCACTTACCCTCTAGTGTGTCAACGAGGTATTCCTTAATTTTTGAAATTTTCAGTGTCTTTAATCGTGTTCCCTGTTTAAGAAGCATAACAGTCTTTTATTTTCAGATAGGATGGACATTGCAGCTGAAGTTGTAAAATGCACAGCAAAGCCCGTAATACGTCATGTTGGTGATTTGTTCCGTTTCAAGAAAATAGTTGATGATCTTACCAAAGCAACAAAAGACCTGCAGTTAGTGCAACAAAAGGTGGAAGAGGCTATCAAGCTAGCTGCAATGAACACTGGGGTTGTTGAGAAGGATGTAGAAGGGTGGTTGACAGATGTGAATCAGCTCATGAAAGAAGTACAGGCTTTGGAAAATAAAGTACAAGGAAACTTGAGGTTCTCAAATTCCAATTTCCAAAAGAAAAAATAAAATAGAAACTAAGTATTAATCCAAACCAAAATTGAAACAAAGCTATAAAAGAGAGATAGAAGAAAATAATAATAATAATAAAATAAGTATTAACCCAAAAAAGCTATAAAGAGAGATAGAAGACTTTGTGAAGAGAAATTTTAAAAACAAAATTACAATATCAAAACACATACTAAAAAAAAAACCATCAACCTTATATAGAGTTATAAGAAAGAAAAAAAAAATCCACCAAGAGAGAGAGAGAGAGAGAAAGAGAGAGAGAGAGTACTCACAATTTTTGTGTGGGAAAATATGGATTGAATTGGAGAATTGATATCAAATTTATACAAAATAAAATGGGGAGAAGAAGAGTCAAAATATAGGAAAGAGAAAAGGATGAGAGAAGTGCAATAGAAAAGTAAAAAGTAGTAGGAAGATAAAGAGGAAAACATGGAGGAAAAAGGTTAGAAGAAGTATAATAGTAAGTGTGGGCTAATAGGGAGAGGAAGGGTTTTTTTTATTTTTTATTTTTTTATTTTACTTATATGAATAGGAAGAAAAAAAATTTAAGAGAAAAGAAGATGTAGAAAATAAGTGGATGATGTGGCTTAACAAAAGTGTAACAACAATAAATATTACGCTTCAACTTTCTCATATATATATATATATATATATATAAATGAAAAAAAGCGTTTGTCCAAATATTTGGTCAGGTAATCAGGTTTCTTGATTAGTGCAAGGTGCTTAATGGCTATACCTGTATATGATTTGTCATTTAATTGGACTTCCTACAGGGCATTTAGAATGTTGGACCTGTGAATGATTAGTAATTTTGTGGATATATAATTTACGAATAAGTTTTGGAAAGAGCAATCGGGAGTTTCCTTATTGTAAGTGTTGTCAAATGTGAGGATACTAACCAAAATACATGTTATACATACTAGCTCAGTAGAGGTCAACAATTTGTGAATACATGCCAAGCTTCATATCAATTTGTCAACTTTGATTATTGAGCTTAATCAGAATAAGATTCATTTTTTACAACAATTAAAAAAAGAAAAAAACAGTAATAGAGTTTTACTTGAAGTAAACTATTGTTAATAATTGTAATGTACTTCTAATGATTCACATAGTAAAATTATGTTGTACAACTTGTAATACTTTCATTTTGCCACATAATTTCCCATGTAAGGATCTTTTTTGTGTGTATAAATAGGTTTTAGTCACAACTTATGTGAATTCTTTTTGCTTTTAATTAATAGAGACTTAAATTGGTACATGTGTAGCTTCAAAATTTACAGATCTTGTTTGTGGAAGATTGGAATGCAACTTCATTTGATTTGATGCAAGGTTTGTCAAATTTGGAAGAATTAGCCATTAGAAATTGTAGAGGAATCCAAGAGGTGATTAAGCTTGAAGGGCTTCTTACTATAAAAGGAGAACAACAAGATCTGTTGCTCCCAAGATTGAAGAAAATGTTCTTGATTGATCTACTAGAGGATGTATATGGAAGGGCCCAACTAAACTTATAAATCTCAACTATCTTGAAGATTTAAAAGTCATCGGGTGCAAAAAATTGACGCATCTCTTCACTCCAGCTCTCACTCAAAGCTTACAAAAGTTGAAATTTCTTGAAATTCAAAGGTGTGATGAATCGGAGCATCTAATTGTTGAAAATGCAGAAGAACAGCTTTTCCATCAGCCCAATGTGATAACAGTACTGTGCCCGGACCATGAACAAGTCTTATCAGAGAGTCATCTCCAATCTTTATGCTTCCCTAAACCAAATGTGGTCAAAGTTAAGGTCAAAAGTTGCAATAAATTGAAGTGTCTCTTCCATTTGGATTGTTGGAATCCAGTTTCCATTTTTTTGACATTGGAAGATTTGGAAATAAATAACTGTGGAGGATTGCACGAGGTGTTCAACTTTGAAGGTTTTCTTACCAGAGAAGGAGAACAACAATATGAGTTTTTCCCTAGGTTGAGGAAAATGTGCTTGGTCAAACTACATGAATTGACATATATATGGAAGGGTCCAATCCAACATATAAATTTCAACAATCTTGAAGATTTAAAAGTCATCGGGTGCAAAAAATTGACATATCTCTTCACACCGGCCCTCGCTCAAAGCTTACAAAAGTTGAAATTTCTTAAAATTGAAAGGTGTGACCAATTGGAGCATCTAATTGTTGAAAATGTAGAAGAACAGGTTTCATCAGAGAGTCATCTCCAACCTTTATGCTTCCCTAAACTGGAAAGAGTCAATGTTAGATACTGCAATAAATTAAAATATCTCTTCCCCATCACCATAGCTGATAGTCTTTTAGAACTAAAGATTCTCACAGTAAAAGAAAACTCTGAATTAATGGAAGTATTCACACGTGAAGGAGACGCTGGAGTTCAGAAAGATGTAACGCTCCCTCAACTAAAATTGATGAGACTCAAAGGTCTACCAAGACTTGTTAACTTCTGCCCAAAGAACTATCAGTTTATACTGCCAAAATGGATGATGTTAAGAGTGGAAAGCTGTAAGAACATGAGGACGACTTTTACCCGTACTCCATACAGAAGTGTGCTTATAAATGGAGAGGTAATCCAATATTCCTGCCTTTTTTTTTTTTTTTTAAATTATCTGTTCACTAAATTAGAGTCAATTATAGTAGTAGTATACATATTACTACTAATAATAATAATTTGATTTATAACACGAAATATCCTATATATGTTGTGCATGTGCTTAATTAATTATAATCAACCCTCACTGATAACTGATAAGTACTGTTTGTCTAGTTGGAAGCTTGAGACGAATTTTATTATATTTTAAAAATGTTATTATTATTTTATTTATATCCTCTTACGTTGCCGGAATATATAAATGCTTGTTGGCTTTCGATTTGGTTGTTCAGGTAGCCCAGATAGACGTGCCTACAGGGATTTCAACATTTTATCCAGTGCTTACCATATGCCCTGCCAACAACGATATAACATGGACGACAGGTTTTAACTTTTAACTACACGAACCTTTTATTATATTTATTTTTTTTTTCCTTACTTCTTGCTTTGACAAAATAAACTATTGTTGTGTTCAATTGATTTAGATGGATTGGTGTTGGATTTTGGCTTTGAAAATGGGGTGCGCTGGGTGAACATGCTACTCCATCCATGAGAAAACAATTGCTTCTTTCAAAGAACGTGAAATGTATACAATCTAAAAGCTGTCAGCTTGAATTTTCTCAAACCTTAATTACATGTCTCTCATTTGCAAGCATTGTCAACACTTCGATATACGGAGTTTGTTATTCAGAAGTGGTGTGGCAAAATGTAAGAGTTAAAGATCTCTTTGAAGTGGCTTGTGTGGGGGTTGTGAGAGAAGAGAAAACTTCTCTTTGTATTAGGTGCAACCCCAAACTTTGTATTGAGTGCCAACCTTTGTATTGAGAGAGAACTTTTGTATTTGTATGAGAGAACAATTTGGGTGTATTAGGATTTGGGTATTGTGACTTGCGAGGGTGCTATTACACCATTTTGTATTCTCCACCTTTATTAGTAAAAATATCTTCTGTCGATGCCCATGGATGTAGGCTAAAAGCTGAACCACTTTAAATTCTTGGTGTTTTCTCTCGTGTGTGTTTGTATCTAATTTCTTGTCAATTTTTACCCGTTCCTATTATTTATTTGGTGATATCTTTCAAAGGTCCATAATATTTTCACAATCAATCTTGTGTGGAGTGCTATCTAGAAGCATTTTCTGGCAACAATTTGGTAGTAGAGCTTGTGCTATTTAGAACAAAAACAAATTGTATACAGAGAGATTTGAAGACTAGCCATTAATTAAACAATAACTAGAATTACAACAAATCCAAGTCTAAAATAACATTGGAATTCGAGTACAACTTGGTTGCCATGACATCCTTGAATGCTGGCTGCATTAAAATCTGTAATTCTCATATGATGGCTGTAAGCCTGTAACATGATGTTCCAAACCAACCTTCATTAACTTACAATTTACAACCTTCATTGTCCTAGTCATATGTATTTTAAAGTTTTAATATATTCACCTTTCTTAAAAATCATGGAGTTCCAACTACACTCTGCACACTACCTTTCAGGGCGTAAAGTTATTCCAGAATCTCTAATTTTACTAATCTTGGGAGTTAATCAGCCTTCAAGCTCTTATAATGCTTTTTTCCCATTCATACACACCAGATCTGTCCACATTTAAAGGTGATAATCCTGCAAACTTAATTGAATTCTTGAAATTCCATTAGCAAAAATGACTCGAGAGTTTGACAAGCATGGAGTTCATCCATCTTCTGTGAATCAGTGAGTTCCAATGAAAGGTCCTTCGATGGCTTGTAAAAGGACCTGTACAAAGAACATGCTAGGTCAGACTAGTTGAAGAAGGATTAGAGCATACATATTATTTCTTACAAGAGATTAGGGAGCGGGATTACAAAATCAATGCTGGTAATCAACTTTTTCTGGCCTTAAGTTATTCATAAAATCTTTAGCCGATTTATTAAGTTATACATTACTAGCCTTCAAATTTTTGCTAGTTAGATGAATCGTAAACCACACAAAATGTCAAAGATGCGAAATTGTTTATTAAGGCCTTCTTCGAATGGAGTTCTTGGGGATTTTCTTTATGGAATGCATGCTACTTTTGAAGTCATAGAATTGGCACTACTACCTAGTTTAGTGATCTCAGAATGCTGGACATAGGCCTTAAAATGCACCAATAGCAGAACAACCTGATGCCTTGGAGACTTAATGAATAGTATGGGCATATTGAGGGTGGGCAAGCAGCAGCTGAAGATATGGGGCACGTGAAAACATTCCATTGGGCAGCAACATTAAGATACCACGAAGTTCTACGGAGTTGTGGGATCCTCAAACCTATGTAAAAGAGCTGATCTGATCAATTACTCCAGGAAGGGGACAAATTGCAATTAGACTAGACCATCATGCATCTCTGTGGTTATTTAAAAATACTGTTCAATATGACGACTTCCAAGTATTTGTACTAGGTAGAACTGTCTATGCTCTTTCCCTTTGCAGAATTATTGGTGACTAAAGGGAAATTCTTAACCACCAATTGCCAACCACTGGCATATTGTTTATAAATCACATTCTTGACAAGTCTAAATTTGATCCCATTTCCAAAGGAACTCCCTTCACGTCACCATCTGCTTCCTTTGGCAAAGAATGAATCCGACTGTTTTACAGAAATAATAAAACTTACTGAAACACATCTTTGCAACAACTCTATTTATAGGGTTTAATGACTGGTTAAGGGAATGAAAATCTATCTGAACAACATCACAATCTAACAGATCATTCTGTGAAGTAGATTGTGGGATTAACTATCAAATAGCTTCAGTCACTTCTTCAATTTCATTGGAACTCCACTGAAGGCAAAGTGATACTGCAACATATGAACAGATTTTCCTAAAAGAATACCATCGACAAGACTGAAAAATTCTTGCTAGATGATGAAAGATTCTTCCTCAAATATATCCCTAGAGACAGCTCCTCCAATGAAGGAAACCATTCAAAAGAATCCTTGAATATAAAGAAGGTGTATTTCCAAAATGACTATGGTGCTGCTTTCCAGAATTGAGTTCAAATAAGACAAAGCAGCAGGCAGAAGCATCAGAAAGAGCTAGGCCACGGTTTTCTTCCATAAAGTAGCCTTTGTGAGGAAAATCTTTGTTCAGAATACCCAAAAATAAGTGCGCAAAGGTTGAAAATGTAGAGAGCTTGTCTCAGTAAGAAGAAAAAATAATTTAGATGTTGTCTTGCTTGTCTTGTAAATGCAATGAGAAAGCACTTCCAAAGGAGTTAACATTATAACCCTAGACATTAGTAAACTTATTGGATGAATACTATGTCATTGCCTGTATTCCGGTCTGCAACCAACATTAGCAGCTTCCAGAGAGCATAATCTGATTCGAAATGCAAGGCGAACATAACTACTTTAAAATTGATCTCCTCAATTATGTTGATGTTGATATTCACTTCTTCTATTTCCCATAACAAATTGCACGGTACTATCTTCGTAACCAACTGGTCCAAATAACCAGACAGAGTTTTGAAAGCACTAGCAACTATACAAAACCCAACAGAGAGAGTAGATATCTTTGATGTTTTGTAAACTGTCAAATCATCGATTTCAACCTTATTATACATCCATTGCACTAATTCAAGAAGTTCAAAAGGGTATATAAACCATAGGAGAGCATGTAAAGCCCTCACAAGTGCAAACTTGTGAGGGCTTTTCCCTGACTTAGTACAAATGCACAGATCAAACTTTTACCTGGCTTCCAGAGACAGCCTCTGTACTAGGGCATTTAAAGCCCTCAGAAGTTGTATATTAGCACTTTTATTTTCTTTGGGTATAGAATGTTGGACATTGCATAACATCAACAAGTACTCAGAAGTTGTTAATATCTTCAAAGGTGATGATCCAATTTATGAACTCTCTGCCTAGATAAACTAATCAACTTATCCAAAGGACCCAGCACATCTCCATTTGTTAAACTCCTTTACAATCCGAAGGACGGGATAATAATGCTACCAGTACAGGGTGACAGAAGATAGATTGAACCACTTCTTGAATATCCAGTCTTGAGAAAGGAACCCCTAAATTTCTGGAACAAGCACAATCATTTTTCAAAACCAATAGTTGAACTAACAATTTCTTTATGATATTAAAGCAAATCTCTACGAGTCATTGGAGTTCAAGTAATAGTTTAATTCTATAAGATGATTGAATTCGATGGATCAAAATAGGTGTAAGGTAGCAATCAGTTACTAAGTCAGATAGTTCAGCCAAAAGTATGTCTTGTGTCTAGGGCTCCAACAATTAAGGACCACCAATGTTCATATTTGCAGGAAATGGCACATGGAAAGGTGGCTGCTTCAAAAATAAACTAAATGCAGCACCAGCATTCACTTGCATCAAGATCTCCACTGTAAATAGTTTCTTGAGAATCCAAAGAACAACCAGAAACTACACTGGCATCATCTCTTTTGGCTTCACAATGAACAACAGAAGAGTCGTTTCCCAACCTGGGATGATTGTGTCAAGCCATAACTTAGAAACGCTCGTAAGAAGCTTTGTTCAAGAAAGAATACTGATGATAAGATTAAGATAGAAAATCCAAGAAGGTTGTGGAAAATAGTCATAACTGATGGAAAATTTTTAGTATCTCATCAGGCAACATGCAAATAATTGAGAAAGAAAATGCCTTGGTTATGCCAGCAATATTGCCACCATCCCCAGTCCTTAAAAGTCGTTTAACATCATCATGCAAAAGAACTATCAATAGGCCTAGTTTTTCCATCAGTAGAAAAAAAATGCAAGTTTGTTGATGTGAAATGCTCCATGAAAAAAGTAATAGTTTTTTTAATGACCTCCACTCACAGAAGAAATTCCTAGAACCATTTACTACACAACAATCACCAAGTCTCTCAAACAAGACCAATTCAACCAAAGCAGATAGCAATCCTGCATCCACCTATCAGATTCAGTCGATGGATTAGATTGTATGGAAAATGCAAGCAGAAACGAAGTTCAAAAAAACGAGATGTTTACCTGAGTTTGCATGATATAATTTTGTGTACGGCATACATATGTTGGGGTAAATCCCTATCTATGTGTGAATTAAATTAAATATAACCCAAGCAATAAAGAAAATAGAAATCTACGGAAGCAATAAAAAAATAAAAAAAAAACCAACCAACAAGAACACCAAGAAATTACGTGAAAAACCCTTTAGTGTAAAGGGAAAAACCACGGGGCAAATCTGATCAATCCACTATAATAAAATAGAGATTACAACACTCAAATTATACCCAAAACTTGAGTTCACAATAAATTGGGAAATTACAATAATATCTCTAAGAACAAATACAACCTCACCACAAAACCCAGTAGCAAGATCTTCCACACTTGGTAACAAATACAACTCTTTGTAGTTGTAGCATCCAAATAATCGTCCTAGAAAAAACCCCCAATTTATTTTCCTTGTGTGTCTTGAGCAAAAGAAAAAGAACTTTTTCCTTTTTCACTCAGTGCCGCACAAAGTACTATTCTTTTTCCTTCAGTTGGCTTTAAATTTGTGTTTCACTCTTCAACCTCTTGAATCTCTCTCTATCTCTATATGTGAAATACACGTACAGGCTTTATATAAAGCATTCAAGCCACCTGACACTCCTATTATAATTAGGAATAGGAGTTTCATTCATGCAAGCCAACTATTCCTTTGTTCTATTACAATTAGGAGTCTTCAATGCTTGCATTCCCAGTTGGGCTGGACTCTTAGTGCAGCCGTGCACCCCAACAACATATAGTGATATGATGACTACTCAGGCAATGTAAAGCTTCCAGATTCAGAAGTTAGCAACCTTAGGGCCTTAGACGATTCTGCAACACTTGTGACAAGAGGGCTGAAAGTAGATGACACATCTGCCAGGAAAGAGAGAGAGAGGAAAATATCCATAAGGGCAGAAAATCCACCACTTGTAAAAGGATCAAAAGCACTTGAATTGATGACCAAAATATACATTTCGTATTTTTTCCCAAGCATAGAGAAAGGATAGAACAACCCAGCAATTTGATGACTAAAGAATAAGCCAGCAAAAGCATAAAGAATAATAAGTTCACACAACAATTTTTCTCATAAGAAAAAGCTGCAGAACATTTCCAACTTAACTGTTGAGAAATCTTATGTCACATTAGTATTAAATTTAACCAAGGAAGAAGCATATTTGCTCTTAGAACCACTTAACCAGTTACCACCAAAGGTTTTTGTCAAAAATTATCATCACACCATATAAAAGTTATAGGCTCTTACAAATATCAAGGCCAAACCTTTACTACGTAGTAAAAATTGTACACAATTATCATCATGGCATATAAAAGTTGCAGATTCTTGAAATGGACAAATAATTGTATTATCAAGTTCAAACTTATACTAAGTAGAAATTATCTTATCAAGAACAGGGTAAGAAGATGATGCAAGAGGTGGGGTGAGCACGACATAACATTTTTACTTAGTTTCACAAAATAAGCCATACAGGAAAAACTATGAAATGTTAAAAAACATATAGGAAGCATAAAATCATCAATTACCTTTCGCACCTTCCAAATGGAATGAATATTCCCAATATTTGAATAAATTCTTCCCAATAGTAGAAAAAACATCTCATAAAAATGAAAAACTACTGGAGACAAACTCTAACACAGTTCCAACTGTAGGACCTCTAGATTATTTTCCTTACCCTGGAAAAAATAGTAGCCATGCTCAAACTTCATCTAGGTTTCTGCCTAATGCACCAGTACTAAACATAACTGCTGGTGCCAAACTATATGATAGATCATTAACATCATTAATTGGTGAAAAAACAAACAAGTTAATAAATGGTTGTAGATGCTTGTACACCAATGGAGGGGTTCCGATGGGAATATCACCGCTTGGAGGGAATCCAATGTATTCTATTACCAAAGACAGAGACAACATTGTAGATTGTTTGGAACGGCTAATGGATTGCTGAGGAGATCTATGAAAACTCAAATGATCACACCAACACGGTAGGCAATGCCCACTAAAAATAAATAAATTAAAATAAAAAAAACCATTGTTAGAGATAACTAGAGAATATAGTTTCTAATTAACTGAAGAATTCAAACAAAGTAATTTCAGCCCTTGATCAATTCCCCCCAACACCCATTTATTTTCTGCCAGGCTGCTCATGAATGATATACATAACCAATAAAGGATATACATATGGTGCCGCAGGGTGAGGCTTAATTTCTGCTATAAACATAAAGGCTGAGAATTGAAAACAATAGAATAAAATAAAAATTCCTAACAAAAATAAGCTAGAAAAACATTCCAAAGTCTAAACTATGTAAAGATAATGTGACGCCAACCATCCAAAGGTGATGACTACACTAAATCAAAAACACCAACCAGAAAGTTTTCTTTTTTGTTTGACCACAGGGCAATAGGATACAGAGAAATTGAACTTACAATATGAATTTTTAGTGCATCAAGTAGCTTAGATTGAAAACATCTCTACATCCTTTGGTGTGGTAAAAGGCTCAGAGAATTGGTCAAAGAATTAAACCCCAAATTTTTGCAATAACACTCATAAGATCCTTGTCATTGTCATTTGTCAATTTCATCTACAGCAAGTGAACCAACATCTCTTTTTCTGTCTTCAAGTGGAACAAAATTTGTATCAAAAATTATCCCACTCAAAATGATATCCATGTCATTTTTCTTATCATTCAATTTCAATTTTTTTTATATTATTTCTGCTATGTTCAGGAAATGTTTCCAAATCCGCTGTTCTTCTCAAACATGACTCACAAGTTTTGGGGTGGTGAGTCAAAGAAGATACAGGAATCAGTAAAACTAAGGGGATCTGGGATAAAAGTTCAAACTTCATTCTGAATTTCATGCTTGAGAGCTGCCCAACCCTGCATCATTTGATTGTTAGAATAAGAACTATGGTTCAAAGCACCAATGAAGGAGTCCAGCAACTTCAATACCTCCAAAAGAAGCCTAAGATTACTGTGCTTTACATGAAAATCAGAGTATAGCAACAGCTTATTAATTACAGATCAGTTGAAAGGACGAGGATGGAAGTATGCCATCATACTCTGCACATCCTCACTGTTGAACAAAACAGGATCATGAGACTGAGAATCAAGGAAACCAAAAGTTCAAAGACCTACGGGGCACCAAGGACTCTTCTACAAGAACCCTATCCTGTAATATGGACAAAACATAAATAAAAGTTTCATCATCATCATCATCATTCCCAAGTCCATGAATGACACCAAAACACATTTCCTTCTGCTGCAGCACCCACCTCAAAAATAACAGTGCACAGCCAGCAAATGCCTTCCTCAACTAATGCTCACCTTCTTCTCCTTTTGGTTCTATGTATATTCTGTAAGCTTAGAGAATGCCTTAGATTTGAAATCAAATTTCTTTGCGACCTGAGAGGCCAATCTTGAGTGACTCTAAACAATCGAAGCCATTAGCAAAAGTGTGGCTTTTTGGCACTTCACTTCTTTACTATCTAGTTCCTTTTGAATATCTACCATGTATTCTTCAATAAGCAATCTTGCAAACTTGTTGAGATCCTTACTAATTGCTTTTCTCTCCCCATCCTTGGCATTATATACCCTATCAGGATGACCTGGAATAGTACATATCAATGACAATATATAAGAAAATCAAGTTTCCCTCATCGAAAATTCCAACCATCTAGAAGCTCCAAGCACTTGAAAGAAGTACGTAGATATAAATGAAGCAATTCACTTTCAGAATTACCTTTTAGCAACTTAATGAAGTCCTTTACACCATCAGAGCATAACTTAATTTCAATAGAATTAATGTTGTGCAATATTTCATTAAGTTTAGCTTCATAGGTCACTTTAATTTCAAATCTTGGAATTTCTCCACCTTTAACCTCACCACCATCATCATCATCTACCATAACTGCAATTGAAATATAAACAAATTATTACCATTTCGTGACACCCCAATAACAAAAATCATTTTCTTTCATATATTTTTTCTTCATTATACAACCATACATAGATAAATTAAGCCTTACTTTCTATTTAGAAACAAAGGCATTTAAAAACAACAAATATGGAATTACTTAACTCTCCACTCAGCTGAGCCTAATAAGCATATCTTGGCTTGATAGTAGGTGAGTCTTTCATTTTTTTATTTTATTTTTTATTATTCAATTTTAGAAAGAGAAAGAGTTAATTAACTAACAAATAAACAGACCAGTTTCTTTTCTTTTGCTATATATATTTTCTGAAGAAACAAATAGGGAAAAACCAAATATAATGTTCCAGAAGGGGTAGGATTTGAATGTGCACCTTGATTTTCTGAGGCTGAGCTTGGTTCCTCCATTGAAGATTTTAGTTTGAAGAAGTAGGATTTAAGGATGGAAAGATTGGAGGGAGGGACATTGGGTTTTGGGTTTGAAACTTCTTCTGCAGAAGACTTGGATGTGTACCTGTTTGGATGCCAGGGGATTCATAACCTTTTCGAGAATAGATTTGTCCTTTGCTTTACGTAGAACTGTTTGGGGCTATTTTATGAATTCTCCTTTCTAACGTAAATCGGTTTTCGATCAAGTTTTGTTACCGATGATATCAAACGTCTCTGAAAGAGTCATGATCAGTTAGATGAATTATGTACCTAATGTATAGTTCATAATTCATATAATTAGTTACAACCTTTGACAATTGATGTTAAATGTGCCATATATATAAATAAATAAATAAATAAATAAAATAAATAAAAAACTGGTAAAGACAGAATAAGACCATGCTTTAGGCACATGTCACCATGTGTATATCAAATATAATGGTCAGCAAAATTAAAAATAGTTAGTGTTGTATTTGAGACTAAACAAAATGTAGGAAAAATAATTCTCAAAAAAAAAAAAATGTAGGAAAAATAAAAACCTTATATAAAGCTAATTCTATATTCTTATATAATAACGTAATAGTAACTCACATAACTACATTTCCAATCATTTTATTTTTATTTCAAATAAATAAAGAAAATTTATACATTATTTATTCTTATACCTTTCCATACTCTATCATCCAAATTAACTATTTTTCTCTTATTCTATTTTAAAGTAAACAATAGCAGTTATTTTATTGATTTTTTAAAATGGGTGTATCGTTATCTATTATAAAAGCTAAGCATGGAGGGGATTCTTCCAGCCACAAATTTCATAATTAGTAGGATAATAAGTTGTGATTGTTAATTTGGTATATTATAAAAATGACATTAGTGATAATCTTATATAAAAATATATATATATAAATAAAAAAGTATGTAAATCAAATATAACTGTCAGTGTGATTAAAAATAGTTAGCGTAGTATTTGAATTGAGACTAAACAAAATGAAGGAAAAAACAGAAAAATGCCAGACTAAACAAATCATTTCCTATCATTTAATTTTTATTTCAAAATAAATAAGAAAATTTATTCTTTATTTATTTTTTTTGCTTTTCCATTCACTCTGTCATTCAAAAAAAAAATCTTTTATTTTTTAAAAGCAAACAATAGCAGTTATTTTGTTGTTTTGTTAAAATGGGTGTATCACTATCTATATTACAAAAGCTGAGCATGGAGGGAATTCATCCAGCCACAAATTCTATAAAATAGTAAGGTAACCAGCTATGATTTATTTGTAATAAAAGTGACATTAGTAATAGTCTTATATAAAAATAATGTTACACTGATCATAATTTGTCATCTTAATCATTATGGAAAAAAAAGTGTAGCATTATTATTTTAAAAGGTGTAAAAAGTTTATGATCTTAATAATCTGATAATTGTACTTTCAACCACAACTAGCAATGGATTCAGGCCTAAGAACAAACAACATCTATATAAACCATTCAATCGGTGTTGTAAATAAAATTTTGCGGGTCTTTGTGATCAACCGCAGAAGGAATACCCATATCTTTCAAGTCAAGTCTTGACCAAATAAACATCATCCAAAATTATCAAAATCATCTTCTCATCCTTCAACCATGAATAGAGACTACGTGCTCTATTGAAATAGCACTGCACAGGAAATCTCATACCTAACATGCATGTCCGCAAGTTAATCATGAAATCTGTCTCAAGTTAGGAGTCTCAGAAACACCCATAATGACCTGATCAAACAGTTTGAGGCCTTTGGCTTTCTTACCTACCACTTTCACCAAAGTGTTAGTCTTGCCAATTCTTTTCATGCCACATATGGAGGCCAAGGCATTACACTCATCATCCTTTCAGTGCATCAATAATCTGATCCATAGTTGATTTTGTAGACTCATAAAGCATGAAATTCCAAGATGATGGTTAAAATTCTACAACTTAGAAGCCTAGTAAGAATAACTACTTTGTTTTTTGATTTTCTACTTAGCCAAAAACGGTAGATACAATTGTTCTTCTTCAATTTTATTTCAACATCCGGATAGATGTCTACTGCATTCATTCTTGAAACCTCACCCAATTGCTTTACCTTGAGGTTGATTTATAGCCTCTAGTTTTTCCACTTGCTTTGCTTAATTGGTAAGATCTTCAACGTTGTCATTGAATTTGAAGTTGCTGAGAGAACCAAACTGCTAATGAATTGGTTTCACTAGATATATGCTCCACAATCTTATGAGAAATACGAGCCATCTCTAATCTTATTGAATCAAATACGGATCAAGTAAGTAAAAGAATTCAAGCTTTTGTTTGGTAAGAACGCAAAAGAATTCAAGCCTTTATTTGTTCTTTGGATTCTATTAGCCAGCCAACTAGTTATCCAACATTTAGTATTAACATTTGGGTCCAAATCCTAGACCAAATACACTCTAGCTCACAACTTTTATTTATTAGATTTGATCCATATGTCGCAACTCAGGCCTCTTATTGGATCCCACTAGGCCTAAATCTAATACAACTCAATTCTTGTTTAGTCCGTTCCACATAGAGTTCTCTTTCACGCTCCGTTTGAGCAATGTCACAATAACCCAAAAAAAAAATTCATAACAAATTTAATAATTGTTGAGTTGTCACCATTGGCGACTCACCACCTTGAAAAAAATTGTGACTAAAATTACTGTGTTTTTTGGTTGCCACCTTTTGTATTCTCTTCCTCTCATTCCTTGTTTCACCATCGCCAAATTGAAGTAATTAGAGATTTCTCCGACGGCGAAAAAGAATAAATCTCCCCTAATGCTAAAAGAAACAAGCCTCTCCTATAAACTATCTCAAAAAACTTTCCACTATAAAAGAGATCTTGTAAATTTTCCAAGATGTAGTCAGTGGAATGCCATGCTTTTGTAGACCTAGCTATTTTATTTTATTTTATTTTTTGTACTGGGTTATGGTAGTATATATTTAGTATTTACTCAGGGGCAGAGTTAGAAACTTTTGTTTAGGGGGCCAAGTTACGGCACTAATATATTTATCAAGACAACTCTCTATACACATATATACATACACGTTTTTTTATTATATACACATACATAAGTACACACTTTTTTATTTGACAAGGTATGTATTTTTTTTTTTTTGAGGTCCTATGAGGTCACGTCCTAAGAAGTTAGTCACAAATGGTCGCCCCCACCCCATCCCCCCCTACCCCATCCCCCCCTTTTCATTCATTTGACAAAGTATATATATACACACATCAAAAAAAAAAAAAAGCTTAGTATTTTCAATCAAAATTATGTTTGATGGCGATCTTTCATAAAATAAAATTCATTTTTACCATTTAATAGTGAAATTCTTAAAAACTTTCATTTTTAGTACAAATTATCAAATTTTATACTAAAATAGGCAAAAAATCTTTCAGCATGAACTAATGAAATTTTCAAAAATATGAATGATCTAAAACTTAGAAGAATAAGTTATGCTCAAAACATATTTGAAGTTATCTTGTTCTAACCCATTATGTAGCAACTAAAGAGACATTTCATGTGTAGTTTTAGTGACAATATTTTTTTTATGAGTCAATAACTTGTTAATTGCCACATAACAAGTTGAAAACGATAAATCCAAACATGTTTGGTGCCAAACTTTATCAAAAATTTAATAGATATAAGAGTACATTTTACAATAAAAATAAAATTGTGAAATATATAATTATGTTTCTATAATTATTAGACCAATTAATTTTTTTTAAGAATATCATTGGTCTAATTCATATATATATATATATATATATATATATATATAAAGGAAAATTTCAAAATTTTAGGACTGTATTTACCATTCACTTTTAGGTCCATGTTGAATGGTGCTTTTACGGCCCATGCAGAACAATATTTTTCATTTGGCAGGCGTCCAAGAATTGAGAATTCTCCAAGGGAAATAACTTGTACTTTTTACTGTTTTTTTAAGACAAATAGTAAGTAAAAAATTACTGGCTTGACTATGAATAATGCACTTTGTAGGTGATTTTTTCGAGTCCCCACTCCCTCTGTTTCCCACATGCATAGCTCAGTCTATTAATTATTTCTAGGTACGAACGAAGGTGCAAGGTAGTTTCACTTAACTTGAAATTGTCAGTTTTTTTGTTTTTTTTTTTAGAAAGACATGACATTGTCAGTCAATTACACTGCTGGCAAAAGAATCCTATAAAGTTGTGTTGAATAATAATGAAACCGTATGGAAACGTTTGAAAATCCAGTGGGAAATAATGTCACCTTTATCAGGATTCAGGACCCTAATAGTAATTTTCATCGTCGTTGTTAATGTAAAAAAGGAAACCCTTTCACATCTTCTCTAAAATTTATTTATTTATTAGAATGGAAATGAGAAATTAAAGAAATCACAGAACTAATAATCTTTCACTAAATATTAGTTTATCAAGTATTTATTGACACAGTTTCTCAAAAAAAAAAAAAAGTATTTATTGACACATTGTATAGGCCAGAAAAAAGGAATATATTTGATGGATTAATAATTTCAGTTTCAACTTAATTATATTATTTATATTTGCAACGTTTTGCTTTGTTTTATAAATTTTTATATTAATTAATGACAACATATGTAAGAGTTCCCTTTGTAGATAACCGACAAGAAGAGCTCCACACCGTGGGCTGGCAATCCACTATGAAGAGTGGGGCCACCAGTTTTCGCTTTTGCTTTTGAAAAATAGGCTTACACAAAAATAGGGCATTCCCTAAAAGCCTTTTGTTTTGGCTGAGTATTACTATTTCCTAAAGCATTAATCCTCCTGGCATTTTGGTTTCTTTCCTGAGAAGTTTGAAGGCTGAAGTAGTGAAAAGTTTTCTTCCTCCTTGTGTAACTATTTTTAGTTGAAATGTTGTCGCTGTGACTGAGTTTACTGCTAGTACGTATATCCATCTTTCAAAGTGGTTGGAGAATATGCAAGATTCTGAATAGACAAGGCTAAGGTATGCTAAATTTCAACTTATTTTAACACAGTTATTCTACTTTCTTTAATCATGTTACTTAATTTCCTCTGGTGCCACGGCCCTGAATTAACTCGATCGTATGTTGTACTCCACACTCATTTCATTTTATTTTTGTCTATACAGAAAGGGGAAGAAAAAAATACAAGTAAAACAAGAAAAGGGGACGTTGAAGATCAATTAAGGTAATTATTGAAATTATATTCATCCAATTTATTTATTTTTTGACAGTAAAAAAAAGGTAGATATATTCGGCCATGTTAAAGATCAGAGTAAGTAAATGAAAAGTGACAGATCTAAGCCATCTCATTGCTCTTAGGAGAACGATAATAATATGCCTTCTCTACGTTATTATACTTGTCAATTTAATTTAATTCAAGAATGTGCATCAAATTATTTATTTGTTCTCGTGAAACAATAAATTTTTATTTTGCGTAGTTAGTGATATCCTATCCAGGTTGTTCGATCCGATCACTTGGTCGATCGATGGTGGGTCTGTCCCAAGCAAACTCAACTATCTCGAATCAATGTAGGGTTTCCTCCTCTGAAATCCCACTTCAATTTTGACTCCAACTCCACCTTTGACCAAAATAGTGCCATTCTTCGCATATATGGTGAGATTTTTGTCAAATATGGTGAGATCATAGCCAGATTTAACGAGTCTCTATCAAATATGGTTGCTTTGCCACGATTAGTCCATGCCACCAAGTTTAAGACAATTCGAACGGATCCAATTGTCAGAACACCTAAGTTGTGGTAATTGATGACTCGTATAGTCGTATACATGCGGTCAACACCAATTGGATAAATCTAAATGTGCCATGAACGGGTCTATTGCTTGGTTGACCCTAAAACCAACTTCAATTAACCCATAGAGAGCCCTATGCATAATAAAGTCATACACTTATCCCTATATTGGAGTCTAGTTTGTGAAAATTGGTATCCATGGAATCACATCCTAGGTATATAAGAATATAAGATTATCACATTTGGTTTGTTACTCATATTGGCAAAGCTTGGGTCTAGTGCATTGGATTACTAGACTCAAACCATGTCCTACTGATATGACTTTGGAATCTTTGACAAAAACATCTATAAACCATTAAATTGACCAAAATAACCTTGTGACCACAAAACTAATTAAAATAACTCAATCTCCAAAATGACAATAAATCCTCTTGAAATCTTTAAATGACACAAATACTCCAAAACTTCCAAACTGAACAAAATATCTATGAAATTTCCAAAATGATCAAAATTCTCCCCCTCAACTACGAGAAATTATTAGGTCTACCAGGAACACTGCTGATGTGGTCATTCCTGACCTTCCAACCAATAAAATGTTGTTATTTATGCAAATGTGACATCATTTGGTATTTTTTTTTTTCCTTGTGTTGATTAAGAAACTCACACGTACATTTTCATAAATGAAATTATTTTATTGGTTAGGGAGAACTACATCAGCAGTCCTCTTGATGTAAATAATAATTTCTCCTCAACTACCTAAAAAACTCGAAAATAACGCAAATACCTCCCCAATTTGCAAAACAACAAAAACCTTCTGAAATAATCATAATATTCATGAAGTCTCCAAATAACCAAAATATCCCCTAGATACCAAAATCTCTAAAATGACTAAAATATCCCCTAAGATCTCCAAAAATATGCCCATAAACCTTTAAAATTACCAAAATATCTTCAAACCTCCAAGACACCCCTAAAACATCTAAAATGATAAAAATAACTCTGAGATACCCAAAATACCTCTCCTCAAAAGCTACAAAATGAAAAAAAAAAAAAAAAAAATGGGGCTACAAAATGCCAAAAATACCCCTAAAATTTTTTCAATAACCAAATTATATATATACACCTTATACAAAAACAGCAAATACTTTAAACTTTTATAAATTATTTTTATTCTCTAACAATATAGGATATATGTACAAGATACATTTTAGATCTATAAACTGCCATGTGTGAAGCTCATAAAAACCAAAAAAAAATAAAAACTGCCATGTGAGGTCAAAGATTCCAACTTCTTAAAGCCCTTCATTTAGTTTTCTAGGATTTTTTACTTCAAAAAAAATGTATTTGGGTGAAGGTGATGGTGCATTTGGAACTATTGATAACTTGGATTCTCTCAACACAATACACACACACACACACACACACATACACACACGCTAGCCTCATCACATATACTTTGCACGTGCAATGAGTTTTTTTTTTTTTGGTCTAGTGTCATAATTTTCCCTTTAAAAAAAATGGATAAATTTGTTTTGAAAACATGGATTAGTAGGAGAGTATCATATTTTATAGGCATTTTAAGTGGAGTTTGAGATATATTTTTAACGGGCTGTCCTTAAGTTTTTTTTTCTTGTTAAACGTAAGGTTTAGTGGTATTTTTAAACCATATAAAAGTTCAGTTCAAAGAGAGGAATCCTTTTATAGATAATATAGATTCAACTTCTACAATGGGTTCCCTGTTTGGGTTTCAACATTTTATGTACTAAAATAACTGGATTCCTTATTTGGGTTTCAACATTTATACTATTAACAATAAAATTCTCTATTTGGGTTTCAACATTTTGTGTACTAAAATAACAGAATTTACAATGTTGAAGCCATTCATTTATTTACACTATTAATAACAGCATTCCTTGTTTAGGTTTAACATTTTGCGTACTAAAATACCCTCACACAAATTCTTAAACTCTCAAAAATACCCCCTATCTTTTAGTTAAATAATTTTAAATTAAAAAACACAAACCGGTTAAAAGAGTAATTTAGTGTTCTTAAATTTTAGGCTTTTTCCTTTATGTTCTCCATTCAACCTAAAACTTAAGACACTATTTCTATCTCATTAAATTAAAAAACACAAAAACAAATAAATAAAAAAGAGCATTATTGCACGCGCAAAGTGCGTGTGATGCGCAAAGTGCGTGCGTGCGTGTGTGTGTGTGTGTGTGCACGCGCGCGCAAAGTGCGTGTGACGCACAAAGTGTGTGCGTGCGTGCGTGCGTGTGACGCGCAAAGTGCGTGCGTGTGTGTGTGTGTGTGCGCGCGCGTGCATGCGTGCGTGCGTGTGACGCGCAAAGTGTGTGTGTGTGTACGCACGCACGTGCGTGTGACGTGCAAAGTGTGTGTATGCGTGTGTGCGTGCGTGCGTGTGACGCGCAAAGTGTGTGTGTGTGTGTGCGTGCGTGTGACGCGCAATGTGTGTGTGTGTGTGTGTGTGTGTGCGTGCGTGTGACGCGCAATGTATGTGTGTGTGTGTGTGTACAGTAGCCTCTTAGCATGTGCGTTGCAAGTGCCCAGAGGCTCTTTTATTTTTTGGGATAAAAGTTAATAATTTACATATATTATAATTTGGAAATATATATTTTTATTTTTGAATCAAATAAAAAAGATAAACTTTAGAGATAAGAAAAAATAAGATGAACGTAAGGGAAAAGGAAGCTAAATTTTAGGAGTTATCTTAATTTTTTTTCTTTATTTTTTATATTGAGGTGTTTTACTTTTATTCGGATGAAAAATGAATAAAAATTATAAATTTTAGGGAATAAAAAGATGAACATGAAGGAAAAAAAAATCATAAATTTTAGGAGTTCTCTTTTTTAATTCAAAATAAAATTTATTATTTGACATTTATGACCTTATTTTTAAGAGAAGTTACCATTCATTAATAAAAGTATTTTTAAACTACATAAAAGTCCAATCCAAAAAGAGGGATCTTCTTATATATAGTATAGATATATTCAACTTCTACGATGGAGAATGAATAATTTGAGGCATTGTTCTATTGGAGCATTAAATATCTTTTTATTTACAAGACTGCAACTCTTATCTTGCACTGCTAAGCAAGGTCATTTTAATCCAAAAAGGTACAACCATTTTGTCACCAAAAGCAAAATATGAAGGAAATGGGGAATGTTGGTCCCTAATTGAAAACTATTTACACCGAATGTTCTGACACCAACGATGAAATCATGTTTTAATCCTGGTTTAGATCCACCATGTTTTGCTACACATAAAACTATAAAGGCAATAAATAGGCATCAAACATATTTTGCCCGTTGATTCCTGATGGTCTATATATATTTATAGACCTCTTAACTTTAGGGCTCTGCTGATTCTCAAAAAAAAAAAAAAAAAAAACTTTAGGGCTTTGCTTGTGGATGTAGTTGCCTTCTGTATATTTGCACATAAGTCGTTATTGGCATTATCATTTTTCCTTGGTATATACAGTATAGCCTAGAGTAGAAAATTAAGGGAAATTACACCAATCTTAAAAAAAAAAAAAAAAAAAAAAAAAAAAAAAAAAAATTGACATTAATCTCAAAATTTTAGGAAACGAGAGTCTTACCCCTAAACTATGCGATAAGTATTATTAACATATTTGATCAAAATCTGTGATTCGTCTTTGACTTATCCTATTTTTGTTGACTATTTTTTCTTTGTTAATTAATAATGTTTTTAATTTGTCTTTGGCTTATTGACGAAATAATTATTCATCCCTAGGTTACTTGATTTTTCCAAAAAATTAGAAAGGGTTGATTGAAATATGATAATCCAAATTGGTCTCGCTTGGGTGTGATTTATTATGATATTGGCTGCCTAACAGCAGGTCTTCACCGTGTGGTTTTTAATTGTATTAAACGTAGTGCCAATTCTGTGGCCCATTCCTTAGCACGTTACGCCAATGTATTAGATGAAGAAGTTGTGTGGTTAGAAGAATCGCCACCACCAGCTCGTGATGCTTTGTTTTTTGACTCCTCCTTTCTAAATGAATGAAGTTTGATTGGGCTTTCAAAAATTAAAATAAATAAATAAATAAATAAAAATAAAAGATAATCCAAGGGTGAAAAAGAGATTTTATAATATACATTATATTTATTATAGAGCTCAAGGAGATAATTTGAGGATCGATGTTTCTTTATACCTCAAGAGGGGGAGAAATTTGCCATTTAGAATTATTTTAGCAACTATTTTTTCAGTTGGCATGTTTTTTAAACATTTTAGCAAACTAGCATCTCAAGCCTTAGGTGCTCAAGTTCCTTGAAGGAATTCAAGTCTTTAAGACTCGAGTTCTAAGTGTGGAAAAACTGAGGTGAACATAAAAATCCATGTGTATTGCTTTCTTCTTCCTCTAACTTTCTTCTTCCATCTTTCTTCTTTCTCCAGATCTCTTCTTCTCTTTCTTCAATCTGCTTTCTTCTTTCTCCAAATCTTCTTCTTCTCATTTCTCGAACATCCAAACCCATTTCTCAAACACCCAAGCCCAAAAATTAGAGAAATATTCATTTCTCCAGACCCAAATCAAAACATAACCCCACGGTACAAAGCAGCGGACCTCTTTTTTGAGGTTTCGATCTCGGCACCAGAGCGGCGGCAAGCAACGTTGATGTATGTAGCTTGGGTTGTTTTTGGTCCGACTCTCTCTCTCTCTCTCTCTCTTAGCTTGGGCTTGTTTTTGGTTTTATAGTTTAGGATGAAATGTAGTGTTGTGCTTTAGGGAACTCAAGTTCCACGTGGATAATTTTCCACATCATCTCTTACCAGCACATGGAACTTGAGCCTTATAGGCCTGATTTTGATAAGCAATATCAAGTTCCACAAACTTGAGATTCTAGTTTATAAACATGTTTCATAAACATGCTAACTAACGAAATTATTCCAAAAATCATGTTAAATAGCAAAAAAAATCCTCTAGAGAGATTGATGAAATTTTCTTAAGAGGGATTTTTTGTTGAAGAGTAGCATTTATTGTTGCTATGTTTCCATTGAACCACATCAGCAACCACATCATTCACTTATTTTCTACCTCTTCTTTTCTCTTTTTAAACTTTTCTTCTCCCTATTCAAAAAAAAAAAAAAAAAAAAAACCTATCTTCTTCGTGTTGGTTTTACAGTTTAGGATGAAATAGTGTTGTGCTTTAGGGAACTCAAGTTCCACGTGAATAATTTTCCACATCATCTCTTACCAGCACATGGAACTTGAGCCTTAAAGGCTTGAGTTTGATAAGCAATCTCAAGTTCCACAAACTCAAGATTCTAGTTTACAAATATGTTTCATAAACATGCTAACTAATGAAATTATTCCAGAAATCATGTTAAATAGCAAAAAAAAAATCCTCTAGAGAGATTGATGAAATTTTCTTAAAAGGGATTTTTTGTTGAAAAGTAGTATTTATTGTTGTTACGTTTCCATTAAACCACATCAGCAACCACATCATCCACTTATTTTCTACCTCTTCTTTTCCCTTTTTAAACTTTTCTTCTCCCTATTAAAAAAAAAAAAAAAACTATCTTCTCCATGTTAGTCCACACCTACTATTACACTTTCTTCAATCTTTCATCTCCATCTTTGTCTCTTTATCTCTCAACTACTTTCTACTTTACCATTACACTTCATCATATTCTCTTTTTTATATTTTAACACTTCTTCTCCCCATTTTTTTTTTTTTTATAAATTTGATTCATATTTTTCCCACACAAAACTGTGAGTACCCTCTCTCTCTCTCTCTCTCTCTCGGTGGATTTTTGTTCTTTCTTTTAACTCTAATTAAGTTTGATAGTTTTTTATTTTTATTTTATAAATATGTGTTTTGGTATTGTGTTTTTTTTTTTTTTTTTTTTCCATCTCAAAATATTTTCTCTCCGTTTTATAGCTTTAGTTGAATTTTGGTTTGAGTTAATACTTAGTTTTTTTGGAAATAAAAAATTGAGTTTATATCAGAACACAATCTACATGGCTATGAAATTGAATATGCCTACCAATTGTTTGAGTAATAAATTATTATGAAGTCTATCTTTTATTTCTTTGGTTTCATTTTAATTTTGGTTAAAATAATGCTGTAATTTTGTGATGAGTTTTGAATATTATGATAATCTCCTCAATCTCCTCATTCCTTAAGAAATGATAAATTTGAAAAACTATAAAATTTAGTTGTATATTAGACAAATATAATACACTACAACAAAAGTGAGAATAATACGGTTCACCTTAAAAAACATTTAACCAAACAAACAAAAAATAATAGAATGATATATTTGTAAAGATAGAAAATACTTCTAGAAATATTTTTAAAAAAAATAAACAATAATTGAAGTAATTGTTAATTTTGTTAATTTAATATATTATACCCCATTAAATAACATTTATATACTGCGGCTATTTTTTTTTTTTTTTTTTTTTTGGAGGAAAAAGACAGTGGAGCTTGATTAATTAAAACTGGCTAGTTGCAATTAAATTAAGCAAACCTTTTTTTTTGAGAGATAAAATAAGGAAACTAATTGAGCTTGTTTTGGATCATTTATGTCTTACCACTGGTGCACTCCGCTTATTGAGGAAAGTAGTGTCCATGTAAAGAGAAGCATTATAGACTTATAGTAATAATCTCTTCATTCTTACGTTACATTTGAGTAATCTTGATACCAATTGCTATAGTTGATGATTCAATTCCTTTTATATATATAAAAACCAAAAAATTAAAAAACGGAAGAAAGAATCTCTTACCAACTTTTTTCATCTTGACAGGTGAATAGCAAGGAGATTTGTAAACAAGTGCAATTAATTCCTCAATTTACTTTATTGCGCAGTTGGTGGCAACTGTTTGAGTCTGTTTCCTTATCACTTACCCACTAGTGTGTCAACGAGGTATACCTTAATTTTTGAAATTTTCACTGTCTTTAATCGTGTTCCCTGTTTAAGAAGCATAACAGTCTTTTATTTCAGATAGGATGGACATATTGACGGGATGCACGGGCTCCGTTGCAGCTGAAGTTGTAAAATGCACAGCAAAGCCCGTCGTACGTCATGTTGGTTATTTGTTCCGTTTCAAGAAAATAGTTGATGATCTTACCAAAGCAACAAAAGACCTGCAGTTAGTGCAACAAAAGGTGGAAGAGGCTATCAAGCTAGCTGCAATGAACACTGAGGTTGTTGAGAAGGATGTAGAAGGGTGGTTGACAGATGTGAATCAGCTCATGAAAGAAGTACAGGCTTTGGAAAATAAAGTACAAGGAAACTTGAGGTTCTGTAACGACTGGTGTCCTAATTGGATTCAGCAATACAAGTTATGTAAGGAAGCCATACAGAAGACAAACGTTGTTCAAGAGCTTCAAAATAAGGGCAACTTTTCCAAAGTGGCCCATCGTGCTCCGACTCCTGGCATAGAGATCTTTTCATCTAGTGATTTCGAGGTGTTTGAATCTAGAAAATTGGCTTTCCAACAAATTATGGAGGCATTGCATGATGATAACAATGAAAGGATTGGACTGCATGGAATTGGAGGGATTGGGAAAACAACCCTGGTGAATGAAGTATACAAGGAAGTCAAAAAATCGAATATTTTCAATGACATTGTGATGACTGTTGTGTCCCAGACACCTGATGTTAGAAGAATTCATGGTGAAATTGCAGGCTGTTTAAAGTTGACATTTGAAGATCACGAGAAGGAGAGTGATACTGCAAGAGCGAATCGAATATGCTTAAGAATAAAGAGTGTAACGAAGATCCTCATAATCCTTGATGATATTTGGAAAGATGTCGACTTAAAAGCTTTTGGAATTCCATCTTGTGATGATCACAGGGGTTGCAAGATTCTTTTGGCTACACGAAGTGTGCATATATGCAATTTAATGCGTTGTCAAAGGAAAATTCCCTTAAATTTCTTAGTGGAGGAAGAATCACTGGCTTTGATGAAAACAATTGCTATAGTTGATGATTGCGCAGACTTGAATGATGTGGTACTTAAAGTTGTTAAAGAATGCAAAGGTTTGCCTATAGCAATCATTACAGTAGGAAAGGCTCTTATAGGAAAATCTCTTGATGATTGGAATGCGGCAATGCATCAACTAAGAGAGTCTAGACTTGTTGATATTGAAGGTGTTGATGAAGAAAAAAATGCTTATGCATGTCTTAAGTGGAGTTATGATCAATTAAAACGCAAAACCAAGTTATGCTTTTTATTGTGTTCTTTATTTCCAGAAGATTATAATATTCCTATTGAGGAATTGACTAGATATGCCATGGGACTAGAGGAAGATGAAGATTTTCACTCACTTGATGAAGCAAGGAGCCAAGTGCGTGCAGCAATCAATAGCCTCAAAGATTCTTCTTTACTACTAGAAGGCTCAGAAAAAGGATTTGTGAAGATGCATGACATGGTTCGTGATATTGGCTTATGGATAACATCAAAAGGGAAAAATGAATTCAAGCTAAGAGCCTACACTCGTTTAGAGAGAAACACAAACTTAGAAAAAGCCACAGCAATCTCCTTGATCGATTACAACACTGAACAACTTCCCGACAACTTGGTATGTCCAAGACTCAACATTTTGTTATTGGGTAGAAATGTCCCTATGAAATTGTTACATTTCGGAAAAAAAAAAAAAAAAGAAGAGATTCCTAACACATTGTTTGAAGGGATGAATTGTCTCAAGGTTTTGACACTACATGACAAAATCTTATCATCACAATCACTAAAATTATTGACAAACCTTCGAACCTTACATTTGAATGGTTGCAATTTCAGTGATGACCTCTCTTCATTGGGAAAGTTAAAGAGACTTGAGACTTTATGCTTTAACAGTTGTCGAATGGTTGCATTGCCAAGTGAATTAGGGGAAATGACGAGTTTAAAAATGCTAGATTTGACCGCAAGTGAATTGAAACAGATTCCGCCAAATGTGATACGAAGATTATCCCAATTAGAAGAACTAATCATTAGTAGCAGCTTCGAGAATTGGGATGTTGAAGGGAGAACCTCAGAAATAAGCAACCCTAACTTATCAGAGTTGAACTCATTACCCCGCTTGGTTAATCTCTCTCTAAAGTTGAACTCGAATCATTTACCCAAAGGCTTTGTTTTCCCGGACTTGCATAGATATTTCATATTGATTGGCTGCTCAAGCTGGAATCTTAAGACACCTTACGGCTATGATAGTTTAAAATGTATTAACTCAAGAACCTTAGAAATCAAAGATTTGAATGCCTCCTCAATGAACGCATTGAAGTCTTTGTTCCGTACCGTGGAATATATTTGGATTGAGTCTTGTGAGATGGAATGCATTTTTGATACAATTGGGGGAAATCATACCGTTACATTCGGCAATTTGGTCGAACTACATCTAATGTTAATGAGCTGTCTTAGAACAATATGTGAGGGGCCCAACCAGAATGAAATCTTCAGCAATCTCACAGTTTTAGACGCACGTCGATGCCCGAGATTGATCAGTCTCTTCTCGCCGTCCCTTGCTCAAAGTCTAAAAAAGCTGAAACAACTATATATTATCGGATGCGATGAAATGAAGCAAATAATTTCAGAGGAGGGAATGATATTGGAGAGTCACGGTCAACCAATATGTCTCTCAAAATTAGAGACTCTTGTGGTAAAGAATTGCGGAAAACTGGAATATATCTTTCCTATATCAGTTGCTCGAGGTCTTCAGCAACTAGAAGGGCTAAAATTACGAGATCTTCCTCGATTAAAGAAAGTATTCGGCCAGAACAGAGAAGGAGAAGTTGGGGATTGCGAAATAGAGAGTCACCATCAAACTACAGGCTTCCCAAAATTAAAGACTATTGAGGTATGGAATTGCAGAAATCTGGAATGTCTATCAATTGCTCGAGATCTTCCCCAACTAGAAAGTCTAACATTAGAAGATCTTCCTCAATTAAAGCAAGTATTTGGCCATGAAGAAGGAGGAGATGATGGGGATGGAAACAACAGCGTGCTATCTAAGTTGAGAAACATAATATTAAAGAACTTACCGGAGCTTGTCAGTTTGGGTGGAGGAAATAGTTCTTCAGTTTGGCCATCATTGGAGAGGCTAGAAGTGGTGAACTGTCCTAAAGTGAAGTTGTCACCTTTTGCTAATGTGGAAGCGAATGTGCCAGCTCTGCAAAAGGTAATTTCCTAATTCTATTTATTCTAGAACTCTTTCTTCGGTTTTGCACTTTTTTTTTTCTTTTTTTTTTGGGGACAAAAACTAGTGCACCGGTGTTTGAATTCCATTTTTGTTTGATGGACATGAGGTGAAAATAGTAAACAAACCAAAATAAATAAATCGGAATACTAAAAGAAACTAGTTATAATTTTAATTGAAGCGATGTCACATACTCGCATGTAATAATAATAATAATAATAATAACAACATTTGTAATGGGCATCACAAATTTAGAATTTTCCACTAACAATGCATGAAAATTATGAAGTACGAAGATCAGAGGCTATGAAGGTCAAAGGCTATGGCTGAAACTCAATATGAGAAGCCTGGAGAAGGTTTGATTCATTAGGCAAAAGGTCTTTGACCACTTTTCTAGTTTTTACTAGAATTAGCCGCAAACCCACACAATGTGTGAAAATATATAAATATTATATAATGGGGTGTAATATAGAAAAAGTAACAATTACTTCAAGCATTGACTATTTAGGAAAAAAAAAAAAGATTTTTACAAGTTTTTTTCTTTTTTCTTTTTAACTCAACAAATATATCATTCTATTATTTTTTGTGTATTTGATTAATATTTATTTAAGGTGAATTATATTCGTATAACTTATATTTGCTTAATATACAATTAAAATTTATAAGTTTCAAATTTATTATTCAAAATTTTCATCTCTTAAGGATTATGGAGATTATTATAATGATCAAAACTCATCACAAAATTACAATGTTATCTTAATCAAAATTAAAATTAAACCAAAGGAATAAAAGATAAACTTTATAATAATTTATTACTCAAACAATTGGTAGACATATTCAAATTCATAGCCATGTAGATTTTATTTTGATATAAGCTCAAATTCCAATTTCCAAAAAAAAAAAAAAAAAAAAATCCCTAAGTATTAACCCCAAAAAGCTATAAAAGAGAGATAAAGACTTCGTGATGGGAAATTTAAAAAAAAAAAAAAAATACAATATCATAACACATACTAAAAAAAAACTATCAACCTTATATAGAGTTATAAGAAAGAAAAAAAAAATCCACCATGAGAGAGAGAGAGAGTACTCACAATTTTTGTGTGGGAAAATATGGATTGAATTAAAGAAATGATATCAAATTTATACAAAATAAAATAGGCAGAAGAAGAGTCAAAATATAAGAAAGAGAAAATGATGAGAGAAGTGCAACAGAAAAGTAAAGAGTAGTGAGGAGATAAAGAGGTAAACATGGAGGAAAAATGTTAGAAGAAGTATAATAGTAAGTGTGGTCTAATAGGGAGAGGGAGGGTTTTTTTTTATATAAATAATAGGAAGAAGAAAATTTTTATAGAGAAAATAAGATGTAGAAAATAAGTGGATGATGTGGCCATTGATGTGGCTTAACAGAAGCGTAATAACAATAAATACTACGCTTCAACTTTTGTGTGTATATATATATATATATGAAAAAAAAAAAAAAAAAAGCGTTTGTCCAAATATTTGGTCAGATTTCCTAACTAGTACAAAGTACTTAGACAGCTAGACCTTTATTAAGAATGGCAAACTAGCCTTTGTCAAGCCATTTGGTCAGGTTTCTTGATTAGTGCAAGGTGCTTAATGGCTAGACCTGTATATGATTTGTCATTTAGTTGGATTTCCTACTAGGCATTTAGAATGTTGGACCTATGAATGATTAGTAATTTTGTGGATATATAATTCATGATTAAGTTTTGGAAAGAGCAATCAGGAGTTTCCTTATTGTAAGTGTTGTCAAATGTGAGGATACTGACCAAAATACATGCTATACATACTAGCTCATCAGAGGTCAACAATTTAAGAATACATGCCAAGCTTCATATCAATCTGTCAACTTTGAACTACATGTATAGAAAATGTGAGTCTTGACTCGTCGCCATTTGAGCCCCCTATGAAGAACAACTTTTTTCTTTTCTTTTGGCTTGTAATAGAGAGAATTTCTATTTAGCAAATCTAATTTCCCTTAGGTAACATATTGGTTTCTTTGTCAATGGGTCCCTTAAGCTTGTATGCTCACTCTTTTGATGCTTCTTGTCTTCTAGTAAATTGAGCTTCACAAGTTAGGCTACATGAGGGAGAGAATCGAGTAGTTATTATAACATACAGTAACACCACTTAATCCAAAAGCTTAAACTTATGAGTTAAGATCCAACTATGTTATTTTAATCACCCATTTTTCTCATTATTATTTAATGTGGGACTTCATTCACACATGTATACCCAAAATTCTTGGATTCAAAAAATGATATTCTTCCAATTTGAGCACGCTTGGGTCTCATGAAGTTTCTTATAAACTTTTATTGGGAAGGCCAATTCCACAAGATATGAGAGAAATGATATGGGTCGTGAGCCTTGATTTGTTAATAGAATATATGGCCATGAGATAAATCCTTATTTTAGTTATTTCAGAGTGTTTTAGAAAAAGATAACTATTTTGTGTAATCATGACTTTTAAGACCCATTTTATTATATAGGATTAATCTTATGTCCATACAAGGCATGACTTAATCAAGAATCGGATATAAAATAAAAAATATTTCAGTAATATAAATATAAATTATTAAAACAAATAGTAAAACTAAAAGAACAAAAATTACTTCAAGTTTCGTGACAAATGCACATTGTATACATCCAAGTTTTTATAAAACCAAAGATTATACTAAATTGTAAAATAATTTAAAATTTAAAATAAAATAAAAGCCTTTTAAATATCTTTAGAATTTTGATTATTGAGCTTAATCAAAATCAAATTCATTTTTTACAACAACAACAACAACCAAAAAAAAAAAAAGTAATAGAGTTTTACTTGAGGTAAACTATTGTCACTAATTGTAATGTACTTCTAATGATTCACATAGTAAAATTATGTTGTACAACTTGTAATACTTTCATTTTGCCACATAACTTCACATGTAAGGATTTTTTGTGTGTATAAATAGGTTTTAGCCACAACTTATGTGAATTCTAGTTGCTTTTAATTAATAGAGACTTAAATTGGTACATGTGTAGCTTCAAAATTTACAGATCTCGTCTGTGGACGATTGGAATGCAATTTCATTTGATTTGATGCAAGGTTTGCCAAATTTGGAAGAATTAGAAATTAAAAATTGTGGAGGAATCCAAGAGGTGATTAAGCTTGAAGGGCTTCTTACTATAAAAGGAGAACAACAGGATCTGTTACTCCCAAGATTGAAGAAAATGTTGTTGATTGATCTACATCAACTGAGGTGCATATGGAAAGGCGCAACTAAACTTATAAATCTCAACAATCTTGAATATTTAAAAGTCAAAGAGTGCAAAAAATTGACGCATCTCTTCACACCGGCCCTCGCTCAAAGCTTACAAAAGTTGAAATTTCTTGAAATTGAAAAGTGTGACGAATTGGAGCATCTAATTGTTGAAAATGCAGAAGAACAAGTCTTATCAGAGAGTCATCCCCAACCTTTATGCTTCCCTAAACTGGAAAGAGTCAATGTCAGATACTGCAATAAATTGAAATATCTCTTCCCCATGACCATCGCTGATAGTCTTTTAGAACTAAAGATTCTCATAGTAATAGAAAACTCTCAATTAATGGAAGTATTCACACATGAAGGAGACGCTGGAGTTCAGAAAGATGTAACGCTCCCTCAACTACAATGGATGGGACTCAAAGGTCTACCAAGACTTGTTAACTTCTGCCCAAAGAACTATCAGTTTATACTGCCAAAATGGAGGTGGTTAATAGTGGAAAGCTGTAAGAAGATGAGGACGACTTTTACCCGTACTCCAGACAGAAGTGTGCTTATAAATGGAGAGGTAATCCAATATTCCTGCCTTTTTTTTTTTATTATCTGTTCACTAAATTAGAGTCAATTATAGTAGTAGTATACATATTACTAATTTACTACTAATAATAATTATTTGATTTATAACACCAAATATCCTATGTTGTGCATGTGCTTAATTATAATCAACCCTCACTGATAACTGATAAGTACCGTTTGTCTAGTTGGGAGCTTGAGACGAATTTTATTATATTTTAAAAATGTTATTATTATTTTATTTATTTCTCCTTGCGTTGCCAGAATATATAAATGCTTGCTGGCTTTCGATTTGGTTGTTCAGGTAGCCCAGATAGACGAGCCTACAGGGACTTCAACAATTTCTCCAGTGCTTACCATATGCCCTGCCAACAACGATATAATATGGGACTCAGGTTTTAACTTTTAACTATACTAACCTTTTATTATTTTTTTTTTTTTCCTTACTATTGTTGTGTTCAATTGATTTAGATTTGAATGACAATCCTACAGGTGGCTACTTATCATCAGATGCATTATATTTTTACCAAGAATTCCGAAGATGATGATTTGGATTTATTATGATCTTTTCTACACACGTGGCTTAAATTTGTGGCGGGCTCATGGATGGATGGACGTGCTACTTCTGTAGAGGTCTCCGTCCTCAAAATATTCTCATCTCTGTATTTCACAACTCTTTTGCTTTCTATTTATTTGATGTGTGTTTTATTTTATTTTATTTTTTTATAGATAATGTGTTTTTTTCTTTTTATTTCTTGAACAAGAGACAAATATTTGTACAACTTTTTTAAGTGATAATTTATTATTAAAACATCATTTTTACATTTTTTATTATACACCAATCATGTACAACAGATATCCAACAAATATTTCATTCTATACAGACATCCAATCTGAAAGGGATCACAAAAATCTTATTTAGATTTTAATTGGCATTCCAATTTTTCTCATAATAATAGGGCTATAATTTAACAGATTAAAATAAACATTTAGGATGCTTTTGAATAAAATATTTAAATGAGAAAACAATTGCTTCTTTCAAAAAACGTGAAATGTATACAATCTAAAAACTGTCGGCTTGAATTTTCTCAAACCTTAATTGCATGTCTCTCATTTGCATGCATTGTCAACACTTCAATATACAGAGCTTGTTATTCAGAAGTGGTGTGGCAAAATGTAAGAGTTAAAGATCTCTTTGAAGTGGCTTGTGGAGTTGTTGTGAGAGAAGAGAAAACTTCTCTTTGTATTAGGTGCAACCCCAAACTTTGTATTAAGTTTGAGTCCCAACTTTTGTATTGAGAGAGAACTTTGTATTTGTATGAGAGAACAATTTGGGTGTATTGGGATTTGGGCATTGTGACTTGTGAGGGTGCTATTACACCATTTTGTATTCTCCACCTTTATTAGGGAAAATATCTTCTGTCGATGCCCGTGGATATAGGCTAAATGCCAAACCACATAAATTCTTGGTGTTTTCTCTTGTGTGTGCTTGTATCTATTTTCTTGTCAATTTTTCCTCATTCCTATTATTTATTTGGTGATATCTTTCAAAGGTATATAATATTTTCACCATCAATCTTGTGTGGAATGCTATCTAGAAGCATTTTCTTGCAACAATTTGGTAGTAGAGCTTCTGCTATTTAGAACAAAAACAAATTGTATATACAGAGAGATTTGAAGACTTTGCCACTAATAAATCAATAACAAGAATTACAACAAATCCAAGTCTAAAATAACATTGGCATTCGAGTACAACTTTGTTGCCATGACATCCTTGAATACTGGCTGCATTAAGATTTCTGTAATTCTCATATGATGGCTGTAAGCCTGCAACATAATGTTTCAAACCCACCTTCATTAACTTACAATTTACAACCATCATTGTACTAGTCATGTATTTTAATGTTTTAATATATTCACCATTCTTAAAAATCATGGAGTTCAACTACACTCTGCTCACTACCTTTCAGAGCGTAAAGTTATTCCAGAATCTCTAATTTTACTAATAAATCTTGGGAGTGATCACCCTTCAAGCTCTTATAATGCTTTTTTCCCATTCATACACACCAGATCTGTCCGCATTTAAAGGTGATAATACCTGCAAACTTAATGATTTTCTTGAAATTCCATTCGCAAAAATGACTCGAGAGAGTTTGACAAGCATGGAGTTCATCCATCTTCTGTGAATCAATGAGTTCCAATGAAAGGTCCTTCCATGGCCTGTAAAAGGACCTGTACAAAGACCGTGCTAGGTCAGACTAGTTTGAAGAAGGATTAGAACATACATTTTGGAGACACAGCCTTCAAATAAAATATAATAGCATTGCTGTAAAAGCAGCCAACATGCAAGAGATTAGAGAGCAGGATTACAAAATCAATGCTGGTAATCAACTTTTTGCTGGCCTTAAGTTATTCATAAAATCTTTAGCAGATTTATTAAGTTAGTTATTACTAGCCTTCAAATTTTTGCTAGTTAGATGAATCTCTTTTCATTTCTCACTAATGATTCATACAAAATGTCAAAGATGCAAAATTGTGTATTAAGGCCTTCTTCGAATGGAGTTCTTGGGGATTTTCTTTATGGAATGCATGCTACTATTGATGTTATAAAATTGGCACTACTACTTAGTTTAGTTTAGTGAGAAGTTCTGGATTTTGGCCGAAACGGTTCGTATGGCTGAGCCAAATCGAAGGTAGTAGATAGACGCGGTAGTCACTACTCAATGTCGGAAGGTTTGGCACATTGGTAAATATTGGACCAAAGAAAGGTTATACACTCCTTTTTTGGCTATTTCAATGTAACCATATAAAAGAAATCTAATATAGACTAGACAGATGACCTTCAGTCCGGGTAGGAAATGATCTATTGAGAGAGGCAACTCCACCTCTAGAGAGGATACAACATATTGAAATTAAGGAAGTGGAGATTTGGAGATAAGAAGCTTACAACCTTTAATTAGGCTCTGTTGAGGAAGTGGCCTCAGTGGTTTGGGGTAGAGGTAACACAATTGTGGAAGCATGTGATAGTTTTGAAGTTCAGAGAGAAGTGAGGTGGGTGAAATAAAAAATCTGTTTGAGGTACTCATGGATGTGGTTTGTGGAAGAGTATTAAGATGATATGGTATAGGTTTCTACTAAATATTAAGTTTGATGTAAACCTCGGTAACCGGATCCAATTGCATGACTGTTGGTGAGGTGAACAGCCTTTGAGGGTGGTTTGTCTTCTCTTCTATGAGAACTCCATAAATACAGAGGCTTCAATGGAGTCTATGTTGGTGAGGCAAGTTCTGGGGAAGATGAGGCATTGGGATGTTAGATTTATTCGAGACTTTAATGATTGGGAGTTAGACATGGTGGCCTCATTTCTCCATTGTTTAGATTCTCATATCCCTAATAGAGAGGATGGTAGTCAGTTGTTAACAACTTTCTCTAGCTCCTTATTTAATTGGTCCCGTGCATAGGGTTTTACAAATTGTGATTCCATTATGACATTTATACAGTTGTCTTTTGTATATAATTCTTTCTTTGTAATTCTTTAGACTGCTTCATGCCCATTGCTTATGAAGTGGTCTTTCTTTAAGCAAATGATACTTATCTATCCAAAAAAACAAAATCTCCCATTCCTTGGCAACAATCTGTGAAACTTGAATCAGAAAGAAAACAATTAAACAGGACAATCACCTTGGGTCACAGGTTAAGAATTACTAGTTTAAATACTATGTTGATTTCTTTCAGTAGCACATACCATGTTTAGTTCCAAAATAATCATCAAAAACCCTTCATTCCACATATTGTTCACAGAACAGACAATTGAGAAGGGAAAAAGAAAGAAGCTAGAAGACAAGATGTAATACCATCTCTAGGCAAGATTAGCTTCAGTAGGGCAATGTATCTTCGAACACAGTGATGCCACCAAGGTCTTATGACCTTGGAAGATAACCGATCTGGATTATAAAGAAATATAATATTAAAAGCCAGTAAATTTATATTTTACAAAATGGAAAATAAATAAATGTCTACTCGAAAAAATATTTTTATATATAACATTTAATTACATTAAAGTGGATTCAAATTTTTTAACATTTGCTTTCATAAGAGAAAGTCAAAGCCTATAACTTCAGCAGACATGAACACAAACCTTACTAATTACAACATGTCAACATTGCATGTTTTTCATCAAAAAAGAAAAAAAAAAAGAACATAGAATTTTGGCCTAAGTTGTGACAATGAACTCTTAAATCTCTCTTAAATTGAAAAAAATTCAGATAAATAATTTTCAAAATCAAATTATCAAATCTGTTAAGCTACTCTAACAGATTAACAAGTGATACTGGATTTTATTATTTGTTAGTGTAGTAGGCATTTTATCATAACTCGTCTGATTTTTATTCCAGCTACAAGGGTTTAGATAGACTTAGAAGCTCAAAAAAATTGGCTGTTTCTAGAAGAGTATTTCTCTATTACAGCTGTATCATCTATTCTTCACTCATAGCACAGATTCAAATTCGATTTATGAAGTGAAAAACAAGAACACATAATTGACACAACAAAACTATCTATCACTCTCTCCTCTTTGTCCTCAAACAAGTATGTAGTGATAGAACTTTCTTGTTTTGTTAAGAATCCCTCGTAGCGTTCTCAAAATGCCCATACTATTAAAACATTGTATCTCAACAGCCAAGCAATATATATATATATATATATATATATATTACTCGACCTTAGCAACACCATTAGTCACAGAAACCCTCCAGAAGTATTTCTTCACTTCATCTATCCCACATTAATAAACAACATTCTATGCAATTTTCTGTCTCTATGACAGATCAATTCACAAAATCAAGATGTTCAAAGTAAATATCCACACCACCAATCTTCAACATTTCACAATTTTTCTTTTTTTGTTTCAAAATAAATGGTGTATCACATGTACCTGGTGAGTCTTGAAACCACAACCTCACCCTCGACCTTGCTCTTACAAGAAGAAGAGGCACCATTCGAGCATAGAGCTCATTGACAACATTTCTGAATTTTTTTACACCAATATCAAACAAAATTTATATATTATCTATAGCCAACAATGGTGTACCCTCAACACCAAAAACAAAGTCAATATAGAAAATAGACCACGCAACTTAGAATTCAACAGCACATTAGCCCAACTGGCCTCTAAGAGACCAAAATGAAAATTTAGACCACACTTCATGCGTTCATTCCTAACAGAATCCTATAATTAAGTATAAGAGCAAAATGCCAATCCTTGATGTTAACCTACTATAATCTCTCCTTCAATTATTGCAAGTCCTCAACCACCATCCCAATCCCCAAAACTAGTGGCTGCCTCTCAAAATTGATTGCCACAATTTATTCTATCAATCAGAAGTCTACAAGGATGACCTCCCTATCCAGATCAACCACACCACATGCTTGCATTGACTTCCACTGAAACAATATTCTAGGATTAGTTCAACATTCCCCACTAATTACTAAGACTCCCTGCTTGGCAAAGAATAATGTATATGGGATAAGATTTCTCCCATTAAATCCAATTTCCACCAATTTTTACATCCAATTTTTACAGAGATGTAAGACATGGCATTTAAAAATCAAATAAATGCCACATGTCTCACATCCAACTAACTGACTAAGAATGGGAGGGGAACATTTCCGATAGAGTTTATTTGAAGTCCAGATTACAAGTTTAACACAGAAATTGAGTCTTCCCGGAATCCAAGTCCAAAATCCCTAGCTCCAGCATTCAACCCAATATGCCAAACAACTAGAGCAAAAACTAAACAAAATAGCATACCTGAAAAACTGGAGGCAGAGGAAAGAAGACACAGTGCAGATATAACTAATGGGAGCACTCAACAAGAATGCCATGAAGCTGTTGACAGTAAATAATACTCGCAGCCAAATCGATTTTTGATGCTTTCATCACATTCACTTTCAATAAGATCCAATAATGATTGCAGAGTTCCTAAATTCAGTTTGAAATCTTGGGGACAAAACCATTAGATTTCCAAGAAACCTTCCCAAGAATAATAGCAGCAGTTTAGCCATCACAAAAGTCTAGTATCAAAGAATCCTCATCAATCTCTTCCTCCAAAAAAATGGCTAAATGGGAATAAGATTCTTGAAGTTGAAGCATTCGTGCAGAGTCTGATCTCAAGGCAGTGAAATTTCCCACATAAGAAAACCAAAAAGCTTTTCTCGATTCTGTGAAAATACATAAAAATAAAATTTCAATATATATAGTCAAACCATGAGGCTAAAACTGATTTGGCACCAAAAAAATAAAAACTGAACTACACAGAGAAACAAACAAGAATCACTCTAACAAGTTTTTTCTTTTGATAAGTATGAATCACTCAAACAACTTAAATGCGAAAATATACAACTCAAGTCTATCAGCAAGGTGTTTGGAAGGATACACTAGAGAACCCCAAGTGAAGAAGGCTACATTTATGCACGCTCAATTTTTTTTTTTTGTGATAATTTAATAGTTGGCAGTGGGGGATTTGAACCCTAGATGTCCCCTATTGAAAACATCAGGAGATGTCAACCAATTGAGCTACAAGGCTTTTTGCTATGCAAAAGCTCAAGTATGCATCATGTAGGGGAACAGATGGACCCCTAGTATGGCTGAACAAAAATTAACACTAACCAAAGCCAGAAAAATATGTACAGTAAATATAGATAGAGAAAAGCCATTGATTCCTTAAGGTTAGTCATGTAATGAAACTGCAAGCAAGCCTAAACCAGCAATTTCCATAGGTTCAATATAGACATAATGACAAGACTATGAACTGAAAAAAGCAAGACGAAGACATGATCATAGCACTCTATATGTTCAACAATAGGAGAACATGCTTACACAAAATTCAAAATTCTGACTTCATTCTGAATTCCTTGCTTGAGAGCTGCCCAACCCTGCATCATTTGATTGCTAGAATAAGAACCACGGTTCAAAGCACCAATGAAGGAGTCCAGTCCAGCAACTTCAGTGCCTTCGAAAGAAGCCTTAGAGTACCATGCTTCACAAGAAAATCAGAGTGAAGCAACCTCTTATTAATTACTGACCAGCTGAAAGGACAAGGATACAAGCATTCCACAATACCCTGCATATCCTCACAATCAAACAAAGCGGGATCATGAGACTGAGAAACAAGGAAACCAAAAGTTCAAAGACCTAGGGGCACCAAGGACTCTACCACAAGAACCCTCTCCTATAATGTGAACAAAACATAAATAAAATTTTCATCATCATCATCATTCCCAAGACCATGAAGAACACCAGAATACATTCCTTATGCTGCAGCACCCACTTCAACAATCATGGCCGCCCCACCTCAAAGATGACATTGCAAAGCCAACAAGTGCCTTCCTCAATGAATGTGTCATCCTCTTCTCCTTTTGGTTATATTTATATTCTGTTAGCTTGGAAACTGCCTTAGATTTTGAATCTAATTTCTTTGCGACCTTAGAGGCCATTCTTGACTAACTCTGAACAATCAAAGCCATTAGCAAAGGTGCGGCCCTTTGGTCTTTGCTTCTTTACTATTTAGTTTCTTTTGCATCTACCATATATTCTTCAATTAGCAATCTGGAAAACTTGTTAAGAACCTTACTAATAGCCTTTTTATCCCCATCCTTGGGATTATATACCCCATCCCAAAATAGTAGATATCAATGACAATACATAAGACAACCAAGTTTCCTTCATCAAAACTTCCAAGCATCTAGAAGCTCCAAGCACTTAAAGAAGTGCATACATATAAATGAAGCAATTCACTTTCAGAATTACCTTTTAGCAACTTAATGAACTCTTTTACACCATCAAAGCATAACTTAATTTCAAGAGAATTAATCTTATGCAACAGTTCTTTAAGTTTCGCTTCATGGGTCACTTTAATTTCAAACCTTGGAATTTCTCCTCCTTTAACCTTACCACCTTCATCATCCCACAACTGCAATTGAAATATAAACCAAATTATTACCATTTCATGACACCCAAATAACAAAAATCATTTTATTTTATATCTTTTTTCTTCATTATACAATCATACATAGATAAATTAAGCCTTACTTTCTATTTAGAAACAGAGACATTTTGAAAGCTACAAACATGGAATTACTTAACCTTCCACTCAGCTTAGCCTAATAAGCATATCTTGGCTTGATAGTAGGTGAGTCTTTCATTGTTTTTTTTTTTATATTCAATTTTAGAAAGAGAAAGAGTTAATTGACTAAAAAACATAAACTGACTTAACCGAGTTTCTTTCTTTTTGCTATATATATTTTCTGAGCAACCAAACAGGAATAATCATAAATAAAATTCCAGAAGGGGTATGATTTGAATGTGCACCTTGATTTGTATGCAGCATTAGTATTAATAGAGTACATGAAATGAAATGAAAGGTACCTCACAAATCCCGGTTTCTTCACCTTTCTAATATGTTCGCCCTTTTATTACTCCAAGAGTGTTCATTATTCAAAGTCTATACGTGAATACTGTATTCACAATTACTTGGCTAATTGAGTTTCATTTTTTCCCCCCTTTCTTTATAAGGACATGCATAAAGTGTTTTGAGTTTTGAGTGAGCTATTTTTGGTTTTGGACCATGTTTTACATAATCAGTTTCAATGACCTCTTTTATTTCCTCTCAAAAATAAATAACAGATCCCAACAAAAGCTATCTAAATGGTTTGGAACCATGTTTAATCAACAACTAATTGCTCATTTCCCTTTATCATTATTATTATTATTTTTCTCCACATAATGATTATAGCAACAAAAAGAAAAAAAGAAAAAAAAAAGAAATGCAAAATAATCAGGAACATATTAGTGATGAACTAATTGAATATCTTCCATTTGAGTTCCTAGAGGCTAAAAAAGTTTAGAACCCAACCAAGTTGCAATTCATTAATCAAATTTTATTATTTTGCCATTGACAACATGGTGTTTCCACTTTCCACATTTGTAATCCTTACTAGCTCATAAGTATCAAGCATTAGATTATTTACAAAATATTTTACATTATATAATAATTGAATGTAAAATGTATTATGTTTATATTTACTTGAAAGAAAAGAAAATCTTACAAAATTTAAAATACCTTCAAATAACAAATAAAGGTAGTTTAATTTAGAAAATCTAATATATTATATCAACTATATTTTGTTAGAAAATAATCACATTATTTAAAAATAGTTTGAGATTAATACTTATAAGTCTCATCTACTAGTTACATTTTGCACTCAACCAAAAAAAAAACTTTAAATTTTTCCACGCATCACTCGCGGCAACTAGTTATATTAATTTCTGACCAAAAAAATAAAAGGACAATACAGAGTTTCTTATCATCTTTGCATGATTGCACTTTTCACCATCTTTGAAATGCTACATTCCTACAGCCAAAATAACAAACATAAGATCACCTTAGACATTAAATAGCTTCATCAGCTGGCCCATTCTATTGTTGCCCAAAGAAAGAGTGGAAATCAACAAGCGGAGAATAACAAACTTTAGCAAACCAAAATTTATAAAACCCACCTACACACATAAGAATCAGTCCTTGAGAGCACTTAGATGTCTACACATTTTAATCTTGCTCCAATAAAAAAAGCAATTAGTACTTACAAACATACTACTAGTTTCACCAAAAAGGTATAAACACTGTAGAGTGTAGACTTATATTACAAACAAAAACTCGAATTTTAATAATTTATATATTAATGTTATCACATGATTCTAACTGTAGAAGTAAAATTTAATACTCAAGTTAAGGCATTAAGCAATAAGCATAGAAATTTATTGGTACTTTAAAGAGTATTACTGGATACAAAACAAAAGATATGATATTCTTAAATTTTCAACAAGCTACAATGTTCTTTGTTTAGATGTTGAATTTCAATTTATTGATTGCATACAAAAATAACCTTGGAGGTCCTACATGTCCACCCAGTTCACTGTTCACCTAGCCTCCATAGCGCCTTTTTGTATGTTGAGCCTTATATTTTTTGTTAAAGAACAAAAATAAAAGACAAAATTTTATTCCAAACTGAGTTAGAGGAATCTCTTCTAATCCATGATGTAATCGTGTATAAGACCTTTAGTGCACTTTTTTTTTTTGGGATAACTTTTTAATGCACATTTAAAGGAGCAATTAAAATGTGCCTTTAATGAACATCTTATTTCTTGACCCATTAAGACATCTATTTTTTTATAAATATCAAATAAATCATGTAATTAAAAATACATGTAAATGCTTTTTAGGATCCTACATCATCACGTAATAAGATTAAAAAAAAAAAAAAATTTCCTCCCTATGAATAGAAATTGTGTGAAAAAATATATAGACCTTAAAATGTGACCCAAAAAAAAAGGAAAATCTGTGAGATTGAGAGAGTGAATTATCCACGTGTAATCAAGAACCCAATAAATTTGTTTTTGGTTTTAGCCTTTGCTGTATTTTGCACAAAAATGTTGCATTTGTGGAATAATGGTAATTAATGAAGTAGGTTAAGGTTGGTGAATCTCGCATTCATGTTCCCACCCACTTGGCTTTTATAAAGGATCTAGGCATTTGTGGAATAATCCTTAGGTTTTGCTCATGAGTGATGAGTCTTGACTGATTTCTCTCTTTTTTTTGTTAGTAATTTTGAGTTGTTAGTTTTATGCGGAAGTGAAATTGGGTTGGGCTAGTGTTGATTTTGTGTAATTTGGTAGCGGGGTTTACATTTCTCTCGAAGGTAAGTGAGCAATGGTGATGACACTAAATGCTAATCAACAAGTAAGCCTAAAAAAGGAGTGAAATAGTAGCAATGAACCATTCTTTCGCTTCTTGACTCACACGTTGGGATATCATAGAAGGGTGTGTTCCAAGCCTACATGCTTCCTTTTTCCATTGAGCTCAAAAGGTTTTTTTTTTTTTTGGTTAAAAAAATATCTCTCTTGGGCCCTCCACGCCACACCTCCAAAAGTTCCCCCAAAATAATTTCCTTTGAGTGGCCTTGGGCTGTTTTGTTGGTTGGGCTTTCAAGTTGGCCTTTGTAAAAAAAAAAAAAAAAAAGAAGGCCATCAACTAAGGCCCATGTGTCCACCTAGTTCACTCATCCTTCATACTTCCGCATATGTTGAGTCTTTTGAGTCTTATTTTTTTTATTTTTTTGTTAAAGAACCAAAAATAAAAGACAGTTTATTCCAAATTGTGTTAAAGGAATCTCCTCTAATACGTGATGTGACCGTTTATAAGACCTTCAATGCATATATGATCTTTTGACCCATAGACATTGAACAAATTTTATAACTATTAAATAAATAATGTGAATAAAAGCAGATATAAATACTTGTTGGAACCATCACTTAATAAGATAAAAGAACTTTCTTCCACTTCAAGGAAAATTATGAAAAGGCCAAATCACATTGTGGGAGAGTAAGATCTTAACTAATTAAAGAAACGTGTCTAATGCTTTAGGATTATGATCATCTAGAGTTTTTAGGGTAACACTACCATAGAGTTCTTAAAATATTATTGTAGTTGCACGATTTTCCTGGCCCAAGTTCTATTGATCAGGCTTAGGTCCAAGTCGCAACCCACAATAAATGTTTGTAGAGAATGGGTGAAAGAACTTGGCTTCAGTGAGCCTGTTCGGTCGGATGCATGGATAATACAGTTGCAAAAGATAAAAGACACCAGGAGGATTTCTCACGTATGATTGTATTCCTTTTAAGCCTTAATACAGTTTTTTCCGTCCCCTTCTTTGAGGGACTCCACTACATTATATAGCCCTCATCTTTTCATCTCAACCTTACACTTGTTGATCATCTAAGCATCTACTTGAGCACCTGTCCCATCAGCCGCCTTCATCACTCCCTTTGTGAGTTGCAGAGACCTAGGTGGCACTGTTCAGGGGTCTTTTCCTCATTAATGCGGCCAAGAGGTTGGTTAGGGCGCAATTAATGTGGTGGTAGCTTTTCGTGAGATATTTTGGATTTTATTCATTTTATATGTAGAGAGGATGAACTGAATTAGCTGTGGAGAGTTTCTCATCTGGGCTTCGTGATGTCCGAGGAGGATTTACTCCTCGGACAGGTTTCCTGAGCGTTATTGGGACTGAGTAATGCTTCATGTGTGGTTCCTCTTCGGATAGGAAGCTCCTCGGACGGGCCTGGATTTGGAATAGCCCATTATTTTTGGGCCGGGCCCCACAATTATCAATTTGTTTTGAAATGTGTAGATTATATTTGACTATGTCATCAATAATTTAAAAATTATTATATATGTGTGTGTATTTCAATATTGATGATGTGTTAAAATTCAATTTACTCATTTCAAAATTAATGAAAAGAATTTAAGAATAATAAATCTATCTAACAACATAACAAATTTCAAAAATATTGAGGTTGTAGGTTGTGATTAGTGTACAATAAAAGTAATGTTAATAATAGTTCCATATGAAAATAACATTACACTATTAACAATTTAATAAGAATGTAAACGGTAAGATTTATATAATCCAATAATTTAATTTAGACCTAGGGCAGTAAGCAAATGGATTTAAACAAACTAACAACCCCCATCGAGCTAACCAAAAAAATGTTTATCAAAAAACACACTATTTAAAAATAAAAAAAAGACACAACTTGTATTCAGTGTAATAATACACACAACATACACGCTAAGATTTAGATTTTAGACATAAGGTCGAATCTCAACATGTTAAATACACATGACACAAACTTGCCCCTTATTTCTCAAAAAAAAAAAAAAAAAAAAAAAAAAAAAAAAAAAACTTGTCCCTTAAAAAAAAATTAGCAAACTAACACCAAAACCCAAAGAACCAAAAAAAAGGAAGGCCCAAAATCCACAACCATATAAGCCCAAAAAACCCCAATAAAACTACCACCACGCAGCCCTGCCCTATCACAACCCCAGCCAATACTTGCAATCCACGTGTCTCTCTTTCTCTCTCTCTCTAACCCCCTCTATATAAACTCCCCCACACCCCTAAAAATATCTCGACACTCGCTCTCTCTCTCACCGATTCTCTATCCCTCTCCTTCCCTAGGGTTCAAAACCTCCATTCCGTTAGATTCGACTCATTCTTTTCTTTTTCTTTTTTAATATTCATATATAAAAAAAAAGTTCCATAATGATGCAACAGCCAGCATCCGGGGTGGTCCCACAGCAGATGCCGTCGGAACAGCAGTACCAGCAGGCGCACGCCGCTGCCGCTGCGGCGGCGCAGCAACAACAGCAGCAGCAGTGGATGATGCAACAGCAACAACAGCAGCAGGTCCCACAACAACAGTCTGGATGGGCCCAGCCTCAACAGGCCCAAGCCCAGGCCCAGTACTCGGCCCAACAGACTGCCGGGTCGGAAGAGATCCGCTCTCTCTGGATCGGAGACTTGCTTCCCTGGATGGAAGAGAATTACCTCCTCAGCTGCTTCGCTCATACCGGAGAGGTATAACTTTTTTAAATTTTATGTGTATGTGTGAGATTTAGGGTTTTGTTTGGTTTGGGTTTTTGAAATTTTTGGAAAAAAAAAAGGTTCTTTTTTTGTATTTGATGTGGAATATCGTCAAATTAGGGTTTTTGAATATTGGATTTGCGATTTTGATTGATGGGTGTTTGGTTTGGGTTTTTTTTTTGTTAGAACTATCTAGATTGAATTTTGATTGCAAAGCTGAATGTGGGTATGTTTGGTAGTGATTTCAATTTTGGTTTAATTTTGATTCTGTGAAAACTAGGCATGAAATCTAAATTTTTGAGTGTTATGGTTTCGTTTCAATTTGTGCTTAATACGAAATAAACATAAAGATTGATTTTCTTTTTTGTATTCTATTCCTTTTAATCCAATCGAATTGTTCCATAATCTTTATTTTTTTTTATATGTAAAAAAAATCCATTAAAAGGAAAAAAAAAATGCATGAGGGTCACAACCCCAGTACATGGGGGGAGTATACAAATGAAATTGTTTCATTATCTGTTTTATTGTTCCTGTGTAATTGTGGTATTCTAATGATATCTTATTGTCTGTCTCATTGTGTTATCTCAGGTTGTATCTGCTAAGGTTATCCGCAATAAGCAAACTCAGATATCTGATGGTTATGGTTTCGTTGAATTTGTAAGTCGTAATGCAGCAGACAGGGCATTGCAATCCTGTAATGGAAAGGTGATGCCAAACACTGAGCAGAATTTCCGGTTGAACTGGGCTACACTTGGTGCTGGGGAGAGGCGTCAAGATGATGGTCCTGATTATACGATTTTTGTAGGGGATTTGGCGGCTGATGTTACTGATTACATGCTTCAAGAAACCTTTAAAACTGTATACACCTCAGTGAAGGGTGCAAAAGTTGTCACTGATAGGGCCACTGGACGTTCTAAGGGATATGGGTTTGTCAGGTTTGGTGATGAAGGTGAACAGTTGCGTTCCATGACTGAAATGAATGGCCAATATTGTTCTTCGAGGCCCATGCGCATTGGCCCAGCTGCTACCAAAAAGCCTGTTGTTGGTGGACAGCAATATCAGAAAGGTATGTGTTGTGGTTAGTATTGATAGTAATGCTTTGCTTGCTAGTTAGTATGGCTGCACTAAAAAGTAACTTTAAATGTTTCTGGTTGATTTTTGCTATTGCTTGTTCTACTTGTTTGTTTCTGTTTCTTTTTTCTTTTTTTTTCTTTTTTTTTTTGGTATCTGTCTATTAACTTATATGCTATTATTGGTTAAAATGGTAAGTTAGATGCTGTTGGCTTTTTTTTCTGATGTCGATTGTCAAAACAGTCTTCCTTAATTTGAAGATTTTCCGTAGTTCATTTGAAGATTCGCGGAACTTACAGTCATTTCGTTCCAGTACTTACCTTTGTAAACTTGGGCACATTTAATTCTGTTAAAACATGCAAAAACTTATATAAAACTCATGTTGTCTTAAAGCAGGACACCGAGAGGCTCTCATTTTGGGGGGCCTGGAACTGATTTCAGCTGAAATGATTCCACTTTAATGCGTGGCCTCATTTTAGGTCAGTTATTTTGTTTATGTCATGAAGTTCATACTTTTTTATCCCTTGTGGCATTTGTTATGCTACATTTTAAATTACTTTTCCAGTTCCTTATATATTAAGAGTTCCCAGTCAAGTTTAAATTCAGCCCTTTTCCAAGTTCTGTATATTTCCTTTCCAATGTTCTTTAGCTTGCATGAATCTTGGAGAACCTTTGTTCTTTGCTCCTTCTATGAATCCATTCCCTTGTGCTCTTTACATCAGGTTGGATGCAAATTCTTTCCAAATCTTTTGGTCCATGTGTGATTGTAAGAGGTTATTATTTTATTTTGAAGCTTCAATATTTTAATATTTCATGCTAAAACTGCACATGGTGGCCAAGGACAAAGTACCTTGTTTGTTTCAATGCACTATTTTATTAAACCAAATGATTGGGAAATGGGTGATGGGTGATGTGGATGCATTTCTTCGTACTTTGGGCTCTAATTTACCTCCAACTGAGAATGGGGACTGTATGCGATGGAAGTTGTCGAAGAATGGGAATTTTACTGTCCGCTCTTTTTATAATAAGTTAAGAGGACCCATGCCCATTATATTTCCTTGGAAGAGTGTTTGGAAGGTTAAGGCCCCTCGTCGTGTTTCCTTCTTTGTGTTCTGAAAAATTGATTGACTTACCTTATTCAATTTCTAAGCACAACCTGCTTATATTTAAAACTTTCTCATATCTGTCCAAGTCTTCACTCTTTTTATTATTCTTTGAACTGTCACATTCCTTTGTAATGTTTCGGAAGATTCTATTAATTGTGTTTATCTTGTGTGTGTGAGAGAGATGTATTTTCATTTATATGTTCTCGATAATTTAATTATGATGATGTTTGTTGCTGAACTAGTTCATGCCTTTCCTTGTTCTTTGGGCAGATGGCCTCATTTAGAAAGAGAGGGGTGGGGAGTCAACAATTTGACCATTATATTATATTTAGGGTTGGTCTTGAGCCATCTATTGATTGCTAGGTAACATTGTTCAGGAGTGCTTGTTTGTAAATAATTGGATATAAGGAGGTTTTATGTGAATTTGGAAACTTGATGGGGAAAGCTCACCACAAGTAGTTTGTGCGAATGTTAAAAGCAATAGCTCATAGATGAAGAAACTATATTGGAGGCTTTAGAACCGTCAACAATGCTATGATGATACATTCATGATACTCTTTTTAGGGGTATTTCTGCTCTGTTGATTGGCATGTGCTATTTCCTGATTGTATTATAACCAAACAAATCCATGATTTCATTTTTTTTAATCATAGAAGAACTATAAGTTATTTAATTTGATTTGATTGTGTTTGGGGAAACTAGCTTATTCACATTTTGATTCCTGATGCATGTTAAATTAATTCAAAATGTCAAAAGTTCAGAATATCTTGAATTGTTGGGCACAATCTTTGAATTACCTGTACACACACACATGCTATCCCTCTCTCTCTCTCTCTCTCTCTCACACACACACACACACACACACATTCATATACATAAATACCCTGACAGCTCCTTTATTTTAGTGTTATTATTTGTTAGTCACATGTATTTGTCGTTTGCAGCTACTACTTACCAGAATACTCAAGGAACCCAGGGGGAGAATGATCCAAATAATACAACAGTGGGTAGCTTGTTTTAATTCTGGTATCATTTATTTCCTGCTATATGCTAGTGACTCTTGACACTCTTGATTGCAGATATTTGTAGGGGGTTTGGATTCAACTGTCACAGATGACTTGTTGAGACAGGTTTTTAGCCGGTTTGGTGAGCTTGTTCATGTGAAAATTCCTGTAGGAAAGCGCTGTGGTTTTGTTCAATTTGCTAACAGGTATCAAGTCAAGACAAGTCTACCTATAAGTGGCCACCCTTTGTTTCCTATTTTTAGTTTTTAACTTTCTTTCTTCCTCTCTCCCAATCTAATCTTCTTTTAATTTTATCTGTGGTTGTACTTCAGAGCTTGTGCAGAGCAAGCATTAGCATTAATGAATGGAACTCAGTTGGGAGGACAAAGCATTCGACTTTCATGGGGGCGGAGTCCTTCAAACAAACAGGTTTTTATTTTTTGAATAACCTTGTTAATAGTGGTTGTTTCCATGTATTCTGGATAATTAAAATAATATATTTATTGGATTGGCTTAGACTCAGCCGGACCAGGCCCAGTGGAATGGTGCTGCATATTATGGGTACCCACAAGGATATGATGCATATACATATGCACCTCCTGCTCAAGACCCTAACATTTACTATGGAGGCTATCCTGGATACGGAAATTACCAGCAGCCTGGTGCTTACCAACAGCCACAGCAGGTAATTAATGTTGTGAGCTTCAGTTTCTTTTTCTCTGTATTTTTCTTTTTTGTGAAATTATTAGTATATGTCTGGAGGCTTATTTTAGCTAGTGAGGCTGGACAGCTTTGTTATCAAGTAACTCACATTGTGTCCAAGTAGCTAGCCTCTAATTCCTTCTGATGGAAATGTTTTTAAATGGGAAAGAGGAGGTGGTCATTAAATGTGATGTTGCTGCTGAAAATTTGCAGTTTGTTGGGAATGTTTTATATGTTGCTATTTCATGGAGTGGTTTGTAAACCTATGTGTCTTACTATTGCTGGTTATTGGCTAGTAGGTGAGCCTTGACATTGACCTATAGAATAACAGGGTTTAGGTGTACCTGGCCTTTTGACATTCATTTGAGGGCCATTATTTAAGGCTAAGGGGCATAGATGGTAGTGTCAGTGTATTAGGAAATTCACATTCTTGGTGTTTTTTATTTGATTTTGTTTCTGCTATGTACAGTGATCTTTAACCGTTTCAAGCCTGAAGACTGGCCTCGTTGTGTTCGAAGTGCATTAACTTGCGATTTTGCTCATTGGCTGTAGAAAGATGGTGTGGGGTGCCATCTAAATTTGATTTTAGCTTTATTCTCTCTCTCTCTCTCTCTCTCTCTCTCTGTTCTTCTCCTTGTGTTTTTTGTGACATTGAGTATGTTGAAGGCACTACTATTGTGGTGGCGTTGGTGCTCCTCTTAGTTCTATTTATGAATGTCTTGTATACAATATGGATTTGCCAGATTTTCTGCTGTATTAACTATATGATGATGGCTCTTATTTGCTTTCAATATTTTTGTGCCGTGGTGCTTTTATAATCATGTATTCCTTTGCAACGTGCAACTATATATTACCTGTTATGAGTTTGTAAGTTGGATTCCCCCCTTCTCTGCTATATCGTGCTCTCTTTATTCAATCTGGAAATTATAAATTGCTCTTCATATTCCTCTAATGAGGTAAGGAAGAAATTTGACAGAATAAAATTTTGTAAAAGTAATAGCAAAATAAATTTTCAGACGCAAATGTTGTATTATTTCACTGACTGAATGTGACTGTTGAAGACTAAGAGTACTTCTGTACCATTTTCTTAATTATGTTATGCTTTCCTTGTGTTATTTCTTGGAATTTTAAAGATCTTGCTTTAATGAAAGAATAGAGGGCTAACTTTAATAGATAGTCTAGATCCTTATAGCTCAACATCTCCTACTGTCTCAAATCCCCCTTCCCTAAAGCAGCTAAGCTGTAACATTGGGTTACCCAAAAAAAAAAAAAAAAAAGTAAATAAATAAAATCTTAAGAGATAAGAGTAGGTGTTTAACTTTGTAAGGATTCCTTTGTTAAAGAGTCATGTATGTTTTGAATCCCTCTTCCTCATCCGAAGAGATGAAATCTGTATTTAATTAAAATATGAAATTCTAGTGATAAAGGGGTTTTTTATTTTATTAGATTATCTCCAAGCTTTTCTTTTGTAGATAGATGTGATCGATGATACAATTTTCAAGTGGGGAGTGAATGCATTTTGAGGATGTCCAGGTATATGTATCCGCATGAGGCGAATTTTGTTGAATGGTTTTTCGATCCAATCAGCATGCATTAATTATCAAAACCGAATTGGACAGTGATCCTGGACGTTGCTTGGCTTACACGGTAGATGATTGGTTAGACCAGACATTATTACAATATTATTTAAATAAATCATTAAAATTAACGAGAAAAAAAAAAAGGTTGATTATGAGTATTTTTTATAATAAATAAAATTTATGAGATAAGACTTGAAAAGAATGCAGGTGAACTAACCCTTCTTCAAAAGTGTGTTAAAACAATGTAAATATTTGAAACAATTCGAAAAGTAAGTTGGATATTGCGCGAGTATATGCTAAGAAAAATATTTTACTGGATGAATGGTTTAAGAAACATGATTAATACTTGTAGTCTGCAATCTTAAGAAAAAGAAAGAACATAAATTTCTAAGAGGAATGAGAATAGTGCTGGTCGAATACCGAACAGTTTGAATTGGTCTAATAATGGTTAATGGATACATGGGAAGTTAATAATAATTGTGAGCAAGGCCAGGTCATCGATAAATATAGGCGGAGGCTGGAATAACAAATGAACAACTTAGATGAGTTTACTTACACCTTCCAATTTCCAAACAGTGGTCAAGGAAAGGAACTACGTTATTTATGTGATGCTCAGTGGTATTCCATTATATTTTGCGGTTACAGCAAAGAAAATGTATGCTTCCATATTCAGAAAGGGCAAAACTTAGGTACAGTACCTTAGGTGCAGTACCTTAGGTTCCCCTCTTAGATTTAAGCCATGTGTATAAAAAATACAGCTAAGCAAACAGGCGTTAAAACATAAGCGCTCCGTCACCTTGCTTTTTTTTTTTTTTTTTTTTGACTGGCCTGCTACGGAGAACCACCAGTTTCAATCTTTCAGATTTCAGATCTGCCCCCACCAAACTTCTGCAGCTAAGTCTCCTCCTTCAAAGACATGATCAGGTTTATAATATTTCTTTGGCTTTTTATTCTTTGACTTTTTAAGATTTCAGATCTGTCCCACCAATTGAAGATTAATATTTCTTTGGCTTTTTATTCAAACCCTCTCCTCTTTATTACTTACCCAGCAATGGCAATCCACACTTACTTTCTCAAAAAAAGTTTCTTCTCATTATTGATCAACTAATCATAGGAAATAAGGGGCAAGGCCATTAACCAAAAATTCAGGCCATGGATTTATAAAGTGAACCCAGATCAACGGAAACATGATAGAGAGAGTGATTGAAAGTTGTTCCTTTCAACTGACCACCACGAGTCCATCCACAGCCGCCATGCCCCGCCGTTTTCTTCATTCTCTTTGCCTGGTTCTCTATAAAAGAATGGGGTTTCATGTTGGTGAAAAGTAAAACCACTCTGCCTCCACACATGGTGGCCGGAATCAATGCAAGGCATGGTTGTGAAGGGGTCTTGCCAGAAATTTGCTAAGTTTTAGCCAAAATTTTTGTTTGAAATCTGTTTGTTTCTTGGGAAAATAAGGGTGAAAGTGTTTGAAGTTATCTGGTTTTCACGCATGTGAGGGAAAAGATGAGAAAAAGTAGGGAAAAAGAAAATGATAAAAAAAAGAGACGGCAATTCCTTGTAACGCCGTTTGCTTAGCTGTATTTTTTTATACACATGGCTTAAATCTAAGAGGGGAACCTAATGTACTGCACCTAAGGTACTGTACATAAGTTTTGCCCATTCAGAAAACATTAATAAACAGAAAACATTAATAAACGTTGACCCCCATCTTGTATCTTTTGCCATTCTGTTTCTACAAACGTTTCCGTTAATGAACAACATATTTAGCTTTTTGTTAAAAATTTGTTGCGAAGTATGCTTATACTTTATTAAAAAAAAAAAAAGTGTGTTTTTTTTTTTTTTAAATTACATAAAAGCTAAAAAAAAACACTAACTTGTAATCTAGCCCCTAACACTCGTAATTAAAATATATTTTAAAGAAACATCATATCTCTAAAATTGATGAAGATAGTAGATCTTTTTACACGCATGCATCACACCTATGCTAAATTCATATCATTTTTTTCGAAGCATCATCTAGTATAAGCTCAAGAATTGATTAAGAATTAAATATTTTAAACTCATCCGTTTCAATGTTGACTGTACAAGAACACTATAAAGCTCCTCCGATGAATTATTTTTGCTTTTAGTTTCATTTTTATAATATTTTTAGTTAGTTGTCTAGTTTGCAAAACCATTCAGCAAACTAGCATTTAGGCCCATTTGGTAGAGGAGTTTAAGTAATGTTGTTTGAGTGTTTTTGATATACTTGTGGATGAAAAAGTGTGTTGAAATGTGTATAAAGTTGTATAAAATGTGAAAATGTGTGTTAGAACCACACAACCAAACAGGATCGCGAATATCTAAAACTCGAGTTTCAAGATAGAACTCAAGTTTTTTAAAACTCGAGTTGTAAATTGTGGCAACTAATGTGGAAAAAAATCCACGTGAAACTTAAGTTTTTAAGACTCAAGTTAAGTTTTTAAGACTCAAGTTCCATCATTTACTTTTCCAACGCCTGTTCTTGTTCTCTTCTCCCTCTTCTCTCCTCCAGCCCGCGATTCTTCTTCTTTCCCTATTCTTCTCTCCTCCATCCCATGCTTCTTCTTCTTCTTCCCCTATTCTACTTCTTCAGATCTACGTTCTCCACAGAGGTCTTCAGATCTAGTACTTTTTCCTTCATTTTTGGTTCTTCATCTTCATCGTCATCTTTGTTGTTGTTCTTCTACAGAACTCGAGTCTTTAAGACTCAAGTTCCATGTGACAAAAACATCTCCACGTTAGCAATCAAAACTCGAGTCTTTGTGGCTCAATTTCTTTGCTGAACTCGAGCCTCAAAGGCTCAAGATGCTAATCTCCTCAATTCTTTCCAATTCTTGCTAACTAACAACATAGTGTGGCAAACTCATGCTACTTTGCAAATTACACCCCCCCCCCCCCCTTCTCTCTCTCTCTCTCTCTCTCTCTCTCTGTGATGTTAGAAATAATGAACTGAAGAAGAAAATCATCAAATTTTTATATCTTTTCAGCATTTTCATTGACTTCATTTTTCAATTTTTTCACAATTCAACCGAGGTACAGGCGGATCTGAGAATCCCTGATCCATGCCTGCCTGCTGGCAATGGCATTGAGAGAGACTCTGTGCGATGCTTCAGCGAATTAAAGTAGAATATTCGTGCACATAATACAGAAGACAGACAAAAACACAATACTCTATTTCATCCAAAGTAATTTCAGGCTTGAAGCTGACAGACATACTCAAACAGGCTCGTTACTTAAGCTCCCATATACTAACCAAAAATGAAGGGATAAAAGAAAAAAGCCTTATGCTGTCATATCCTATAAGTTAGGAGTGCATGGCATTTAGTAACTTGAGTGCTAGTGCTTCTTGTTCTGCCAAGGAGGAGGAGTCCTTATTTTCTTTTCTCTCACCATCATCACTGTCACTATTGTAATATTTCTTCGACTTTTTACGGGGTCTGTCTCTAGTAGCTTCCTCTTCTGATGCAGAATGTTCTTCATCATCCTCTTCTTCCAAGCTTCCTCTTTTCAACTTCATCTTCTGCTTGATACGTTTCTCTCTGCGACGTTGGCGATCTAGTAGTTTGTCTTCTTTGTCTACCTGCTTCATCTCTTCCCTCATCTTGTTATAATACTCATTCTTTTTGCCTGCAAAACAGTGAGATCTATTAGGGCACTTGAACAGCAGCAAATGCACAAAACATAGTCAACATTTGGGATAGAAATTTATTCAGTTCAGCTTTGTATTTTATTGACATGCACGGCAAGGCACCATGTTCAAACAAAGCATTGGTTCAATGAATTGACGTGGATGAATGAGGTTATGCATACTTTTGGAGTTTGAAAGATTGGAAACTTGGATGGCTTTAAAAAAAAACAAACGTGGATGGCTTCAAAATCCAAGCCATCCACATTTGTTGACCAAGACAACATCTGTGGTAAGAACTGAGAAAGAAAAGGAAACCGCATTACTTTGCTTCAGCCAGACAATGAGATTTAATTTAGAGAAGGAAAAAGGAAAAAGATACAAGAGCTTATTGAGCAGTGAAGTCTGCCTCGGGAATATTATTTATACTAATTGCAGCTCAAGAATGACCCATATACCTTGGTCAACCACAAATGATTCATTGCCACTCTTTATTTCAGCCACCCTCGCAAGTGGAGGTAGTGCATTGCCTTCATCATCATAAACAAGCCTAGTACCCATTGGTCTGTGGATATTTATTTTTAACTTCTTCTTCTTTGAAATCCGTGTTGCAGGCCTACAAAGGAAAGGATAGAAAAGCTCAAATCAGATTAATGAAAACCATATAAAGCACAATAGATTGAACAGTAAATCTTAAACTTTTAGCATAGCATCGGTGACCCAATAAACAAACAAACAATACAGAATATCCAAACAAAATAACATATGATGGCACACTTGGCACACCAAAAGTACAGGGTTGGGCCTTGTATTACATGTCATCACATTTTTCCCGCAAGACAGACAGAGATCTGTGTAAAATACTAGATGACACTTATTGTAAGGAACACCAGCTAGATAGAATAAAAACTACACATCCAACACAATTGCATATTTGCATGTAATTACTAATTCCTATCAAATATCATTATTGTATGGTGATCTTAGTGTTAATATATCTGTATAAAAACTCTATATAAATAATTACAGAAAAGCAATGTACCTAGCATCTGTGATTTCACTTATTTTCTCCTCTTCCTCATTTGGTGTATCCTGCTTTAGAAGAAAAGCTTTGTCCATTTCCTCTTCATCTATATCACCGATATCTAGCATCTCTTTGGGAATCTCCAGCAGATTCTCCCTGTCAGAGTTTTCAGATGCAGGAAGAGAAATTGTCTCTGATGCTGTTTTTGACTTGTTTTTCTGCTTCAAGAAACGGATTTTCGGAGTCATTGGGAGACCCAATGATGCTGAAAATTCATCAATAGGCAGTTTTGTCACATCAAAAATTTCTTTTTCCTTCTGAATATGAATAGACCGCAAATATGTCACAAAGGCTCTTTGGGCCTGATACTGCATATCTGGATACTTAACTAGTAATGCTGACAACAGCCCAGAAACAGGTTGTAGTCTTTTTTTGTTTGCCTGAAAAATAAGCAATTATAACAGCAAGGTTAGCAAACAAATGAATTTAAACAATCATTACATGAGCAAGTATTCTCTTAAGAATCCCAGTCAAATATGTTGAGCCACCGAAGAGAAAAAGGAAGAAGTAAATAAGTACATACATACATATATATATTAACTAGATAAGCAAAAGGAAGCCAAAGTATATTGGTTATCTACGATAGACTTTGCAAATAAGGCCGTCTACCTTAATAAATTGTATGGGTACTTTTTGTGCTTGTAATTTTTCAAGCATTTTCATTTCTGAGGGCATCAGAAATAAAACAGACCTCCCTCCAGAATGATAGCGAGCAGTGCGACCAGCTCTGTGTATGTAAGCTTTAACATCTTCTGGACAGTCCACCTACAGAAATACGATTAAAAATTTCTAAGACCTTAGTAACAAGAAAAAGAATTGTTGTCTTATGCACACACAAGCTTATTTGAACAACCAATTACAGAAATACGATAAAAAATTTCTAACACCTTAGTAACAAGAAAAAGAATTGTTTCGTCTTATGCACACACAAGCTTATTTGAACAACCAAATTAAATTACCTGGACAACCCAATCGACTGCCTTGTTAAAATCAAGGCCTCTCGAGGCCACATCGGTCGAGAAGAGAACTGAACGCTGCTCACAGAATTCTGAATATATACCCATCCTTCTCCCCTGCTTCATCCTCCCATGAAGACACTTTAAGGGTATCCCAGGACGCAGTTTCTTAAATGCTTCATAGACAAATTTGACCTAAAAGTACCAGCCATTCATCCTTAGCAACAATAATGAAAACGAGTATATAAATTAATAAAAAAATGGACCAGGCATTAAAAGGTAATTCTAATAGAAGGCCATCTAGATAAGGGAAAACCATAAATGAGAAACATCAATATGAGAACTAATTGAAGAACATGAAAACCAAGGATGTGGTGAAGTGCTTATCTAGATATAGGCTAAATGAACTAAGCCAATTAGCCAATTGATCCAGCATGGTGTGGACTGGAAAACCATCAAAGACATACCAACTCAACTTGGACTCTTACATAAACATTTGCATGTAAGACCCCTAAATTACACGGATATTGACAAAAAAGTGTAAATGCATGCTCCTACATATAATAGACAAGTTAAATGTTAACATCCCAAAGGTCCTTGTATAACCTCTTCCTATTAGGCTATTACACAAAAAAGAGAAACTCTTTCTATTCAACTCCTTAGGAGTACTTGTGTAGATTTCCTGTGTACATGACGTAGCTCCTCTTCTTTAATAAAATATATTACTTATAAAAAATGTATAAAACAATCATAATTGTCAAATCCTACAATGTATTGACTTTTAATTGTATTACTATCTAATCTCCCATAATCAGATTTTATCTATGAAACTATACATATAGTTCTTCAATGCAAAAAAATGATAATTTTTAAATTAGGTAACATTTCAACAACTGTACCCAAACCAACGCATTCATAAGCTATGTGAGTATATGTACTATAGATACAGCCAAGATAAATGTAATGTTTTGTGCCATGAACACTTGATTTTTGTGGAGCGAAACAATTTAACAATTTGGTGTTCAGGAAAAAAAAAATGTGAACAAGAATTGAAAAAATCAATCACATATAAAATATCAAACTGCCCCTGCCCAAAACTGGGCAGCAACCATGAATAAGCCAAATCATCTTATCTGGTCAACCAACAGGTAAGGGGGCTCGTATTGGCCTCAAACAACTATACAAACCCTAAGTTCCACACTTTTAGATTGGCTTTATTCAACAAGACATGATTTCTATTAAAGGAATAAAAGATGCTAAGTTACCTGTTTACAGCTTGAAAGAAACACTAGGATCTTTGAATTAAGATGTGACTTTATGAAACTCCACAACATATCTAACTTTTGGTCAAGAGGAACAACCATTGCAGTTTGCTGCAAGAGGTTGGGAGTGGAAGTTACAGACTCCTCATGCACGCTGAGATACTCTGGGTCCTTCAAACTGAGTCTTGCAAGATCTTGAACTGACTTTGTTTGAGTTGCTGAGAATAGCAAGGTTTGTCTATTCTTAGGTAGTTGTGACACGATAGCATTTAAAGCCTTCTTGAATCCAACATCAAGAATACGATCTGCCTCATCAAGAACCAAAACCTGTTTCCTGGCCAGGAATTCCCACCCAAATGAGAAGCTAAATAACCAATACTTGAAACATGTGTGCACATGCAAGTGCGAGGACACGCTTGCAAAAGTGTGTGCTTGTGTGTGTGCGCGCGCACGCGTGTTCGTGTGCATGTATGTGTGTGTGCATGTGAGAGAGAGAGAGAGGTGAAACAAGGAAGTGGAAGAGTAAGCAGCCTTGTTCCCAAAAAAAGATCTGTAAATTAGGATGATTGAAAAAAGGGCAAACCTCCAAACCAAAGGAGTGACTTAGTGCCAAAAGAAAATTAATACAAAGGGAGGATAAAGCTATATTGAAGCCAAGTCTTACAACAAGCAGGGATGGCAGAGACACATCACCAACTTGAAAGGACAAGGCACGAGGATTTATAAAACAGAATTTTAGCAAATTTCTTTCTTATAATGCAATGACTTTGGTATGGGAAATAACAGACAAAAAACAACAGGAAAAAAAAAAACTGTCACCAAAACAGGAAAAGAAAGATGAGGAAGAAAATATAATGGTGACCTGAAGCAGGGAACATTCAAAGTTTGGAGTCTCATCCATGTGCTGAAGAAGCCGACCAGGAGTGCAAACCAAAATATTGAGCCGATTTACATGCTCCTTCTCTGTGTCAATATCCTTGCGACCACCAATTAGAAGGCCAGCACTAAAATTATGGCGCTTTCCTACAGTTTTTAACACATCAAAAAGTTGGCCTGCTAATTCCCGTGTGGGAGATATAATGATGCTCCCTACACCATCCTCAGGTCCCCATGTCCCTCTATATAACTTCTCCAGAACCTAAAATCAACATAACAATTGAGCACAAGAACACACATGTATATATACACACAACATACAAATGAAAATTCAAACATACAAAAGAACTAGCATGCTAAAGAAAATTATAAGAACTAAATCATAAGGAAAAATAAAATGAAAGCCTTCTTCCCACTGGTTATTTTCATGCTATTCAGCCCGAGACAAAAGATGCCCCCAATTAAATTCCACTCTTTTCTCACACTTCTTCACCAACCAAACAAAACACAAAATTTCCTCTCTAGTCCACTTCCATCAATCATTTCCTCACACGTTTTCACCAATCAAACAAACCCCACAAAACTCAAACTTCTCACTCTCAACTAAAATTCCCCTATTTTTCCCACATTTTCTAAGCAACCAAACAAAACCCAAAATTCCCACAACCTACAAAACTCACACTTCTCTCACTCCCAACCAAATTCCATTATTTCCACACAAACTCAATTCTCATTAAAATTCAACAACCCAAAAAACAAAAAAGCAAAAAAGCAAAACTCACCGGAATAACAAAAGCCAGAGTCTTTCCAGACCCGGTTTTCGCGGCGCCGAGAATGTCCCTTCCGCAGAGCGCGTGAGGCAGAGTAGCCCTCTGAACATCGGTCATCTCGACATACCCAGCATCACGAAGACCATCCACGGTTTTCTTCGACAAGGGCAGCTGGTCAAACCGCGTGGCACCGGCGTAGCGCGAGAACGAGTCGCCGCCGAGGCAGCCAATAGGTGAGTTGGAAGGCAGCGGAGGCAGAGACATGGGGTTGGAGCCGGAGTCGGGTTTCTGGGATTGGATCCATGAGTCGAGGAGCTTGATTGTTTCTCTTTCTGAGACGCGGAGTTTGTTGCGGAATTGTTTGGATTTGGGTTTTTTCATTGTTGGAGAGTTTTTGAGGTTCTGTCTGTCTCTTTGTGTGAATCTCTGCGTGTGTTTGTGCTTGTGGGGTTTGGGGTTTAAGTGAGAGCAATGAGAGACGAGAAAAGGGTTTGGTGTTTTTTTGGGTTTTTACTTTTTAGAGGGCAAAGACAATTGCAATTTGAGAGGGTTTAGGATGGTTTTTACCATTTACTTTTACCCATATGTATATATATATTGAAAGGATATATATATAATTTCTGATTTTGAGAAAATTAAAAACAGGATTTCCATTTTCGCGGTTGTGTGTGTTTTTCTGTGACTTGCAAGGGTTTAAAATGATTTGAAAAATAAAAAATAAATAAATAGAAGAAGATGAAGGAGGGAAACTTGCAAGGGTTTGATTAATGAGAATGGTGTTTAAAGGAAAAGGGTTATAAAACTAAAGAGAAAAGGAAAGGAAACATGCTAGAAAAATATTTCCTTACATATTGTCTTTGGATGTATTGAGGGGAAAAGAAAAAGAAAGAATAAAATAATAATCTCGGAGAAAATGGGTTTTTGCCCTTTTTTTTTTTATTAAAAAAAAGCTAGCATTTTGTCCCATTTCCCAAACTAATTAGGGAAATGCCCCTGTTATAACTTGATTGTCCAAAAATCGAGTTTCAAATCGCCATTATAGGATCCTTAAAACGTCACTATAATCTATAGATATGGGGCAATTAAAAAAAAAAAAAAATTTGCATGGAACTCCGCTATAGGGTTTTAAAACACCACTATAGGGCTCCTTAAAACGCCACTATAGGGCTCTAGAATTTTTTTTTTTTTTTTAATTTTCAATTTGTTATAACTCGATTGTCTAAAAATTGAGTTTCAAAACAAGGGCATTTTCATAATTAGTTTGGAAAATGAGGAAAATTCTATATATATATATATATATTTTTTTTTTTTTTTTTGAGGGGGCATTTGCCCATTTTGGCCTAATAATCTTAGATCTTCCTCTGTTTTATACATAATTTGCATGGTGGAAATCATGTCCTTCCAGCTTAGGTTAAATCTACCTCATAGGTTAAATCTCGTCCATTGTCTGATAAATGGATGGAATTGGGATGAGTTTAACCTTTTTAAATGTAAATAAGATGAGTTGGCTTTGATAGGGCTTTGGTTGCGTTAGGAATTAGATTTTTTTTTTTTTTTCATCCCAAACCCAAATCTTGTCATTCCTATTTGAAAAGATGTTAAGACTTAAGAAGTGAGAAGTTATGGGTTTGAAACTATTTCAAATTTAGAATAAAGTCAAGAGTTTTGTAATTCAATAATATTTAATACTTTTCTTTACGAAGAGAATTACTGAATTAGGTTCAAATCTTCCTGAACCGGTGTGATAACTGTCAAGATGCATCGTTAGCTGAGTAAGAGATGAAGGAATTTGGGTTTTCTGATTTGCATTTGATTATTGTAGAAGGGGAGGTGAACCTAAAAATAGGCGGGTCTGATATTTAAAGAAGAGCATAAGGTTTTATTCAACCCCCAAAAAAAAAGTAGAACAATTTTTAAATGTAAAATGTAGAATTCTAGAAGGGGAGGTGAATCTAACGTTTTATTCAGGAGAGAGAGAAGCATAGCATTTTTTTTTTTTTTTTAATGAGAGTAGGCACGGATGAATAATTATATTGTGATCCCACTTAAATTTAGATAGATGGCGCAAAATTGAACTCCAATTTCATATTTGAATTGAACAATTGGAAGAATAATTATAGTGTGGTCCCTACATAAATCTAGACACATCCCCCTCAATCCAAAATGATACAAACAGATTCTCCCTCCTTCTATTGTTCTCTTCATTGTTCTCTTGTCCATTGTGAAATCGATGCATTTCATTGGTCTAAAGATAGCCAATTCAAAGTGATTGTAATTAATGTGGTCTCTTTGCTTTTCATGATTAATAACTCATTTGCACAAATATTTAAAAAGTTAAATTAGACCTATGACGCAAAATTAGGCTCTAATTTGAAATTTTGATTGAACTTTCTCTGAACTTCACCTATTAATATATATATGATGTATGAAAATCAATAAGCTGAAATAATTCAGGCTACGATAATGGTTGTAAGTCCTGAAAAGAAAGAAAGAATTTTCAAGGGTGATCGGTGTAACCCAACTAAGGACCCTTAGATGGTTAAGTCAGTTTTATCTTTAGAACACAAGGATGGGAAATAGTGAATGGTAGAACTTACCTCGAGTGGATGGGACTTGCTCCATTTATAGAGAGTTCGAAGTGGGTCTACTTATTCGGATCCACCACCATCATGGGTGATGTGAGTAGTTAATGGAGAAAATGGATAAATGGAGTCTATGGGGCAAATTACGAGGAACTCCTTCCACGTTTTGAGAGTAGCACATTATGGTCAGATCATAAGGAACTTTATGAGAATTCACCAAGTGTTATTTGGTCGTCCTTGCTTTTGTGCTATGGACAACTAACCTGGTCTTGTTATAAAGGGACGTATATTGTTCCTACATACAATGTCCTTATTCTCCTCTTCTTAAGGTATTCTGGATGTGAACAGGTTATGAACGTGGCGATTGTGGACAACCAACATGGACGAATATCCTTAACTTAGTCCCCATCAATATATATCAGGGTTCAAATCTCTCATTCTCCGCTATTTATAATCAACGATTCATTTTATTGTTTGAATGTTAAAAAAAAAAAACATTTTTAAGGTTGCAATAAACTACGAACAAGTTAAATACTAGACATAGTTGAATTATCCAATACAATACTCCCAAACTAAATCCAAGAATTGTGTTATTCCCAAATTAGTGTATATATATATTGGTAAGAGAATGATGCATTATATTAAAAAGAGTACAGAACAAGTCAAGTATTAGACATCATTGTATACATATATATAATCTTCATAAAAAAAATTATAAAATCATATATATATATTTAAAACAAGTAATGATGAGGCAAACACATGAATGCAAAATAATAATAATAATAATAATAAAAGCTTTTCAATTTTAAATCAAACTTACGGCCTTAAAAACAAGCTTATCATTACTTTAGATCTCCTTCAAATCCCTTTATCATTCATAAATAAATAAAAAAGATAATTTAGAAAGAACGGATTGATCTAGACCATAATGATGGTTTCTTGATTCAAATCATGGTAATCGTTTTTAGGAGGGTGGACTCTTTGCCTGTGCCAATTCAGCTAATTAATGGCCTGTTTGGTTGGAGGAAGGAAGGAGGAAGAGTGGAGGGGAGTAGAGTAGATTTAGCTAAAAATACGTTAATTTTGTGCTAAATCTACTCTACTTCCCATCTCTCTCCCTCAATCCAAACGGACCATAAGTTGGTAAAAATGATGGAACTGAAGGATAAATCCCATGAGTACACACAGTTTCATGCAAGGATTTATAACAGAGATAATTTAGTAAGACATTGATGGAGTTCGGGATGTGTTTACAATGATGGTTTCTTGATTAAAAACATGGTAATTGTTTTTAGGAGGGTGGACTCTTTGCCTGTGCCAATTCAGCTAATTAAGTTTGTAAAGATGATGGAACTGAAGGATAAATCCCATGAGTACACACAGTTTCATGCAAGGATTTATAACAGAGATAATTTAGTAAGATATTGATGGAGTCGGGATGTGTTTTTGGAGTTTGAGGAGCTTAGCAACAATTATAACAGAGGTAATTTAGTAAGACACTGATGGAGTTCGGGATGTGTTTTTGGAGTTTGAGGAGCTTAGAGGTGTTGGCTATGTTTATTTAGATGGATGTCTTTCTGTCTATTTCCCTCTCTATTTCACATGTTTAACATGCTATTTCAACCAGTATCAAGTTCCTTACTATTTCAACTAGTATCAAGTTCTTTATCGGCGTCCGCTTTTAATGATAGCTCCTCATCATCAAACTAAGATACCAATCGGTTTTTTGTGTAGATGGGAATTGAACCTTAGATCTTTTATTCAACCATTAGAGACTATAACAATTGAGTTAACTGGAACTCACATCTAACTTAAGTTATGTTAGAGATATATATTAGACATATTAGCCCATTGTAATAGACCCAAGCCCATTCCTGCTTGTACTAGTAGTCTAGGGTTTAGTCGCCTATATATACTCATGTTAGGGTTCATTGTAACACAGGTTATTGTACTACACTCTCATACAATAAAGATGTAGCCCTTAAGGGATTCCTCCGTGGATGTAGGCCGTCAAGGCTGAACCACGTAACCCTCGTGTTCTCAATGTTCATCTTCTATGCTTCCTCTTTCACATCCACTCTAGCATACATAACATGGTGTAACACATCACGTTGCTAATATTACTAATTAATATTTAACATGGTATCAGAGTATAGAGATGTGTTATATCATGTTGTGTATGCTAGAGTAGATGCGGAAGAGGAAGTATAGAGGAGGAACACTGAGAACACGAGGGTTACATGGTTCAGCCTTACGGCCTACATCCACGGAGGAATCCCTTAAGGGCTACATCTTTATTATTTGAGAGTGTAGTACAATAACCTGTGTTACAATGAACCCTAACATGAGTATATATAGGCGACTAAACCCTAGACTACTAGTACAAGCAGGAATGGGCTTGGGCCTATTACATTGGGCTAATACGTCTAATATATATCTCTAACACCCTCCTAAAACTCAAGGCGGAAGCTCGATGAAGGCTTGAGGTTGGATAAGCATGAGAAGATCACTTAGAGATGCCTTGAAGAATGCCTTTGAAGAAACCATAATAAAGAATGTGCCAATTGACTAATTTTGAAGTCTCAAATGCAGAAACGAAGCCCAAAATCGGAATCTACGCGAAAAACTGAGCAAGATAGGCCCTTTTGGAAATTTTGACTTTTGGTCAAAGGTCAACGCAAAAAGTCAAAGTCAACTGGTCCAGAGTCAAAGTCAACAGTCAAAGTGCTCACGGGTAAGATCTGGGTGGTCCGGGTCGGGTCGGTCCGGGTCAACGGTCAGCTAGGTGACGTGGTGCTGACGAGACGACACTACTGACATGGCTAATGACGTGTCGCTGACGTGGACTAGGGCTGATGTGGAGGTGCTTGCATGGCTGCTGACGTGGAGTGATGACGTCATCCGGTGACGTCAGATGACATCAACAGGAGTTTTCCGGCGCCTGGCAGGAGCGTGCGATGTTCACCGGCGTGTGGAGGAGATGCCAGAAACTTGTGAGGCGCGTGGAGGCGCGTGTAAGCTCGGTTGAGGCCTGTAATTTTAGGTTTCGTAGATCGGCGGACGAGGAGGCCTACAGGGCAGCGCGTGTGCCCAGAAGACGATCTAGAAGTCAAGAATCTATGGCGGCGCGTGGGAGATTTTCCAGAGGCTACTGCGGCGCATGGAGGCACGTGAGAGCTCGTAAGATTACCAGATTCTCAGGCCAAGTGGATCGGTGGACGACAAGGCCGGCTTGGCGACGCGTGTGACTGAGATCCGAGCTGGGAGTCGAGAATCTTCGGCGGCGCGTGTAAGAGTTCCAGGAGCCATTGGTCACGCGTGGTGGCGCGTGCGGCTGCCGTTAGAGGTCGGGTTTCTAGGTTTTGGTCGCGATATGCCGTGGAGCACGTATGTCTTGTTGGTTTCATTAGGCGAAGGCTTGATGTGCACAGATCTGATAGGGAGAGACACTGATTGCTTGGGTTTAAGATCTGGACACAGCACTGAGAGCCATAGCGGCTGCAAGATGTCGTGGAGTCTAGATCCAGCCGATAAGCATATGACTTTTGATGGTGGTGTGCACGTGAGAATCTTCTTTGCTTGCTAGAAATGTTTGTTTGATGCCAAGAACGGAGTTTGGCTCTGATACCAAGTTAAATATTAGCATAGAGATGTGTTATATCATGTTGTGTATGCTAGAGTAGATGCGGAAGAGGTAGCATAGAGGAGGAACACTGAGAACACGAGGGTTACGTGGTTCAGCCTTACGGCCTACATCCACGGAGGAATCCCTTAAGGGCTACATCTTTATTATTTGAGAGTGTAGTACAATAACTTGTGTTACAATGAACCCTAACTTGTGTTACAATGAACCCTAACATGAATATATATAGGCGACTAAATTCTAGACTACTAGTACAAGTAGGAATGGGCTTGGGCCTATTACATTGGGCTAATATGTCTAATATATATCTCTAACAAGTTAAATTGATCTTATATTTATTGTTTTTATAAATAGATGGAATTGGGATGAGTTTGACTTTATAAAATATAAATAAGATGAGTTTGTGATGAAATTCTCAAAAATATAAGAGTTTTTTTTTTTTTTTTTTTTTTTTTGATACGACAAAAATATAAGAGTTGGATAAGGCTTTGGTTAAAGTGTTTGGAATTAATTAAAATTTTTTTTTTTTGGTACCAAACCCAAATTTTTGCTATTCCTATTTGAAGAGAGATGTTAAGACTCAAGAGGCAATAAGGTATTAGTTTGAAATCATCACAAAAGAGTTTTGAACCTCTATTGCATTACATGCTCTTTTTTACAAGGAGAATTAGGGTTTGAATATCTCATTTTCTATAGTTGTAAGTTTTAACTTTTAACTATCGTGGGTTTAAGTTAGTTTAAGAAGGCATTTGGATAGAAATTATTTTCCTGCGTTTGCCTTTTTTTTTTTTTTTTTTTTTTAAAAATCTAGCGCCTCTTGCATTGTTCATGGGACATGAACAGTGCAATTAGGCAAATGCACAGTGATTTCATTAATGAATAGTAATCAAAAAATATTTTTTTATTGTTTTCAACAAAATAAGTGGTATCCAAACGCACCCTAACTGGTAGATTGAATAAGAGATTTGAGTTTCAAACCCCGTCTATACCAAAATTTATTGGTGTCTTAACTTTGATTATATATATTAAAAAAATACGCTATCAAAAGGGTTCATTTTATTGATTAAAAAGAATATTTACAAAGTAAGGGAAACTTTTTTTTTTTTTTTTTAAATGGTGTTAATAATAAGAAACAATATGTTACAAATCCAAATGGTATGTTATAGGTATTGACTATGTGTATGGTAGCTTATTTGCTTAAATATGAGACAAAATATATAATTTTGAATTCCCTTTACTCAAAAAATTGATTGGTGTCTTAACTTTTTTTTTTTGGAGATCCAAGATAGAAATTGGTGTCTTAACTTGATTATAAGAGCAATTATCACAAAATAGACGTTATAGATTAAAATTCTATTGTATCTAGGAAAAAAAAAATTAACTATTGAATTATACCAAAAGTCTTGTATTTTTATGTATTTCCAAAGAAGACATCCAAGACTCAATTCTCACACCTAATTATCATTTTTTTTTTTAAAGAACACTATCAAACTAAAGGGTCCTGATGAGGGCATTTTCGTCTGAATAGGGTGTTCGTCTGTCAAGATAATGCTCTCCGTCTAGATTGACCTCTCTTCGTCAAGACCATCCTCTCCGTTTGGAATTGTCTCCATCTAGGCTGTCTTCTTCTCCATCGTCGCAAACCCTCAAACCTGTTGTAGCCACAGATGGAGATGGATGACGATTGGAAGCCGACGGTTGGACAGGTCCCCATCTATTCTGCATATTAACAGACGATTGGCCAAGCTGACGAACAAAAGTGGTGGGTCCCATAGTCCTTTATGTGATCTACACACATAAATCCCCAAAAAAAGGAAGTATCTTGCGCATCACGTCCTGAGACCTTGCCGTTCGTATCTTCCCTTTATGGAAAAGACTCCCTAAAATCTCAGAAACCCTAGCCACATATCATCTCTACAAAATTGAAATGCTCTTCCACTAACCCACGTTATTGTTGTTTTTTTCCTTAAAAAAAACACCCCATGTTTATCCAAAAAAAAAAAAAACTAAATAGATATATACACTTTTTTTTTAATAAGTAGAAACATTTTTAACTCCCACTAAAATATTGCCTACAAAATAGGATCACTTTCCTGAGTGTTTTGTGTTTTGGATGAAATAATTTACTTATTACACTATAGGATTTTTTTGTGATTGAAATAATTTTGAACACGTGCTTTAAAGGCCCGTATATATCCCTATCAAATCTTAAAAATATATATAAAAAATCAAATTTTGATTTAAAAAAAATACAGGGATCACGACTTAGAAAACAGGCAGCGAGACAGGCATACTAATTTAGTTTTGCTTTTCACTCTTCATTCTCGTATCAAGTCCTACAAAGAAGCCCACCATTGCTTCGGATCTCGGCGAAAATGGGTAAATACCCATTAAAAACAAACTATTTAGTTAATAGGGTCTGTTTACAAACTATTTATAATTTTAGCAACTCGAGTCTCAGAGACTCGATTTTGGGCCCTTAAATCGACTCTTAAAGGCTCGATTTTCATGGGTTGTTCCTGTCTGATGTGGCAGTTTATCCAGGTGGCGTCTACATGGAAATCGAGTCTCTAAGACTCGATTTCCAACCCAAAAATAAAATATTAATGACCACAACCCAAAATGCAGAACCAGCGGAAAAAAAAGCAGAAAGAAAGAAAAAAAAAAAAAAAAGAGAAGAAGAAGAAGGAATGGCGACACAGACAGATCCAGGTCGCACCGCGACCCAGGTCGCCGCGCGACCCAGGTCGCACCGCGAGACCCAGGTCGCCGCGCGACCCAGGTCGCGCCGCGAGACCCAGGTCGCCGCGCGACCCAGGTCGCGCCGCGAGACCCAGGTCGCGCCGCGAGACCCAGGTCGCCGCGCGACCCAGGTCGCGCCGCGAGACCCAGGTCGCCGCGAGACCCAGGTCGCCGCGCGACCCAGGTCGCACCGCGAGACCCAGGTCGCCGCGCGACCCAGGTCGCGCCGCGAGACCCAGGTCGCGCCGCGAGACCCAGGTCGCGCCGCGAGACCCAGGTCGCGCCGCGAGACCCAGGTCGCCGCGCGACCCAGGTCGCACCGCGATCTGGGTTTTTTTTTTTTTTTTCTTTCTTCTCTTCGCGATGCGATCTGGGTTTTTTTTTTTTTTTCTTTCTTCTCTTCGCGGTGCGATCTGGTTTTTTCTTCTCTGATGAACATTCTCTGGTTTTTTTTTTTTTTTTTTTTTCTTTCTTCTCTGATGAACGCGTTGCTGTGGATTTCCTGCTGCCCTTGTGGTTTTTTTTTTGTTTTCATTTTAAATGTAAATCGAGTCTCTAAGACTCGATTTTCATGTAGGCGCCACGTGGGAAAAGTGCCACATCAGACAGGAACAACCCATGAAAATCGAGCCTTTAAGAGTCGATTTAGGGGCCCAAAATCGAGTTTCTGAGACTCGAGTTGCTAAAATTATAAATAGTTTGTAAACGGATCCTATTAACTAAATAGTTTGTTTTTAACGGGTATTTACCCATTTTCGCCTCGGATCTCCTTTCAAAGTCACATAGAAAAAAAAAAAAAACAGAGAAAGTTGAATCAGCAAAAGAAATAGCGAACAAAAATGGGTCGCAGAAACAGAAAGTACATCAACGACGACACCTCGTCTTCATCTTCTTCGTTGAGTGAAGCTTTGATCTTTGCCACCCTTTGTATCATTGGCCTCCCAGTTGACGTGCATGTCCAGGACGGTTCTGTCTATACTGGAATTTTCCACACTGCCTGTGTCGAAGAGGAATACGGTATGTCGTTTAAACTCTGCTTTCCTTTCCATTGTCTCGAATCCTTTTCTGGGTTTTGATTCTTCTGCCGAAATTGCATCTGGGTTTTATTGTATTGGAGAAAATTGCATCTGGGTTTTGATTTTTATGAGTTGTGGTGGGCCTAGCTTGGATTGAATTTGATCTGGGATTGCTGATTATATATTAGTTCACTTTTTTTTCTTAGAGTGGAAAAGAACTTGAGGAATTGATTATATTTGTTTCCACTTCCTGTTTCCAAAGGGAAACTATTTTCCCTCTTTTAGAATTCATCCCAAATAACATTTCCTCATATTTTGGAATATGTGTTAAAAACAGAAAAAGAGATGCTATTATTACTTCAGATTTTAGAAAGATGATTTCTTTTACTCAATTGAGCCTGTTACAAGTGAGAAATATGTGGCTAGGTGACTTGTTTATTTGCTGGATCCAAAATCTACAACAGCAAAGAGAATAGGATTTGGTTTATGTTTTGTGAAGCATAATCTACAAACACAACCAAAAGAGCATAAAGTGTCTGTTAGAATAATTAGTTAGCAATTTAATATAATTACTGAATTGCTCTTTGGCTTTGTTTAGGTATAGTCTTGAAGAATGCAAGAGTGACTAAGAAGGGCAAAAGTTATTCGAATGTGGCAAACGGTGTGGTGATAGATACACTAGTAATCCTCTCAAGTGATCTGGTTCAAGTTATTGCAAAGGTATGTCACTATTTAAGTTTCTACTGTTTTGTTTCACTCCTAAATTATTTGATGCCATGTAGAACAATTGGTGTGATTCAAATGTGGTCTATTATATAGGGAATTCGTCTTCCAGCTGATGGTGTTGCTGGAAATATGGTCGGTGATGATACAGAAGCTGTATTGGGGATTGCACCTTCTGAGCATCTAGTGAGTGAAGCAAAGAAATCTACAAAGTCTGTCATCCATAAAAAGAAAATCAATCAAACAAGGTATTCTCACTTTGGAATCATTGGACAGAAATATTGATTAGGGATAATTGCATTGGACGTTAACTTACGAGGTCACACAAAAAAGAACAACAGCAAGTTTTATCACTTCCTTTTATGTTAGGTTATTAAAAGTACTTTAGTTGTTTTTCAGCATGCAATTAGTAACCTTACATTTTTTGCACCTAAAGGTAATCTGAAAGACTAAATTGAATTCACCAAGAAGATATATGCTGCTGAATTTATTATTAAGTTGAGAGCTAGATTTCAATTATGGAATTTGGTAGTCAACATTTTAAAGCCAGTATGTCTAAGACTTTAGCTGCTAGACATTTTTTTACTTTCCAAGTTGTGGATGCCGAGTGCCTTGTAGCTCAATTGATACCTCCTGGTCTTTCCAACAAAGGCATTCAGGGTTCAAATCCCCCCTCCCCCCAACTATCAAATTAAAAAAGAAGAAGAAGAAGAAGAAGAAGAAAAAAGTCCAAGGTTTGGACTCCATTGGAAACACTAGGAGGTGCCTTTTATCCTACAAGGCTCTTTGCAAGTGTATTGCCTGTTTCTATTGATGGTGCTCTTAGAGCTGATAGCTCATTCTCAGAGGATTGCTTGTTAGCAATCAGGCAGTGAGATGGAGAAGGAACTTTGCATGAATTTTTTTTATAAGTAATGACAAATATATTAAAATTTTAAAAAAGAGATGTCACCTAAGTATACAGGAAGTATACATCAGGGACAAAGTACAATCAAGTGCATAAAGTACAAGAGTCCATTACATCAGGGACTAAGGATTCTTCAATAGCGGAGGTTATGTGTTGGTTTGGTGGGAGGATTCATTGGGATTCTAAATGCCGTTGTCCACCACAAGATTGGGAATAGGAATCTTTTGATTTGTTTATGGATATGGTCTACTCTTCGATTGTACGGAAGTTGGGTCCTGATAAGGTTTGTTGGAAGTCAGCAAGGAGTAGAGATTTTGAGGTTAGAGGATTCTATCTTTCTTTCTACCCTCCTACTTTATTATCCTACCCTTGGAGAATGATATGGCAATTGAAGGTTTCTCCAAGGGTAGCTTTCTTTTCATGGTCTGCTTCCTTAGGTAAGATTTTAACAACAGATAACCTTCACAAAAGACGTGTGCTAGTTCTTGATTGGTGCTATATGTGTAAGAGTTGTGGGGAGTCACTAGATCATCTTTTGCTTCATTGCCTCATAGCTTGTGAGTTTTGGTCATTGGTGTTCTATATGTTTGGAATCCACTGGGTTATACCTCACAAGGTTATTGAGTTGTTTGATTCTTGGCAGGGTAAGTTTGGACAACATTGCAACATAGATTTTTGGAGACTTGTGCCTCATTGCTTGATATGGTGTATTTGGCGTGAAAGGAATGCTAGAAGTTTTGAGGGATGCTAGAGAATAAGTCTTTTTTTTTTTTTGCACACTCTTCGTGATTGGAGTGTGGTTTTTTGTCATCTTTCTTGTTCTTCCCTTAGGGTATGTTTGGTTGGGTGGATTTTAGAGAGGATGGAAAAAAAGTGGAAAATAGGAGAGAAAATGAGTGGGAAGGGTGTTTGGTTGAGAGGGAGAGAAAAGTGGTGGGGCCCACAAGTTTTCTCTCCTCTCCCTTCAAAATACAATCTCTCCAAATTGGAGAGAAAATTGGAGTGAAAAGTGGGAAAAATGTTTGGACAAAGCTGCCCCCACCTCTTTTAACGTTTCTGGCCTTTTTTTTTTTTTTTTTTTTTGACTTTTCCTTTCTCTAGTAACCCTGGCTTTTTGTTTGTTTTTTTTGCCTTTTTTCTTTTTTCTTTCTTTGGTTTTGTCAGGACGTGGTGGTTCTTCTTTCCTTCTTTTTTTTTTTTTAATTTTTAATTTTATTATTTTTTTAAGAAAACACTTTTGGATTATTTCTTATGCTATTTTTTGAAATGTCCACTTTCATCTATACACAATTTTAAAAAAAAGTATAATAAATTACCTTTTGTTTTATTTAAGAGGGACATGATGGTAAATTTATACAAACTTTATTTTCAACCAAACCAAAAAGTTTTTCATCCCTCCACTTTTTCACCCTCTCAACTAAACACAGATGAAGAAAACTAAAAACTTTTCTATCCTCCCACTTTTCCATCCTCTCACTTTTTCATCCTCCCAACCAAACGGACCCTTACTGTTTTACTTGATCGTTGTAATTTTGGTTCTTGATTTGTGCCCCCATAGTACATTCCTAATGTACTCAGGTTAGCTATTTTCTTATGTTTAATAAAATTTTACGTTACCTATCAAAAAAAAAAAAAAAAAAAAAAAAAAAAAGAGTCCATTAAACCATGGACTGAAAAAAAGAAAAAGAAAAAAAAAGAACAAAAACCTAACATTGCAACCCAGTCCAAAAGAGTCTTAAAGAAGAAAAGTTTAAGATCTGGAACTGTTTTTCCTGAATTCTCAAAGTGCCGGTTATTTCTCTCCCACCAAATGCACCACATCAAATGCTAAGGGACAACCATCCAAATAGCACCATTCCGATGTTGCCCAAACTTTCCTTGCCAACAAGCCAAAATATTATGACATTTCTCTTCTGTGTTTCCAGGGAAAAGATGTGCAAAATATTATTTATTTTTCTCATTGTAATTCTTGGTTGACTGTGGGATAGGTTTGAAACTCTCCTTTCTCACTTTAGCATTCTCCTTATGTTTTTATTTTAATGTCAAATTCATTGTACATACAGTGTTCCTTTACCCCTTTATTTTTTTTTTTTTTTTTTTTTTTTTTGGGGGGGGGGGGGGGTGTGGGCGGTGGAGTTACCCCGGCATTCTTACACTTTGTACGCTGGTCATTCTTTCCATTGGGACCAAAGGTTCAAATCTCAAAATAAGCAGGATTTTGTGTTCTGTACATTTGGTCTGTAGAGTTTTGCAACTAGTAGCCAAGAGCTTGTAGCTCAACTAGTTGACACATCCTGGTGTTTCTAACAAAGACATCTAGGTTCAAATCCCCGCACCCCCAACTATGAATTATTAAAAAAGAAAAAAAGAAAAAAAGAAGAGTTTTGCAAATATTCTATATCAATAATTGCTTCTTTAATTGTACATTAGTAATGTTGTCGTGATTTAACCTTGGGCTTATTTTTCAGTGTTTTCATAAGTGAAGAATTAATAGCTAGTTTTTAATTCACTTGCATAGCTTGACTAGGTAATGTTTGTAATTGTAAAGAGAGGAATATGTCCTGTCATGGATGCTAATCACTTATATTTTTCTTATAATTGAAGGCATGAAAGTTTGCATAATTATTCTTTATCATCAGTTCTTCTAAAATTTCTCATTTTAATTTACCTATATAAAAAGAAGAATAAAAATTTGTTATTTTAATATAGATAACTAGTCACTGATTTTTCTATTTGAAGACTGTGTTTCTTCAGTTTGTAGTATGAGTTAAATTATGTACTAATGATCACATAATAAACAGGGGTTCAGTCCAAGCAGAGAATGGCTTTTCTCATGGTTTTATGCCCAAAATATCTGGGAGGAAGCATGAAGAGAGAAAATCACCAATGAATCTGACAGGGGATGCCTTGGAAGTTAAAAATGGGAAAAGAGATGGGATAAGTTCAACCAAGGTATTCTCTCTGTGTGTGCATGTGTGTATTCTATATATGTAGACACTCATACATTTATGTGTCTCTAAAGTTTTTGCTTGTATCTATCAATGTGCAAACAAAGCTAAATTTCAGATAAGTTTAACAACACACACACACTCACATTTCATGATATACAATATGATTATGGGGTTATCTTCTAATCTTGAGAGGAATACTTTTTGTTTTAAAAACTGTAACCAAAAAAAAAAAAAAAAAACTGTTATGCATTTTGCATCCTAAGGAGAGATCAAGTCAGATGGCTAGAATGACATACTGAACTGATTTATGGTTTAAAAAATTTCAGAGCTATTAGGTGATAGAATGCCTTTGGTAGGGTATGGAACACGGCCCATAACACATGGGTCCCTGTGTGTATTTTGTAACTTTGTAAGATTAATCTCGCAATTAAAAATTTGTGATGCATCTGTCAGTTTTTCTTTCTCTTCCTTTCTCACTTTTTTCCTTATTAATGCAGGTTAAAGAAAATTCTGGAGCATCTGAGGGGAGGTATTCCTATTCATCTTCTTTTTAAGTTTATTTAAAATAGTTGAGAGTGATATCTCAGTCACCACCCCAAAAATTGGGTTCTTGTTGCTGTCCCTTGGAACTGGCACAAGGAGTGCACATATGTTTGATAATCTTCTACTTGCAGTCTGATCTAACCATAACTCCTTCAGTGAGAAATGCCTCTCATATTTCTTTTTTGATAAGTGAAATAAGAAATTTTATTGCATCAAACAAACAAAACAGAATCCTCTGTACACAGGTTGTGTACCAGAAAATCTGTAATGCTAGCAAAAGTTACATACATCCAGAAATTCTCCAAGGAGGATACGAAATGCCTCTCATAAATTTTTGGATGTTTACACATTAGTGGCCATTGTATTAAGTTGCGTCTCCATCACTGTTATGGTACTATACACTTATAAAACAGAAAAACACTGTTATGGCGCTATACCTTACTTCCTCCCATCGTTATATTTCTTTTCTCATTCTCCGATTCCTTTGAATTGATTTTCTGACAGACAAGCTGGAGATGGCCAATCACAAGGGGAACAGGATATTTACAAAGAGAGGATTCATTTTGACAGGGAAGAAAGTGTATGTTAAGATGAGCATAGCCAATTCCTTTGTATATGATAATGGATTTTTGGGAAGTAGGAATGTTTACCCACTATGCTTTCCGTTATATTCACCAGTCCAATTGTTTTATGCAGGCCAATGAAGTTCGGGAGTCTACTTCAAGCTGTGAGTTATCCATTGTACTGTTTGCTAGGACTAAAAGTATCTGAGTCACCTCTGAGTAGAAATCACGTGCATTGTAGTAGGAGATGTTTCTCAATATTAGCAGTTAACATCAGTAATCAGTTCATGTGGATAATAGTATGCTAGATGGTGTCTAGTATTTATGGTGAACATTTTGGTCGGAGGCCTGCTATTATGTTAGCCAGAATTAGGGAATTGGCACCTTTAAGCTCATTCCTATATATCGGCCTTTTAACTATAATACCCATTTCCACACAGTGTAGTCACTCATTGATGCTTGGTGCTTGCTATTTGTTCATCGTTTATGATGGGATGCATCTTGATGATGGTTTCCCTTGCAAGTGGCAGTCTCTATAGATTATTATTTTTATATCGCCTTATGCTTTTACCAGTTTTAATATGCTTTTATTTCTTCTAGTTCTTTGTGCCTGAGTATATTGTAATACTTTCAATGCAGCTGATACCAGTCTTACCCAAGTAAAACCTGCTGAGGATAGGTGTGCAAAGATGACATCCCAGCTCTTGCCAAATGAAGCATCTGGTGATCCTGCTACTCCACCTGTCAAACCAGACAAGCCATGCTCTGAAAGGCCCTCTTCAGCAGACACTTCTTTTGATGTTGTTTCTTCAGGACTTTCAACTCCTTCCAATCCAATGGTGGATGTCTCCTCAGAGTCAGGTCTTAGTTCATTAACATCATCAACCGAAATGGTCCCTCCACAAAATCCAGAGTCTAATAAAAGTTCTAAGGTATTTATATATCTAGAACAGTCATGTTCACTGTAACTTGAATTGTCAAGTAACTGAAGTTTTTAGTTCCAGTTATCCAGTCTGAAGCCAATGAACTTTAGCTGAAATGGCACATTCTTCTCCCTGAAGAGGGGGTGCAGGGAGAACTTGTGGGTTCAAAAGCCATCGAGTATGTGTGTGTGTGTGTTTCTTACCAATAAAAAAAGAAATCTGGTCATAAGTTTACCTGATGTCTGTCTTGACTCTGTAATTTCTGAATCATCAATTAGGTCACCAATAACCTTGTCACTTCATTATCAAAACACCATTCAAGAAGTATTTTTTAAAGCATCTTGGAATTACCAGCCCAATTTGAGAACCATTGAATACCAAGTACTATGATTTCTTATTATTTTAGCAGCAATGCCTTCATTTACAACTGAGTATATTAACTATTGGTATTAGTAAAAGTAACTTGGTGGCATAACAAATTTGTTGGAAGTAAAACATTTTGAAGCATAGTTTTTGAAATAAAGTTGATATTTTTAAACTTTATTTTCTTCTAGGAATTCAAGCTTAACCCGGGAGCAAAAATCTTTTCTCCATCCCTTGTGAATCCTATATCAGCAACTCCTGCAGTGCCAACTGTTGCAAGCATGACTTACATACCGAACAACTCTCATGTGGTGCCTGTTGCTGCTGCTGCTGCTCAACAAGAAATTGAATTTAACCCTTATGCAGCTCGTTCATCTGTGCCGGTTAAGTATGTTCCCTATAGTAATTTGACAGCTGGAAATGGTGTCAGCGGTTCACAGTTTTCCCAACATGTATGTATTATTAGGTGTTGAGTGTTTAATCTTACATGTTATTAAGTTGTAAATTCATGCTATATATGCAGGCTCTGCTTCTAGGCTTTTTATGCCATGCCCATCACTTTTCTCTCTTAATCTTACAACCAGCAAACTAATTACTTGGTTTGAATGTAATCATTTCTAATGCTTAAAAGTTATCGGAATGACTGTTCTGTTTATAATAAGAGGATCATTCTATTTATAATTTGGGATGTTTTTGGTTACTGAAGAGTGTTGTGACACTGTTGTATGTAAGCATTGGGTTTACAGCCAAACTAGTTTCTGCTCACCAGTTTGGGACCTTCGTTCTTTGTCATGACTGTTTAAGTTTACCAATTGGCAATACTTTTGATTGAGTTAGACCATAACATTATAAATACATACATCTTGTGGATTATGATATCTAGTTGCCATGTGATGGGCAGAGAGAATATGTATTTTAGGTTTTGGCTTTTACTTATTATCAAAGTTGATAATGAAATCAAGTAATTCTCATTAATTAGCAAGATCAATTACCACTCTGTTTCATATCCTAATAACAGGGCAACATAATTAGTTAGTGAAAGAAACTAACTTAACAGCTAACAACTAATTAGACTTTGACAGCTGTACAAGTATGTCACATGTTTAGCACAAGTTGAAATCCTATTTACAAATACACTATACGACCTGTAGCATAGAGGAAGACGGTAATAAGCTACTGTTGTTTATAGTGAAGTGTTTCATTATTGAAGGCTGGCTTCTTTCTCTTTTACTGCATCTAAATACAACCTGTAGCATAGAGGAAGACAGTAATAAGCTACTGTTGTTTATAGTGAAGTGTTGCATTATTGAAGGCTGGCTTCTTTCTCTTTTACTGCATCTCTCTGAGACTTTTCTCTTCTGGCTATAGATTGTTGGACATTTGGGAAGCAGGACACAACCACTTCGACATACTGGTCAGTATAATCCTGTTCAGGCCGGACCTGCATATATGCATCCAAATTCTCAAGCTGTAAGTAGTAGAAAGATTTCTTGTATTATCCTTGCAGTGATTTTTAGATAGCATCTTGGTGTAATTGTATAGGAGACATCTTAACTCTTTTGATGATTACTTGGACATTTATAAGTTGCTAATCTCTCTCTCTCTCTCCAGGTTGTGCTTGGACGATTCGGTCAGCTTGTCTATGTCCATCCAGTTCCTCATGTAAGATATAGTGCCTGCAATGTACCTTGATGGCATTGTTAATGATTAACACTGTTGTTCTTTAATTGGACAAAATTAGTCGTGGTCTTTGGAAGAGTTAATTTTTTTCTTAATTTCTCTTCTTTAAGTTACTGTCTTTTCTCCTCTTATTACTCATTTGTCGCTTTTCTGTTTCAATCTTTTCGTTTTAATGCTTGGTTATCTTTCAATCAGGATTCCATATATATATAAATTTCTTACCATGATTGACACTGATTGCTTGATCACCTATGGTTTCATATTTGAAGGATTTGGTTCAGGGTGCAGCAGCTATCTCACCAGTATCTTCACGTCCTCTGTTGACTCCGCATCAGGTCCAATTTCCTAAGCACCAAGGTAAATAGAAGGCTATTGTATCCATGATGAATATCTTTATCTTTTTATGGTATTTTTGTGGGTTTCATCATCATTGTAATTAATTATTGTTATTCAAAATTTTGAACTTGTATATGGTTGCATTTGCAAATGAAATGTGATATAGTTCTGATAATGTTATAAAGTGCATAAAAAGCTGATAGCTTAGTCACTGTGGAAAGAAATTGCAATCACATTGTTGATATAAAATGGTAAATGGAACCAATCAAAGTTTATGAAATGAAAAGATAGAGAAGGGGGGGGGGGGGGGGTGGTGGAGTGAGCACTACTTTTGGCTGACTTTACATCAGACTTTTGGGTATAAATGACCTGGAGGTCTCAGTCTGGATGTAAAACAATTACGTTTATGTTGAGAATTTGTAGTAATCAGGTTAGCAGTTTTAATGTGGTTATTGAAAGTCCAGAAAAGTATCTTATACACCTGGCTCATACAAGATTTCTCGTGTCCTGTGTTTTAATTGAAGGATGTAAATAGAGTATGTCATAATGACATTAAGACAGTTCTAATAACTAATGTATCATATCATTTAAACTCAAATGAAATAAGATTTAGTTCCAATTTCTTGAAGTTGGTCAAGTAACCCATATTAACCAGGGAAAGAAAATGATGAATTTTGTGCAAACCTCTTTTTATATATGATATGTATATCATCCAAACCCGTCCATTTAATAGCCTCACTTTCAGTCTGTATATAGAAACTGATTGTAAAAGCAAGTGAAATTGCTTACATGATAGTCAAAATTTTCTATTTCTTAGTCCAAAGATGTATGGGTTAAGGATTGTAAATTTGTTTCATGTTCCAAGTCAAACAACATTGTGCTGAAATTCAGCGTCATTTTTTTACTGAGGCTTTTGTGTGTTTTTTTTGTTAATGCAGGAAGTCCAGCAAGCCAAGCATTGCCGCTCTGTGTGCCTCCACCTTTCATAGCTACTGGACATCAACCTTTTGCAGTGCCAAGCCACATTCCAACTTTTCAACCCCCCTTCCCTGCTAATCGCCCAATTCCAGTCCCAGGATCTAATAGTCTCTATTCTGCCAAGCTTTCGTGAATATTGTTTACATTTTTAATTAATCACCTCAGCAAGATTTTTCCATTTTTTCTTTCATTTTGTTATAGCATTTTACCAAAATTTTGTCCCAAATTCTTGGTTTGAGAAGAATTCCACTTTAGTATTATCCAGTTACGACCAAAAAATGTTTATTGATTATACATGTAAAAGAGAATAAATACTTTTATCAAAGGTGTTCATTCTGTGAGACCTGGTTTATTGATGAGGCATTATTGCCTATGAATTATGTATACAAAAGTATTCGGAATTCCTGTTGTTTCAAGATTCTTTTGATTAAAAAAACTATTATCAATTTGATTCTGCTCTATACTCCAAAAAGAAAGCTGTGTTAATCAATTATTTGTATCAATGGCAGTATGCATGTTTGCCTTTACTTTTCCATATTTTCCGCTCAAAGGAAGTGGTTTTACGCTTGAGCCTTGAGCCATAATTAGGCTGTGTTGTAAGAAGTGTAGTAGATAAAACCTGTTCTACTACATCTGTTCTGTGCTCAGTGCTTACTCTCACTTGACTCACGCTCCATTGATTGTTACAGTATTACCCTCAACCCCACGTGATCTATTGACAAATGCATGGTTTCTTGATTTCTGGTTTTAGACTGATGAGTGTTGAAGAATACGAAGCAATGGTCAATTTGACGGGGATAAAAACGTAGTGACAAAACTTACTTTACATGTAGTACATTAGGTTTTCAATTAAATTCAAACTAGGCTGGATTGCATTGAGTTCCTATTGGAAAAGATGATATTGTTTGTGTTGTATTGGTCAATGTAGATAAGTGTTTGAATTTAATTAGTAACCTTATATACTGTACCTAAAGAACTATATCCAAAGTTCTACCCATTTGACAGAATCTGACTACCTAGACTAGCTCTTGCAGATCGAAGACCGTTTGATGATTTTATGTTGCACATGGATAATATCAGAGTAAATGTTGTCAACTTAATTCATCTAATAGGAGTAAAAAACCGTAATCATATCTTGATGATGCTCACAAATTTTAGCATGTTCTCTCAGCCTGGCTGAGGCTCTCAGCATTTTCTTTGGTACATTATGAAGGAAACACATGCAACATGCTCTGCAAGCGCAAGGCTTTCAGCCTGGCAAAGGAGCCAGAGAGTCCAGTGTGGTTATTGGTTTAAATTTGGCACTGTTGGGATCTTATTGAACAGATGTGATTGCTGATGGTGTTATGGCTGTCACGATCACTGGAGTTTCCACATTTTTCATATCTCTAATAATATTAGAGTTTGAAAATAAGAAGGAAAATTCCATTTGCTTTAATTGTCTTGGAGTTTAACTTATAATAATGAAATCATATATGATTGATACTCTCATGCACAGCGGCCCTCAGTATCTTGAGATTCAGACCTTTATCCTTTGTTAGGATGAAAGGAGAGGAGCGAGAGTGTTTGAATTGAGGGAGAATAGAGGGGAAATGTGTTCCAAACATTCTTGAATAGGTAATATGTTCCCATCAGTCAAACAACTAGTTATTTGTACCTTGTGCTAAAAGTTTGCACTAGATTGGCTGCTAGTTTGAAGTTTCAAATAACATCATGAAATAAATGGCTTTAATATGAACCTCAACATATACTTCAATATGTTATGATATCATGGAACTTCATTCTATTATGTCAACTTTACTCTACTACTCTCCATTTCTCCTCAATCCAAACAGGCCATAAAAGCAGATAGAAATACACTACTTTTGGCCATTGCCAAGATGAATGTTAAAGACAATCTGAACTATCACTGCTAAACCCCCAATGAGTTCTGTGCCAGGGTGCTAATGACAAGTATACAACTCCGTGCCCGTAGCACTTTTTCAAAGTACATTTTTTTTTTTTTAACTTGACCTCTTTACTTATTTTTATTTTTTTGGTACAAATTTCAAGCAATCCCATTTTCAAAGTGCATTTAGAGTTATCTTGGCTATAGCCAAATGTACTGAATCACAATACTGCAAGAGCATTCAATATTGATTTTTGGAAATTTTCCTTCATCTGATTTGAACTATGACATAATGTCAATGCTCTTTTTTATTTAATCCTCAATATGTGCTCCCTTTGATGGCTATATCAGTACTCTTCTAAGAAATATTCCAAATGCCTGGGAACTTTGATTATGAACATAGCCTGATAGCAGTACAACATCAATGGAAGTAATTTGTGAATATAAGCAGTACAGGTATTCAACAACAAACTACTCTACTGTGACTAAAGTACAAACACTATGCTAAAAGGACTTTAGAACAATAACCTGAAAAGGCATAAAGTAACAAGGTTGGATCCTGAAGGTTTAACCATATATGGATCATCCACAGCCCTATGCTAAGATCACAACCTTCTACATGGTCATTTAATTGACTTGATTCCAGTCAGTCATTCTGGCACTTCATGTGAGGTATTACGAAAATTGCAGGGATAAGATACCATGTCAAGGTGGATTCTACCAAATCAGACACTTGATGATCTCGATTTTTTGTTTGGATTACCATTTTCTGGGCTACTCTGCTCGTCTGATTTCAGTCCAGAATCTGCTACTGGCTCTTCAGCCTGAGGCACCCGGTTCTTCTCCATTGCGTTTTCCTGCAAAGCCTTGTTAAAGTGCTGGGCATCAGTATATATGTCTTAAATATTTACGTAAAAAGAGAACTACTTAAGAATAAATACAATCCAGTAGAAGCTCCATTCTTACCTGCAACAGTTCAGTCATTTTGCCAGTTACATGATTCTCAGAAGGTTTCTTTGCGGGCTTAGGATGGTTATGAAGATCAGGCTGTACAGATTGCAGGGGCTCGATGAAGAGGGGCTGATCCATGTCATTAACTTCATCTACCTGGCTGTGGTCAGAACCTTTGACTGTCAGGGACTCCACTGGTGGTTGATTAGAAGGAACATTTTCACTTTGCAAGTTTTTTGGTGTGAACTGTTTGCTAGGTTGAGAAGAAGGTGCTTGGTTCCCAACGGCTGGCAACTGGTTATTGAGTGTTGAACCATCTGATGTATGAGCTCTCACAACCTGTTTGCTCTTTGAGACTGTTGAATGAGCAGCTTGGGTAGCAACTGGAGATGGTATGTTGGCAAGTGCTATCCCATTTGATAAAGTAGCAGGTTGGAGTACAACAGGCACTACGTGACCCCTTGGGATTACAGGGTGAGTAGTTTGGGCTGCAACTAAAGGCACCTGTTTGACTTTGGCCACTACATTAGCAGACTGGGGTACAACTCTAGGCACCTGGTTGATGATTGGTAATTCATTGAATGAATGAGTTCCATTTCTATGAGAATTGGAATTCTGCTCCCTCTCTCTGGACCGAGGGTTATTGGCATGGACCTGAGTGTAAATTTCTGATGGGAGGGGAATCTCATTTCGCCTGATCATATTAATGTCTGGGGCCACATCATTCTCAGCTGAAACAGGCACATAATGCCCAGGCTTAAAGACAACACCCCTCAAAGTGGTACTAGAGTTGCCAACCCTAACACTCAGCAAATATCCCGCGTCAAATGCTGCCTCGATGACACCAGAAACTGCCTGGCCCAGCATGACATCATTTCCATCATCAACTGGATCAACTTGTCGGGACTGATTTCCATTTGTCCCTTCAAATCCAGGAGGGGCACGATTATTCTCCGCACGGTTTAGACTTGGATCCCTTGGGACATGAGCTTTCTCTTCAGGATCGAGCTTTGGATACTTCCGCGGGCGACCACGTTTGCGCTTCACGGGGACATCTGCTGAACCATCAGGGTTACTCCCTTGGTAGGCTTGGTTCATCTTCAGTATTTCTACTTGCAAAATTTTATTTTCTTCTTCCACAAGATCTTTTTGCAGTTTCCCCTCCCTGCAGGCAATTTGTAACATTGGTTATAATGTGGTGTCATGGATTTTTTGCAGTAAAACTCTTTGAGCAACCTAACAATTTCTTAATTCTAAGTGCTCCACACTTCATAGATTATAAACTTACAGATTAAGAATGTGCTTGAATTTGATCAATTGCTTCTGTTCAAAGAATCTGGGTACTAATGTGTTTGTGTGTGAACCAAACAACAAAGTAGCTATTGTTGTTTACCCTGCTTCCATAAACTCAAGTCTAGTGTCAATATTGTGACTGATCAACCAGAAAGTAAGATCATTCATATTTCGTAAGTGCCAATGGCCTAAAGAATTTTTTTGTGAGGCAGGACATCTCTCCAAGCTCATCAGGAAAATAATAAAGTAAGGTTAACCATATATGCTGAACTAAGACAAGACTGGACCACAAGTTTGAATTTTGTCCTCCAACCATGGTAAGAACATTTCATCAATTTTCAATAATAAATTTATAGAGGTTCACTGTGAACATCGACTAACTTTAATTGTTTTTACCAAATAGAATATCAACACATTAGTCCCACTTAAGGAAACTCCTGACCCTCCTATATCTACCACCGCATCACATTCAAACATTCAATGTCAAATCTGGCAATGATGACAGACCAATGTAAAACATCAAAGTTTGCAAGTTATAAAATAGCAAATGGGGATAAAGCACTATAACCAGAATGCAGCATCTGGACAGATTGATGGATCAGGTCCCAGTCGTGTAGCAACTAGTTTCATAATAGAATACTGGATGTTCAATACTGGCAATGCAAGGAATGTGGAAGAAGAATAATCACTCTAGCAGCAATTACCCCCAGGTTCAAGTATTTATTGTTTTTAATCCCAAAGGGGAAAATTGAGTGCCATCATAGAAGATCAACAGAACCAAAATCCTGCATTTGGTGAAACCATTGGTTGAAGTTGGAAAAGGAAAGAAGCCCTAAATTTTTGCATTTCCATATTTCTGGAAACCTCAAGGCCACCATAAAATATGAATGCGAGAATTGAAATCTCTACTCCTCAATTGAAATAGTTAACATTAAGTGCCATGTCAATGACATCTAGGAAGTAGCTTTCCAATATTGTGCTCTATTTTGGGAAGATTCTCATATAATCAATGATAAGTAGTATGTTCCTCATAGAGTACATTTCAAATATAGCACATTCAAAAACGCATATTAAGTAGACTTAGAAATCATAGCACCAGCAGCACATACACAAATGGGTATTCATTGGCCTAAAGAACACAAAAACAAATCTCCTTTATAACTTTCTTTTTCTCTTTGATAGGTCTAATTTTTCAAAACATCCATTCAATGGAAGATAAGAATAAATACGCATTCAAGATGCGTCTCTTTTACCCAGTAAATATTATAAATTACTAAGTAGTGTGCATTATTTAATTCCTCCCATTTTGTGACTATTTCATAGAGAAAGGGACAAATGACCAAATTTATTGTCACCCACATAGGCTAATAAGGCAACCTTCTAGCACAACATAATCATAGTTTGAGCAACCGACTATTAGGAATGCAACTATTTGACCACTTGAGCTAAACTAAAACTGTAGCTCACATAGGAGACTAATTTGCAAGCAAACCCAAATTTTAAAATAGTGCCTCAAGTAGAAGTACTAGCACAATAAAACCACAAAATCAATAAATAAATACAAATTATGCAGAGACATAAATATGCACAATCATTGAGAAAAATAGGAACATTGGGGTTTTAACCAAAAAAAAAGAAGGTATAAACTACAGCCATTAGAGATTAAAGCAAACATATAAATTACACTTAAAAAAGAAAATAAATTTATTATGTGTAAATGTAATAAGTAACAACAGAAATAACCCCAAATTTTAATTTAAAAAATACATTAAATAAAGTACTAGAAGTTACAAAGAACTTTTTTTTTAAAGACTCAAATTTCATGCAAGAATTAAACTTCTTCTAAAAACGGTGACTCTGCTTGGTTGCTGAGAAAATTTAAAAATCAAAAATTGTTTTTTGTTTTTAGATAGCAACACTGCCTAAGAAAAAAAATCCAAAAATTTAGCAAAATATAGGGTTTGATCAAAGATAAAGAAACAAGCAAAAGAGAAAATAAAGTGTGCTTCTTCATAAGTGCAAAGAAGAGCTAGGAATTGTGTGAGACTGTACCTTTGGAAAGTGTTTTTTTTTAGCTTAGGGAAAACTGTTTCCCGGAAACAGTTTAAGAAGCCCCAGATTTTGTTGCCGAAAACTGTGCTTTGTGTTTTTGTCTTTGTTTTTGTTGTCTGAAGACGGAGTGAGCGATGTCGGTTGTTGTGTTGTGTTGTGTACTTGTGTTGTGTGTGTGTGGCACTGTGGGTGGTGGGGAGAGGTGGCACATTGAAGTGTATATAAAGTGACGGGTCTGTTAGGGAGAGTTGGGAATTGGCCAGTGGGAGGGTGCCAGGTGTGTGGAATAGAAGGGTCCCACTAATTTAAATTTGAGGTAATATCCAGGTGGTGGGAGATGATTTGATGTCATGAGGGTTAGTTTTCGAATATAGGTGAGAGAGTTAGGATGAGATTTGTGTGGCTGGGTCCCAGTGGCCTGATTTGAGCAAAGCCGATTGGCTGTGCAGTGCAATATTATAAATCGTGTGGCAAGTTGTGCAAATTGTTTACGAGGCAATGAAGAATTGAAAATGAGTTGAGCAATATTATGGAAAAAATATATATATTTCACAACATTTATTTTTCATGATAGTTAAGTTGGCAATTTATTTTTCATGATAGCTAAGTTGGCAATTTATTTTTCATGATAGCTAAGTTGACAAGTTTTTAAAATTGAATCTATTATTGATATCACTTTTTAAATTATTACTAACAACTAATAGTCAAGTGTCAAATATTTTGTTAATAAACTTTCTATAGTAAAATAATAACCAAGTTTTGCAATGCATTACTTTCTCAAAAAAAAAAAAGTTTTGCAATGCATTATGATGGGTGAAAGTTCTTAATGCATTTATGATATTAGGGATACAATTGTTGTTCAAAATGCACTAAAAAAACTCTAGGTGTTGATTGCAATAATTAAGGCAAGAATTTCAATACTATTATGAATGATTTTTTTTAAATTTTTTTTATGGTAAGCTAATACTGAATGAGTAAGAACTCAAACTCATAATCACAACATTTTTTTTAAGAGAAAACACGGATCATCAAGAGTCTTATAAGTTATAACTTTTTTAATGGGTAATTTATGACATTTTTAACAAAAATATTTAAGGTTTAAATCTTCTCTTTTTATTATAATTATTATATTTATGAAAAAGAAAAACAGTAATCTTTTTATTGATGATGACCAAGCATTGCTTACATACATAGTTGGTATTTGGTAATTACACCAAATTCTAAATATAAGCAGTGCTACACTTTATAGTTTTTTTTTTTTTTGGTAAACAATTTAGTTTTTCTTTTTTCTTTCCTTATTATAACAGAAGAAAGAAAATTTGAATCAAATTTCTGCTTTCTAGTTTCTAACAAAGATTGGACAACATTAGTATCACACTTTACATTTGAGGAGGAAGGCATCGAAATTGAAAGCTACCAAAAACAATTACAAAAAGGAAAACAATGAAAAGTATGACAAAAGAAGGTAGAAAAAGTACCTTTATTTAACTTGCCAATAAAAAGGTTGTACCTGTCTTTATGTCAAAAGAAGGTACACTTATTATTATTTAGATTAGGAGTGTGCATGGGTCGGGTTGAGAGAATTTTTTGACCCAACCCACCATGGTGGGTCAAAAAAAATTCAACCCAACCCAACCCATCACATAAATTCAACCCAACCAACCCAACCCACGTGGGTCGGATTGGGTCGGGTTGAACCCATGGGTTTGATAATTTTTTATTTATTATTAAATTGAGTAGAAAAAAAAAAATAAATATTAATATATTAAAAAAACCTAAAGATTAGTATCAATGTAACTCCTTGAAGGCTCAACACTAATGACTAAACAACAATAGTAATTTATTAGAATTTGTGTGAACTAATTAGCTTTTATATAGGATAGGAAAAATTGGTTATTTAAAAAAATTTATTAATTATATAATATATTATATATATATATATATTAAATTAGTATTAGTAGAAGGAATTGAGGAAATGCAAATTATTAAATATATAATATATATTTAAATATATATGTATATATATATATAAAAGTGCCCTACAATTGATTTTTTTTAAAAAAAATTATTAAATATAAAATATTTTTTAAATATATATTAAATATGGGTGGGTCGGGTCGGGTTTGACGGGTTTGTAATTTTATGACCCAAACCCAACCCAACCCACTATAATAATTTTTTTGGTAACCCAACCCAACCCAACCCACCAAGCCTTAAAAACCGACCCAACCCGGTGGATCGGGTCGAATTGAATCGGGTTTGACGGGTTGGTGGGTTTTCTGCACACCCCTAATTTAGATGTTAAACCAATTTTCTATTTTCTTTGTTAACACACCAAACTGTAGCAGTAATTAATTAGTAAATGAGAAAGTACAGTAAAGTTAAGTGCAATACTGCATGCAGTTGACCAGAGAGACAGTAACCAATGACAACAAACTTCGAGTCACCCAAAAATTTTCAGCTAAAGTGACGGGACCTTTCACATTTTTTACTCTTTTTCTTCTTCTTTGGACTTTTTCTTTTTTGAGGAGGGTGCTTGCACTTTGCAGAATGTCATTGAATAAATTTACAATTTTTTTCTTGGTTAATTAATTAATTTTACCTTTTTTAATAATAATAATAATATTATTATTATTATTATTATCTCTATTCAATTTTATTCAATGTAGTCCTCCCATTATTCTCGATTAAAATTGCACAGTTAGTAACCCTTGAAAAAAATTAGAGAACTAAATTAAATAAAAGTAAAATTATAGGACTAGGTTGAATTTTAAATAAAAAGTTAAAGGATGCAATTTGTAATTTAGCTTAAACAAAATGATTTTTTTTCCTCATAATAAAAATAGAATGACTTTCGTAAAAAGAACAAAAAATATAATAACTTTATTAAGGTAAGTGATATTATTATATAGTATGAAATTTTCTTTCTCCTTTTATCTTAGTACGAGTCCCAAAAAGAAGGGGTTTGGTATTTACTATTTATATGATAATATTTCTATCTAGTTCAAAAAATATAAAATAAATTTATAAAATAATTTAAGAGACAATAGTCTTTCTATTTAAAACAAAAGAAGAAGTACATACCCTTTCAAAAAAGCAAAAGCAAAAGTTTAACTTCAAATAGGTTTAAAGCTATTTTCTATTAGTTGATTATATGACGATTAAAGAGACCATTCATGTATAGTTTTAATCATATAACTCATGAATAGTCTTATAAATCGCTACGTTATTGGTTTAAGGAGATTTCTTTAAACTAGTTTGGAATTGAATTTTTTTTTTTTTTAATTACCAAGAATTCTGAGAAAATATATTGTGCTAGCATTATTGTCATTTAAAATATAAGTTCCTTTCGTGAAAAAAAGTTACATAGAGACAAAATAAATAATGATAAAAAGAAATTAAGTAATGTCACACTTTAGATCTTTTTCATCAATAAAGCTACTGTCACAATAAAAATTCACATCTATGAATGCATTCAAATTTAAATTAAAAACAAAAATTCATATCAATTCACAATATCTCCCAATTTGCCAACCACTGCATATGCCCGCCACAACTTGCAATTTAAATTTGTTTTAATGACCTATATGTGAGGTGACAGACAAATAGAGTGTTGTGAACTTGTTGTGGCCCTAATTTTATCATCTGTAGTTTTATTCATATAATTTTTTTTTTTCTATGAACAAAAATGGTAACAGAACACGTAAATGGGAAACAATTACACAATATAAGCAGGGCTTGGGTCCATATATAGAGGGAAGCAATTACCCAATACAAAGGCTTGGATCATCATCAAAAACAGAAATATGGGCTTTGATGTCACCGATAAAGGTCTCTATCAGCTTGGCCCATTTTCTTCAAGAACCACAGTACTAGAGGCCTTGTGAGAGTTAATAGTATATCCGGTAGCCTTCCCAAATTTTCATTTTACCTTTTATCTATCTATTTTTTTAAATACATTTTTCAATAAATTTTTTATTTTTTATCTATCCCATTTAAATATTATTTCTTCATTCTTTTTTTTAACCTTTCTTTATTTGTTTTTTCAATCTTCCTTCAGTGGCTATATTTTTCAAATTCCCAACTACCATATTTTTTAAGTCTCCTAATGGTAATATTTTTAAATTTTTTCTAATGATATTTTTTTAACAAATCTAGCGAAGCACTTGTGGTAGTGATACAGTGGGTTGTAGGTCATTTAATTTTAATTAGAAATGCTATCTTCACAATATTTTTCATAGCAAATCTTTTGTGATAAGTTGTTGCTGGTTCTAATTTGAACTCACCATTGAAATTTTTTTTTCTCACTAATAATAGCCAATAACAACTTCTCATTTAAGATTTATTATGTAAGTATTGTGAAAATATTATAGTACCATTTCTCTATTTTAATTTCTTATTTCTTATTTTATTTTTTCCTTTCTCTTTTTATTTTTTTTCAACCAAACGATTTCTTCTTTTCTTTTCTTTTTTCTTTTTCTTTTTCATCTCTTTTTTCCTCCTCCACACACGTATCCCTATTCCCCACCACTCATTGTTTTCATTTTTCTACCTCTTCTTTCCAAAACCTCCACAGTCCACACCATATGTTCTCTTTGTTTTTATTATTTTTTTTTTATTTTTTTGCCTTCATCTCTAGCACTCTCTCTCTATTAGCCACACACATCACTCTCTCAAATTCTCACACACACAAATGACCAGCAGAGAACAAAGCCGGAGATCGGCGTTCACTTTTTTTTTTTTTTGCTTGTTCTGATTTGATTAGTTTTATATTGTATGAAAAATTAGTGTTATCTCTTTGGCATATAACTTGAATATTTTAATATGTTGTGCTAATTATTTATTTATTTTATTCTTTTGCTAATAAACATTAGCTCTCTTCGTCATGAACAGTAATTTAGAGAGACGGTTGGAGTATCATTCTTCTCACTTCATTGGGGTACATATTAATTAGAGCTTTCATGAGCCAACCAATTTCTAAAGAAACAAATCATATCAAAAAGTACAACAACAAAAAGGGTCAACTGCAACTCTTCTTCTCTATTCCCAAGAGTTTTGTAAAGGAAAGTATAATTTTGATTCATACACTTATACACTTAGATTAGATTAGAGTAAAATTTTTATTTTGTATAAAAAAATGATAAATTTAAGAGAGACACACAATAATATTAATACAAAAAATTATTGAAAAATTAGATGGCTTGCTGATTCTTATTGCTAGTTACAAAAATGACATAAAAAGTTACTTATGGCTTATCCACATCTTCTATCTATAACAACTATAGTTGGTGGACTGATCTAAACAATTTTGCACAAGAAAAGTTTAAGGATATGTTTGATAACAATTTTTGTTTTTTATTTTCAAAATTTTGTTTTTGGTAATATAAAGAAAAAATATTTTTTTTTTGTATTTTTGAAATAAAAAAGATGTTTGGATAGTTGAAAAAAAAAAGTTTTTTAAAGGAAAAAAAATAGAAAATACTAAAATATGTTATTATTAGGATTTAGACTCTAATACTAACTTATTAAATAAGATAGATTTATTAAATTAAATGTGTGTTTTCATTGACTTTTGAAAATTAAAAATTGAAAATAGTTTTTTGCATGTTTTCAGTTTCCTTCACAAATTGAGTTTTGAGAACAATTTTTGTTTTTAATCCATTTTGGGTTACCAAACAAGTTTTTTAGTTTCAAAAATAGAAAATTGTTTTTGAAAACAAAAAATAAGGGGAAAAAACAGTTACTAAACATACCCAACCTCTTAAGATTTTTTTTTTAATTTGCATAGGTATTTTCATTTATACTTGTCGTGAGAACCTGTCTTAGCAAATCCAAGTATTTTGGTTCAAAATATGGGCTGACTTGGACATAAAATTTAGGGTTAAACCAAAGAGACTCCTTGATTTATGGGTCATTATTAAAGAGAACTCCCTTAATTTTCCAAACCTTTATTTATAACTAGTAAGTTTTCCGTGCGATGCACGGATAATGTTATAATGTTTTACGTAAATTTGTTTTTGGAAAATATTATACATATATTATAGCATATTTATTATAAAACTTTGTTAGTAATGAGTTCATCATAAAAAGTAACAATTATAAATTGCTCACATATATCTATTATAATTATTTTGTTCAAGTAATAAGCAATAATGAAAACAACTTGGAGTAATATTGTATAATAAAAGGATATTAATTCATTATATATTACTGATTTTTATTATGTGATGTAATAAAAAGCTTCATTTCGAATTTTTTTTTTCTTCAATGCTTTGTTATTGCAGTATGGTGACGCCTGTTGTCATCATTAGTTTCTCCATCTTCATCATTTGAAATTTAGTCCGTCCATATTTGTTCAATTTTTGAGCTTTCATCATTTTTTCTTTTTGTTGCATCATTTGTGTTAATTACTAATGAATTGGCACCGATAGATTCTTGATTAGATCTTACAAAGTTTGGACTTTGTCCCTAAGATTTTTCATAGGTATCATTTATATTAAATTTCAATGATGTGACAGTTTTTTATAAATTTTTTTATTTTTGTTAATTTTGGAATAGTGCAGCAAAAAGAATTAATATAGCATGTTGAATTGTGTTTTTTTTTTTTTTTTTTTTTTTCCATACCTTTTTATCATTTGAAAGCGCATCAAAAATCTTAGCAACTATGTAATTTTCAAAACCATATTTTAGATTGAATTCATTCAAATGAAGTAGAGAAATCCATTTTTTTCCTAATTTTTTTTTTCAAATCACGTGGGATTCCTTCTCCAATATCAATATTTTTACAATAATTTAAATAAGTTGTATCTTAGTTTAATTTTCAGCAAGATCTCAATCTTGTAGATTTATTTAGAATTTTCTTGGCATTTCAATCAAATATCACAAACTTTGTTTTGTTAGTTGCATTAAAAACTTCAATTTGAATCTTGTATCTGAAGTAGTTTGCAATTATATATATATATAGTAGTTATAGTAAGATAAATATATTATAAATATTTGGAGAGTATTTAGTTAATGTGAGTGCCTCTAACTTTGGGATAGAATGATTTATTTTTGTTTTACATTTTGCACACCAAAATGATCCTACTTATAATTTGACATTCCTTTCACAAAGTACGCACAAAATGTAATACCAACCCATTGTTGTATCAATGTTACTTATTATTGCAATACCCTAGCAATTCACATCTTGCAATGAACTTTGAAATTAATATGTATTATTTTTTTAATGTAAATAATATGATGTATTATTATTTTTTTACATAAATGATGAGTATAATTTGAAATAATTAACAAACCTGTTTCGTAGGATTTCATTCAATGCATTTTATCTTTACTATTGTCTTCATATTATTTAAAGATAAATCCTCCTATGAAATTTTTTTTGCATGTATTTTTGGTATTTCTTGTATAGGATTATGTTTTTGACCATTCCTATCATTGAATTTTTTAAAAGAAAATATTAAGTTAATGGCATTTTGTGAGATAGTATATGCTATTTATTAGACTTTTTTTTGTTATTATAAATTTTAGAAATATGCACTTGTCAATTATTTCAGCAACCTGAGGGATCTCAAGATTTATATATATTTTTGTTGCACTGGTCGATGACAGAGAATTTGTCTGCATAAATTGCATAGAATATTATTAATAGACAAAAGCATATTGAATTGAAATTGGGGAAAAATGAAGAGATATTTCATGAGAATGAGATTTTCTAGAAGTATTATTTATACGTGGGGGAAGAAGAAGAGAGTTTGTAAGAGGGTAAAAGTTTTTGCTTTGATTTACATGTGGAAATGGTCAAACTTGGGTCATAATATGTAAAGTAAGAACTGGGCCTGAGTTTTTTATAAGGTTTGATCTACTTTTAAAAGGTTATCCATTTTATAGTGAATAACTTTTGGTCTAATTGGTCTAATTGTCAAGAACAGTTCATATCAATATAATAGTAAAAATAAGTTACTATGATCTATTGGGTAACAGTAAAAAAAACTTAATAAAAAGAGGTAAAAAATGCTAAATTTATATAATAGTAAAAATAAGTTACTATGATTTATTGGATAACAGGAAAAAAAAAAAAAAAAACTTAATGAAAAAAGGTAAAAAATGTTAAATGCAATAAGTTACTATGATCTATTGGGTAACAGTAAAAAAAAAAAAAAAAAAGAGGTAAAAAATGCTATATTTATACAATAGTAAAAATAAGTTACTATGATTTATTGGGTAACAGTAAAAAAAACTTAATGGAAAAAGTTAAAAAAGATTAAATGCAATATTAGAGTGCCACATGGCAGGACCTCATGCACTCTCACATGAGGTCTCTGCTTTTATATATATATATATATATTGATATGGGTCATATTAAGAAGTGCTCTTAAGACAATGGTTAACAATCTATTTTAGCAAAATTTTAACACTACTTTTATGAGAAATAAAAAAAATCGTCAAAATATTAATTATTATTTTTTCATAAAAATTTTCTTTAAATAAATTGTTAACCAATACTTAATAGCATTCGTTAACATTTCCACATTTCCCTTATAGTATTTATAATAGTATAATTGACCGTTATATTATATTTCTGACTTTTTGACACCCTAGTTAGATGAATAATGACCTCGTGATGTATTTTTGACTTTTTGACACTAGTTAAATGAAAAATGACCATGTGAACATAATGTGAGCCGAAAACAAGTGTACAATAACTAAACTCTCTATCTAACAAATATTTTCACGTGATATTTTTTGTCTGATGAAATGACGATGAAATTTTATACAAAGAGTCATTTCGTTATTTTAAATAGCAAAATTTTTAAGTCGATTTTATAATAGCAAAATTTTTAAATCGATTTTTAACACAAAGAGTGTTTTCTATAACAAGTTATTCAGCAGGGTCTCTTTGGATTTTACCCTTAAATCTACCATAACAACAAAGGGTCCACATTAGCTGGTCTTGAGACTATGTTGGACCTAGAAGTTGGATGAATTTTCGAAATGCTGTCATCAAGAAATTGGAAACACTGTATATTTTTTTTCCCCCACAATTATATAACATACCTCATCTACTTCCTTGGATGTTTCTTCCTAAAAAAGTATAGCATTGAAATTATAAACTACTTAAAGCAATGACAACAACAACCACTTCCAAATTTCTTTATTTTTTTGTCAATAAATGAGGTCCACGTTATTCATGTTTTATAATTCTGTATAGGGCGGGCCACATGATTATGATTATTATGAAATATGAATAATCTCTTATTAATTAAATGATCAATTTATGTACTTTTTTAATTGTCAAAATTTCATGCTTGTGATTTGTGATTGTGACCCATAGTATTGGATAATACATGATAATATGCTTTTGGCACGTGGCTTGTGGTGACTTTAACACACTCATGATCAAATTTAAACATTATATATATGATACAATATAATAATTCATCACTTAAACTTAACCCAAAAGAAGAGCAGCATACAGAAACTGGAATATACGAATCAAATTGTAATCTCACATCCACGTAGATAGAATTTAAAATTCACACTTACTAAAACATGTGATGTACCTTTTGTTATCTCATATATGCATTACCTGGAAGTAGACCCTTTTGATTTTTTGGCATGTTTGTTTGGTATAGTTATTTGGATTGGTTTATTTTCCTTAAAAATAAGTTGGACAAATGCATAACTGTTCCTTCAAAAATATGATCTTTTAAAATGATGTTCATTTTCTTTCAAGATGAAAATAAGATCAACCGAACACTATGATAGATTTATGAATTGTGAAAGAAAGAAAAAAAAAAACATTTATTTTTGTTACAATGTACTACACCCCCCCCCCCCCCCCCTCCCCCTTTTTTTTTTTTTTTTCATTTTCTTTTTGTTAAGGCTTTTGAATATAGACATTCCTCTACTTATCTGCAATGAATCGGTTAAAATTAGCAGTAGGTTTGGAATTTTTGATGTAAACAAAAAAGATAAAAATATGAAAGAATAAAGAGTAATTTTCTTGACCAACCTTACTTTTTTTTTTTTTTTTTTTTTGGGAGAGGAATTGACCAACCTTACCTTGTATTGGGGGTTTTAACTTTTAGGGCCTCATTTTTTTCTTTAGGGGGAGCAATCTCTTTCAATATTGAGCTTTATCCGAAGAATGGTACTCTAGAGTTCATTTTCATTATGATAAGATATAAAGAGTAGTTCTAAGGTTTTTTTTGTCTTTGATTTCAGTTTTGTACTTGTACTCTGAATGGAGCCACTCAAAAATCCTTAGAGAATATTCCGAACTGCAAGCTCAGAGCAGTTCATTCTTTTATCCTTAAGAATATTCCATGTTGCAATATCATGTATGACAAAAGCTAACTTCCAGGTCCACCATGAGTCCATGACACCATTTGATGGAAGTAACAAATTATGGAAAAACTAATAATGCTTGTATAGCATATAATTCTAAATATCAGTTCTCATCATCAAGTAGTGTTGAACTAAAACAATAGCAAGGCTAATCTGGTGGGAAAATGGGATGTTAATTTGTGCCATTTTCCTTCGCCATAAAAGAATAACCATTAATGAAAGCTGTGAACTTTGAGTGGAAAATGGATTTTGCTATTAGTTGAAATGACAGAAACAAAATTTATACAAATCCATATACAAGAGCAATGGGATGGTGATACTATTCACTTCAACACTGAAATTGATCATACCTAATTTTACAAGACTAAGAAAACCTAGTCAATAATGGTTCTTGTACAAGCAAACTGAGCTTATTGCAATAGTATGAGCAGTATACTACACTAACATTCATGCCGCTCTCAAAATTGATTAAATTATGCTTATTGCAGCAATTAACATGAGATTTACTTCTAAGACTTGAACAATCACAAAGATGAGGTACCTCAACAGCTCAACTATTTCTGGAGCTTTCTAATGGAAGAGGCCTCTGAGACTCAGGAAGGTGTTTGGCATACAAATCATGTACCATCCTAATGTAGTCATCAATCTTGTCAGCTGTCCAATCCTTGGTACTTATTGGAGGAAGAAACTTTACGTTTAGAGGTGCAGGTCGAATATGTAAGCTGCCCTTCCTCCATGCTAGATGGGTACCAGTCAGGACCATCGGAACTATTGGGAGCCCTGTTTGCAATGCCAAATGAAAAAATCCCTGTGAGGGCGAAGTGATATGTTAGCAATACGCTTTAATATAGAGCACAACCAAGAAAGTGAGCACATCTATTACATAGCCTAATAATACACATAAATGAAGAAAGAATACACGTAAATGGTCAACAGATCCTTCGTTTATCATTTAGTTATAATCATCATATTATATGGAATTCGCTGCTTTATTTTTGCCTATGGTTATATCAGCAAGAACAACACAACATTTATCATCCAAATAAAGGTAAGCCAAATTTGACATGAAGGTCGTATGTCATCATGTGTTGCATTCCATTATATTAAATGCACTAAATTTTATAAAATGGGAGGTCCTAGTAGCCTTACAACTTTATTTATTACCTAAGTATTTGCTCAATACTCAAGAAAGGCCCAAGTCCAGTGCTTAGTACATTGGCTTGGATACCCCTACGTGACTTCTGCCACTTAAATGTCATGCACAATGTTACCACCAATTCCACTATGTGAATTATATAATAAATGTGAGGAAAATAATGTGATCAAACAAGGGATGAATTAATGCCTTCTTGAAGGGGAGTAATCGTCCATTTTTGGACCTGGTGCCCTCAGGAAAAATGATCAAAGACAGGTTGTTTTTCACCACTGCTCGGGCTGCCTGGGCATGATAAGGATCACAAGTTAGATATACAGGGGAAAAAAATGCATGACAGACAATGTGGGGGAAAAAGGGACACCTCTTTCATGGATTCAATGGCTGCAGTAGGGTTGGAGCGATCTATGCGAAGATGATTTGCCAAGACATAAAGTTGTCCAAATAGGGGATACCATATTATCTGCATCAAACAACTATTAAGTTACTGAAGTTCATCAATCCCTCCCAGAAAGTATGCAAATGTGGTATAGGCACAATGACTATATGCAAAATAAAGATAAACGTACCATAAGGCGACTAGCAAGTAAAATCACCTTTGCATAAATATATAGTTAATCAAGCCAGAGGCACTTGGAGATTACACCATGAAATCAAAATACTTTCCACAGCTTTTAAGGGCACAAATCCATTTTTCACAATGTACTGTCACTGGGAATGGATTTAGTAAGTAAAAGAAAAAGGGGGTGGGGTAGCAACATGCTGCTGTATAACTTACTGCAACTACATAGGCTAATTTTAGGATTTTGGTAGACTTTGGTGTAACCAAGTTTCCTTAGGCCATGTCTCCTACAGCCAATCTTGACTGTCACCAATAGCAATTAAGAAAAACAAAACAGTATAATTGCTTCACTTGCAAAGAATAATCTTCAACCTGATATGACAAACTCATATTTTATATGATACAAAACGGAACTATTTCCAGTTTGTGTTGGGATGGGAAGAAACCATAATTGACGACAACCAGGCCTTGATCAATCAAATATGACAGCAAGAAATGAGTATCTTGAGTGGGATGTAGATATTTACTAAGAGGAACCTTGCTTGTTCACAATTTCACATGAGCAGCTCCATGAAAGGCACATCTAATCTTTACGGTGATACATAAAAATTTTATTTTGAAGGAATTAAAAAAAAAATCAAAATACAGAAAAAAGATCTGCCATGTTTATTCTAAAAAATCAAACATACCTCCTTCTTGGCAATGCCAACTGTGCCTGTGGGAGTCAACCACATTATAAGGAAAACATCCAGAGGAGATGCATGATTACTGATATAAATGGCTCTCTTATTAGAAAATTCAGCACCCTCTATCTTTATAGGATTCCCAAGGATCCATATCTGCGATCAATGTTCTGAAGCATTAATCATCTACTACAAAACCCCTCAAATTCTCCAACTAAATAAACTGCAGAAACTAATATAGGATATGTTGAACAGCAAAATCACTATTGATGAGTACTATTCAAGTATCAGTAAATGCTTGTGGAGTAGTATCAGAATTGAAACCTAGGACGTTATGGTCACATGTTTTCTGGTCACATTCATACTGCATTGTCATATCTTCAAGAATGCAGTACACCGCCCTACTTCACTAGTTCTACATGGTATTGTTCTGTGTACAGTTCTATTTCATTGAACATATCTTTCCTCAATGCAATGTATGATAAAGAGTTTTGAGTTAGGTTAAAAAAATATAGAGTACTTATTACTTAAGAACACATTCACTGTAAGATGCTCCTAAGACAAGTTGTCTTTGAGTCTAGCATGTGAAATGGGAGGTATATATATATTTTCAGTAATAAATGTTGAAGAAAACAATTTGTTTAACTCTCTTTTCATTTTTGGTTTGAAGTCACTATCTTGCCACCCACCTGAGCATTTTCTGTTATTCAAACTGCTACAGCCTAAAATCAATGCCATGCTGTGGTCCATTCCATGATCACTATAATTAATGTTTCGACTTTTCAGCATTCAACAATTTAGAAAAATAGTCTCTCCTTGGGCATCGAGCCACTCATTTATCATGAAATATATGGATAAAATTCTCTTGCAAAATCTGTATGACTATGAATTAAAAGGAATCGTTAACTTATTGCGTGCAATTCATAGATCATTCACCTTGAGGAGAACAGTTTATAAATCTTTACATGGTTGCTAATAAATTCTACATTTGTACATGAAAGGAACATTATTTTAGCCAATGAAATTGGGAAACCAAAAGCTAATGTGGCTAAAACAGCAACCAGATCATGACCACAAAGTCAATGCCAACAACTCTTCTAGTCTTCTGGGGCCGGTGATATTGCAGTGGGAATTAGAAAAGGAGAGAGAGAGAGAGAGAGAGAGAGAGAGAGAGAGAGAGAGCGCAATCATATTAGCCTAATACAACTCTATGGCTCGATTTTTGGGTCTTATGGAAACAAAACAAGGAAAAGCATAATACAAAATCTCCTATCCTTTGCCTCAAGTTTCTCAGCAACCAAACAAATAATAAAAATACCCAATATTGTTCTTCTATACTCCTTATTCCCTAATATGCGCTACTCAACCATTAAGAAACACAGAAAAACTTCAACACCATGGCTATTTACTTCAAAATTTCAGCACAAGCAAACTTAGCATGAACCATAAAATCAAAAGGTACCTTACCATCAATCTACCAGTCACATGTCCCCATATATTCCCCTGCCTAATCCTCTCATAAGGCCATGGTAGAAGCATCAGCATGATCAACGCCCAAACGAATGTCGTAAACATCATCGTTACGAAACATATGAAAATTTTAATCCAAGATATCAACACTGAAGCCCATCCATCACTATCCGCATACAAATCGGTCCTTGGCTTCAACTCCAATTCTTCTTTCACCGAACTTTTCACTGTTTCCTTCACACTAAGACCAGTGCTTGCATTGAAGTAGCTCTCCAATCTTCTAGTCCTCATAAAAGAACTAGTTCCACCGTTCTCCATGTATCAACAATTAAAGTCCTTGCAGGGTCTGATTACAAATGATACAGAGAGCGTACCTGAACAGGACAACAACATAACAGATTGTAAAAACAACAAAATGTGAACTACAATAGAAAACAAACCATTTGGCTGCTAAGAAAGTGGAGAAAAATTGAACCTTGTATTTTCCTTTCGTTTCCCAGAAAACTAAAACCAAGTTTTGAAAAATTAATTGATCCAATAAAGCTGTAGACTTCGTTTTAAAACTATATACTCAATAAATCAAAGATTTTCAAAGTTATGAAGGTAACCAAAAAGCTTCCAAAAGCCGTATCCTAGTCAAACAAACATTGCTTATTCTATATAGAAAGAGAAAATTCAGGAAACATAGCTAGCAAGTACCAAAGCCTTAAACTATACGATAACTATATATTTTTAAACTCTAATAGAAACTGGGTCAATGAGAAAACTGATTGAGAAAAGAAGAACCTTAATAAGATTCCGCTTAGTTGCCAAGGAAGTGAAGGAAAAAATGAAAAGTTTATACTTGAGTTTCCGAGAAGATAGAAAAAAAATAAATAAATGAAACTTCAAAATGAGATAGGTTTTTCTACAACACGCATGGCTTAGCTGAGTTGGGTTGGGTTGGGTTGAGTTTATAGATTACACACGCCATATATATATATATATATATATATATATATACATATATATTTTAAATAATGTTTTCTCGGCAGCCAAACAGACCCAAAAGTTCAAGCTTTTCATGACAGACAAGAAGACCCACTAAACATTCTTACCAAATATGACTTTGGCTTCCCCCTACCTCAGAAAACTCTCGAGGAAGTCTTTGAATTTGTTCACTGAATCCCAGAGTATGAGGGGGAGAATAAGATAGATAAAAAGAGAGAGAGACAGAGAAGCCTAATGGGAAAAGCGTAGTAGCGTACTAGGCAATTTATTGGATGGAATATGGCAGCAAGTAACAGTCTCTGTGTTTGTGGCAAATAGTGAAAAGAACAAACTAATTAAGGCCAAGACCAATACAAAGAAAATGTAGTGGTGGCTCTGAAGTGAGAAAGAGACTAAGAGAGAGAACCAAAATTTGTGTCACAAAATTGTTGGGGTAAATTTATTGGCTCTTTCTTATATAGTAATCAAAACGTGGGTTCCTTCAAAAAAAAAAAAACGTGGGGCTATAGTTGTTGGGTCAGACTGTTGCGTTGTATTTGCTGTTTTGCCATGTTGGGGAGGGAGAACCGGGTCTGAACATGGAGGGAAATTTTTATTGCATACACTCACTTGGACACAGAACACACACTTAAATTTTCCTCTTTTTTTTTTTTCATAAGACCAAAATACTAATTAATTTTTGGTGTGTATACTAAAATTTTCAAGTCAAAATTTTCAACTTCAAGTCATAATTCCTGTACAAAAATAATGAGTGTATATGCTATGAAATATGAACATTGCTCATAACTGTTAGAGAGATATGAGATATATATTAGACATATATATTTCTAACAATAACTGTAAATTCTCATATACAACTAGAAGTGCAAAAAAGTATGATGACACAAAACATAATTTATACTTATAAGTCTTTTTTTTTTTTTAATTTGAGAAAATAATTTATGCTTATAATTCTAGTCACAAAAAAGAAATTATTGAAATTTAGAATTGAACTCGATTGTTGATTGGAGGCCACCTTAGACAGGGTGGTACCTTCCCAAGCAATATGTGTATAAGTAAATAGTATTTCGAATCACCTAAAAAAACAAATTATGCAAATGTTTAAGATCTACAAATACAGAAAAATAGAAAAATAATTATTCATGGGAAAAGAAAGGAAAAAAAAGGTAGGTGAATCTCTCAAAACTTATAAAAACCATATTCTTGTACTTATTTTTCCGTTTTATTTTTTGTTATTCTTTTTAAATTCATGTATGTTGGATCTTGCGCTTGCCATGGAACCTTTTCAATGACCACTTATTATTTATATAAATGTTTATCAATAAACAAACAGCATAATCAATTGATGATTATTTTAGAATCCAGCAACAAAAATGATGATTACTTTAGCATAGGTATATCAACAACGTTTTGCTCTGTTTTGTTTTTTGTTTTTTTTTTTTGGGGGGGGGGGTGGGGGTCATGTTCAAACGTGCTTTATTTGATAAGTCAATTATAGAGTGGGCTAAGTTGCTTTAATCTTATGACCCCATTATAAGTTACTTTTTTGTATTATGGATTTCGATGTTATAATGGTTTATACTGTATATGATTCTTCCAGGTAAATACCAACCTCTTTTTTTTTTTTTTTTTTTTTGATAATTCGATATTTAAAATTGAGTGAGGATATTTGAATCTTAAATTTCTCAATTATAAATACTATGAGATACTGGTTGGACTATAAAAACTTTAGCATATAATTTCATGAAAAATTTTATAAATTTATAAAAAAAGATAATTATTATTTTATTGTTAATAAAAATTGATAAGAACATTAATATCGGTGATACCAAATTACCAAATTGCTATTTTTAACTACCAATATAGCAAAAATAATAATGCATCAATGCAGCTTTTGCTACAAATTTTGGCACTTGAGCACTGCCATTTATGATAGTGCACTACAGTCGATAGGTGAGCAAAATATTAGTATTTTATTTGCTTTTCCATTAAATAATGTTTACTTTACTTTTGTCTCTCTCTTTTTTTTTTTTTTCTGATTCATTTTTCCTCTGTTTTCTCTACACTTCATCAACCGATCCTCTCTTCTTCTTCTTTTCTTTTTCTCACTTCATCAAAACTGATTCATTAAATAATGTTTACTTGCTTCTCGATTATTAAGAATTTTTTTACCCATATATATATAAGAAAGAGTCAAAGATTCTCCCCAGCAGCAATTGTTGACCCGAACAGTTTGTGCACTGTTCATGGGTCTCACAAACTCCACTTTTTATCAACTTTTTCATTAAAAATGGGTCCCACAGCACTATTCACACATTTAAAAATTATTTTGCTACAGTGTTTTCAGTTTTCAGTTTTCAGTTTCAGCAAAATAAGTTCTATCCAAACAGACCCATAAGAAAAGTCAAGACTAAAAAGATTTTCTTATTACATACGATTATTTGAAAATATAACAATTGGAAACAAAGAATAAAAAGAGAATAAAAAAAAAAAATTAAATGAAGGGCTGTTAAAATAGAACTATTAATGTCAAGTGAATTGTAAAGTAAGATATTAAAATAGATAAAATAATTTTTTAAGTTGTTAAAAACTAAAAAATATAACTTCACCAATATAGATGCTCTAAATGATAATCAATAAAAACGAGGAGAATTGAATATATAATTTATTTTACAATAATAACTTATCATCAAATCAGAACAATATGAAGAATATACTTATAATTTTTAGTGATTCCAAAATATACATGTATATGAAATGAAATGTATAGATGAACTCTATTAGTGATCAGGTTGATACACATCTCTTTTTGTGTTGTCTTGGGCATGTTGGCGTTATCAGTTATCACCCTTTCCTACTATACTTTTATTTTTTATTTTGGTAGGTGCACTTATTAGTCACCTACTATGCGTGGGTTTGGATTCACGTTCACAGCCACGTTTTACATTGAAGCGCATTTTCAGTTTTTTTTTTTTCCTAGACGCTCATCTGGCACTGTTTATTGTTCGTAAACAGTGTGTCCCATGCACTTTTTACGGAACCCACACGCTTCTTTTTTCAACCAAATTTTTATTAAAAATAGATCTCACGGTACTATTTATATATTTAAAAATTATTTTACTATATTATTTTTAATTTTTAATTTTCAATTTTTAAGAAAATAAATAGTGTCTAAATAGACATCTGTCTAGTAGAAACATGTGCCATTAAAGTATGTGTTCAAGTGCGAACTGGTGGTTTAGATAAAGGTTCTGTTTGTTACAGTGTACTTCCCAATCAATAATGTGTACTTCCGTACCAAATGGACCTTTTGTTAAACAAAAAGGGGTACATGTCTTTTTCTTCTTCTTTTTTTTTTTGATAGTCAAAAAGGGCTACACGTCAATATAAAGGACACTAAGCTGAATTATGAAGGAAATGGGTATTCATTAACTAGACTATTTTAAATTGCAGCTGACTTCAGCATTGGCTTATGCCAACGGCCAACCACCCAAGAGCAGAAATGGAGATCCTCTTTGTTGAAATTGAATGATGGAGCTACATTAATTAGTTATCCCATTACTTGTTTCAGTCCCCACTCACCCCACAAAGAAATAAAGAGAGATAATGTCGATCACACATTCACGCACCAATATAAAACAATACAAAGAGCTACACTAGCATCCACTACAGTAGAGTTAAAAATTTAGCTATTTGATACTATAAAAAGTTACTTTATTTATTTTACCTACTTACATGTTGTAACAGTGAATCTATTTTAGCTTTTAACACAATAAAATAATATATCTACTGCAATAAAATAATATATTTATTATAATAAACAACAATCACAACCACCGCAACTGCTACCGTTGCCACTGTCGCCGCCTCTACCGACTCTTCCACCGCTGCCCCCACCACTGCAATGATATTTTTTTACCACTTCATTTTTTTTTTTTGGAGAAAATTTACCTCTTCAATTAAATATCCATTTTTTATTTATTATTTTTTATTATCTCTTTCTCTCTCTCCCTCTCTGTCTCTTTCCCTTTCTCTGAACCAAGATGAACCAACAAATGATCAAACTTCCACTCTTTCTTCTCAACTCAGTAAACCCACTACCACCTAAACCCCCACATCGCAACCCAGCCATAGCCACCTCCAAATCGTCGAGACCCACGTCTCGGCCGAGTTACACTGCGCGGTCTGCAAGGAACAATTCCAACTCAGATCCGAGGCTCGCGAAATGCCTTGCCCGGTTTGCCGGCACGAGTTGCCGAGCGAACGAGAGCGAGGCTGAGATTGCGGTTAAGGCGGAGGAGATGGTGGGATTGACAATTTGGAGGTTACCGGGAGGGTTTGTGGGTTGTGCCATAGGTTTGTGATCTTTCTTTCTACTCTAACCGATTTGCCATGGGTTTGTGTTTTGTGGTGGTTGTATGGAATTTGGACCGACGTTGCTTCGATCTTTCTCTCTACTCTATCTCTGTGGGTTTGTGTTTTATGGTGTTTTGTGATGTGGGTTTGGTGGATCAGCGTTGCTAGTGGTCCGATCTGGTGTTTTTCTGGTGGTTGGGTGTCTGATTCGATGGGTTTTATATGGATTTTATGAGCACCACCGCCAGCGAGCTGGCCGATGAAGCAAGGAGATGAGGGATGCCGAAGAGAGAGAAAGAAAGAAAAAAAGAAAATATTATTTTAATTAGAGAAGAAAGAGAAGTTTAATAATATATATATATATATATATATATTTTTTTTTAGCTTCTTGCTACAGTGCACAACCATAAATAGCTGTGCACTGTAGCAAGAAGCTAAAAAATTTTACTTTTAACTCCACTACTGTAATGTGGATTTTTGTATTTTGGTGGAGCTAAAATAGCTATATAGCTATTTAACTCCATTACTGTAAGTGCTCTAAGTACACAAAAAATTTGATAACACTTTCACACCAGTTAAATTAATAATTTTTTATTTAAAACTACTACTGATATCACTTTATATCACTTTTTAACTTTTTTTTTTTTTAAGAGTGAAAACTCGAAATACTTTAAATTAAATTGACTAAATCAGCCTGTAAAACAACTGTAAACTATGGTGGAACATCCTCAATTCATACAAGAAAGTCCGGTATGTCAATTGCATATCTTACCAGACCGTGAGCAAGCCTATTACATTATCTTCTTATATGAGAGTATTGTAATTGAACAAAATCATTTGCTAGTACTTTTGGGTCATTTATCCAAGGTCCTATTGAAGATAGTGCTCCCTGGTTGAATGAGAGCTTGGATAACCTCCATTGAATCACCCTCCAATACTGCTTTAGTGATTCCTAGCTTGGTAGCGAATGATAATGCCGTGACTACTGCTAGTGCTTCGACCTCGGAACTTTTGAAAGCTTGTGGTATTTTCTTGGAGCAGGAAGTTAACACCGAACCTGAGCAATCTCTAATAACCACTCCGATGCCTGATTTATTTTCTCCGCAAAAAATAGCTCCGTCGAAGTTGATCTTCACCATGTACGTTGGAGGTGCTGTCCAGAATCTGCGAGTCCGAGCTGGTCTGTCACTTCGTGCTGACTGTGTAGGTTTGCATGCTGTGAACTCAGCAATCCACTCTTTGGAACATTGGGGAATTTGGTGGAGTGTTGTGGCCGAATGGTTCAAATTTACCTAGTTTCTCTTAGACCAAACTAACCATATCGTCATGGCAAAAAGCTCGACATTCTGTTTTTGTACAATCAACCAAGATAGTAGTTCTTTGAAGCTCAAAAATTGAACTTGTCTCTGATAAGACCACAACTCACTGTGATACCAAACTATATCTATCTCCTTACACAACCAGAGAGCCTGTAAAGGGGTTTCATGAGCTTCATGGCAGCGGTCACAGAGTGGGTCATCAATGATTGTTCTTCGGACTAAACTGCCTTTTGTTGGTGTTAAAAGTAATGCTAAATCAAGTGCATGTCTTCAGTAGCAACAAGTATCTAAGCATGAAACTGGCACTAAATGTCAAGGAGAGTTACAGGGCAGTGTGCATCAGGGAGCAGCTCAGCATGCATCACAGGAGCAGGGAAGCCTGCAATTGAATGCAGTACATTGTGCACCTCAGTATCAGAAGCAAAATAGAGATGCAAGCCTAAGTGGTGAGACTTAGAAGATTTGTTGGAGTCCATTCCTTATCATGATCAGATCATACTCTCTATACAAGGAATGATGCCAAGTTGACTAGTGATTACAAGTGGATGTACACGTGTCATATCTAGGTAGTGCTTAGCTATAACAACTTTTTCCATAAAATCCGGAGAGGTAGTTATTCTGTTTTGTACATAACTGTGTATATAAGGATAGGTAGAGTGATTTTGTATTCATTCATTCCTTTGTATTCATTTTTCAATCAATGAAAAGATAGTTTCTATTTAGAGAGAGTGTTTTTACAGAGTTTCTATTTAGAGAGAGTGTTTTTACAGTTGGCATAGCATTGCGACACGTGGGCCACAACAAGTTTCTGACTTTGTTGGGCACCTGGAGAGACCATAGTTGTTTCCATAGGTGAGTGTCTGGAGTTGAGGGCTGTTGATTGGAGGATAGCTTGACTTCCTCTTTCAAAAACCTATAGCCCGACTTGCATGTGTATCTGCCATCGTTAGAATAGGGCCATATCAAGACATCCTCTGTTGCTAGACGGCCAAGAGAGATTTTTTTAATAATGGCAGCTTCATCACTTGCAAAGATACCATCAATTATCTCTTCATTCCACTACCTTGTGTTTTCATCTATCAACACTGCCACCTTAGCATTTTCCATAGAATAAATAGGATAGGACATTAACTGTGGAGGGTGTTTCCTAGGCAGCCAAGAGTGCTACCGGATTTTTATTGAATCTCCATTTCCCACATGTCATCTAGCACCTCTTTGCAACACCTCCCTGCCTTTGAGTATGCTCCGCCAAGCATATGAGGCTGATCTTGAGTCCTGGGCCTCCATAATGGAACAATTTGGGAAAAACCTTGCTTTGAAGACCTTGTAAAAAAGAGATGACTTGTTGTGTAAAAGGCATCAAGCTTGTTTTGCTAAAAGTGAGTTGTTGTAGAGGGCCAAATCTTGGAAACCCATGCCTCCCACCATCTTTGATTTGGTCATTTTCATCTCATTTTAACTAGTGAATTTTTCTTCGGTCACCTCTTTGTCCCCACTAAAATTTTTTGATCAAGGATTCAATGTCATGACACAAACCCAAGGGGATTTTAAAGCATCCCATAGTGTAGGTGGAAAGAGCTTGAATTATTGATTTGATCAACACCTCCCTCCTTGCTTGTGATAGTAACTTCCCTTCCCAACTTTGGAGTTTTTGCCACACTCTCTCCTTAATGTAGTTAAAGCTTGCCTTTTTTCCTTTTCCCACAAGTGATGGCAGCCCTAAGTATTTTTCATAATGCATAATCTCTTGGACCCCCAAAGCATGCTTGATGCTTGTTTTGATATCCGCATGTGTGCTCTTGCTAAAGAATAGGGCTGTCTTGCTCCTATTCATCTTTTGGCTTGAAACCCTATCATAGGATTCCAATATATGCAATACTTTATCACATTCCTCCATTGTTTCCTTGCAAAACAGAAGACTATCATATGCAAATAACAGATGGAGATATTCATGGATACTCTCTTTTTAACTTGTTACTAACAATTTGCCACAACAACAAATATCAAATTTTGTGTCTCTCTAAACTTTCTCCAATAGGAAATAGACTAATTGCACATCAACCTCATTAACTTTAATAAATAAATAAAATTGTTACTTTAATATAAAAAAAATTGTTACCTTTAAAGATTTATCAGATATTACAAATTTCACTATATAAACCTTACAAAGTAATGTCACTAATCACTAAAAGGTAATTTAAACATTTATTTATTATATTATTGAAATCCATCTATCACATTCATTACAACGTCACTTTTTTTTTATGAACTACTACATCACTTTCTAAATATTTTGTTGTAATATTTGTAATACCTTAATAATTTTCCTTAGTTTTTATCTTTTGCTCCATCATAGGAATTGAAATTAGAGAGCAGAGAAAATTACACCAACCTCCCTTTAATTTTAATTTTGTGATAAAAATAAGAAATTTAATGAAGTTCCTATTTTGTGATCGAATTATCTTATTTTTTTGGACTAACTTGTCCTTAGTTAAGCAATAATGTTCATAATTTGTCCTTAGCTTCTTAATGAAATCCTTGTTTATCCTTTGAACAATCGGTTTCAACTGATTAATCAAAAAGACAAAAACTAGGAATGCTTATAGAGTAACTCAAGAATAAAATGGATACTTCATTTTATTTTTTTATTGTTTATCACAAACCTTAGGAAGGGGGACCATCACTTTTGTAAACTTTTGAGAATAACCATCACTTCTTTATAAGTTACATCTCAAAGAAGGTAAGTGTGACTTTCCTGTTGTGAAACACCGTTCAGGTTAAATATCTCATTGATACCTTCAAATTTAAAATCTCTTAGTTGAAGGTTTTATTTATATTTTTTAATTTATTTTTCTTTGTTGATGAAAATCAAAGCTGAAGTTCATGAACCTTTGTGTAAGCGTATCACTATGAAATTAACATTTTTTTTTTTCTTACAATAAAGTGGGTGAAATTAACATTTGAGGAGTACATGTGATGATGCCGAAAAATCAACAGTAAGTCACACGGTCCTCACGTACTCGAAACAACATCTGTACAACACAAAAAGAGAAGACCTAGTAGAGAGCATTGGTGTGGTGCCGGCCAAATACCTTCCGAAGGTCAAGTTAGAACTTCTCACAACTCTAGAGTGCCAGAGCTAGGGTGAATTATGCGTACCTTGGTTAATGAGGGTATCAGGGCTTTTATAGTAGTAGAATGTTGACATATTTTCCTTGGTTTAGAAGTCTTTTCCTTATAGGAATCCTTTATGAGCGTATTTTGCAGAACCCTTTCCTTGTAGGAGTCTTTCTAAGCGTGGGGCACAAGATATTTCCTTGTATATGCATGCGTGGAGGCCAAGTAAGGTTATGTCAGAACCGTCAGCCTCGTGCATACCCTTAGTGTCGTCAGCTTTCCATCTCCCAAGTTGACCTCGTCAGCTTCAAGCTGTAGATTCCCTTACTGTTGTCACCTGTCAATGGCCACAAGCAAGACCGACGGGTTTATTTGGTACGTCGCTCAATGCCTTTTCCGCCAGCGAGTATTCATATTTGCAATATTATCCATATCAGTTGCCCCCTACTCCATAGCTTCATCACCTTAAGCTAACGGGTTATGGAGTTTGAACTTTATTATTTAATTTTCTTTTGCTCAGGAGAGAGAAAAAATCATGTATGGGCAATTGCCTTGAGTAGCCTTTATTTAATGCTTGGACACGTGGCACAACCCCATTAGCTCCTCTTCTGGACGAGGGCATCGCTTTGTCTTTTGTGCATATTCTCTCTTATATATATCTCGTTTCCTCCTTCATTTTCTCCTATTTCATTCTTGCTGATCATTAGAGAGAACTCGTCACTTCAAGGACCACTCACATCATCATGCTTTCATTGCTTTTATTGAGACCGTCTCTTTTCACGAAACTGTCTACTTTACTTGGTAAGTTACTTTTACTCTTCCTCTTATTTTTATTTACTTTTATCTTAGTTGAATGTGAAAATTTTTAGAGAGGCCGTCAACTTAGGTTTTTAGAATACCTCCGTCACTTGTAGGTAGTCAGATGTTTAGAGAAGCGACGAATGAACAGTCGTCAGTCCACGAAGGAGCGGGCTACGATGAGAAAGGCTTCTCCTGGTCATTAGAGAGGGAAACGTCAGCCCAACCTTTTGACGAGGAAATGGAAAGTTATGGAGAAAAAGATGAGGTAGTAAGTGAGGGCGAGAAAAGAGGATGATGGGGAGGAAGGTAGAGAGAGAGTGACGGGGATGAAAATGACGAGAACGAGGAGGTTATAGAGAGTACCTCAAGGGGCCCAGGAGATGACTGTCCCTTCATTCTTCCTGAAGAATGGACAGTTAATGACTTTTTGCTGACAATGTCGGAAAAGATTTTTAAAAATTTACGCGCCCATTTCCAAATCCCGGACAACATCCCAATCCATCTTCTTGGAAAGTTTGAGAAGTGTTATAAAAGGAAGACCGCGGACGTCAGCATGTACGATGCCATGTTCGCGACAGGATTAAGACTGCCTTTGACGGCACTTCATCATCAATTGGCTAACTTTTTGGGTTTGTCCATCAGCCAGATCGCCCCCGACGCTTGGAGGATATTCATTGGGGCTGAGATTTTGTGGGGTCGTTTAAGTGGAGGGAATCGTCAGCTAACTCTTGACGAGTTCTTCTAGTGTTATCATCCTCAACACATTGTCTCGTCCTAAGAAATTTACCATTTTTTCGCAAGGAAGAAGGAGCTAAGATTGGTGTTTGACATGCCCGATTCCAATAGGAATTGAAAGGGCAGGTACTTTTTTGTTAAGGGGACGAACTTGGTATGTCATCAAGAAGAGTGGGAAACGATGCCCTATGGTTTTGACAACACTTGAGCTTTTGTAAAGGATTCAAGTTGACCCCGTCTACTCTTCTTTTTTCTTCAGTTTACTTGTTTCGTATTTCTAACATCGTCTGCCTTTCTTTTCTTTCAGCTAGTGTTTGTCCACATATTACAGGCAAGCAGGAGGCTTTTATCCGTAGGGTAACAGAGATCCCGTTGGACGAACGGAAGTGTTGGGATCTTATTACACTTGACACTTTGCATGCCTACTGCGGGGGACCCGAGCCAACACAAGAAGCCCATTGACTTAACGCTAATTCCTGTCGGCGTAAGTCACCCACTTTAACCTTTTCTTTCTTTCCGTCGGCTTGACTAAGGCTGTCACTTGTCTTAATCTTTTATTTTCCTTTTTGTAGAAATGGAGGCAGCTAGACTAAGAGTGCAAGTAAGAGCTACTTCCGCACGCAAAAAAGAAGAGGGGAAAGGAAAGGAAAAAGGGGGGGCGTCCTTATTAGCTTCCAAGGCCATCACTAAGGGAGTGGCTAAGAGGAAAGGTGACGGGAAGGATGATCGCCCGTCCAAAAAGGCCTTCGTTGCTCTTGGGGAGAAGCTTCCCATGAAGCCGTCACCTCCCCAACCTAAGTATGGGGCAAGCAAAGGGTTAATGACGACGTCAAGCCCCATCTTTCAGGATTCTGACCTTCGTCTTCTCACTCACAAGGATTATGCCTTGGAGATGGTGGAGTCCATCATCAGGGACAAGGATGTTGACCCTTGTGTTGAGCAAGGGACGGATGAGTTGGGGGCGTCGGGTCTTTTTGACCTTGCTTGGGTATGCTTCTTCCTATGCTTCTTTGTTTATTTATCTTTTATACCTAAAAGCTTACAGAAGTCCTGTTTTGTAAGCGATGGTTTGCATGAAGGTGTTGCAAGATAGGGGCGTCACCAAAGAAGGGGTGATTACCCGCTTACACAAATGCATCAAGAACATGACCGACGATCAAAAACAGTATAAAAAGGCCCTTCGAACCCTTAATCAGGAGGTGAAAGAGTTGAGGGAGAAGTTGGAGGAGGAGGGTCGTCAGAAGAAGAAAGAGCAGAAGGCTAAGGAGACGGCGGAGAAAAAGTTGGCGACCCTCTTAAGCCAAGTAGAGACGGCCAAGGCTGACACCGTGAAGGAATTCAGTGCATCGCAAACATTTGTTGATTCCTGTGCCAAATACTATGGCGACGGGTTTGAGGATTACCTCAAATAGGTTAAATCCGTCTACCCTCACCTGGATTTGTCTAAAGTTTCAATGGATGCCTCCTTGCCGTCGACACCTGCAGACGACGCTACTCTTGAAGAGGACGACGACTTCACTAAATCCAGAGGATGATAGCATCGTTCTTGCTCAGCCTGCTACTGTGGATAAGCCCGTCGTTCTTCTGACCCCGTCGGCCAATACTCTAACTCAAGAAGCTCAAGACCTTCCTCCCAAGGGCGACGAGGTCCCACAAGACCCCCCAGCCTCTTGAACCTTGTTTTTTTGTTTCCTTGTAAATTCAATCTTATTTTAGAACAATGTTTCAATGCCCTTTTGTTTTTCGGGCTCTGTTTGTAAAACACTGCTTTATTTATGGTATGTTATATTCGTTGCTTTTAATATGTGTATGTTCCTTTCTTGCCCTTATGAATTTGTCTATTTTTGACTTGAGAATTTTGTTTTGTCTATTCCGAACTAGCTAATTTGTGGGCCAATAAATTTTTCAATAGACTCGTCCACTTTGTGGGCTAAGAAACTTGTTCCTTTGTGGATTTTAATTTCTTCGTGTGATGTATCTTGTCCAATTGTGGACTTTGTAGTTTTTAACTTACCTTAGGGGATGAACCCGTCATCTCTATTGACTAAGTTATGAACACGTCTGTTTGTGGATTCGTCCACCTAAATTATGGGTTATATAAGGTCATGTTAAGTCGTTCTTGTAAATATTAAGTCAACCATGCCTAATGAAGCCGTCCACTTTAGCGATGAACTCATCCTCTTTCTTGTTTTTACGAACTCGTCTATTGGTGGACTTCACAACATTAGCTCATTCCTGTAGGATGAACTCGTTCGTTCTATGGACCTTAATCCGTCCACTTGTGAACTCGTTCACTTTTATGGACAATTATTAATTCGTTCTTTTAGGATGAATTTGTTTATTTTATGAGCTTACTAATGAACTCATCCACATTATGGATCTAGTAGTAAACTTGTCCACTTTATGGACTAATGAACTCATCCACTGATGAGCTCGTCCACTCTATGGACTTAGCATAAACTCATCCACTTTTATGGACTGACGAACTCGTCCACTTTATGGACTTTGTAATAAATTCGTCCTCTCTGTGGACTTAATGATTTTTCATCCACTTTTATGGACTTTAATGAAATTGTCCACTTTATGGACTTAGTAATAAATTCATCTTTTTTTGTGGACTTAATGATTTTTCATCTTTTTGGGATGAAGTCATCCACTTTATGGACTTAGTAATAAATTCGTCCTTTTGTGGACTTCATGATTTTTCATCCTTCTGGGATGAAGTCGTCCACTTTAAGGACTTTAACAAAGTCGTCCACTTTAATGAAGTCGTCCACTTTATAGACTTTAATAATAAATTCGTCCTTTTTTGTGGACTTTATGATTTTTTGTAGGTAGACACCTTAGCCATTCTTGAATAAACTCCTCTTGTTATGATAAACCATGCATTCGTAGAAAAAGTACTTTTAAAGGAAAAAAGATCTGCCCCTTGGGCTTTAAAAGAGTATTGTAGCAAAAATTAAAGCAAATGGAAAAACTGAGGAGTATAGCCAAAATTAACTAAGGTAAACTAGAAAAAAAGGGTGCTGCTCTCCATGCCATCTTCTCTACTAGTAGTACTTCTGCAGGTGCTCGGTGTTCCATGGATAGTGTAGTTTTCGTTTGTCCAACGCCTCTAGGTGGTAGGTGCCTTTCCTCTGCCATGACGTGATTTGGTAGGGTCCTTCCCAGTTGGGGCCGAGCTTCTCGTGGGTAGAGTCTCTAGCAATGGCCATGACTTTCCTTAGAACAAGATCTCCTACCTGAAAGTCTCGGTGTCGGACTCGGGAATTATAGTGCTTGGCCATGCGGCCCTGGTACCGTGTGAGTCTTTGTTCGACTGTCGCCCTGACTTCGTCAATTAGATCGAGCTGTAGACGCATAGCCTCGTTGTTCTTGCTTTCATTATGATTGTCCACCCTGTATCTTGTGAGTCCGACCTCGACTGGGATGACTACTTCGCTCTTGTATGTTAGCCTAAATGGTGTCTCTCATGTAGGTGTCTTTGCTGTCGTCTTGTATGCCCATAGTATGCTTGGCAGCTCTTCGGGCCATATACCCTTTGCCCCCTCGAGTCGAGTCTTGATAATTTTGAGCAAGGAACGGTTCGTGACTTCTACTTGTCCATTAGCTTGAGGGTGGGCGGGGGAGAAGTAGTGATTTGTGATCCCCAACTGCAAGAAAAAATCCCGGAAGGAGTCGTTGTCGAATTGTTTCCCGTTGTCTGAGACTAAGACTTATGGAGGGCCCACGTTGGCTATTGCTCACGAAGTCTATTCTGACGCTGCCACAAACTCCATACGGTTGTGGCAAAAACAACCACGTTGAAGACAGACCCTTGCTCCAAAACAGCCTCAAAGAGATCCAAGAAAGATTTAAAAACCCTCTGATACAGTTTGGAGAAGCAGAAACTCGATTTCCAAACCGCCTTCGCATGGTCGCATAGCCATAGTACGTGTAAAATTGTTTCTTGGTGTTCTTCACAAAGTCCACTGGGATTTGCTGATGTGCCTTGTTTTGCTTTATAGGTAGCGAGTCCTTTACTGCTCTCCAAATGAAGTGCTTGGCTTTTTAGGGAGTTCTGATCTTCCAAATTCTTTTCCACACATTCCTAACCATCCCACCAAAGGAAGAAGGAGAAGAGTTAAGCACCTCAGATGCAAGCATGTGGTAAGCTGTTTTGACCGTGTAGCTACCATCAGGCGACAAAGGCCACACAAAACAGTTCACTTGGCGTAATTTGCTCATGTAAATCCTCCTTATTGCCTCCACTTCCCAAGGATAAAAGGAGCTCTCCAGCAACTCAATATTCCACTCCATAGTATTAGGATAGAAAAGATCATAGACTTTCTCTACACTTGCATCCAACCTTGGTGAAACTATCTTGCTTCTTCTAGGTTCAGGATGCCATTTATGCTCCCAAATACTAATAGAATGCCCATCCCCAACCCTCCAAATAGCACCTTTTAGAATCACCTCTCTAGATTGTAAGATACTTTTCCACACATAAGACCCATTCGAAGAGATAGGGGCCTCCAAAATGCTACCCTCTAGAAAGTATTTAGCACTTAGGACTTTGTACAATAAAGTATCCCTTTTGTGGTACAACCGCCAAACTTGCTTTGCAAGCATTGCCTTATTAAAATTTTGGATATCTCGAAAGCCCATACCACCAACTGATTTGGATGAACACAAAGTACTCCATTTCACCCAATGAATCTTCTTTGTCTCCCTTTGCCCTCACCAAAACTTCTGGATCATTAACTCAATATCTTTGCATAGGCTTACCGGAAGCTTAAATACACTCATTGAGTATGCCGAAATCGATTGGATAACGGCCTTTATCATAATCTCCTTACCGGCTTGTGAAAGCAACTTTTCTTTCCATCCTTGCATTTTGGACCAAATGCGTTCTTTAGTTTGGGTAAAGCATGCCTTCTTATTCCTTCCTACAAAAGAAGGTAATCCCAAATACTTCTCATAATGTTGAATTGTTAGAAGGCCTATAGACTCCTTAATTGCTTCTTGGGTAGCATCACTTGTGTTTTTGCTGAAAAAAAGAGTAGTCTTTTCCTTATTCACTACTTGACCTGATGCCGCTTCATAGGTGGCTAGGAGTTCTTTTATTTTCTCACATTCTTCCAAGGTGGACCTACAAAATAAGAAGCAGTCATCTGCAAAAAAGAGATGGGTTAACTTCGATCTCCTTCTACAAATTGAGAAGCCATGAATCTCCCCATTATTTGCGACTCTTCTTAGTATAGAGTTTAGCCCTTCTGCACAAAAAATAAATAGATAAGGAGACAAAGGGTCCCATTGTCTAATTCCTTGAGTTGGTGAAATCATTCCTTGTGGCTTCCCATTCACCAAGATGGAATAGGAAACAGTAGTGATGCACTCCATAATTAGCGACACCCAAGATCTATGAAAATCCATCTTCAACAGAATTTTCTCCAAGAAAACCCATTCCACCCTGTCATACACCTTGCTCATGTCAAGCTTTAGAGCCATGAAACTTGTTTTTCCTGTACAACTTGTCTTCATATGATGCAATGATTCATAAGTAATCAAAATTTTATCAATAATCAACCTCTCAGCAATGAAAGCACTTTGAGTTTCTGAGATGATGTTATTTAGCATAGGTTTTAACCTATTTGCAATAACTTTACAGACAATTTTGTAGATCACATTGCATAAACTTATAGGTCTAAACTCTGACACTCTTTCTGGATTTTTTACTTTTGGGATCAAAGCAATAAAAGTATGATTAATTGACTTTAAGATAGATCCAGAATTAAGGCAAGATAACACAGCTTGAGTAATATCCATACCCACATCTGACCAATAAGTTTGATAAAAGAGTGAAGGTATACCATCCAGTCCAGGAGCTTTTAAGGGAGCCATTTCTTTTATGGCACATTCCACTTCTTCTCTTGTGTATGGGCCTGTGAGCTTGGCATTCATCTCCCACGTGACCACCTCTTGGACACCTTCTAAAATGCTCTCTAAATTATGCGTGTTGGATGTTGTGAATAAACCAGCATAAAAGTTAACAAGCACCTGAGAAATCATTCCCTCCTCTGTTTGCCAAACTCCACTATTGTCCCTGAGTCCTTTGATGAAATTCCTTCGTTTTCTTTGAGTGGCTGTTCCATGGAAGAACTTGGTGTTCCTATCTCCACTCTTAATCCATTAAACTCTTAATCCATTGAACTCTAGACCTTTGATGCCACATCTGTTCTTCTTTGTCATATAGCTTGTTTAGTTATGCCTTCAGTGTTACCATTTCCCAATAGTTCCCATCTCTGACCGAATTAGCTTCTGCCTGCCACAAAAGTTCTTCTGTTTCCTTTATCTATTTCTTCACATTACCAAAGTGGTGCTGACTCCACTTTTTCAACTTCTTTTTGCAGTGTTTGAGCTTCACAGCAGCTATAAGCATAGGAGTGCCTTCCGCTTGAGTTGCCCATGCTTTAGCCACCGTGTTGCTGCACCCTGGGTTTGTTGTCCACATCGCTTCGAACCTAAACGGCTTACGCTTCCATTTTTTCCTCTCCCCAATAGGATCAAGGGAAAGTAGCAAAGGTCTGTGATCAAACGGGAAGCAATGAAGGTGTTCAACTCTGCCCGTGGGAAACCGATCTAACCATTCCTAGTTGGCAACACCTCTGTCCAGCCACTCCCATACCAACTCACCCCTTCGTCTTCCATGCCACATAAAGTTCGGTCTTATGTACCCTAAGTCAACGAAACCACCTTCATCTAACACCTCTCGAAAAGACTACATGAGATTATGGGACCGTGGCACCCCTCCACTCTTATCACTCACCTTCAACAGTGCGTTAAAATCACCGAAAACACACCATGGTAGTTTTAGTTTTGAGCATAGCATGCATAACATATCCTACCCTTCACTTCTTCTAGATGTCTCAGGCTCCCCATAGAATCCCGTCAAGCACCATGCATTCTCCGTACGCCCATGCACAATGGTGTCAATGTGATAGTTTGAGAAGCTGTCAACCCATACTACATCTTCATCCCTCCATAACATAGCCAAGCCTCCCCCTCTTCCATAACTAGGAATTGTAAAACACCCATCAAACTTTAACTAACACCGAACCCATTCCATATGTTCTCTATCCGACCATGTCTCCGATAAAAACACAATCACGAGACCTTTTGCTTGCACTAAGTCTACAAGCTCACCAACTGCTCGACAGTTCCATGCTAAAAGAATCATTAGTGTCGACAGGGCTGGGAACCAGTCACCACCGTTGTCATTGTGTTTTCCTTAGCCACCTTCTTCTTACTCACCTCCAATTCACTGTCTTCCTCTTCCCCGCCTCTATGTGTTCTTTTTATTAACAGAGATAAACTTTGCACTATGGGCTCACTAATAATTCTATCTCTGTGGACCCAGCCTCTAGATTTTATTTTTCCTTCATCTTGGGCCGTAACCGCACTTAAGTCCAAGCCCAATGACTTAAGCCCACTTATAGTATGCTTTGTTGACTGCACCGAACCTTCCTTTAAAGTGTTCGCTTCCTGTGAATCCTTAAATCCCTCTACGTGATCATATTTCTTCAACTCATCATTAATGCCCTTTAACTGCTCCTGAAAATCCGCTCCCTACACATTGTTGACCAAATTTGAAACTGTTGAACTGTTCAAATTTGTTTCCATATCTATAGTGGTCCCATTAATGCCCTCTAGATATTGCGAAAACGCATTAATGATAGGGAGGTCACCCATCGAACCAGCAACGGACTCTACTCCCTTTTCTGTATCATCACCTCTGTCTCTCCTCGGCATTGATTCCATCCCCTCGTTGTCTCCATTAAGATCACCACCCTCACTGCATTCATCATCCTCTATCCCCGCCACTCGGATCACTGTTCACCAAGATAGGTTTGGTGTTGAAGCACGTAGCCACACCCCAAACTGCTGGTCCCTTCCTTTCAAAGTACCTCTGCTTTTTTCCCACAGTGGACAATCTTTGTCACCATGCGTCAACTTGCCGCACCAGTAACATATATTAAGTAGCCTCTCATACTTAAAGCTTACCAATCCTTCCTTGCCATTAGCCATTGCAATCTTGCGACCTCAGCAAAGGGGCTTGGATGTATCCACTGCAACCCTAAGCCATATGAAATTGAAGGCATTCCCACACCCTTCCTCAAATGCTCCTGAGTCCACATTACTAGCTTTGAAACAATCTCCTTCGCTATTGCCAATGAAAAGCTTCGTAAGGGTAAGTCATGAATCTGTACCCAGAAGCGAGTCACACTAAAATCCAGCTATCTAATATCTTCATTCAAGTCCATCCTTTTCAAAGCAACCAAATGTTTGTCGAACATCCATGGCTCCCCTAGTAGAACCCTTTCAATATCTGACGCCTCAAGAAAGACAAACAAAACCATGTGATCCCCCATACCCCTAATTTCAAACCCCTTTTTGGTCTTCCATAACAAGGTGAAAGTCTTTGCTATGGCCTCCATGTTCAGAACTCGCATGGTATAAAATATCTTTGCCAACAAGAATTCACCCACTCCTGGTTCCTCTTGGACTACAAACTTATTACCCTCAGATTCCAAGAGAGACAGCTTCTCCCATGAACCTAACAACTTCTCCATCACTCTCCAAAAAAAAAAAACTAGCACTCACTCTCCTCACTACTCACAAAAAGCACGATAAGAATAACTAGAAATAGTCTCCCTCCCGAGTAGGCACTAAAACATTCTACTGAAAGCTAGGGTTTTGGCATGCCGTGCTCTCTTCTAGAGAAATTCGATGAAAGAGAGATTACTACATGTAGTCATAACTTAATGCAACAAGATCTTGGTAAATAATATTGCATACAAGAACAACCCAAAGTGAGAGAGACAGTAAATTAGTAATTATTGACAACTTACTTTTTTCCTCTTTTTTTTTTTTTTTTGGTTGAGTATTGACTTTTATTTTTTTTTAAAGAAACAAACACACACAAGGAAGAGAAAAAGAGCAAAATGTCACACGCAATATAAGATTATAACTGCTGAATAAAATAGGGGTACCTAATAAATTTAGAATTACTAGCATAATACAAATTTACTCCCAAACTTTCACAAGGATTACTTTGAGAGATCAATATATGGATCACTTTGCCACAAAGTGACTGATAAGTGATAATTTCTTTCAAATTGGGGAATCCTTCAAGGATTCGATGGACCACTTAATACGATTTCCCTTGACATTAGATTATCTCTTCTTTTCTTTTTCATGCATTTCTTCAATAACTCTTTTAGGACGATTAAAATATAACTTTGAAAGCTGTTTGTACTTTGCTCAGGTTGGTCCAAAAACCATGCTTGTTTAATACTCTGCATTGTTCGTGCTTGACACCTTGGGTTGGAGGAGGTGTTTGCTAGGGCTTCTAGCACAGTTTGTGTCCAATGCATTAGTGCATTAGACACATTAGAATATGAACATGTGTCCGCATTCTAATGTGTCTAATGAAACTGATGCACTGAATACAAGCTCTTCTTGACTACTTGTATAAATACAATACAAATTTTAAGTTCAATTATCTTAGGTTTCTTATTAATTAAAATATATAATAATATTTACCTATACAACACAAAAAATAGTGTCTTTCTCACATGATAATTAAATTTAATAATGTATTACATTAGTTAATACAACCATATAATTGAATTTAACTAGAATTCAATTACATAATTGTACCTGAATTTTATGGTGGATACAGTCATAATGAATGAAAATTCCACTAATTGCAGCCTATGGCTGTGGACTGAGTGATAGGATCCACGTAGCGATTACAAAAGTGGCCCAACGGATATTTCTTCAAAGAGTCTCCGACCCTTGGCTGCCTTTTGTAAAAGAAATGAATCTGCTGTTAATTTATTCGCATTTGAAAGAAAGCAGCCTTTTCAGCCTCTCAGTGAACTATTTGTCAATTGATTGATAATAATTATTTTAGTGTTATTATAATTCTCAAATATTTAGTCCATGAGCCATTCTATTTCTGCCAATGATGTAAGCCAGTAGTGGTCAGATTTCAAGGCCATTGATGATATTAGATGCAATGCATATTTATATGTGCCGATCTTTTCAACCATTGGTGTCTCATATAATTAAATGCGATATCGTAAAGGATATTCTAGGTTACATCTATGATATACCTATCAATCAGCCATGAAATGGTCTCTGGTACATACATATGACAAACAAACTCATTGTTTGTAACCCATCTTCGGCCGTCCTCTGATGCAAAGTCGTCCACATATCATGCAATTCAAAAATTTTAGAAGTCTCTATTGAGAAATTACTCAATTTTATTATAGGATTACTCCATTCTCCCACGTAAAGAATGTGGGACTCTTGAAAGTGTTCACACCTTTTGTGAAAGTGAAATATTGTGCCCTTATTGTTTCAGTTTTTAACGCTTTTTGAAAAAAATAAAATAAAATGTGCGTTTGGTGAGTTTTTAAAAGTTATTTTTCTAAAAAATTACGTTTTCATTTGTGAAGGAAAAACCCAAATTACGAAAGTAGCAAGGAGCTTCATTGCAAAAAAGCGCCGAAACGCGTTTCATGTTACCGTTGAAAGTTGCACAAATTTCCCAAATAGCCCACTAGTTTTTCTTAAAAACCCAATTTTATCCCTTTGTTTATAACACAATTTTACAAAGGAACCCAATAATGAAATCAGAACAAAAAAAAAAAAAAAAAAAAAACCGATCTGACCCATTTCTATCACATGTCGTTGGTAGTGGGGAAGAGATCAAGCAGTGGTGGGGAGGAGGACAGGGAGAGGTGAAGGCAAAGCAGATCATCAGATGATGGAGGCAATTTTCCTCCCTTGGCAATTTCCCCCTCTCTCTCTATCTTCTTTTGATGAGAATCAAATGGTGTGGTTGTGTGTGACCTTTAAGTTTGTGTGTTTTGATGGGATAGAGGGAAAAAAACTTGTAGACGAAGTGATAAGAGAAAACAGAGAAAGGAAGAAAGAAAATAAAAAAAAATAAAAAAAAGAGAAAGAAAGAGTGCTTTGTGGAATGTTTTGGAGTTTGGAGGAAGTGGTAGGGAAAAAAGAGGAAAGAAGGAAAAAAAAAGAAAAGAGTAAGGGTACGTGTGTGGAGGAGAAAAAAAAAGGGAAAAAAAAGAAGGAAATATGGATGAAAAAAAAAATAAAGAAATAAGGGAAAATAAAATAAAGAATAAGAAATTAAAATTGAGAAATGCTATTACAATATTTTCACAATAAATTTTAAGTGTTAGGTTATTATTAGCTAATATTGATGAGAAAAATATAATTTTTTTAGATAGAGAAAAAAATAATTTTAATAGTACGTTCAAATTAAAATTAGTATCAATTCATCACAAATGATTTGTTGTGAAAGTGTTGTAAAAATATTATGAATGTAGTTTTTAGAAATGAATGAAGAAAAATTGATTTAAGTATTATGAAGTAATTGATTTAAGTATGAAATAAACTTTTTTATATATACATTATCCTTTTTGGTAATTTACCACTCAAACCATCATTTTTATAAGTGCTAGCCAAACACTCAACTTTTTTAAAAAACATTTTTTAACAGCTTTTACCAAACACTTAGTTTTTTCAAAAAGCCCAGTTTCATACCGCACTTTTTAAAATCTCTACTTTTTTCAAAAAACACAATATCAAAAAGCACAAATATCAAAAAGTTAAACTAAACTCACCCATTATCTCTATAATACTTTTATAACAAATCTCAACTGATAGTTTGTATGAATGAGCCAAAAAGTAATTTAAATTGTGAATTCAAATTAGAACCAATAACAATTTACTGCTTATGATTTGTTGTGAAAATGTTATAGACATAATATTTTTCTCCTTGTGAAATGAGAGAACACTTACTGTATGAATCAAAAATTCATCATTTCTCTCGGAATGGTTTAGTGGCTCTCAACAAGAAGACGTTTTCAATTGTTTATTCTATAACAAATTAAACCTTCCAAAATCCTAATTCCCATGAATAGACAAAGTGACAAACTAAGGGGGTTGTGGATGTCGTGGGTTTCAGTTAACTCAATTGATGAAGTTTTTGATAGTTGAATAAAAAATATGGGGTTCAATCTCAACCTACAAAAAAAAATTTGATTGATATCTTGATTTGATGATAACTAATACAATTATTAAAAGTAGACGCCATATGTTAAAACTCTTAAAAAAAAAGGGTTGCCACTCATTAACAAGCCAATAGGACCCTTCAAAAACCAAAAAAATACAAAAAACCAAGAGGGAGCAATTATGCAAGTGTGCAACCTTATTTGGTTGTGATTTTACAGCCATAGTTGTCAAAATGTGAATCGAATCATGAATCGATTTTTAAATTTTTCGTATCGTGTATCGTATCGTGTTGGAAATAAATGAGAGATAATACCTGAATTTTCCTTGGAAATTACACAATTTTATTTTACTAGATAGGCGGCGGAGATGAGGCATGGACTAAGTCACTGTCTTGAGATAAATCGTGCCGTCTACGGTATATCCGATGTAGTTAGACAATTAGTTCTGCACGTTGCCCCCCGGATACAACAGCCCAGTCACCTTTGCTGATTATCCTTGCGAGCTTACACTACTTGTAGGATATAAGCTCTCTATAATACTTTCTTTTCTCAGAAAATTTTGTAAAAGATAAAATGTTTTTGTGAGTAGTAAGAAGCAATAGATGGTAAGTGTTTAAGACAAAAAAAAATTTTTTTGAAAAGTCTACAGCTTTCTAATTCAAAAATAAAAATGTGTGTATTTGAAACTTTTATTTCTTTTCATATATATAGGGCTAGACATGTTGCTTGTCCTTAGCCAAAAAATAAAACATTTGATATCAATTAAATAGTCATAAAGTTATTGAAATTAATATATATAATCAATAGCTTTCTTTATATTTATATATATATATATATATATTATATAAACCGGTCAAAACCTTATGTACGTTGAGAACAAAAAAAGAAAGAATCGTGATGCTATGACATTAAATGTCCCATAAAGTGACTGAATTATTTTATGCTATAATAAGTTACCATATATACACAAGTGTTTACTATTTAGTTAAGGAAAGTAAAAAAAAAAACAAATAGCAATATTTATGCATATTTGAAATTGTATTACATGGTTTGGTTATGACATTAAATGTCCCATAAAGTGGCTGAAGATTAGAAGCCAAACCATGTAATACAATTTCAAATATGCATAAATATTGCTATTTGTTTTTTTTTTTTTTTTACTTTCCTTAACTAAATAGTAAACACTTGTGTATATATGGTAACTTATTATAGCATAAAATAATTCAGTAATAGCTTTACAAAACGTATAGAATGGAAATTATATATATGTAATAAAACCAAATATGCTGGCAATTATGGTATTAATATCACGTTAATGTTCATAAATTTCCTGATTAAGACCATTGACAAAAGCTATTCAAATTTTGAATTATATTTGAATTTCAAAATTTAGCAATCAACGTATTTGATATTAAGGGATAATTGATACACATAAATGAGTATTAAAATAAATATAATATTTTTTATAAATTTATCCAACATATCGTATTGTGTATCATAAGATACACAAACACTTAATAAAATTTATAAAAATTATAAATATACATATATAAAGGTAAATTTATTATAAAATTTGAATATATTCAACTAATGACTAATTTATTCATCACTTATGTAATAATATTTAACAAGCTAACTAAATAAATCAAACTAGCATGTGTTTATAACATACACGTTCAAATTACTTAAATTCAAAAGTGATAATATGTTACAAATGACCCAAAAATAATAATTTATTTTCATCATATTAATTAAATTGCCTAATCAATCCCATCTAAGTCAACGCTATCATCATGTTTATAAATTTGCTAATTTATTTCTTCATTAAAATTTTCTTCATCATTATTCGTTATTAACATTTACTCTCTCTTCTTGTTCTTTTTATTTTAATAATTTTTCTATAATTTTTTTTGGCATTCTAATTTCTTGGACTTATAACAATAATGATAAAAATAAAATAAAATTTAAAATATTAAAGTGAAAGGTAAGTGTGTACAGTGTAGTCCAATTGTAGGAGAGAGGAAAAAAACTTACGAATATGTTATTTTAGTAGGCTAAATTAAGTAAACTAAGAATTTTTTGCTAAAAACAAGTCTAACAACTTGTTAGATTCAAATAAAAGTACAATTTTCAACAAAAAATCTCATTTTAAAGTATTTGTCTATATATCATACGGTACGTATGATTTTACGATACGATTTATACGATACGTATACTGTGTCGTATGATTCATGAGCACTTACGATACGCCGATATGATACGGAACTTTTTCCACACAATACATATCGCGTACCGTACCGTACGATACTAACGAACTATATTTACAACAATAACATCAAATGTTCTAAAGAAAAATTATTTTAACACATCAAAAAGTTATTTCATCTAATCTATCATAGCATTTAACATTACACTATATATCTCATATCTTATTTTAATACGTCGCCCATTAAAATAACCTAAAATAACACCTACCATTTATAAAACACAAAAAAGTAATAAGGAGAGAGAGGAGAGAGAAATATGAGAAAGAAAAGAGAAAATTAGGGTCTGTTTGGCAAGTAAGTTTGAACACACTTTTGAACATTTTAAACAACATTACATACATTTTCACATGTTTTTTCACCCACACGTATATCAAAAACACTCAAACAACATTATTCAAATTCCTCTACCGAACAGGCCCTTGGTAGAGATGAGAAATAAATTATTTAAAAATTTTAGCATATAACTACAGTAGTTCTATTACTTGTAAAAGTACACTAATATGTGTTAAAATGATTTGACATATGACACCTGTGAAAAAGGAAGAAGTATTTTTTGTATTTAGTGTGCCAAATACTTATTCCAATTGCCAACGCCTCTATAAACTCGTAAATTTATGGCCTAGACAAATTGAGCTATAAGTGGTGGGTTGAGTTATTTTGATCTCAAAAAAAAAAAAAAAAAAAAAAAAAGGTGGGCCGAGTTATTATAAGCCTAATCTGAATACTATTCTTTCAAAGAGTCCCAATTGATCCGGGTGATGGGAAACAATAGCCCAGTGGTTCTTAAATGTTATGTATAAAAAAAATAAAAATAAAATAAAATTGAAGTGGCTTCTTAAAAAAAAATTTGTAATAGTGCTTTGCATAGCCGTTTGATCAGGTTAAAAAATACGGTACTCATAATGATCATTAATTACGACACGTGGAACGTGAAATTACCAAAAAGGACCATTACAATGTACGAGAAGATGGTCATGTCACATGTGTCATACTCATACTCTAGAGTGCACTTTTGTTTTGGCGAACATTTCGCATGCTTTCTCTCTCTGCCACCACTTCTTAAAATCTTTCTTCAAATTCTGTGGTGCTTTCCATTTTGGTTTCTACGTCTTTCTCGAGCGTCCAAAAAGAAAACCTGTTCCTCAATAAGCAATAAGGTACTTCCAATCTTCTTAGCCTGTAAAATTTTGTTTTTTCCTGTTTTATTGGGAAATTTTTGTGGATTAGCTTGTGATATGGTAGAACATTTGCCTTGTAATTGGTTGCTGAGAAAATGGTGCAAAAGAAAAGAACACCCAGAATTAAAAGTTTGAGTCTTTTGAGGTCTTGTTATTTTGGCTTCCTAATGTTGAAAAGGTCAATACATATATGCTTATTGATTTGTTAAGGGATAAATATGGATTGTGTAGTATTTTGATTTAGTGGGTCATTGTCTCATTGATAGTATATAAATTATATGAATATTTTTCTTTTTAAACCTGCCTTTAATTTTAATGAGAAATGAAACTTAGCTCTGATGTGAGTGGAGAGAGTTTAAATTTCTTTGGTTATTGTTTTTATGAGCTTGAGCTTTAATTTTCACAATTTATGGGTTTTTTTTTTCCTTGAATTGCTGTTGCTGTTGAAATTTAGGGCGTGGATCAAGTGTGAGGAGGAATGAAGTTTTTGGTTGGTTGAGGAAAGTGGGAATTTGGACTTATTAATTTAGTTGCTACTTTTTGTTCTTGCTAAATTTGTGGTTTAGTCTGATTTTGAGTCAGTTGAAATGAGTGTGGTGGGCTTTGACATCGGAAATGAGAACTGTGTAATAGCTGTGGTGAAGCAGCGTGGTATTGATGTTTTATTGAATGATGAATCGAATCGCGAAACCCCGGCAGTGGTATCTTTTGGGGAGAAGCAAAGGTTTCTGGGGTCTGCTGGTGCTGCTTCTGCTATGATGAACCTGAAGTCCACAGTATCTCAGGTGAAGAGATTGATTGGTAGAAAATTTAAGGAGCCAGATGTTCAAAATGAGCTAAAAATGTTCCCAGTTGAAACTTCAGAAGGCCCAGATGGTGAGATTTTGGTTCATATGAAGTACTTGGGTGCAACCCATACATTTAACCCAGTTCAGATTATGGCAATGCTCTTTTCTCATTTGAAAGAGATAACAGAGAAAAGTTTGGAAATTCCCATTTCAGATTGTGTAATTGGGGTCCCATCATACTTCACAGATTTGCAGAGACATGCATATTTGAATGCTGCAACAATTGCTGGGTTGAAGCCTTTGAGATTGATGCATGACTGCACTGCAACTGCTCTTAATTATGGGATTTACAAAACGGATTTTCCTACTTCGGGCCCAAACTGTGTTGTGTTTATTGACATTGGTCATTGTGATACCCAGGTCTCTATTGCATCATTTGAGGCTGGGCATATGAGGATTTTATCACATACTTTTGACGGAAGCTTGGGAGGGAGAGATTTTGATGAGGTTTTGTTTAGTCATTTTGCTGCACAATTCAAGGAGCAGTACCATATTGATGTGTACTCTAATGTCAAAGCATGCATCAGGCTGCGAGCAGCATGCGAGAAGCTGAAGAAAGTTTTGAGTGCAAATCCAGAGGCACCTCTGACCATTGAGTGTTTGATGGAGGAGAAAGATGTTAAGGGCTTTATCAAGAGAGAAGAATTTGAGAAGCTAGCTTCAGGATTGTTGGAGAGGCTTAGCATTCCTTGTAAAAAAGCCTTTGCTGATGTAGGGTTGCCTGAAAAGATCCATTCTGTTGAGCTTGTTGGCTCAGGATCTAGGATTCCAGCAATTACTAGACTGATAGCTTCTCTATTCAGGAGAGAACCCAGACGGACACTGAATACAAGTGAATGTGTGGCACGTGGATGTGCTCTTCAGTGTGCAATGCTTAGTCCAGTTTTTCGGGTCAGAGAATATGAGGTTTGTATAAATGACTTATCAGTTCTTGGCTACTGATATGTGTTGTGTATTGTCATTATATATCTATTAGAATGCAATATGCCTTTGGCTATTTGAAGTGACTATTTAGTCTCTAAATGACTCAAGTTTATTTTTTAATTTTAGTTTGAAAGAAAAAAAAAGATTAATTTATCAATTAGGCTGAAGTTTGTATTTAAATAATATGTAAGACATATTTTGGTGTTATATGTGGTATACATATAATAGATATGTTTTTTAAGCGCATCAAAGAACATGTTTAGTGATAATGCTTAACATTATATTTAAATAAGTTAGAATAATACTTAAAAAAAAAAAAAGGAGTTAGAACAATCCTCCCCCCTCTAGAACAATCCTCCCCCCTCTCCTCTTCACCCCAAAAACTTCCCCCATATGTCCCTTTTGGCAGATAAAATTAATGGAATGCATGAGTGCCTCTCATAAAGCTCAGAGATCATTGAAAAACTGAAAATATATGTCTAGTCCAATTTCCTAACCAATTAACTTCCCGGCAGGAAAAAAAGCAGCAGCAAAATAGTCCATCAAAGATGCTTTCTATAGTCTTTAGCTCTTTAAATATGATAACATCTAAATTCACTATATATTTACAAAGATACCAATGAAAATAATGTGTGTTACTCTGCATATATATCTACTTTTGGTGGACATTAGACACTTGGTTGCCCTGCATGTTTCGTGTGGGGGGTTGGGGTGGTTGTGGAGGGGACACTTACAAGCAAGTTTAGATTGTCATTTAACAAAGTAATGTTGACTTGGACTCGGTGAAAAGTTCATGAAACAGAAACTTTCGATCATTAGGCCTCCTAGAAAGTTATGTTAATAGGAGTCTTCTGATACTTGATATTTATTTGTGTCTTTAACCACTGATGTACTATGTTGTCCAATGAATGTATGCGACTTTCATCTTGGACTAATTGTAAACAACTAATCTTTTTTGTATCATCTACAAATAATTTTTTTTTCTTCTCTTCATTCTCTTTGGGCATCATTCCCAAAGTCCAAAAATGTTATATCACCTGCTGTATGATTTAACTAAGGCAGAAGTGTATATGTGTGTGTGTGTATATATATATATATTGTTTGGTCTATTCTTGCATATCTTGCGAGTGATTTTTACTGTATGTTATTCTGTAGGTTCAAGATATAATTCCTTTCTCCATAGGATTCTCATCAGAAGAAGGCCCAGTTGGCACAGGATCAAATGGCATACTTTTCCGGAGAGGCCAGCCCATTCCAAGTATTAAACTTCTGACATTTCAACGAAGTAGTACATTCCATTTGGAAGCATTCTATGCGAATCAACAAGAATTGCCTCCTGGTGTGTCATCAAAAATCAGTTGTTTCACGGTATGCGTACTTTGAAGTGTTTTGCTTACATACACTGCTTTTTGAGTTCTATTCCCCCTTTTTTCCTCTCCTTAAATAAAAGCATTATAGAGTTGTTTGAAGCATTTTGCATTATTTTATTTGAGGCTTCATTTGACTTTGGGTGCTTAATGATTGCTATGAATAGGCTTTATTCTCATGGTTGTTTTGTGATGGATGATAAATTGATTGACAAAGGATGATAGTGTCTTTGTTACTGGATAGTGACATGGTGTTTTGTGTTTTCCGCATAAACTTTCTTAAAGGGGTGTATTGAAGATAAGCTGTTGATTGATTCAATTATCTATATACGACCTTTTAGTAGGCTGCAATTAACAAAGCCATTTACGAACATCTCAAGCTCAACCTAATTTGTTTGTGTTCATTTATTAAAGAACTAAGCTAGCTCAAGCACACATTTTAAGCTGGTCCTACAAACAAGCCAAGCCTGGACATACTTGAGCTTTGCTTAGGCTCATGGACAGCTTGCACCAACACAAATATGTAAATATTTTTGAGTTCATGACTATTTATATGTGAGAAGAGCACTTCAGTTTCAACTGAGACAATGGAACTCCGTATCTTTCAAGCATTTGTGTCAATTTATAATGTACCCTTAAATTGTATCTTCTCCGAACAAGTATTTTGAAATTTTAAGTAAACGTTTAAGTTTGCACCGGATATATTTCTGTCTTATCAACCTTCTTCTTTTTGGTAACAGATTGGCCCTTTCAGCATCTCCCATGGTGAAAAGGCAAGGGTTAAAGTTAAAGTTATATTAAACCTGCATGGAATTGTCAGTGTTGAGTCAGCTACGGTTAGTAAGAAGTCTCATTTTCTTGTCACCTCTTTTGAGCTTGTTATTTTCATAGAAATTTTACCACATGGTGTAAATCTTTTTATTTCAGTTGATAGAAGATCATGTAGATGATTCAGTCACAAGGGGCAATACTCATTCAAATATTTCTGGTTCTTCTGATATGGTTGCAAATGGTGTTGAAGATAGTAGCATTACACAGCCAAAATCTTCACATGCTTCTGTAAGTTTGTAGTTGAAATCTTCCCATAACACCCTTGACCATAGTACTAATACAGACTAGAGAAATTGTACTACTTTAAGGAGAATAGAAGTTAAGAATCAATAAAGAGTATTAAATTATAAAATATAGTTGTGGATGCTTTAATGCGCTTTCTTAGAACATTACCTTTTCAATCTAAAAATTGGTTTTGGCATGGAGGAGGTACATGCAGAATAGGTTTTCTTCTCCGGAAAAATTCATATCTTTTCCTGACCATTTTAAATGTTAAAAGCCATGGAGGCAGGGGCAGAGCTAAGAATTTTTGTTTGTGGGGGCCAAGTTGCAACTCTAATATATTTATCAAGACAACCCCCACATACACATATACACGCTTTTTTATTATATACAGACACTTTTTTATTTGATAAGTTATATATATACACACACCCAACAACAACAAAAAGAGCTTAGTAATTTCAATCAAAATTATGTTTGGTGGCGATCTTTCATAAAATAAAATTCATTTTTACTATTTTTATAGTGAAATTCTTAAAAAATTTCATTTTCCATACAAATTATCAAATTTTATACTAAAGTTCGTAAAAAATCTTTCAATTGAACTAATGAAATTTTCAAAAATATGAATGATCCAAAACTTATAGGAAATAAGCTAGGCTTCAAACATATTTGAAGTTATCTTGTTCTAACCCATTATGTGGTAACTAAAGAGACATTTCGTATGTAGTTTTAGTGACATTATTTTTTTAACGAGTTAATGACTTGTTAATTGCCACATAACTGGTTGAAAAAGATATAGATTCAAACATGTTAGTTGCCAAATTTTATCAAGTATTTAACAGATATAAAAACTTATTTTATAATAAAAAATAGAATTGCGAAAAATAATGTTATGTCTTTATAATTATTAGACCAAATTTTTTTTTTAAGAGCATCATTGGACTAAATCAAATATTTGGGGGGGAGGGGCCAACTCTTATTTTTGTAGACTAAAATTTGAAAACATTAAAATAATTATATATATTTAAAAAAATTTCAAAATTTTGGGGGGCCATGGCCCCCCACCCTTACACATAGCTACGCCTCTGCATGGAGGAAATGCAAAGCTAACTCATAGAATGCTCCTCCTGCAGGCTGATGGATTGAGAGAAGATAAAGCGACCAGGAGGCTTGAGATACCAGTTAGCGTAAATACATATGGTGGAATGACTGAGGCTGAGCTCTATGAAGCCCAACAAAAAGAAATTCAGCTGGCCCAACAGGACAGAGCTGTAGAACTAACAAAAGAAAGGAAGAATGCCTTAGAATCTTATGTGTATGAGATGCGGAATAAGGTATAACCTGTGTAATTTTCCTGAGACTTAAATATATGCCTTTGTTTTATGACTCAACCTGGTCAAACAATTAGTCAACATAAGTTTGGTTCTTGTGAACCTGTCTTGACTACGGTACCATCTAGGTTTGCTGAGGAAGTGTTACTACTTAATGCAAATTCTCTGCTATGGTGAACAGATTTTTATAACTAGTGACTGGTATAATTACATTGTTAGATGGTAATTTTATGTAATGCAGCTTATCCCATAAACCCATCGATTTCAACTTTCATTATGTTTACAGGAACTATCTAAATGCATTTGTTGAAGAATCTTCTTGCTTTTGTTTTATTTCAAGATTTTATCTTATAAGACTAGCATTGTCATCCAGAGTAATACTTGTTATTATCTAAAGCAGCAAAACCAATAACTTAAGTTTTCCTAATATGTTTTGTTATAATAATACCCCATTCTAGATCCCAGGTAGTGAAGATTAAAAAATTACCTTCATATCTCTGTTCATGCATTATCAATCTCCTGGCATCACTAACAACAACAATTAAGATAGGTGTTTCAGTTCATACTTCCATCTTTTTCAATATGCTGGATTTTTAAATTATCACTTGTATGTGAATAGCTGTTCAACACATATCGGAGCTTTGCAAGTGATCAGGAGAGAGAGGGCATATCTAGAAGCCTACAACAGACGGAGGAGTGGCTTTATGATGATGGGGATGACGAAACTGAAAATGCTTATACTTCAAAATTAGAGGGTCTAAAGAAGGTTACTTTTACTACTATAAATATATTGGTTTACCTTCATATTTTTCTACTCCTTGCTTGACTCTCTCTCTCTCCCCAACCCCCCCTCCCTTCCTCTCTTTCTCCCCCCCTATAGTTGGTGGATCCAATTGATAATCGTTATAAAGATGAAGAAGCAAGAGCACAAGCTACAAGAGATCTGCTGAAGTCCGTTGTGGATTATAGGATGTCTGTAGATTCGATCCCACCTGAAGATCGAGAAATGGTATGCTATGGAATTGGCAATGATGACTATTATAAATCTGGGAAAAAACTTAGGTATAAATACAATTCCTTGGGTGTTGTACCTTAGGTTCTTCAATTAAATCCAATCATGTGGTTGCATTGACCAATAAATTACATACATGAATTTAGTTGCTTTATGAAAAGATGTGTTACATTGTTTAATTTAGCCACATGGTTGAATTAAATTAGGGGGACCTATACAACACTTAATGAAGTGTACCTAAGATTTACCCATATTTCTGATGCTGTTTTATTATAAATCTGGGACAAAACTTTGGTACAAATACAATTCCTTGGGTGTTGTACCTTAGGTTCCTCAATTAAATCCAATCATATGGTTGCATTGACCAGTAAATTACATACATGAATTTTGTTGCTTTATGAAAAGATGAGTTACATTGTTTAATTTAGCCCCATGGCTGAATTAAATTAGGGGAACCTCAATGGACACAACACTTAAGGAAGTGTACCTAAGATTTACCCATATTTCTGATGCCGTTTTTATAATCATTTCAATATCTTTGACTTTCCATGTTTTCAGATCGTTAATGAGTGCAATAAAGCAGAGCAGTGGCTAAGAGAGAAATCCCAACTACAAGATTCCATGCCCAAGAACACCGACCCAGTATTATGGTCAGCCGATATCAAGAGAAGGAAAGAGGATTTGGACATGTATTACTCTTGTGCCTTCTTTATTTGCACATTGCGAATTTTTACCTTTATTGTTCCACTTGTGTAGGTCAGAAGACACAGAACCTGTTGAATGTGGGAATAGAGGATCAATTTTATCACTAGCCAATTCTATATCTTTTACCAAAATATGAATTTCCAAATTGGCAATCTCATCATGTGTTATATTTATATCTATGGAGTAGATAGGAAAATGATGTAATATAGGGAATGCAATGATCATTCAATGGGGTGTCTTATATTTTATACTGAAAATGGAACAAAAGTTAAAATGCAATTTCTTAGATTCTGTACCTTAGGTTCTAATACAATTATGGAACCTAAGGTATAACACCTCAGGAACTATTCCTTTGTTTTTTTGGAAGCAACTATTCCTTAAGTTTTGCCCTAAAAAATTTGCTTAATTTACATTATTTTCTATATTAATATTCTTATCACTTTTAATCTTTAATTTCTTTCAAGAGTTTAACATTTAAATGTCCTTTCAGGACATGTAAGCATATACTGAGATCAAAGGCTTCTCCTCCAAATCCAGAGGACCAGGGGTCAGACTAGCACAATATTTACAATCAACACATGAATACTATGCTGTGGTGATGCCTCCATACTCCATAGGTTTGAGATTTGAATCTCGTCTACTTTCTGGTAGATTATCCTTTTATTTTTTTTTCTTTCTTTTTCAACTTCTTTTCTCTTTTGTGAATTGTGATATGAGGGAGTAATCCAAGAGAATTGTAGTTAACATCGGCCCCAGTTTTTGCTTGGTTGCCTCGGCCCTAGGCCTTGAACAACAATAATGAAAATAGTTTTCAATTTTTTGCAATTCCGGTTAAATTGGACCTGTCATTGTGGATAATAATTCTTAGTTCAATACTTACAAATTTTGTATAAAAGTTTAATTTAGTCGTTTACTTGTTTTAAAAAGAATATAGAGCTGAAAATGAAACATGCCGTACACCTGCTGCATCTAAAATGTTGTTTCCTTTTGTTCTTAAATCATGCCAAATATTCAGCTCTAATCAAACCAAGGTGCCTTTGTCCAAATTTCTGACCTATCAGGTTAAAACTTTGGTGGCCATTGGCCAGACAGATGTCTATTGAATAGTTTGCTAAACCCTAATAAAAAACACCAAAATATGTTTAGCACGTATAACATTTTCTGCCCGTACAATTTCAAACAGGGCATTGTACTGTTCATCAATGCTAAATATTTTGACATTTAAAACATCTGATGTGGGAGGTTTTTTTGGTGTTTGGTGTGTCAAATGTCAAAATTTTGGCATTTGGTACACTTTATGCTAGTGCTCACCTCACCAATCGCACAAAACAACCCCACAAAGTAGAAATTTTGTTTTCTTCCCTAGGTATCTTTAGATTTTTTCTAGTATTTAGAATTAAACTAATCCAATCATTGATAGATGGAACACCTAGCTCATGGATTTTGATTGGCCACTCATAGACTACACAATTTAAGCCACCGGACATTAGATAAACAAATGCACATTAGTCTTTAGACTCTATACCCCATCACATAGCAAGCACATATCATCTTCAATCTCAAACCTACTCTTGATAATCTGACGAGTTGGAATAGCATTCAATGTAATTTTCCACAGAAATTTTTTTGACATTTAAGTTTCACAACCGATTTCGATCTACTCTCTCAAGCGGGCTAACATAATTTTAAAAGAGAAATTTATCGGCTCTAAATGCTGATTTGGTTGTGAAATTACCATCGGAATTCCAATCCAAGTGCAAATATTTTTTCACTTCAAAGGAAGATTGATCCTCCCACTCGGGGGTAGTAGATATACTATTAAAGGAAGATTGATCTTCATGTAATATCCTTCAAAAAAAAAAAAAAAAAAAATGTCTTCATGTAAGGCTTTGAGACCTGAGTAACATTGCTGGTAGACAATTTGAACATTTTTTTTTGGGCAAAAGTGCGACTTTCGGTTGCAAAATAAGATGTCTACAATATACATTTTAAATTTATTATCATAAGATGGATGTTTTTTAAAGCATATGATTAAGCATAATTAAATATCTACATTATGTCTTAGCCCATGAAGACAAACAAACATGATCTTATTAAAAGGTCCTAACTCTTAATTAAGTATTGTTTTAGTGTAAAATCCTTCCTTTTAAAAAAAAAAAAAAAAAAATTATAGGTGGATTTGGATTGGAAGGTGCTGCATGAGGGTGTACTGAGTCCTATATCAGGTATTTACTATGTTGATTTGACATCTATAAAAGATGACAAGTAATTTTAATTATAACTTGACTAATTCTTTTAAGATATAAGACACAAATGTAACTATTGCTTTCTTGGGTTGTAATTGATGGTATCAAAGCCATCCTTGGATTTAAAGGTGTTACAAGAGCATGTTCTAAGTTCCATTTAGTGTTTTTTAGGTCAATCTAGCTTATATGCGAGTGAAGGATTTAATTTGTGAAGGGAAATAGAAATACTACACTTTAGGACTTTCTACAAAAAAAAAAATTATGGTCTATTTGGATTGAGGGAGGGGGAGTAGAGTAGAGTAGATTTAGCACAAAATTAGCTTATTTTTAGTTAACACTACTCTACTCCACTCCACTCTCCCTCCTTCCCCCTCCATCCAAACAGGCCATTAGGAATTCATGGCTAGAACCACACACAATGCAAGTCAACAAAGTAACCTGATAGTAGAGTTGCCTCAAAAGTCATAAGAGGTTACAACACAACATTGATGGCCTGTTTGGAAGTTTAGGGAGAGAGGAGAGGGGAGGGGAGTAGAGGGAAGGAGAGTAGTGGAGAGGAGAGTAGAGGGGAATGATTCCCCTTTACCTTGTTTGGATGTTTTTAAAATTAGCAAAGGGGAAGAGAGTAATTAGCCCTTCCTCATGTTTGGATGTTTTAAAAATTAGGATAGAGATGAGAAAAAATAATTTAAATAGACAAATTTACCCCTATTTGAAAATGGACATGCCACACCAAAAAAAAAAAAAAAAAAAGACTTGCAAAATTAGTTTATAATTAATTTATCAGTTTTATAAAGTCTTGAACTTGATTATCATTGTTCAAATCTTGGAATATGTTAGTGAATTTTTTTTTTTTTTTTTTTTGGTGAAGCATAAATAAAATTAAAAAAAAAAAATGGCTACTACTCCTTAAATTTTGCGAAAATCGTTCCTCTTGACCGTTGAGAAAATAAAAATAAATAAAAACTTTGTGAAACCCATAACAGAAAGCATATTTTTTTGTATATACTTTCCACAAAAGTATCAACATGTATATCCTTTTCCTGCAACTTCTCAGCAACTAAACAGGACATAAGTTTCTTTCTTATAAATACTGAAACAAAAAAAGTCGGGATTTTGACCGTTGGTATAGAAGTTATCGATCAGGTAGTGAGGAGAGTCAGTGGAGGAGTTCTCATAGCTCATGAACTGAGACTCAGAGGACCTCAGCATTTCCATCGGAGACGGTGAGAAAGACAACCAGTTCGTTGAAGGACCCATTATTTCTTTTTGCTTTTATAATCTTTTTTTTTTTTTTTTTTTGCTTTCTATTTGGTTTCTCTTAAATCTGCAGCACAAGCAAGCACAAAACATTGATTAATCTCAGGTCTTTTTTTCTCATTCAACTTAAATTTTCTTAGGAAACAAACAAAGAATAATCTGTGTGTAATTTTGTTAATTTAGAAAGGGTAAATTAGAGAATTTACTTGGACAATAATTTATCTACTCTACTCTCCCTTCAAATCTCTCCAATTTAGGGGAATTAAAAATGAGGGGTTAGAGGTGATTGAAACCCCTCCAAACCCCTCTCCCTCATTCTTTAAAAAACTTCCAAACAAGGTAATTAGATTACTCTCCCTCCCTCTACTCTACTCTCCCTCCTTTTTTAAACATCCAAACATGCCATGAACGTGGGACACATATATGACAAGATGACGAAGACAAAAAATGAAAAAAAGAACACGTGGTGGTAGAGACTGGGAATAATTATCAAGTCATTAAGTATAAATTAATAGAGGCCTCAATCAACAATTAGGGACACCACAAACCAGACGAATAAACTAGAGAACTTATTTAGAGCAGAGTACATAACAGTGACCATAGAATAGGAATTAGACTCTTAGACTTTTATGCATCTAAGGAGATCTTCATCATATGCTTGTAAGTTTATGTCTCAAATACTTGTATTGTGAATATTTAAGTTTAATGTGATTTGTACATGTTTGTGACAATTTGATCTATATGAACTTCCATTTTGATCCAATATAGTGTTATTAGGATTGAATCAATTGAATTCTTGTGATATGACTTTATTTAAGAAGATCTGCTTAATTTAAAGTCAATCGGGATGATTTACTTGGAGCTCTATGATTCCAAGATGAAGCAAACTTCTTCCCCACCCCCCCCCCCCCCCCAAAATAATAATAATAATAAAAAGTCCTATTAAGTTAGGCAAACCCTAGTCTTCGAGGTTGGATAATACTTTGAGCTAGTAGAAATATTTTGAGTGCCATATCAAGGTAGCATCAATATCATTTCGAGTAACCTAAAATGGTAATTAACAAACCAAGATTAATCTAAAATTGGTTATAGTTCAAAGAAGGCCATTACAATTTGTATGTTTATGTATGCAAAATGGTCATACAAAAAATGTGACACCCCCCCCCCCCAAAAAAAAAAAAAATTAATTGCTAACTAAACCAAGAATATTATTAGATAGAGAGCTTCTTTAATATATGTATGTGTGTTTAGAGGTTTGGAAATGTATAATGGTTTTTAGATTGTATAAAATTTTGATTTTTAGGGTTGTATCCTTGCACGAGAGTAATCTATATATATATATATATATATGCAAAATTGAAAGAAAATTCAATTAGATTTTAAATTTCAATTAGGTCTAATTTTACTCCACATGTCCCATCGTTTGTGTGTGATTTCTAGGATGGATTGCAGTGATTGGTATTGTGCTATTTTGAATTAAAATCGAAATCTTTTGCTCAAGAGATTTAGTGCTCGTTTGGATAGCACTTATTAGTGCTGTGTCTGCGTTTCCTCAGTTTTTTTTTTTTTTTTTTTCCATTTTCAGCCGCAATGATTGACCTTTTCTTCTATGAACAGTGCACTTGTGCACTGTTCACGGGTCTCACAAACTCTACTTTTTATCAACTTTTTCATTAAAAATGAGTTCTACAGTACTATTCACACATTTAAAAATTATTTTACTACAATATTTTCAGTTTTCAATTTTCAATTTCAGCAAAATAACTTCTATCCAAACAGACCCTTAATTTATTTATTTTGGTAGAAAGGGGAATTTATTTAAACATTAAAGAGCAAATACATCAAGCATGTTCATTAGACACCTGAAAGTGGTGTCTAGTTACAAAAGGCACCATAGGGCACTCTTTAGGAGTACCTATCTACAAAAAGTCCCTAGTTTATCGAAGTGATACAAAAGATGGATAATGAGATCGAATAGATTTCCAGATGGCTTCTTTGCTCCCCCTCCTCTTTTTAAAAGCTTGTCTGCAACTCCATTTGCTTCATGATGTAGACGGACCGTCCGTTCTTTATTTAATCGCCTAAAGCTCCACTACATTGTTTGTATTTACACCTATAAATTACCAATCTATTTAACATTCAAAACTATGTTACTTATGTTGATCAACCATATTATTTGAGAATCTATATAATATGAAAAACCTCATTGGAGATTTTTTTTTTTTTTTTTTTTTTTTTTTTTTTTTTTTTTTTTTTTTTTTTTTTTTTTTTTTTTGCTAGAAAGGCTAGAGATGCCAAACCCAAGGTAAATTGTTTAGCAAGTCTCGCCAGAAATCAATTTTATTTGAGTTGTTCTAATTTGTAATTTGTAATTTTTTTATTTTATAGAGTTTTAACTTATGGTGTCCGTTTCTATGATTTTTGCTATTTATCATCAAACCAAACCATCAATTGATTTTTGGTGTGGCAGAGATTGAACCCAAAATCTCCTAAAAACTATTAGAAACTATAAATCTCTTATAATTTATAGTCTTGTTTTCATAAAAATTGCCAAAAACTATGATATAAAATATAAAATATGATTTAATTTGCACCCTTCAAGCAATTAAAGCGTCAATCTTAAGTTAATCCCAAAACAAGTGTCCATCTTAACAGGTTAATATATAGATGGCTTGTAAATGAGTTTCCAATTAAAAAAAAAAAAAAAAAAAACCCGTAGGGTAATACAAATACCATATTTTTGGCCAAAAATTGAGGATTTCATGTTTGGAAGCCTAGAACTACTAGCATTATAATTTATAAGTTGTGGTTATGGGTTCTAGCTAGTTCAACTAGTGGTAAAATCTCTAATGGCATGAATAAAATATTTGAGGTTCAATCCCTACCTACACCAAAACTGATTGGTGTCTTGATTTGATGATAAAAAGCTATCATAAAAAATGAACATCATAAGTTATAAAACCCTCTAAAAAAAAGTTGTGGTCATAAGATATGATGATTGATGGATGCAATTAATTACCAAAAAAAAAAAAAAAAATTTAATTAAAGAGAAATGTTAATAGATGCCTTCAGGGCAAATTGATAACAAATTATTTTAAGAAAATTTTTATGAGAAAGTTTCTATTTCCCATAAAAAACAACATCAAAACTTTTTTCAAAATAGATTGTGAACCGTTGTCTTAAAAGCATCTGTTAACATATTCCAAAATTAAATCTAAAACTCCTAAAATAATTTTCTCGAGAATATTGAATACATTCAGGAGTTTGATTCTTCATGCTTGAATAAAGTTACGTTTAACGTGGAATTCCCTTTTTTTTGCAGGAAACAAACATTATGCCCTTATTAGGCCTTTGAATCATGGATTTGAACTAACATGCATCCCCATAAAATTAAGTGAGAGAAGAATTATGGGTATTATTAGTAGACGAATAAGGAGTATGATGATCTTGATCATGTTTGTGTTAGCCTATATAGTGCAAGCTAAACATCCTCCAAAACCTTCTCTTTATGAGTGTTTCCCACCTCTTGGCCTTTTTCTCCTGCTATGCGAACAAAATTTAGGCTGCTTTGGCAGAGTGCCAGGCACTGTTGGAAGCAGCTTTTATACAAACGTCATGAATTGAATACAGGAGTGTGATTTATACAAAGAACCAATATTTTCCTACATTAATAAATTTCCAATTTTCTATCATCCTTACAATTTTAACTTTCCAACTGTCTTCTCTTTCACAGGTTGGACACCTATGATATGAAATTCTTCACTCTATTTGACGAAATGCCTGAACCAAAGTGTCTCTATTTGTTTGACAAAACCCTTACTTTTTTCTTGCCATTTATTTTTTCAGACGTGATGCGATGGTATTTTATTTAGTTAGTTTCAAAACATAATCTGAACCATTAATTTGATCATACAATAATCTAAACCATGATTGCAGAAACACAACTATAAACTCAGCTTTATTGACTCAAGCTATTTGTTTCTGATGTGATGTTATGTTATCATGCTTTGTCCAATTTTATTTATTAATAATGCTTAAGTCAAAATATTGACATTGACTAATACAACAAATTTGAGGACTATGTCATATACCTATCTATGCTAGACCATTATAGGATCTGTTGGTGACTGAAGCTCTATGTCATTGTTGTATAAATGTTTTTAGAAGCATTCCTTCAGTTCATGGAGGGCTAATTGTTAATGTGATTTGACCACTAGTCATATATGTGTAGGGAGACTCTTTGGATTTGAAGCTGATCATTGTGAACTACATTAAACATTTGGTGGGAGTGTGAGATAATGATGTTTGTTTGTCATGTCTATAGTGGTAGTGGGGTTTGTATGACGAGCATTACATGATTTATTTATTTTTAGTTATTTATATTTATTTTTCTTGGAGTTAAGTTGACTAGATTTTGAAGTCTGGTTTTATCAAATATTGTATAATAAGAAAGTAAAATTTACTAGATGTATACTATGGCTCTTATATTGTACAGGTAATTATATTAATTGTAGGGATAGACCTTAAAGCAACCCAATCAGCTCAGACTTGCTTGAAGTTTCTCTAACTCTTCTCTGTTGATTGACAAAGATGTGAGCAGGACAAAGATCGACAGTTGGACTATTTACCAATGGAACATCTAAGTTTTTGAGGTTCTTTGCCATTGATGAATGGTTATGGGACCATTTTCAGTAGCATCTTTGTCTTGCCGGAGAAAGTTGCGTATAAAGGTATGATTCAAGTACTGGGTTGTAGTATGGCCTAAGGCTTTTTGTACTTAGAACTGAGCTCCAAAATTTCTCCATTGTGTTCAATATTTGCAAATATATATAAGAGAGGAAAAAAAAAAGGGGGGGAAAGAGCTCTACCTACAATGTTTTTTGTTTGATCAACTTTTGTTTTTTATGGAGCCAAAATGGTTCGTTTGGCTAAAGTGTGAGACAAAATAAAGAGAAAAAGAAGGCAGGGAGAAAGAGAGTGACAATGCGAGAGAGTTCTAGAAGAATGAGAAGGATATAAATCTTATGATGATACAAAAGAGTTGAATTTTGGGATGGTATAGCTATGTTTTGAGAGGGACATTGGCCAAAGGTCAAGATTTTGGTGGTTTGAGAGAAAGGATTGTGTTTTGTGTTTCAAATTGTAGCTTTTGCTTTTGTGCTTTGTTGGCCAATGGCAGGTTAGAGCCCTTTGTGGGAGAAGGCTTGGTTGTGGGCAATGAGGTTGGTTTTGGAAAACTTGTGCTTAATTTTGTTGTTGTTTAATGTTTTCATTTGCTTATTCATTAGTAGCTTAGGATAAAGATTGTAAATTTAAATTTAGAAGTATAAGTTTGATTGATAACTAAGGGTTCAATCACGTAACATTGCACGTACAAGAACTATATAAATGTGAATCTTAGGAAATTGTAAAGGATTGCAATATATAACTGTGTGATTTGCATATATTTAGCAGTAAGTGATATTGGTAGAATGAAATCCTCCAATAAACCAAGTACGTGCCTTGCACGTGTTGCCATTACTAGTGTTATAAAATATAAAAAGAAAGGACACAAGGCTACTAGGCATTTATTAGGTTTCACAAGGCTACAAGGCTACTATCCAGCACACAATCAAAGGATTTCAAATTTCTTCAAGATCGCCTCGAAGCTCGACTGTTCGGTTGGAGAAGCAAATGTTTATCATGGGCGGGTAGGTGCACTCTTATCAATTCAGTGGCCCAAACCCTTCCAACATATGCCATGTCTATATTCAATATCCCCTCCAAAATTTGTGATAGTCTCAATGTAGCTTCGAGGAGATTATGGTGGAAATCAAAAGCTCAAGATGGTAGATTCCTTACCTTGAAGGCTTGGGATAAGCTCTGCCTACCAAAAGGTAAAGGCGGTCTTGGCTTCAATAAAGCCAAAGACACTAATAGAGCACTTTTAGCAAAGCTAGCTTGGATGGTCGCCTCCAAAAGGGATAGCTTATGCATGATGATTTTAAGAGCCAAATATAAAGTTAGACATGACTGGTTATACAAAGAACCAGCAAAAGTAGCATCACCTATCTAGAAAGCTATTGAGGGAGTAAAAAACATCATTGTCGGAGGTTCCTGTTATCTCATCAGAAATGGAGCTAATATAAGTGTTTGGCATGACCCATGGGTGCCATGGATTAATGGTTTCAAGCCTCTGCCCAAGCATGGTAATGTAGAACAGACCCCCCTTATGGTCTCTCAGCTCATTGACCAAGAATCCTTTGCTTGGAAAACCAACATCATTATGGACTTGTTTGACCCCGAATCTACCAAGGCCATACTCTCCATACACCTTTCCACCACCTCTAGACCAGACAAGCTTATTTGGCTACAAAACCCCAACGAAAAGTTCTTTGTAAAATCGGCATACCAACTCATAACCCAAATTCCGCCACCCCCACCCCCCAAACAGAAGTCAATTAGAAGAAACTGTGGAGGCTCAGGTTGCCAGAGAGAGTCAAAATGTTTATTTGGAGGATTGGCACTAACTCCTTACCAACAAAGGACAATCTGCTCAAAAGAATCAATATTAATGACCCCTCTTGTCTCCTTTGTGGTTTCGAAGTGGAGACTTGTTGCCATCTATTCTTTGGATGCCCAGTTGCCAAAGCAATTTGGCACTCTAGCTGTTGGGGTTTCAAGGCTGATAAGCACCATATGTCTGCATGCATGGACATCATCAAGCTAATTTTGGACCCTTCTCAAGCTTTATGCCCTTTTGAAGACCAATGACTCATTCCCCTTAACATGGCTTTAGTTCTTGATGAAATCTGGCATCTTAGAAACCAAGTTTCTTTTCAGGAGGGACAGGTTGACATTCCAAACTCCATCAAGAGGATAAACTTCAAGTTCCTTGAATTTTCAACCTTGTTGGAATCAGAAAAGCCCTCTGCTACACCGGTGGTATTTAGATGGGAGCCCCCTCCTCCAGGATGGATAAAGCTTAATGTTGATGCAGCTGTAGCTGAGTCTTCTTCTGCCCTCGTAGTTGTTGCTAGAGATGACAAGGGCATAGTATCCAAAGCCTGGTCCAAGACCCACCATCCTTGTCCTCCTATTGTAGCTGAAGCCAATGCAATATTGTGGGCTGCCTAGCTAGCAATCCAAGAAAGATGGTCACATATCATTATTGAAGGAGATGCAAAGCAATGTTTTGACCCCCTATCCTCTGAAGATGTTATTCCAGACTGGTCTATTGCTAATATAGTTTGTAGTATTTTAAATCTTAAAGTAGATTTTGTTCAGTGTTGTTTTCATTGGGTTAAAAGGGAGAGTAATTCTGCAGCCCATGTCACAGCAAAATTATCTCTTGCTTCTAGTGAGTCACTTTGTTTTAATAAGGATAATCTCCCTAGAGTTGTCCACTCTGCCTGTTTGGGAGATTGTCTCTCTGCACTTTCAGTTTGAATAAAAATTGAAGTTAAAAAAAAAAAAAAAAAAACCAACAGTGGGGTGTGGGGCAAACGGACTCTAAAGGGGTTATTGCAAGATTTCAAAGGATAGAAAATACAAACTAACAATGGACTTGGGCTAAAATTTTTCAGGGGGCCAATCATTTAGAATCCCAACTTCTACATTCAATATACCATTTCAAAGGGGTTTCAATAGTTTTGGGGGACAGGGGTATGTCCCCTCCAATGTTATATGTGCCTCTGTTCTTGCTTATATGTGATTATAGGATATGCAAGATTTAAATTAGGGAATGTAAAAATATTTTTAAGGGTAAATTAAATTAGTAAAGAAATATATATATATATATATATATATATATATATATATATGGACTCTCGAGCAAAATATAGAGCCACCTTGCTCCCTCACTTTCTTGAAACTCTCATCTCATATTGTTCTCCCATACCCTACTAACAACACCAACATCATATCCTCTGTACATCTCTTATGCCATGTTATGATCCTAATGTCCCACGTGGATTAAGTGTAAGCTCAAACATGTGTTTATAAGCTCTTGAGCACCCTCCCCTTACAAGCTGATTTTCAAGGGTGAGTTCTACCCATAGATTCCTAATATTTGGTATTAGAACTAACCACCACCCCGAGTAATCGGGTGTAGCTCATTGAGTATGAGATTAAATGAGTTCTGACTTTGTAGTTGGATCTCGAAGGGGGGTAACCTAGAGGCTAGATTAAAAATACTGATAGTTGAGTGGAGCTACCAAAAAGAGAAAGGGCTACCATTGGGTTAGTGTCGCTAGAGTGAGCCACCGTGGTTGTCGGCTATGAAGCGTGGTTGTAACGCCCCAAAATCATAGGCAATAAAAGTTTATTTAATCTGAATAATCCACAAAAAATATTAAATAAAAGAAACTAGCAACCTTGAATCTGATTACAAAAGTCAGAGCTCTAATTCACCAAATACAAAATATCCTCAAAATAATTTTCCAATACAAAGTTTAATGCCATAAAATAATAATAAAATCCTTAATTCCACAAAAATAGTTTGTAACTTCTGTCTCCCAAAAATCTCTACTCCAGTAATTCACCTAATGTATCTGTAATGGGAAAATAAAGGGGGGTGAGATAACTCAATAAGTGGAATTCACTAACATTGGGGTGTGGGAACACACCTTTCAAATAGATAATTCTTTCAACAGATTCACAACTTATAATTCACCAATATTTTGTCATCAATTATTTCATGTAAAAGAAAATAATATCTCTATATTGTGAGCCATCATATTATATATATATTGATACCATCACATAACAATTCCCTAGGCTTTTCTCGTGGTCAACGTTTACACCCCGTTGACAGGGTTGTGCTATCCCCTTTTTGGGACTGGAACCTCCTTTCATCCCATTTCTCAAGGATGGCTCCTTTGGAACCTAAAGGTACACTCCCTTGCTAAGGAGCTTCCTTTTGGATCCTTAATAGTATGCTCCCTTGCTAAGGAGCTATCAAAAGTGCACTGTCCCCTTTTTGGGACCGTCCCTTGCTAAGGACTAGCTGCAGCATGATTGTCCCTTGCTAAGGACTAAATATCATACTGAGCTTCTAATCACGACTTGCCATAGGTTTTCAAAACATATTCAATATGCTCACAAAATAATCCATTCATACTTCTCAAAATATAAAAACATATACACACATACAAGTTTAAATAAAATTAGGTTGTCCCACAAGTTTTTCATAAAACGAATAGCCAATGTGCACATCAAACATTTGAAAAATATTCATTTATATATATAATATCATACATATTCTTTCATATAAAATAGTTTAATAATTAACACTCTTTTGGGAAAACCCCCAAAATTAGTAAACACCACTTACCTCTTAGTTGCAAAAAATAAAGGAAATCAACCTCTCTTGAATCACAACAATTCAGTAGAATTAGAACCTAGCAATACCAAAAATAAGTTCATCAATACACAATTTCCCACTTCAAAATTTATTTTCACACTTAAACGGATTTATCCTAAACAATATCAATATATTCAAAATCCTCCATCAATTCACTTAACTATAAAATTTACTATTGGAAACCACGTATTGTCTTAATTTGTTGCTTAGCATTCCCTCTTGGTGCCACTACATGTCCATTGACTCTAACCATTATGTATATAATTATATATATTCTACTTAACATTGAAGGCCACGCGAGATTGCTTTAATCCATCAATCTAGTGCTAGAATGCTCTCTTGATGCCGCTAGGCATCTACTGACCTTAATATTACATATATATATATATATATATATATTAAACCAAAGTGAAAGCTACGTAAACAATCAAGCTTGGACCATGCTTAGTAGGGAATAGCATGGCAACACTTGAGGTAGCATGTGTAGCATGGCAAGCGGTTAGAGTTTATTTATTATTCTTAGTTTTTCAGCCGTATTGTTGGACTTAGAACTACTAGATCAGTGCAGCTAAGTAACCAATAGCTAATATAATATTGAAATCATCACTCCAAGGACCCAAAATCTATTACACGTTGAACTAGTGTGAATGCAAAATAACCGGTCAACAATTGTGGCTCTAGTGTGAATGCAATAACATAAGCATTCTTTACACTTTAACATGGTGACCAAGTCCACACTTATTACTCTATTTGGCTTAATTTCAAGTCTGCATCTTTGCCTGACATATTGACCAAGTCTTTATCTAATATAATACAATTATAGGAAACCCTTTCTATTAGTATAATGATAGTCTAGGTTCCAATCAATTGCAAGCTATTGACCATACAAACTTTTTAAGTCTTGAGTTTGAGAAAAAATCATACCTGAAGACTCCCACCAACGCCACAGTGGAGAAAGGCAGAAATTCAATTGCCGGCTGAAGCAAAAAGAAATCCCATCAGAAAACACGTGTGACCTAGGAGGAAAAAGACTAGGGTTTTCAAGGCCCATATATACTTATGTCACCTCACTTGGGCTTCATATTCCATAGAATTTATCTTCTTTCTAATACATTAGGCCCAAATTTATTTAATCCATTTTAATTATAGGCCTCCATTAAAAATTAACGTATAATCATTTAATTGGTATCAAATTATGGGGTGTTACAGTGGTTGTATTTTATAATCATAATGTTCCATATGAATTGAATGTAAACTTAACCATGTGTTTATAAGCTCTTAGGCAACTTTCCCTTGCAAGCCAGTTTTCAAGGATGAGTTCTATCCATAAGTTTTTAACATGCCATGAAAGTCTCCTTCCTCTGCCTATATCCTTACCAAATTCACTCTCAAAATTGCACGACCTTGCCTCCATTGTGGAACTCTTTTTTTTTTTTTTTTGTAAATAAAAAACTTCCATATATAATTTCGTGTTTTTGTTGGACTACTTTTTTTTCCCCACATCAAGTTAACCATGTCAGCAATATGAAGTGAAACTCATTACTTAAAGAGATGATTTTTTTTTTTTTAAATTTTTAAAAAGCTATATGAAGGGAGGCATGTCAATTATAGGTGCCTTAATTATAAGAATGAATGAGATGTGAAAAGGAGATCGAGATGATTTGGGGTGAGAATGAGAGCTCTACTTCCCCCCCCCCCCCCCTCCTTTTTTTTTTCGTGTCCTCCTTTTAATTTAAATATATTTAATTTATCTAGATATTCATGAAAAGTAACATAATATTTTATATGGGTTATAAAAGCAAATCATTTAATAGTCTTAATAACTAACTCTTTATATGATATTTTCTTGGTTAAATTACATAGGTGTTCCCTAATTTTTAGGATATATGTCAATTTGGTCCCCAACCAGCCACATATGTTAGTTTAGTCCTAACCTTTGAGTATTGTATCAAAATAATCTTTACTTTTAAATAATGGATGGAAAAAGCTAACGTAATTAATGGTAAAAATAATTTTTTTCCACATAGTTTCACTAAAATTTTCTTTTCAATTGGGGGTTTGGCTTATATTTCTAGTACTTTTTTCAACTGGACATCTCTTTTATTTTAAATATATAATGGGAAGTGGTAGTGAATTTTAATCTCCACTTTTTATTTAGTAATTAGTGGGTGATGTGACAATTTCGTATTTAGACAAAATGAGATTCTATATATAAAAAGTACTGAAGGTAAGCCAAACCCTTCAATTGGTATCGTACTTAATTTACTTAATCTTTCTTGGGACATATCTTAAATAGAATTTAATTAATTTTTTTTTGGATAAATTTTTTTTTTTACTTTCACAAAAATGTATTGTTAGTTGATATTTTATAAGTAATACATGCAATTGAAAAAGAATCTAATGTTTTTATATAATTTAGTACGTTAATTGGGCTATTTTCATCTACTTATATAAAATGTATTTTAAAAATTTTATTTCTAAAAGTACATCTAAACAATTACTATCAAAATAAATATTAAATTTTAAAATTTTTAGGCAGCGATTAAATTTTTTATAATGTAAGACAAATAAACAAAATATTTTATTGGCCAATAATTTTTTTTTTTTTTTTTTTTTTTTTTTGGCTAGGTGAGAAATCTTACTTTTTAATTTTTTTTTGGCAATACTTTTTCTAAAACATTTTTTTGCAATATTATAAACAAAAAATAATTTTCTTGTATTTTTGAAATAAAAAATATGTTTGGTTAGTTGAAATTTTAATTTAAAAAAAAAAATATATATATATATATATATTGAAGTATGTTGTTACTAGAATGACACAAATTCATTAAATTAAATGTATATTTTCATTGACTTTTGATAATTGAAACTGAAAACAGTCTTTTGCATATTTTCAGTTTCTTCACAAATTGAGTTTTGAAATTAGTTTTTGTTTTCTGTCTATTTTAAATTATCAAATAAGTGTTTTAGTCAAAAATAAAATAAAAAATTATTTTTGAAAACAAAAACTAGACAAAAAATAAAAGTTTCCAAACATACCCTAATATATTTTATTTTAGTCATGCATGGTTGAGCCACCCACAATTAAGTTTTTTTAATTTATTTATAGAAAAGCCGCCCTATGGAGTTTGATTATGTAATCTCATATAATAGCTAGTAAGGACAAAACAACTTGGGTAACACGCCCTAGTTCATGAGAGATCCTTGTTTTCCTAGAACAGAAGGGAATCCGAATCCTTCAAGTTCTAGGACTCTAGATCCGGCCTATATAAACAAGGACTTCGAGTCTTTCAAACTCAAACACCATTCAGTTTGAACTCTTTAAATTCTTGACCCTTAATTTGCAAGTCTACTTTTCATCATGAAGAAGAAATCGGCAGCAAAGAAGGAAGAACAGCATCGTCCGCCTCCGCCTGAACCCTATCCTTGGCTTGTTTATTCCTTTGGCGATAACAATAACAGGCAGTTATTTTGCAGCATATCAAATCCCAATGAAACATGCATACGTAGAATCCCAGCGTTGCGGAATAGGTATTTATGGGCTAATTGTCACGGTTGGTGTTTATATTTGGGTAGAGATTTGTGCCTCATATTGTGGAATCCTGTAACTATGGAGGAAATAACACTTCCGCGCATGCCCGAAGTAACTATTAGAGATTGCATCTTGACGTCTCCTCCAAGCGAACCAGGTTGCAAGGTCATCTTATTTTTTCACCTTACGAACAATATCTTATACTGTGAACTTGGCGATGAAGAATGGACCGAGTTATGCTATTATGATGAGCTGAAACGAACCATAAAGGAGGTAGGACTGGCGGAAGAAACGATGGAGCCGACACTGCCTAATCTACTAGTGAGCCCTGTTTGCTGCGATGGTAATTTGTATGCAGTATGGACACCGTTTGGAAATTATCATGATTGCTGCAGGAAGCTTGTAAAAATTCATGAAATTCATCGGGACGGCCTTAAAATCGAGCCCCTAAATGTCTTTCTACGGTCAGCTCGTTCGAAACACGTGCACTTGATGGAATCTTGTGGCGATCTATTCACAGTTGAAATACAGTATAAGGATGAAAGTTTGACAGGCGTTTTAGCAATTGGGATCCATAGATTAAATTTTTCTAACAAAGAATGGGTACAGGTAGAAACTGCCAAGGACCGGGCATTTTTTTTGCCTTTGGACAGGGCTGATCAGCAAGCGTTTTCCATCCCTGTAATTGACCCAGATGTGGCAAATCGTGTATATTTTACTTTACATGGTGATGATACTTGCAAAAAATTGTACTCGTACAACATAGAAGATGGAACAATTTCGATTTCCTCAACTTTTCTAAATCTACCAAGACTACAGCGATCTTGTCCGGTTTGGATTATGCCTCGTCTCAGGTAATTGTTCACTTGCGAAACTTCTAATTGTTTGTCAACATCTATACTTTTGCACATTGAAAATCATAATTGGAAAAAAGTTATATATATATATATATATATATATCAAAATCTATACTTGTTTGTCAATAATCTTTGGTTACTAATGGAAGAACTTCAAATTTACTACATAAAGTTGACAAACATCCAAAAAGGAACAGATAAGTAGTATTGTTAATAAAAAAAACTGCACATGCTTTTATTACTAATAGCAATTTTGTAAGGTATCTATATCTACTGAATGTTTGAACACTTTGATCGATTTATTTGCTATATAGATTTTGTCGATTTTATCTATTTATTTCTCTTCTATTCCTTGCTGATATAAGTTCGTGCTTATATAGGTTAACAAATACACCAAAAGAAGACGAGCACAAAAGTTATACAGAAGAACAAGAGAGTGGGAAGGTTTATGGAACAGAGAATGATTTAAAGGACATGGAGTCCACAAATGATATATCTACCCTTCATTTTGACATGGTTAAAGTGATTGCCGAGCGTCTCATCTTAGTTGATTATTTGCATTTTCGAGCTACTTGTAAAATCTTTCATTCTGCAGCACCTCCGATCCAATGGAGGATTGCCATGGAGAAAGTGGAAAACCCTTCTTTATTATCTCCATGGCTGGTGTTTTTTGAGAACAAAAGTGTTTGTGCTTTCATTGACCCAAAACATGGTGACAAGTATATCATCAACTTGCCACAAGTACTAAAAGGAGGTATAATTTGCGGCTCAAAGGATGGTTGGTTGCTAATAGTTGTAGCTGAAAAATCACATTTCTTTTTTGGTGAAACATTAACTTTCTTTTTCAATCCATTCACACAAGCCATTCTACCGCTGGCAGAGAATATGGGTAGAGCTCTGGATTTCTCTTGCATTGGCTTCTCTTCCTCCCCACCCTCTTCAGAATGCGTGGTTGTTAATTTGAGTAAGTGTGAATTTGATGCAAAGTTTGTTGTAGAGTACTCTTCTAGCTTGGGGCAGGACCTGGACTTGGACCTAGACCATTGGCATGAAAATGAGTTTAGTGATGCAGACTTTTCCTTTAATAACAATAGCCCGATTTTCTACAGAGGAGCATTTTATTGTTTGGGTCAAAAAGGAAACCTAGGAATTTTGAAGTTAAATGATGATGGTGAGAATACTTGGGAAGTTCTTACTAAACCTAAACCACCATGCATGAGTGGTTATGACCAGAATTATCTAGTGGAATGTGATGGCGAGCTCTTTTCAGTATTTGTGGGTAATATGAGAAAATGGGTACAGGTTTTCAAATTGAACGAATCTAAAAGGACCTGGATTAGAGTTGCAAATTTGGGGAATCATATGTTTTATTTGAGTTGTTCATCATCCTTTTCCGTAAAAGCAAAAATTCCTGGAATGGAAAACAAAATTTACTTTCCTATATTCTGTGGACAAAGCATGGTCTTCTTCTCACTAGAGACTAAGAAGTTTCATTCCTTTGAGGATAAGGATGTCGACTTTTATAGCTCAAGGGAAAAGTTGCGATGTGGCTGGATCGAACCTAGGTGGTGCTAGAGAATTCTAAAGAGATTATTTTGGCGTGAAATTGAAATGTATACAGTATATATGCCGTTTTGTTCTATAGTTAAGTAGACGTATATTATGTTGCATTGAGTCAATGGGTCCCGCTTCTTTTGTAGTTTCTGTGCAGCAAGACCTAGTTTCTGCTTTAATTGTAGCCAGTTCATAGTTGCTGGTTTTTCTTTCTATAAATATTTTCCAAGTTAAAAAAAAATTAACGTAAACTATTGTTCATGGTAATATTCAAGAGTTGCTTTCTATATTTTTAGCTGAATGTTAAAGAGTTAATTATTACTTAAAATATGCTGCTTAAGTTTCTTCTGAATTTGTTTTTTTTATTATAGAACAATTGAAATTATTTGTACCAAATTTTGATCGATCCCTTCAAAAAGTGAATTTCTTCTTGTGCAGATCATTGAGAATTTGAGAGGTTAATATTCTATATTCTAACAGCTGTTAGCCAATTCCTTAGAAGTGTGAAATTATCAGTGGCATGAAATAACTACAAAATAATAGCAATTTCTTGGAATAAATGGTGATGTCGTAGCCATCGAACAAGCTGTTGATTTTGTTATTTTATTTTTTTAATCCAAAAAAATCAAAATAAATGCTACATGCCAATTACATTTCCAAATAAAAGCTATGCCTCTAAGAACTATCAACATCTCATAGAAATTTAACATCCAACTATCAAATCTTTTACTTCCCTCAATAACTCTGTCATCTTGACTTCACCTCTCAAGTAAACCATTTATTAAGCATTGAAAAGGTAAGCCCTCTAATAGTAATAGCATTGGTGGAGACATAGCCAAAAAATTTGGCTTCTCAGCTACAGTACACAGCTACATTTGGCTGTGCACTGTAACTCAAATGTAAAAAATAAAAAATAAATTTATATTTGTGTGTTCACCCTTGTAGTAATATTTAAAAATTTATTTTTTTTACTCTTCTTTCTCATTCGTCCCATTGCCTCTCTCCTCAAACTCACTCGGCCTCTCTTCCTTATTCTCTCTCTTCTTCCTCCACCGCCAACCTAGCTGCTAGTTCAGACTCACTCTCTGCTGAGCCACCAGCCCTGCTCCGACCCACCCCCTATGCCGACCCATCTCACCGATCTCCTCTCAACCTCGCCGATCTCACCTGCCCAGCCACCCCAAACCCACCTCGCCAACCCAGCTCTCCACCCCTTCCGCTGATCTCTATCTCTTCCCTCTCCTCTTTATATGGCTATGCTAGTGGTAGTGGTGTTTGAATTTTTTTTTTTTTTTTTTCCTATGGGTTTGGTGGTGGTTTGATGGTTATGGATTTGATGGCTATGTCGGTGGTTTGGTTTTTTATTTTGTTTGTGGGTTTGGTTGTGACTATGGGTTGTGGTTGAAATGGTGGTTTGGTGTTTGATTTTGTCTGTGGGTTTGATTTTGGCTATGGGTTTTGGTTGTAACATGGCATTTTTACAATTCGTCATGATGTACATGGATTTTGCAAAAATGGCACTATTTTTTTTTTTTTCTTTTTTTGAGAAAGGATAGCGGGGAGGGGAAGGTAGTCAATGTAATAATCATCGGCCAATCACCACTGCTAACATAAAAATCTGCCGTTTCCTATCAACTCGGTGTGGTTTCACTAGTGCCAAACAGATTTCTCACTCTATGGTTTGGTGTAGAGTAAATGAATGTTATTTAGTAAGAATCTAAGAATGTGGTTTTTTGGCACACATCTCAAATATATTTAGATTGTGAAGCAATTTTCCAGTAAAAGGCAGTTTTACATTTTACGATTTTCTACAGTGAAGTAGGGATTTCATGACTAGAACCACTTACAATGCAAGTCCTCCAAGTACATTCTACAAGTTGCAACTAATAAATGGATAAAATCCTTGAGCGTCGTGCTTCAGCCTTTTCGCTTCTTGGTGCTAGCTTTCTTTTTTGACTTCCTAAACCCCCCTGCTCCACTCTCCTGTGACCAAGTATATTCAATGTAAATTTAACTGACATTAGGTGAAAACCAAAATCATGAATGTAGGGGTATTTAGATGTACCTTCCGGTATTGCCTATAAGCACTTTGACCTGTCAATTCCTGCCCACTTCTATTGATATAAACCTGCAGTGGAATGTAAAGGTTAGCATCAGCCTGTAAATTATCAAAGTCCAGGAGATTGATGTTTAAGAACATGTTTGAATATTAGATCATATGGGGGTAGCCAAGCAAATGCTAATTGTTTAAGAACATGTTTCTGTGGGGTATGTGAACCATAGTAACACAGTTTAACAGGTCCAAGTGTGGTTTGATATTTACCCAACTAGAAAGGATTTTCACAAGTTCACAGCCAAGAAAATGCCTGCAGCAATGTGTGCAATTATTTCCTATACAAATGTAAAAGGAAAACAAAATATCCAACCACCAAGTAAAATGAAGCCATCCATAACAATTTCACAAAAACCTAATCTTGTGTTCTATGTTAGATGTAATTATATGACAGTGCAGGGTCTCTATTGTTGACAGGAAAACATCATTACCGACAAGATTTCAATTATAATAACAGCATCATTAACAACCCGCCTATACTCAATCAACTTGCAGGACTTTCATATTGGTTATGTGGACAAACATCAAGTGACTGAGCAAATACATGAAACCAATCTGCAACTAACCATAAACCTAATAAAATTCATTCAAATCAACAAGACAATAGTAATTTAACACACCTTCCTTCCATCTGAGTTTGTAAACCAATGACCTGCAGACTCGCCATTTGCTTGAACCCGTCTTTTGCCAGCATCCTTTGGTGTCCTAGCATGGCTTTTTGGTTCCACCCAACTTCCAGGAGCTTGTGAAACTTCTTTGGCATGTGATTTTCTTGATTTACTTCTACCCTTTGTTGACCTGTTTATATTGATTTTCTGAGTTGCATTCTGTTTGGGGTCCATCCAGCCTCCAGAAGCAAGCACGACATCTTCAGTATTTGATTTTTTCAATTTATTTCTTCCCCTTGTGCTGCTTTTCTCAACATTCAGTTTCTGAGTTGCCTGCCGTTTAGAAGCTTCTTCATTGTTAAATTGTCTCCTGAAGCACCAATAAGGACATACTATGATATAACAAGCAATAAAGTTGATAAAATACAAGAGCAACAGAAATAGAAGAAATGGAAAGCAATATACATGTAATCAATAGCTGATGCATTAGGCTGCTGATATTTTCTGTTGTTAATGACACCAAGTGGAGAAAAGTTGGGTAAGCGATTGCGGACTAAGTTCTGAATCCTTGGATCATGATGGAAAAAATAGTGATGAGCAGGAGGAAGGGGGTCATCTGAATCCCATACTTGTTCATCATTTTGGATGTTACCGTGATGGCCATCATTGTTACTAGAACCTACATAACTCGGTCTCTGGGGTACATTCTTATCCTTCAAAGATTGGAAGTATTCTTCACAAACCTCGTCAAAAGCAGGTGTTGGAATGCCAAAACTCTTTGTTGGACAGAAATCTTTCCATAAATCCTCAGTTTGATTTATGTTAGCTGACTCTTTTCTCTTTTGTTCACTCAAAGTTGCAGAATGGTCAGAGTTAGATTGTCGTCCTGTTGAGAACTGACCAATTTTACGAACTTCTCCGCTTACATTGTCACAACTAGGCAGATCATCAGAGTCAGAATCAATTAACTGGAACATTCGAAGAGGACTCTGAGTTAATCTTGGGAATATTAACTCACTGCGGTTCGTCTCCAAACTCGCAGAAGCTGAGGTATCAGAAACCTGTTTCCTTTTCCTTGTGTTTAACTGGCTAGATGATTTAGTGGTTAAGACCCCACTTCCATGCAATGGGATCTTTGAACTGCTATACATAGATTGGTACTGTGATGGTGGATGTGCATCTGCCACAAATTTAGTAAGATTAGTCTAGCAGCAGAACTAAAAAAACATTCAAACTCAAGTTATCATTTCTTGATAATAAAAAAGGCCAACCAAAAATGGAGAGTGAAAAATATAACTTAAGATTCATTTCTGTTTTTCAATAATTATAACTTAAGATTAACTTCAATGACTACGCAATAATTATTCCTATAAAATGACATATTATGATTGAGAAGAGATTCAGCATCCTTAAAGGAGCACCTAACCAGAATAAGAAAACCAGTGTAAATCCAACATTGCTAATCAGCTATCTGTTAAACACAAACCTCCTATTATAAATCAATTGACTTAGTTCAGGATATAAGGAAGCTACTACCTTTAAGGAAAGAATATCACATCACAGAAAGCCGATCATAAAAGATGTCTTAGAAATGACTGGTGACCACATTGATAATCTTGTGAACAGACAGCATTCAAACTGCATAAAACATCATCAAAGGAAGTACCTAAGCAACAATTAAGGGTCTTAGGTATGTCATTTTTTTGGCAAATATACAATGTTTGGACCCTAAAATTTAGGTTAGGTTCTATTGTAGTCCCCGAAATTCAAAACATTCTAGTCCTCAAAAGATTGCAAACATATCAAGTTAGTCTTTCTTGCTTACGTAGAAAAAATTCAGCAAACCCACATGAGCTCCATTATTAAAACTCTATAAATCTCACAATTTTTTGAGGACTAAAAATGAACTTTTCAAATCTCATTGAATAAAATATAATCTGACTCAAATTTTAGGGACCCAATGGTATATTTTCACCCTTTTTTTTTGTGGTTATGGACCCAACCTAACATTTACAGTCTCACCACCACAAATTCTCAAGTATCACTCACAAAAGAAGTTGATTTTAGTTCAAAGCCAAATTCAAAGTTTATTTTTTCTTTAACTAAATCGGTCTCCACAAAATCATAGCACTGAAATGTGAACCAACAAATCACAAATCATATTCATATAAAATAACAGAACAATTAAGCTAAACAAAATTACTTTACTGGGTAATCAAATTCAAAATCAAAATAAACCCTAACAAAAGAACACACAAACACAAAGAAAAATGGCACTTGATTATTACCTTTAAGAAAATCGTCTTCTGAGGAGAAATCTTCAATGTCATCGTCAACGGCACGAGGCGACGGCGTTTTGGTGGTCGGGGTGGTGGTGGGACCTCGCCTGAGGCGCTTGAGGATCCTGGGCGGTTCAGGCCGGGATTCAGGATCCGAATCCATGACCTCAGGTCCGAAATCTTCGTCATGGGGAGCCAGTGTTTGGGTCGGGTGTTTGTCCGGAGCTATTTGGGGCTCCGAATCGAGACCCAGATCGAGTCCTAGGGAGAACGAGGGAGGATCGTATCCCGCCATGAAAGAAACAGGAAGAAGAGCTCAGTTTTGAATTTGGGGGAAATTTTTATTTTGGACAGCTTATTAGAGGGAAAAATCTAGTTCCAAAAAAAAAATTTCTATGCCCATTCTTTCATGACCCATTTCTCACTATATGTGGGTCCCACTATGTTTCATGGTATACCATGTTGTGTCTTACGAAAAATTATGTATATTGTTTATATTTTGGTGTATATGCCATCTCTCTCAGATTCTAATAGAGATGTCACACACACCCCAAACATGTGATACCCTTTCGTGTCTTATTGATACGTAAGTCTCATGTGTCTTATAGGACTAATGTCAATATCTTTACTTTAACTAACATGTGGGCCCCACCACTAAGACGTGTAAATTTTCCAACTCAATTGAAGAAAATAAAATAAAAAAATCTTCAAAATAAATAGAGGGCATTTTTATCATTTTAATCTAATAAATTTTTTTCTTTTTTGAGAAGTATTTAATAAAAATAAGTGAACATATTTTCATTTGAGAAACTTTTTATTAGAAGATTATTAACATTTCTAAAATATACTTGTACCTTAAAATGGGATAAGTGAACATATTTTCATTTGATAAACTTTTTATTTGAAGTGTATTAAGTTTCTTATAATAAAAAAAAGATATAAAATCAAAAGTTATACTAAAATATACTTATACCTTAAAATGAGTTTTAAAATATTATACATATTACTTAGAAAAGAATAAAGTCCAATTGGAATCAAGCTTATTTAATTAAAATTGAAATTTTTTTGCTTAGAATTTTGTGGATAAAGTTAAAAAGTAACTAAAATAATATTATAGAACTCGTAAATAATATCAAAAAGAAAAATATAATCAATAAATAATAGTAAAAATAAATTAAATATTAATAAAATTAAGATAAATAATTAAAAAAACTGACCTTTTAACCCAATCCCAAACACATCCCAATCAAACACGCGTTACACACCTACCTAGAACTCGGCGTTTGCTCTCTCTATTCTCTCCGACCAGCTCTGTACAGGTGTTCTTTCTCTCCACCTTTTCATCTGCCTCACTTTTTCAATTGGTTCAACTCTCTTTTTTAATTGGTGCAACCGTTCATTATAGTTTAGTCCGTACAGGTTCATCTGCCTCTCTTTTTTAATTGCTTCAACTGTTCATCTGCTTTTACCTTTTTTTTTTTTTTTAAATAATTTATATAAAATATTGCAAAGGGTCAGATCTGCCATTCTAGGGCCTTGGGGTATTTTTTTTAATAATTATTAATTAATATAAAATATACCAAAGGGTCAGATCTGACATTCTAGGGCCTTAGGGTATTTTTTTAATTAATATAAAAAATTCCAAAATGTCAGATCTTACATTTTAGTTTCTCATTTAGTTGGTTAACTAATATTAGTTTGTTAATATAGGATGAAAAATTCAGGAAAGTGTCTAGGCAAAACAGCTAATACATATATAAAACATACCAAAGTGTACGGATCTTCCTTTTGATGCGTTTTTCATTGTGTATGTTTTTTGATAATTTGTGTGCGCATTATCTTTATTTTTGTTTATTAATGAACATAGGCATTATGGGCAACTCTGGGAAGTGCATCATCTGCGGCAAACAAGCGGCAAACATGAACACACATAGGAAAGAACACGGTTATACCATCATTAAGGCTGAGAACCACAGAAAGTCATATTGTCCTGCCAAGAGCTGTGGTACTGGTATGTAAACGATAAAATTATTATCATTTTTTTAGTTTCCATGTTAGTCATTAAATTCTAAGATTGACATCCATTATAAAGAATCTCTAACCATTAAAATTATCACTAATAGGTAATTCAAAGGGAATAACAAGACACATTGCTGAAGCAAAAGGTTTAAATATCCTACTCATGCAATAAATCAATTTATTTTTTAATTTAAGAAAAATAGTCCTGTTAATGTGTGCACTTGTTTGAGCAGGTCAAACAAGTGGGAACGTTACTATTGCTGCTGAGGAAAACACTGCTGCTGCCCAGGATGATGCTCTTGCTGTCAACCTGAAGGATGCAAAAAAATAGTAAGTATCAATTGGATGCAAAAAATTATTTTATATGTTACCATGTATTGCATAAATGAACTGTACCATTAGCCAATATGTTTGTATAGTAGCATGTATGCATACATGTATTGTAAGTTTGGAGCTAAACTTTACCCTCGTATCATTAGTCATTAGCCACTAACTTTTAGCTCAAATGGCATTTTAGCATGATTGTATGGATATACTGGCATTATATCAGAATATATATGAAGTACAATAGCTCTAGACATAGAGATTTCCTTATAAAAAATTAAAAGAAAAAATAAGGAGAAGCACCAATTAACTTCCCTGTAAACAACTGCTCAAAATTCTCCCACAAAATGATGATTATTATTTCTTAGACCACTGAGTATAGGTTATGACCTATGTAAGATTCAAAAATAGAGTGAAAGAGAGACAGATGGGTTTGTTAAAACTGAAAGTTTCTCATGAAAGAATTATTTGTAAAAGAAACAGACCTTGATACTAGGATAAAAAAGAATGGTTTGTTTGAAATGAAAGGGTAATATTGGAATGTTGGTCCCTCACAATGTCGGGAGTTTCTTATAACAAAGATTAACCCACACCAGATTATTCGAACCAATCTTCACCATCTTTCTGTTCATCAATGGCTTTGTGATTTCACTCTAATCCTAATACACTTTCCCCACTCAATTTTATTTTACTGTATATCAATCTCCTCCAATTCCCCCATGTCTTCAAAAAATTTATTTGTCATTTTTATCTGGTAAAAAATTCTTGAAATTTTTCATCCAACAATAGAAAAACTAAACCATCACAAGGATGGTCAATGATTTAATGTCAACAAAAAGCAATCAAACAAGAAGCACAGCACGACAATTGTCAAGTGCCAGAAATATAAATCTTATTAGTGCAGAAAAAGATTATACATAGCAAGCTAAGCAACCACCAGATTCAGATAGTTATATTAGATTTAGGTTAAAAGAAGTTAGTGAAGAAAAAAGTAAGTTTTTAGTCCATCTCCATCTCCAATACTTGTTTTGATTTGTATATACCCTTTCTTGATTGTCATATTTAGATGGGGGTGTTTGTAATTTTTATATTAAAGCCAAGTTTTTGCAACATGTGGTGGAGGGGGAACCTTTTTTGCGTTACATAGTTATGAGTGGGTTAAGTAGTATCTGAAATCAGTGTTTATGGGAAAGAAGGCAACCCAATGGCTGCTGGATAACATTAAACAAACGGTGTTAGGAAGCAATCCCAAACGTTTCTTTACGTTTAGAGAGGGTGATATTGCGTTTACGTTAATGGTGTTCAAATACTTTTGGAAGGTGTATTGTTGAGACTGAACTCAAAGCCGGTGGACATAGGAGATTGACGATTATTCCGGAAAGGGGGTGAGGGGGTGGAGGGGTTTTGGGTAAGGTGCAGATTATGCAGCAGGCCAATGTCCCTGCCTCTCATTCTTTCACCTCGGTGGTTAAGGGGGATCAATGGAAGGGAGTGGATGTGTCTGTTCCGAAGCTTTTGTTTAATAAGGGGAAACAACCATTAAGGTTGAGGCCTCCTTGGTGCAGAATATAGAGAAACAGAAGCAGCTAGATGGTGGTGAGAATGGCAGGATGAAGGAAGGTGCAGCGGAGGGGATAGCAAAGGGCGGTGGTGCTGGGATAGGTCTAGGCATTAATATCCCCTCCAAATCAGCAGATCATTTCAAAAAAGATCGCTGTTACAGTTTGGTTCAAATTCAAAAGGAAACTATGGGAACCTCAAGATTTTAAGAGAGGTGTAACTGTTGTGCTTAATGAGGGAAGTAAAAGGCAGTTTCTTGGGTTTTCCAAAGAGGTCGAGTCAAACAAATTTACCGGGCCAATCATCCAGTTATCCAGCCCATAATGGGCCATGAGCAACTTGAGCAAAAGGATGGTGTGGGCTTAGAAACTAAGCCCACTAACCAAGCTACTTCATTTATAGACCAAGAGTATGGGCAGAAAGGGGCAGAAGCAGATTTGGGCTTGGTGGGCCTTAATGATTTGGTGGAGCCACTAATATAAACCCAAGCCTTTGTGTAGACCATGGTTTTTGAGAGTTAGGTGAAAGCCCGAAAACAGGGTTGAGTCAAACCAGGCTTTGTAAACAACATATCGTAAAGACCAAACAAACAGATCACACTTTGCTTGTGGGTGGAGGTAATGCATCTGGGATGATGACAGAATTCGACAGACTGACGCCAAAATTCTGGTGGCTGGCGATAATAACTAGGCCAGAAAGAGTATGAGCAGATCCCTATGTTCTGAGTTTATGTGTGTTGGTTACCGGCAGAAAGGTGAATTCTCTTCATTTAAGGAGTTTGGTGCATGGGGAGATGGTGCAAACCGATTATTTGGTGGCTGGAGTGACCACCCAGATTCGATGTGTCAGAATTTGTGGGTTTTGAATCTCAGGGTGGATCAGATCAGAGGTAGCTTTCGGATGTGTTGGCGTTGACTAATTTCGAAACAAACATGGGTGACAATAAGGTGGTTGATGTGGAAGTTGGTAGGGATGGCAATTGTTACTCGACCCCTGGTACCTGACCCGGTAAGCAGTAGGGTCGGGACTGGGTTTTTAAAATAAAACCCGAAGTAGGTCCGGGTCGGGTCCGGGTTTTGGCAATACCTGGCCAGATGAAATCAATAGAAAATTTTCAAATCAAAAGTTTTATGATTACAAAATTAATCACAGATCTTTATTTCATGAAGCTAATTCCATATCGTAGGAGTCTTCAACCAAATCTTAAATTCTCGTTGGGTCCGGGTTTTGGCAATACCTGGCCAGATGAAATCAATAGAAAATTTTCAAATCAAAAGTTTTATGATTACAAAATTAATCACAGATCTTTATTTCATGAAGCTAATTCCATATTGTAGGAGTCTTCAACCAAATCTTAAATTCTCGCATCCTTAAGGAACTCAAAACAAGTTCTTTTCCTATGTTCTACTTTTTTAAAGTTTCATGATGCACCGACATACTAACAAAGCATTTTTCATCGAATATAGTCCACATATAAAATAGTTTAGAGTTTTTTTTCTTGAAAAAACTATAGAAAGATCTTGTTACCAGATTCGAGCATCAATGCACCTTAGAACAGGTACCAAGATCAACTAAAATTAGTACCTTCTACTCTCAGTTGTTATGAAATGAAAAGAAAAAGAAGTGCAGTTAATTTAGTTGCATCCTAAAACGACACAAATAATCAAAGGCTCTGCAACGAAGCTCAGACTTTAGAATTAGTCAAACTGAAACTTCTAAAAGCTAAAAAAGTTAAAGAACAAGAGTGTACCTGCATCTTAGTGTCTCTAGTGAATGGCAATTCTGCACAAGTCCAGAAAAACCAGTGGTGGTAATTTTATCACACCAACTGCAAAAAGGAAAAACCAAGTCAATTTAACTAAAGCCTCCTGAACTGAATAGATATTTGATGGCATAATATGCACTGAGCCCATTATGACTCAAGAAGGTGAAATAAACACTAAATGTATATGAGAATGAAGAAAACAAAATCTAACAATTCATTAATTTGATCAAGTGGAAGTCTAGATGAAGGAGTACATAGATATTGGTGAGACCTACGCTTTCTCAAAGCCCACAAATCTCCACTGATTAGCCACTGTGATTAATTTGTCAAACGTATACTTATCACTGAGATTGTTAACAAAGAATATAAAGCTCATGATATCATTGATAACGATAGATTTTTGAGAATAAAGTCATCTACTTCATACATAAAATACATTCCATTTGTAGGCTATTTGCCCACATCAGTTTGTCATATCTCTAATGCCCCCATACCCGGACCCGGCCCACTTAAAATTAAAATTACCAAAAAACCCTAGCATATATATGAACTTATAAACCCTAAATTTTTCTCATTTCACTCAGCCAACCAACCCTAGCCGCCGGTCTCCTCTCCCACTCTCACTCACTCTCAAGCCTCACCCTCAAGCTCTATCACTGCCAGCCGTCACTCAATCTTACCGCCAGCCCTCAAGCTCATCACAGTTTCATACTCTACTAACGCTACTGTGTCCGTCTGGCCTAGAATTTGATTTCCTTTATTTTCCTCAATTTTCTCGTGAGGCAAACAGACTTGCTATAAGCATTTAGGCTCTGTTTGTTGTTTCTAAAAAACAAAATGCAGAAAAACGTAAACTCAAAACCGTTTGTTGTTTCCTGAAAGATTTGATTCACTGTGCTTGTTTTGTTTTAGATTCAAATTTAGTAATGTGATTGTTTTGTGAGAGGCTAGAGCTAGGGATTTCATTTTTGGTTTGGTTTTCATTTAATGACTTGTTTGACCGCTGAGAAAAGATAAGGAGATGACGTTAAGTATTTTTGGTTTTCCTTTATTTTCCTCTATTTTCTAGGCAAACAAACAGATCTGCTACGAAAAATAGATAAGATAAAAAAGAAAAAAGAAACAGATTGACTATTTCAGTATCAACAATATACTAAATTTATAAAAAAAAAAAAAAAATTTATTTCTCTGTTTTGAATTTGAAAGTGAAGAAGTTAAAGCTATATAAAAATAAATTGTTTGTTTGCCTAGAAGTTAAAAATTGTTAGTTTAAAAGTGAAGAAGATAATAAATTGTTAAACCAATTTTTTAAAGCTATATAAAAATAAATTGTAACAGAAATTTTTTTTGAATGATCTTGTTTGTGCTTGTTGTGAATGCAGTGGAAGAAATTGTCTATTGTTTTTTGTGTTTGTTGTGAATGCAGTGATAAAATCAAAATTGTATTTTTTATATTTGCTAGTTATAATTTGATGAAGTATATTCCATTTTTTAAATCATTGTTGTTGTAGGTTCTTCAACAATGGTAGGAGATTGTACTCTTCAATCAATTCTTGATGATGGGGAGCCTAATGAAGAGGATGGGAGTTGAGTCACAGCTTTGGAGAATTAGACTTGCTATATTAATTTAGTAGCTTTTTAATTTCTTGGACTTGTTGGATTAAGTTGATGGTTGGTAATAATCCTAAACTTGAGGGATTTATTTTGTAGTCTTTTAATTTCTTGGACTTGTTGGTTCTTGGACTTGTTTGGATTTATTTTATTTTTATGTTTAGCAGGTGATCTTAGCTGATCTTAGCTTGGTGATTTATTGATTTATGATCTTAGCTATGATTTATTGATTCATAGATTTATTAATTTATGATTTATAGGTTTGTATTGGTCCTATGATTTGGACTGATTTGGCATTAGGGCCACGTTATAGGGCTTGAATCTTGAATCTGGGCAAATCTGGGCTTGAACCTTGTATCTGGGCAAATCTGGGCCATGTTATAGGCTTCAATTATTAAAAAAAAAATTTGGGCCACGATTTGGGCAGCAGATTGGGCCCAAATCTGGCATGGCTAGACAGGGCCCTACGGGGCAGGTTTGGGTGCAACAAAAAAACCCGTTTATTAAATGAGCCGGGTTCGGGTAACGAGTTTAGGCCCGAACCAGACCTGTTGCCATTCCTATAAGTCGGTTCAATTGGGTTGTTGGAATCGGGGAAGGAGGAGGAGAGCCCACTGATATGTCAATTGTTATGTTGTGTAAGGCCGAGTCCACTGTGTTGGATGTGGCAGTATCAGAGGTTCTTCACGGGAATTTGGAGGTGTCTAGATGGGTCAAATATAGAATTCATGGGTTTTGTAAGTTGGTTGGGCTGTTGTTGGATCGTCATTGGAGGCTTGTTATAGCCATGCTACTTCATATAGAGAGGGAGATGGCAGCTGCTAAGGTATCCAAAGGAGATGAGGGCACCATTTGTCGCAGGGTGAGAGCAAAGTCCAACGGAGGGAGGTAGTTGAGAAATCTGATCTCCATGGTCAATAATGATGGGAAGTAAGATTGTGTTTTCATGTGGTTGGTGGTTTATAGGGATGGGTGATTAGTTATTAATGAAGTTAAAACTTATTTCTTGGAACATTAGGGGTTTGAACAACCCCAAAAAGCATCTAGTCGTAAAGAATTTACTAAGAGAGTGGAAGGGTGATGGAGTTGGATGATTAGTTATTAATGAAATTAAAACTTATTTCAAGGAATTTAGGGGTTTAAACAACCCCAAAAAGCATCTAGTCGTAAATAATTTATTGAGAGAGTGGAAGGGTGATGTGGTGTGTTTGCTAGAGACAAAGTTGAGTGGAATAGACCAGAAATTGGAGAGTAGTTTATGGAGTTGTTCTTATATGGATTTGATTGCTATGGATGCAGATGATACAGCTGGTGATTCTGGTTATGTGGAATAGAAGGGTGGTTGAGAGATTGGAAGATATGGTGGGTTCTCATTCAGTTTCTACCGGAAGGAAGGGAGTGGAAGATGGGTTTGATTGCGCTTGTTCGGGGGTGTATGGACCGAACGATGATAGCAGGAGGTTTACTTTGGGATGAGTTAGTTGAGATACGTCACCATTGGGATATTCCATGGTGTTGTATTGGGGATTTTGATGTAATTCGTTTCCCAAGTGAGAGGCTGGGTTGTACTAGTTTTTTATTGGCCATGTTAGATTTCTCTCAATTCATTGAGGATCTTAGTTTGATTGACTTGCCTCTTGAGGGAGGGCAATTTACTTGGTTTAGTGGCACTGATCATCCTTCAATGTCCACGATTGATAGGGCGTTGGTTTCTACAGATTGGGAAGAGCATTTGTAGAAGATACTGACGTTTTGGATTTGTTATTGAAGAAGTGCTGTCCTTTAGGTTCAAATTTGTTTTGGGTTTGCTTTTCTCCTTTGAAACCTTTATGTCAGGATTGCATCATAGGCAAGGTTAGGAATCTGTGGGTGCTTAAAAAAAGAGTATTATGGGACTCTTGGGAGCTAGCCAGGATATTGTAGTAGTGTTATTGTGTTTGATGCCATGGTTGGTTGTATAGTTGCAGGATCCAGGGGAGACGGAGACGGATTGAGAGAGAGAAGGCGAGAGAGCGTTTTATTGGGTTCTTCCCTTCCCTTCCTTTGCTGTTTGTGGGTTTTGAGAAAATCACGCAGGTGAAATAACAAAAGAAGACATTATCGTTCTGACACACACAATAGGCAAAAGTGTTACAAGTTGTTTTTGTAAGAGAAAAAATATAGGATTTGGAGTGCCAATCACACCATGTCTGAGTTAGGACAAAATTGAGTAACAAATGTGAGTTAAGAATTATGAGATATGGGATATGGGTTAACCAAACATGGCCTAAACAATCATAAGGATGGTCAATGATTTAATGTCAAGGAAAAGCAATCAAACAAGATGCCAGCACAACAATTGTCAAGCAGATATACCAGATTTATAAATCTTACAAGTGCAGAAAAAAATTATACATAGCATGCAAAGCAAACACCAAGATTCAAATAGTTAAATTAGATTGAGGTTAAAAGAAGTTAATGAAAAAAAATGAAGAAAAAAGTAAGTTTCTAATCTATCTCCAATACTTCTTTATATTTCAAATATTAAATCCATCTACCAACTGAAAATGTCTTAATTGGAAAAGACTAATTGTTTGAAATGGTGCAGGGCTTAATTGGAAATCTACGCCTCTTTGTGTCATGGGGACTTTGTGGAAAGAAAGGATTTAAAGACTATTGTAGGCTCGGAACAATTTGTGGTGGAAATGAAACTTACCCTTCTATTTTCTTTAATAAGCATCCTTTTACATACTTTGTTTGGTGGGATGACTAGCTTAATGGATTTCATTGTTACTTGTATTTTTCATGACCCTCGATGCGTCTACAGTGTATGGGATTGATGTGGTATGTGTATGGTGCATCTACCGTATGGTGTCTTTTTATTTTGAATAGAATTTACTTACTTTTCAAAAAGGTGGAACTCAATCATGGAGCAACGTACTCTGTTTGGTGGGATGACTTCACTTAGTGGTCACTAAACATTGATACATGTACTTTTCATGTCCATGCATCTACAGTATATATCATACTGTATGGTGCCTTTTTCTTTTAAATAAAATTGACTTACCTATCAATAAAAAGTTTTAACAATAGATAATTTGAGAAAAGCTGTTTGCTACTATGGATTGATGTAGTATGTGTAAGACTGGTGGGGATTTATGCCTAAGATGGAGTGTGATTTACTAAGAAAATGGTCAGATTTTTGTGGCAAAAAGGCATATTAAGTAATTTGGGGGCTATTCCTTCTTGTTTGATGTGGACTCTTTGGAGAGAAAGGAACGTGAAAAAGCAAAGCCCTATATCCACAAATACTATGTGAGGAGAGACCATAACTTTTACTTTTAAACCAAAAAATCTTTAAGATACATAGTCACTTGCAGGTTTCTTACAAAGGAAGGAGGTTCCATTTGAGCTAGAACTCATTGACTGAACTAGTCATATTGTCACATAACAGCATTATAATCACCAAGCCATACAAATGCCCACTAATAAGATAACAATCTGAAATTCCTGAATATAAATATGAAGTAATAAGCAAGACTGTATATATCTATCATTCTCACTCTCCAGACAATAGTTAGCACCAAAAGTCAAAATATATATATAGCATAAAAATATCAGACCTAGACGGCTAGAACTACCCAAAATCAAGAATTTAGAGAATCACCTGGAAAGCTATGAACTAGGAATCATGGTTTGAGTTAGTCCTTCATAGTGGCCAAGGAGTCATAGCATGTTGAATTTCATCCTCCTTTGTTGGTCAATAGTTCTGTACAAGTTAAGATCTACACATCAAAGTCTTTTTCTTTTTTAATTAGAGAAAAAGAAAAAGAAAATCAACTTAGAAGGGCCAAATTCGACAAAAACTACAGAAAAAAGCTCTGGAAATCAAAGCTTGTAAAATGAAACTTTAGATCTCTGCATAAAAAATAAAAAATAAAAAATAAAAAGGTTGCGAGATTACAACCCAAACCAACCCTCTCTCTCTCTCATGTAAACATACATATAAAAAATTCCAATTCCCTCATGTTTCATGAAATTTTCCAACTGGGTTCCCTCAAACTACAAATTCGCCAGAATTATAGCACCATCCTTACAAATCAAATAAAAAACCACCAAACGGAAGGCAAAAACTTCTCTAATATAAAACTTCAAAACAGCAAAATCGTACAATAAAACCTCTATAGGAATCAAATATATATATATTTGATAGGTAAAACATCTCTAGGAATCAATATTACTCGACTATGCATAGTAACCTAGATCTGAATAAAATCAAAACTTTTCACAGCTATCAAAACACGGCTATGAAAATAAACTGATCAAACCTTCCGTAGTAACGAAATTCGATCCCCATCCTGACCCGATTGAGAGAGAGTGGATGAGATCCAACACTGGAGGCTGCAGCCAGGAAGATAGATTTCTTTTCTTTTCTTTTTCTTTTTTTGGTTCGACAGACGACAACCTCTGCTCTCTAACCTACGCAACTTTTAGGCTTTTATTATTATTATTACTTGACTGCCAGCCACACACGTGATAAACAAAAGAGTGTTTGCGGTCCCACTTTCAATCAAGCCGCTTTTACTCGGCTCTAATTATATTGCTTCTAATTCCATTAAATTTAAATAAGATCATGGTATAAACACCCCTTTTTACGTCCACTAATCAAATGGTGCCACTTCAGATTTTAAAACCCGATTTCACTTAAAAAAAATTACAGCCCAACACACATGATAACTATACCCTTAGATATATTCAAATATTCCTTAGGCCTGTTTGGAGAGTGAGTTAAAACTCACATTTTCATATTTTAAATAATATTTACATATATTTTTACACACTTTTTCACCTACATATATTTCAAAAAACTCCAAACAACAATTCTCAAACTACTCTACTAAACACCCTGATTACATCATCACCAAACCACACTCTCTGCCACCGCAACCACCGCCACTGACTCTCAAGTCCTCTCCGATTGCTGCCTCTTTATGGAAAACCCAAAAAATTCCTTCTTCAACACCCTCTCTTCACCTTCACATTCTTAGTTTCCTTGTATACTTTTTCTCTTGATTGGTCAACTTTTTTCCTTTAGAAGCTCAAGTCCTCCATCTTTTTCTTTTAGATTTTGCGTACCTCAACTAGGTTCTTTGAATTTTGATATGGGTATCAATATATTTGATCAACTAAGTAAAGTTAGTTGCTTTCTTGTGTGTGTGAAATTTCTCTTTGTTTTTTGGTTATAAGATTTGTTCTTGGGCTGGGATGAATGGCATTATTGACGGTGGCTGCTCCTTACTCCAGTGAAGTCTCTGGTTGCTTGGATTTGAAATTTTTGTTTTACCTTTTTTTTTCATATAAAATTAATATTTGAATATATTTAAGGGTATAGTAATTATGTGTGTTAGATGTAATCTTTTAAGTGAAATCAAGTTTAAAAAACTGAGGTGGCACCATTTGATTAATTGGTGTAAAAAGAGGTATTTACACCACTCCTTATTAAATTTAATTTCTTCCATTAATAGTACTCATTTGAGTTAACCCCAAAATATTTAAAGTCCATTAATAGGACTGAGTCAAGCCCAAAATATTTTAAATTCTTTTATTCCATAAATAGGATTAAGGGAGTCTCGTGCCGTAACAATCGGTATGACTGAAATATTTCGCTTCAGCACCAAAAAGGGTACAAAAATGTGTTTTTTCGTATCGATTTAAATACTGGACTTTACCGAGTTGTTCTGGCCATACCGAGAAACAAATCAGATTTCGGCTGAAAACTTCATACTGGACCGAAATAACAAACAAAAAATTTTGGATCTAATAATCTCTCTCCTTTCTCAATAGCTTACTAACTTGCTCTTGCTCTTAGGTTACTACCGTCATTAACACGGTGTCGTTGTCGCCACCACGTTGCCTATAGCAACTCATTTGGTGATCTTTTCTTTAACTTATGCTGCTGTTGCTTGTTGTTCTTCTTCTTTGTCTACTCAAACGTACATTTCTTCTTCTTAGTGTCTTATTGGTTACAATTTATACAGATGAAATTGAAAACTTTTAGTTTAAAGTATTATAGATAAAGCTAAAATCTAGTTGAAAAAACAGTAATCCATAAATAATATCAAAAGTGTGATTAGACGCATAAATAGTAACAAAAATAAATTAAATATAAAACAACTGGCTTTTTCAGTTAATGATAAAGCACAACCTTATTATGGGTCTATTTAGAATCCATTTATTTTACTGAAACTGAAAACTTTTTGTTGAAAGTATAGTAGATAAAAGTAAAAGTTAGTTGAAATAGTGCAATAAAACTCATAAATAGTACCAAAAAGTACAATAAATCCATAAATAATAAAAAATAAGTTAAATAGTAATATAAGTTGACAAAAATAATATTTGACAAACAAACACCATCTCTTTTATGTTTTTATTTTATTTTAATCTTTAATTTTTTGTTGTTTTGTGTGCTTGACAAGTAGTGACAAGTTATTGACAACCCACGTGAATATCATTCAAAATTCAAACCCTACCCCTAAAAACCCTAAACATTATAACTATTATTCGATTTGTGTGCATTGCCCAAGTATTAGAGCAATTACATCAGTCGGTGCAAAAGATTCCATCTATTTTACACAAAAAACCTACTTTTTCTATTCTACATTATCACTTTTACAAAATACCTACATCAGTTTATCTATTATACATACTTTTTTATTAAAATAATATTTTCCCTCAATTTTTTTATTATTTCCCACCTAACCCTCCTTTTTCCTCTGAATAAACCCCCTTCTTCTTCACACAATCCTTATCTCTATCTCCGCCTCTCTGTCTTCTCCTTCTTCTTCTTCTTTTTTTTTTTTTTTTTTTTTTTGAGAATCTTTTTCCTTCCTCTTCTCTATCAACCCATCACAACCACCATCATCATCACTACCTGATCGGCAAACCACTCAAGATCAAACCAACCCAAGATCAGAAACCCACCTAACCCGAAACCCACTGATCAAACAACGAGAAATCAATGAGTTGACCGGCGACGATTTGATCAGGCTTCGTGCAGCAGTGGTTTGATCTTGATCAGCGAGTTGATCGGCGGCAATGGTTTGATCTTGATCAAATGAGAAAAACGGAGAGTGAGGGGAGAGTGATCGGCGTCAATTTGATTAGGCGGCGTGTGGTTTGATGTTGATCGGCGGCAGTGGTGTGATGTTGATTGACGGCGAGAGATTGGTGGCGATTGGCAATTGTGGAAGCTAAAGGAATGAGATGAGAGAAAGAAAGAGCTGAGAGTGTATTTCGCCGTTCTGATCTGATTCAGAAAACGAAAGAGGTGAGAGTCAGAGGGGATAGAGAGAAGAAGAGAGGGTGAGAGAGAAAAAAAAATACTAAAATATGATATGCAAATGCTACAGTAGCCATGCATATATGCACGATTACTGTAGCAATTGTGCATAAATGCACAATTTTGCCCCAACTGATGTGGGTGTTTTTTGAGCCAAAATGTGTAAAAAGACTACCTTTTTCTATTTTGCACAAGTTTACACAACCTGATGTAATTGCTCTTAGAACACCACAAGTACAATGACTAAGACTATTTATTGGAGGCCTATTATAGTATTATTATTTAATACATCAATATCAATTCTATTATATAAATATTATATATATATATATATATATATATTTTTTTTTTTTTTGCTAAGAATATTATATATTACTAGTATAATGAATTAACATTTTAACTAGAGTTTAAATTATTAAATAATATATGAGTTTCATAAAAAAAATGAAAAGAAAAAAAAATATGAGTTGATAATTTTAAATATTGTAAACAAATTATATAGACTTTGACTAATGGATATAAAACTGTGGGGCCCAATGATTTGAGGCCCTGGCCCGTTTATTCATTCGGGTCTAAGGCCCGAGCCGAGGAAGGTTATAACCCAGGCTCGGTAATATGAGTACAAAATGGTCTTGGGGCACAGCCGAGGACGATTTAGTCCTCGGCATGTCCGAGGTCTCACTGAAAGGAAGGGCAAAAACGGTATAGGAGCAACTTGGAAAAAATCTAAAAATATCTCGGTCAATAGAGAAGGATACGCTGGAAAGTGTAAACAACCAGGGAAAGCTGCCCTTACTGTCATTCAATACTCTGCACCTGACAGAATCATACTCTCCAGCTTTTACAACCACCCCCAACCACTCTAGATATGGGCTGATGGGACAAGTATCAGTCCTGAAAAAGTCGATTCTACCCGTGGACGAAGGATAAGGAACATATGCTAGTATAAAAGGAAAGGTGGGTAATCCAGAGAGGAGGCTAGGAAAAATGGCCAAAAAACCAGAGTCTCCCAGCCCGCCTCCAGGAGAAAGACTCCTAGGGCGAAAACGACTAAATCATGTATGAACACCACGAAAACCCACTGTTTGGTGACCAAGGCCTAGCCTTTCAAACCCACGCTCTATAAATGATATTGTTTGGACCTTTTTACGTACGAACCCAACACTGTTACGGGTCGTTACAAATCGTGTCCTTACAAAAACTAATATATATATATATATATATTTAATATTTAGTGATAAACTTGAAATGGTATACCGATATTAGCTGATATTGAAATATTTTGTTTCTTTAAGAGCATTCTCATCAAGTGTGCCAAATGCCAAATATTTGGCATTTGGCATACCAAACACCAAAAAACCTTCTCATGAGGTGTTCTATATCCTATAAATTTTGACACACGTGAACAATACCGTTCTATTTTTGGAACGATATGGACAGATGTGCTATAAAAAAAATTCTTTTTTATTTTATTTCTCTCTCTTCATTTATGACTCTTTCTTCTCACTCTTTCTTTTTCTTCTTTCTTTCTCCGTCTCACTTCATCTTCTCAGTTCACTATCTTCCTTTTTTTTTTCTTCTTCTTCTTTCTTTCTCCAGAACCTCCACCTTTCCCTTTTTCTTGCTTTTTTTCCCCCTTTTTTCTTTTCTGTTACTTTCTCTGCGCCTTCTCTATCTTTTTTTTTTTTTTTCCCCTGTCACTCTCCTTCTCTTTCTTTTTTTTTTTTTCCTCCGCCTAGGCTATTGCCATTGAGATCGGCCGTCACTGTGGAGTTCGGCCTCGCCATGGAGTTCAGCCTAGCCGATGAGGTCATCGCCGTGGAGATCTCTGATTCTGATCTCCTTCTTTTTTTTTTCCTTCGGTTGTGGATTCCATGTGATTGTGATTATGGGTGAGTTGGTTCTTTTTCAAGCTCTTTTTTTTGGGATAGTTTTGTATTGATTTTGGGGATTTTTTTTTAAAGTAGTATTGGGTGGTGGTGGTGGCTGGTGGATTTTTGTTGGTGGTGGTGGGTTTTACCTGTGGGTGGTGGTGGAGGGCTATGCTTGGATATGGTGGTGGCGGGCTGTGCTGTGTATGGTGGGGTTTTGTTAAAGGTTTTGAGTTTTTTTTTTCTCTCTTTTGTTGAGGTTTTTGGATTTGGAATTTTTTGGAGGACCGGTGATTGTGGTTGTAATTTGTGGTGGTGGTTGTAGCGGTGGTTGTTGTGGCGGTGGTTGTAGCAGTGGTTCTTGGTTCTTGGTTGGTGGTGACTGCCGGGGCTGTGTGTTTGTATATTCTTGGGTTTTGAGTAGATATATTATTTTAATGTGTTGTATATATTATTTTAATGTTTAGAATGAACAAATAGAACATCTAATAAATTGTATATTGTAAAATGATGTGGTAAAATAGTAAAGTAGATTTTTGGTGTGTCAAAATGGCATTTTTTATGAGAGAGCTGATGAGAATGCTCTAATCAAACTGAAACAGTCTTCGGTACAATATTGACTCCCTTCTATATGACTCATTTGATTTAAAAATGTAAAATCATCTGATTTTTTTTTTTTTTTGTTCCTCAAAAAAAAATCTGATCTTTTTTTTTTTTGTTTTTTTAAATTCTTTTATTATTAACAATCAAAATTTAATTGCTCCATGACAATGATCTTATTTACAAACTTTTAATCTCTCAATTTAGAGAGATAACCAAATTGATCTATTAGATTTGGTTTGTTGAGTGGACAGAAAAATGTTGTCATATATATTTTTAAATTAAAACTTGACATAACTTTTCTTTTCCTTCACTTTCTGTTCTTTACTTTCTCTGGAAGGTTTGTCCCCGCTTCAAATTTATATCAAATCAAAATTTCATATCATATGTGGTTGGAGGATGAAAATAAATCATAATGATAGAAAATATTTGTGTATTTCTTTAAATTAATATAACTAAAAAAACTTAGGTAATTTTAATGCAATAAATTTTAGGAAAAATTACACTTTTAACCCTATAGTGTAATGGTGTAACAAATTAAATACTAAAGTTAAAAAAAATTAGCAAATCACACTTTTAACCCTACCTTTTTCTTTTGTGCTCGGAAGGTTTGAATGGTCTCATTGAGCAAGCGGTGAATGAAAGACACATTGAGGGGTTTTCTCTTTGCAAGTATGGCCCAAAAATATCTCATCTATTCTTTGCAGATGACAGCCTCTTTTTTTGTCGAGCACGGGTGGAAGATGTATTAAAAATACAAGAAATATTGGGAAAGTATGAAGTTGCCTTGGGTCAAAAAATAAATTCGGAAAAAACTACCATCTTTTTTAGCAAGAATGTTCCTATGTCTGCAAAGGAACAAGTGAAGAATTTGTTGGGGGTCCCAGAAATTAGAGAATATGAAAAATATTTAGGTTTGCCAGTAGTGGTGGGGCGAAATAAAAGGGCTAGCCTAAATTGTATCAAACACTGAGTTTGGGGCAAACTTCAAGGTTGGAAGGAAAAATTATTATCACAGGCGGGTAAGGAAGTTTTATTGAAAGCAGTAGTTCAAGCCATTCTGACTTTTGCTATAAGTTGCTTTTGATTACCGGTTGGCCTTTGTCAAGATATTGAGATGCTCATTCATAAGTTTTGGTGGGGTTAGAAGGGAGATAGGAGAAAGATTCATTGGAGTAAATGGGAGGTGTTGTGTAGACCAAAAATGGAAGGGGGGTTAGGTTTTAAGGACCTATGTAAGTTCAATGAAGCTATGTTAGGAAAACAAGTGCGGAGATTGATGCATGACACGGACTCTCTATTTTACAAAGTGTTCAAAATGAAATACTTCCCAAACTGTTCTCTGTTTGAAGCAAAATCCTCCTCTAGCTCTTTTGCTTGGAAGAGTATTTTATGGGTAAGACACTTGATTTAGAAGGGGGCACGATAGAGGGTGGGTGATGGGCAATCCATTAGGATTTTCCAAGATGCTTGGTTACCAACTGAAAGTGGTAAAATCTCTTCTCATCAATCTGATTTTGGTTCGGAGGCAACTGTAGCTATGCTCATAAACTCAGCCTCGGGTTGGTGGAACACTCACCTTATTGACTAGCACTTCTATCCACCAGATGCAAAGCTTATAAAATCTCTCCCTCTATGTTCAATCCCACAGCTAGATATGCTGATCTGGCCAAAGGAAAAAACAGGAATTTATTCTGTTAAATCGAGGTACAAGCTTTTGTGTGAGTGGCAAAATGAGGAGTTGAATCAACCACAGATTCCTGACACTGAAAAGTGTTTTTGGAGTAGTATCTGGAAGATAAAAGTCTCGAAGAAGATAAAGCATTTCCTTTGGAAAGCATGTTCCAATTCGTTGCCGACAAAGGAGAATTAGATGAAACGAAGAATCCTACAAGATTCTATGTGTCAGCGCTATTTGAACGGTTTAGAGGACGTGGTACACTCATTGTGGAGTCGTGATGGTTTGAGGGAGGTTTGGAATGTGGAGTTTGGTTGGGTGCACGGTTCAGGAGTTCAGTGGACCTCTTTCTTTGAGCTTTTGAAGCTCATTCAAACAAAACCACACACAGTTGCTCTGTTTGCAGCTACGGCGTGGTCTATCTGGTATCACAGGAATAAGCTTCGCCTGGATGAACCCTCTAAACCATTGGGACAGATTAGGAGATTTGCTCGGGATTACATTCGTGATTTTCAAAATCTGACTTGTATTCCTTATTGCTTAGTTCACACAGCCTCTCGGAGATGGTGTCCACCTGCAAATGATGTGTGGAAGGTAAACTTCGATGGTGCAATGTTTGGTGAGTCCGATGAAGCTGGAATAGGTGTGGTTATCCGAGATTCTAGGGGTGAAGTGAAGGCTTCTTTGTCCGAAAAGATCAAGAAGCCACCTACCGTGGATGTGCTGGAGTTGTTTGCTGCCAAGCGAGCGGTGACTTTCTCACTTGAAACTGGTACTACTCGGGCAGTGGTTGAAGGAGATTTTGCTACAATGATTAAGGCAATCCAATTCGGTGGTTGGGAGTTAGCTCAGGGGGGTCACCTTATTCATGATATCTCTACTTTAAAAAACTCTTGTTAGAGTATTTCTTTCTCTCATGTTGTACGGCAATGTAATGCAGTTGCATATGCCTTAGCCTAGAGAGCTAGACATTCTTTTCCTTTATCTGTCTAGGTGAAGCATGTTCCACAAGACATTATTTCTTTCTTTTTGCACGATCTTCATTTTTCTTAATAAGAAGCAACAGCACGGGTTTTCCTTCTCAAAAAAAAAAAAAAAAAAAAAAAAAAAAGAAAGAAGAAAGTGAAATGACATTATGTTTTAGGTTTAATATAGACAAGGGGTTTAATTAGTTTTTTTTTTTTTTTGAAACCTTAGGATTTAAGTTGTTAATTTCAACATTCTCAAAAAAAAAAAAAAAAAGTTGTTAATTTCATATAATTTAATTTGTTAATTTTTAAAAACTTCAGGGTTTATTTTCTAACTTTTGAAACTATATGGTTTAATTTGTTCCACACCTAAATTATAAGTTTAAAATATAGCTTTCCATCACTTTTATTCTAAAAATTGTTAAATAAAGGGTAAAATACAAAAAAAAAAAAAAAAAAAAACAGCCCTTCACTATAAAGCAAAAATCTAGCCTAATCCATTATCGTTGGTTTTTCTGTCATTCTAGTTTGCTAAGGGGATGGAAAATTATTTTTAATTTAAAATATAGTAATAAAAAGCAATTTAAATGTTCTCTCTCTCTCTCTCTCTCTCTCTCTCTCTCTCTCTCTCCATGGGTAAGAATAACTTATGGCTTGTCAAATTTTGATCCACTTTTGTGCCATTTAGGGTTAACGGTATGTGCCACCTTCATCTTTATGTTAAGAGTTGTAAACCATTTGCAAACAATTTGAACTTTGTTCAATAAAACAAATCATTCATATTTTTTGTTTATAAAAAAGTCAATCTTGAGTTTTTATTTTAGGCTTATTTAATAAACAAGTCAAGCCCAAACTAAAAAATAATTGTTCATGATCAAACTTGTGAATAATATAGTTCGATAAAAAACAAACCAAGTTTAGAGTATTTTATGTGCTTGGTAATAAGCTTGATATGTGCTTGAAAAATAAACTCATATCTTACTAAGTCTTTAATTAATTAAGAATTAAAATCACTCATCTAAACCAAAAGGGCTTGATATGCTAATATGAGCTTCATAATGTACTTGTGTTGTATCTCAAGTTCTAAAACTTGATATTAAGCTTAAGTATGAGCTCGAGTTTGAGCTTATCTTGACTAGTGAATTAAGTCAAGGCAATCTAAGTTCAAGCTTTTGGACATTTTGACGAGCTCAAGCTCAGGCATTGTTTGTAGGTTTGGATCAAGCTCAAACTAACCTTAAACGTTTTACATTTATTATCAAGTCAAGCTTAAACATTCAATATTCAATAAAGCTTAATTTGTTTACAGTCTTCTATGATATCTTAAATCATGTTAGACTTTAATCCCCCAAGTTATGGAAAGGATTCAGATGTTAGGACAAAAAGAAGGAAGATATAAGGTTTGACCTTGGGAAGGGTTTTTTTTTTTTTTTGGTTGCATAATAATGTTGCTATGAGATTTTTTCACAAAATGATATTGTATGAAAGTTATTTGGAAAATAGTTACTTTCTAAAACTCGTCTTTTAGGGTCCGTTTGGTTGTGAGAGGGTAGAAAATGGGGAAGGTATAAAAAATGGGAGAATAAAAAATATTTTAATTTTCTTTTATGATGTTTGGTTAGAAGGACGGTAAAATGGAGGGATAGAATTTATGTCTCCCTATTATATAATGGACAAAACTTGGATACAGTATTTTAGATACAATTCTTTATGTACCCCTTTTAAATTACTGCCACTAGGGATCAAAAAAAAAAAAAAAAATTACTGCCACTTGTCTAGTTTAATAACTCTACTAACAGGTGTTAAAACACTGTCTCCTTTATTATTCCCTATCCTGAGAGAAAATATGAGAGCTTCAAATTTCTCACTCAATCAATAGTAACCGGATTTCTTCCTTCCTCCATTTTATTTGATGTTTGAATATTTATCAGTTACCAAACAAAAAAATGGAAAAAAAAGAAAAAAAGAAGAAAAAAAAAGCTGGGTTTGAAGTTGAGTGTTGATTTTAACGTTGAAATCCAATCCGTATTTACACAAACAAAACCATCACAAACCCATACTCCTACCCAAACCCAACAACTTCTTCGCTGCCAAACTCCACGCCGCAAGCCCAATCTGGAATATCGATGTCAAGATTTGGCTTTGAAAGAAAATCAAAAGCACTGTGAAATCAATCTTTTTTTCCTACCTGTTAGGCACTCCCCTGTAGATCTGTAGACTCACTTACCCCATCTAGAAAAATGAAATTAGGTAGTGCATCCCTTGAATGCATGTGCCATTGGTCATCACCTTATTGATTTTTGTTCTTCTTTGCTTGATTTAGTTTATAAAATCTCACAATAATAACCATCTGGTGTGAGGAGTCTAAGAGATCTGAGATTCTGCATAGGTTTCTAGCAAGCCAAGAAAAAAAAAAAAAAGAAAAAAAAAACAAAATGAGATGGTAAACAGACGCTAGCTAAGTTATTAAATTAAACAGGTGGTAGTAATTTAGTAGGGGTACATAAGGAACTGTATCTAAGTTTTGCCCTTATATAATATAAGAAATACAGTAATATTTTTTAATCATTAAACATTACTTTTCCATTATATTGCATTTTTTTATTAAGGGAAATGCTAACAAGTGCCCTTAGGACACTGATTAAGAATCTAGTTAAAGAAAGTTTTAATGGGAAAAGAAAAAAAAAAACAATTAATGTTTTGACAGCTTTTTTCATTTCCCATAAAAATGATGTCAAAACTTTCCTAAAATGGATTATTAAAAGTGAAAACCACCATTTAAATTTTAAAAAAACCATTAATTAATAAAAGAAAAAATGGTTGATTTTTAAATAAACAAAAACCAAAAAAATAAATGTTGACGGGAAAAAACAAAAGGCACTTTGAAGAGAAAAATAACCAAAAAAAAAAAAAAAGCAAAAATGCGTAAGAAAAAAGAACAAAAACATAAAAACAAAAAGAAGGGGATTCAAATATTCTAGAGTTTCTAGGATACTCTACTAAATAGATTTCTTTAAATCTTAACAACTTTTTTATGATTTAAGAGTGTAACAGCATTTGCAGGGGGAAAAAAATCACCCCCTTCCCTCCCCATGGAGATTTGCCAATCTGGTTTCCACCTCTAACAAAATTATAGACAATTTTTCCTTCTTCTGCAACTTGCATATGTACTTCGTGCTCAGCCCCTCACTTAAAAAGTTCCAATTTTTAATGTCAATTGTAATCTCTTTCCCCTTAAATTCTAGATTCTTTATTTCTTTTGGTTTTGAAAACCTTTTCTTTAGATTTCTTTTAAAATCAACCGTTTGTTTCTCATTTTAAGATTTTTTGGTTTGGAAAATGAAATCAACCTACCTCATTCAATTTCGTTTGTTATCTCGGGACCAAACAGGGGTATGGGTTTGTAACATGTGTTCCTATTAATTTTAATTTTTACTGTACTAAACAAAACAATCAGAATGGATCTTGATCATCTGATAAAGAGTGGTGACTTTGATTGGGATAAAATAAACTTTCTTTGATTATGGGTTCCATCTTTTATATATATATATATATATATATATTTATTGTGTGATAAATATCTTCAAGAGAAATTTGTTAAAACAACTTGACTCAGATTCTTTTTTGGAGATTTTAGGGGCCGTTTGGATTGAGTTTTTTGATAACTCAATTCTCTGTTTCCATAACTCATAACTAAAAAATGGTGGGACCCATAGTAAAAAGGTTGTTTGGCCAAACGATAACTCTGTTTCCATAACTCTGTTTCCATCACTCAATTCTCTGATTTTTGAGTTATGAGTTATGGAAACTGAAAACAACAAAAGGCTGTTTTTAGTTTCCATAACTCATAACTCAATGGCATTTCCGTAAATAAACACACATGAGGGACCCACAGCCGCAACTTTTGACCACTTTTTGACTTTTTTTTTTTTTTTTTTTCTGGGTTGGCCCTTTTTTTTTTTTTTTTTTTTTTTTTTTTTTTTTTTTTTTTTTTTTTTTTTGGGTTGGCGTTGTTCTTTTTTTTTTTCTTTTTCTTTCCTTTTCCTGGGTTGGCGTTGTTTTTTTTTTTTTTTTTTTTTCTGTTGGCGTTGTTCTTTTTTTTTTTTTTCTTTTTCTTTTCCTGGGTTGGCTGTTCGGTTTGGTTTTTTTTTTTTTTTTTTTTTTATTATATATATATATTAGCTTCGGTGAGTTGGGTGCTAAAAAAAAAAAAAAAAAAAACTACTGTATTGGCTGACAGGTGTGGGACCCATGAATAGTGTGAAAAAATTGAGTGATGAAAATAAAAGTGATGTTGCCAAATGAGTGTGAAAAGATGAGTGATGAGTGATGAGTGATGAGTGATGAGTTATGAATTATGAGTGATGAGTGATGAGTGATGGAAATTGAGTGACGGAAATTGAGTGATGAAAAACCCTTACCCAAACAGGCCCTTAGTTTTCAACAATGTAATTTTCTGAGATGGAGTTTGGTGGTTGATATTTTTTCCCCCTTTGGAAACGTTGACACAAGACTCTAATTGTTTTGTTTGCAATATTATTTTAAGAGAATTGTTAGTAGAATACTGACATGGTAGAATTTAGACCCTTAAATCATAAAAGAATGGTTAAAATTTGTAGAAACTTATTTGGTAGAATACCTTAGAAACTCTAGAGGATCTAAATCTAAAAGAAGGAGGGTGAGAACGTGAGACTACAAAAATGGAGCAAGGGGGGTCGAGGGGGGCAATTTCCCCCTGGCCTGCCCAAAATTTACTTAAGGGTTTACTTATTCGTCATATTACCCTATGAGTTTGGTACCTCCAGTCATATTCCTACGCCAAATAACAAGATTATGAGGAAATATAGCTCAAAGAGTAATAACTATTTTGTGAGTTTCAAGGTTTTTTTTGGGTCCTTTTTATCAACTTGTTCCCTCCCTTCCACGTCGCTGGTCCCATCTTAATTTTTGTATTTCAATTATTTTCTTATTCTGTTTGCATGGATTTGCTTTTACGTATTTTTATTTATTTATTTATAAAATTATCATTGGATTATTATTTTTTTATATGAAAACTTCATTAAATATAAAAGAAAAATAAAATCATTCATAATCTATCAATGTGTTTTAAAGCTTGAAATATATAATATAAAAAAGAAAAACAAACATAAAAGTGAATAAGTAAAGAAGCACAAGTTTTAATTGAAAATGTTGAAAAAGAATATTATTATTGCCTTTGAAGTGATAAAAATGATAATAGAAAAATCATTTTCTAATGTAATAATTTATTCTTTGCTAATAAAATTTGTGTAAGCAAGAAAATGTAAAGATAATTATATAATAAATTATAGAGCTCAATATTGTTTTCATGTTAAAATTTGAATTTTCAAATGTTTATAAGTTCACAATTTTTTTTATTATAAATATTACAATTTGTTCACTAAAATTTCATATTCATATGATTTGCACCTGAGTATCCAACTACTAAAATCTCTTATTAGAATCGTAAATAGAAATTTTTAATAAAAAAATTATACATGTGTAAATAAATCCCTAATAGAAAAATATAGTATAGCAAACATATTGATGTTATTTTTTGTGTGTGTGCCTGTGTGCATTCTTTTAAAATTTTCCCCCTTGGAACTTAAATCCTGGCTTTGCCACTGTGTGAAAGACATACTTGGTAATGTGAGAGGTATTAATAGGTTAATTTAGTAACACCAATTGCAATAAGCTTTCATGCTTATTTTCTCTCTAAAACAATGAAATCAATTTTTGGTGGCCCGAGGGAGAAAATTTATAGATCCCACCAGAAATCCTCCCACTTTTCTCTCCATACTAACAACCTAGAGTCCTATTTTCTTCCTTTACTTTTTTCTTTCATTCCTATTTTATCTCCAACCAAACATGACCTTAATGAGACGAGTCCATCAAATCAAGCACATCATCTCCTCAAAAGACAAGGTCAATGCGCATTGTGATTTTCTGGCTTTGCTTGTCCACTTTTAATTGTATCTTGAAAAGATGAGTTCCCCCTTTAATTAAAACTCATTGTTAAGAAACTTAAAATAAATAACGTTTAATAATAAAAAAATACACACAATAATAATAATAATAAAAGAACCACACACACATGCACACATAAATACATGAAATTTTACCATTTTTTTTATAAAGAGTTTAAAATTTGAAATCATTACATGATAGTTCATCATTAGTTGAGATTATCTATTGCCAATGTAGGTAGGTGTAACCATTTTATTTGTTAAGTTTGTATAAACATTTTTATTTTTATGCAATTGCTACTATCTATATTTGTTATTGTTTTTATATAAAATATTTTAAACTAAATGATAGAACTCAAACCACTAGCATTGTATTGATTATTCACCCACAAAACCATACACATTCATACATAAATATTAAACTAAGTTTCTATGTAACCAATTAAATGATTGAACAATAACTAACTTTACTATTTTTTTTCTTAAATCATTGAATTTATAATAAAAAATAATTATAACATGATAATAATACACACATGTAACAAACCTTATGTATTTCCTAATTATTAAATTATAAAAGTTATATTATATGTATACTATACATGCACACGTACACAAATCAAAATTCACACAAATCAGGGAAGGACCCCCGGGATTTCGAGTTAAGGGGACTAGAGTATAAGTAAAAAAAAATCAAGAAATTTTGAAGAAGCATATTTATTATTAACAAACTATCAACAAAGATATATGCACAAAATTATTATTCCGTAATACATTATAATGCAATTATCTACTAACAAAGACAAAGACACATAACATCATTGTTTCCAATTTTTTTTTTTTTTCTATTTTAGTATATTTAACCAACTTTTTTTATTTTATATACTCACTTTTCAAAATACTCTACATTAAATTATTTATTTTACACTATATTTCATTAGAATATTATTTCTTTATCAATTTTTATTATTATTATCTCAACTCTTCCTCAACCAAAAACCACTGTCCTCAAACTAAATAATTTCTAAAACATCCATTTGCATAGCTATAGTAATTGTGTAAATTTGCAAAAATAAGTTTGTGCTACAATAATTGTGTAAATTTACACAGTTTTTGTAGCATAAATGTACTTTTGCACAAATTTGGGGTCTTATGGTATTCAACAATTGATGAAATGCTATTAAAATGACATCAATGTAAAATTGCAGGGAAAGGGGCCCAAAATTTTTGAAAGTGGGGTCCCAAATATAGAATTGTAAAAAATATACTTATATACATTTTTTTTCTTAAGACTAGGGGCACAGACCCCTTGGGCCCCCGACTAGTTTCATCCCTAACATAGATGACATTATAACAAAAAAATAAATAAATAAATAAAGAAACAGTACATACAATCAATATCAGACACATCCTCACATTCATATAATATAAATTTATAATAAAGAAAGAGATACTTACAACTCACAAACACTCATTCTTTACTCTTAGAATTGGAGTTACCAAGGTAGTTAGATAGAGAAGGAAGATGAGATGAGATTCTAAGAATGAGAAGACCAGAGGAAGATATGTGTTGCTGTTTGGTTTAAGGATGAGTTAATTTGTGTTATTGTTTAGTTTTGGGTTGGGTTGATATGCAGGGGCATAACCAGGATTTTTTACTTGGGGGGCCGAGTTACATATTTGTACTTTATTTATAATTCATAAATATATTGCATACAAAATGATCAAATTTAAAATATGATAATATTTCTAAACTCAAATTGTTTCTTTGAGAAACTCAAATGTGTGTACAAAATTTGTCTAATTTGCTATAAACATATATAAAAAAATATTTAAAAAATAGATTTGGCATCTCCTATAAAAATTGTGCTCAACGTTAACCCTTCATTGAATAAAATTCATTCATTATGAATTCTATAGGGAAATTCTTAGCATTTTTTTCAAATTTTAAAATAATAATAAATAAATATATATTATCTCTATGGTAGCCTAAATTCCCTCTAAAAACAAATTATAGCTAGCACAACTTATCAAGCAACTAGATCTAATAGTAAAAGATAAAATCAGTTAGAGAAAAAAAATGACATGTCGAGAAAAAAGATCAAATTTGTGGAAAAAAAAAAAAAAAACCTCCAATAATTTCGAATAGAGCACCATGCACACTACACTTTACAATTGAATACACAAATAACACAATACACTTTTTTGTTCTTTATTATCAAACTAAGACACCAATTAGTTTTTAGTGTAGGCGCGGATTGAACCCTAAATCTCATATTCATCCATCAAAGATTTTGCCAACTAAGCTAACTGGAACCCATAAACACAATGTACTTTAGTGTTCTTATAAAATATAAAAAGAAAGGACACAAGGCTACTAGACATTTATTAGGTTTTGGTAAAAAACTATATCTTTTATTTGAGTAGGAAAAGGGTCTATTTGAGAAACCAACAGTGGGCTGTGGGGCTGACGAACTCTGAAGGGTTATTGCAAGATTTCAAATGATAGAAAATACAAACTAACAGTGGACTTAGGCTAAATTTTTTTGAGGGGCCAATCGTTTAGAAGCCCCTAACTTCTAAAACAACCAATATACTATTTCAAAGAGGTTTCAATAGTTTTAGGGAAGAGGGGGGGGGGGGGGGGGGCCCCTCCAATGTTATACATGCCTCCGTCCTTGCTTATGTGTGCAAGATTTAAATCAAGGAATGCAAAAATATTTTTAAGGGCAAATTACATTAGTAAAGAAATGTTATATATATATATATATAAATGTTAGAGATATATAAGACATATTAGCCCAATGTAATATGCCCAAGCCCACTCCTACATTTACTAGTAGTCTAGAGTCTAGTCACCTATATATACTCATGTTAAGATTCATTGTAACACAGATTATTGTACTACACCCTTACATAATAAAGATGTAGTCCTAAAGGGATTCCTCTGTGGATGTAGGCTGACAAGGCTGAACCACGTAACCCTCGTGTTCTTGGTGTTCCTATTCTATGCTTTCCTTTCCGCATCTACTCTAGCATATACAATATGGTATAACATATCGTGTTGCTAATATATATTTAACATGATATCAGAGCCAGGTTTCGTTCTTGATATCAAACAAACATCTCTACAACAAGCAAAGAAGATTCTCACGTGCGCACCACCATTTGAAATCACATATGCTTGTCTGTTGGATCTAGACTCCACGGTATCTCGCAGCCATCGTGGCTCAATGTTGTGTCAAAATCCAATAACCAAGCAAACCGTGACTTAACTTCTTAGATTTGTGCACATCAAGCCTTCACCTAACGAAACAACCACACAAACGTGCCCCATGGCCTCCTATGAGAAAAACCCAGAAGTTTGGCCTCCACTGAATGCTGCACGCACCTCCATGCATTGCAGCTGTTTCGACCAACTTCTCCATGCGCTGTTGGAGATTTCTCAGGTTCAGATCCTCCCATGGTTACATGTGCCACCCTAACGGCCTTGTAGCTCGTTGATCTGCCAAGCTGTAAAATTCAAAGGTCATTTGATGTGGCACGCACTAAATGTTGGTTACACGCACCTCTTGGGCCTCGTATGCACCACATGCACCAGAAGACTGTTGCTGATGTCTTCATGACATCATCTTGCCACGTCAACAAGAGCCATGTTAGTACTAGCTACATCTGCAGCCACGCAGCTCACCATGTTAGTAGTGTTGCCTCGTCAGCACCACATCACTTCGCTGACCGTTGACCCAGACCACCTGGATCTGACCCGTGAGCACTAACTCGTTAACTTTGACCTACATTGACTTTAACTTTTGCGTTTACCTTTGACCAAAAGTTAAAATTTTCAAAAAGGCCTATTTTGCTCAATTTTTCATGTAGATTCCAATTTTGGACTCTGTTTCTTCATTTGAAGCTCCAAAATTGGTCAATTGGCACATTCTTCATTGTGGTTTCTTCAAAGGCATTCTTCAAGACATTTCCAAGGGATCTTCTCATATTTATCCAACCTCAAACCTTCATTGAACTTCTACCTTAAGTTTAAGGGAGGGTGTTAGAGATATATTAGACATATTTATCCAATGTAATAGATCCAAACCCACTCTTGCTTGTACTAGTAATTTAGGGTTTAGTCGCTTAAATATACTCATGTTATAATTCATTATAACACATGTTATTATACTATACTTTTACATAATAAAGATGTAGCCTTAAGGGATTTCTCCGTGGATGTAGGCCGACAAGGTTGAACCACGTAATCTTTGTGTTCTTGGTGTTCCTATTCTATGCTTCCTCTTCTGCATCCATTTTAGCATATACAACATGATATAGCACATCACGTTGCTAATATATTTAATATGGTATTAGAGCCAAACTTTGTTCTTGGCTTCAAACAAACATTTCTACATAGCAAAGAAGTTTCCCACGTGCACAACACAAATCCATTGCTTGCCCACAGATTTGGACTCCACGGCATCACACAACCCTCATGGAACCACTGTCGCTATCTCGCTACCAAGTCTTTGATCTCTCAAGCATGCCCTACCTCCCCTATTAGATTTGTGCAAATCAAGCCTTTGCCAAATGAAACCAACTATATTGAAGTGCTCCACGGCATATGATGAGGAAAACACAAAATTTCGGCCTCCATCAAAAGCTGCACACGCCCCCACGTGCTATCGCCGTTTCAATGGACTGCTCCATGTGCTGCCTTGGATTCCTTAGAACCAGATCCTCCTTCGGCAACATGTGCCACCTTTGCAACCTCGTAGCTCACTAGCTGCCATACTAGCAAAGTCTGGGAGACCAACTCATTAGCACACGCCTACACACGACACCAAAGTTCCTTCACTCGTTGGAGGACGTCTCTCACTTTAGCCACACGTCGAAGAATCGTCATCGGATGACATCATCGAATGATATCATCACTCCACATCAGCAGCCATGCAAGCATGTCCATGTTAGCCCTTAGTCCACGTCATTGACACATCATTGTATGATGTCAGTGGCTCTACAGCCCGATCCGTGACCCGACTTTGATAGTGTAGTCCGTTGACTGAACTTAACTCGTTGACTTTGACCCTTTGAGTTTGACTTTTATGTTGACTTTTGACCAAAAGTTAAAATTTTCAAAAGGGTCTATTTTGCTCAGTTTTTCACGTAGATTCCGATTTTGGACTCCGTTTCTTTATTTGGAGCTCTGAAATTGGTCAATTGGCATATTCTTCATTGTGGTTTCATCAAAGGCATTCTTCAAGGGATCTTTTCATGCTTATCCAACCTCAAACCTTCATCGAGCTTCCGTCTTGAGTTTGAGGGAGGGTATTAGAGATATATTAGACATATTAGTCTAATGTAATAGGCCTAAGCCCACTCCTACATTTACTAGTAGTCTAGGGTTTAGTCGCTTAGAGCATCTCCAATAGGCTCTCTAAATACAAAATCCTCTCTATTGTAGAGAGTAAACCCATAAAATAAGTCTCTAATAGACTCTCTATACCTGAAAATTTTTTTGGCTCATGAATAGTAGCTTATCAAGTCTGATGGGTTATTATTCATTCTTCAAATTTTTTTTTCTATTATAATAATAAGGTATTGAATAAAAAAATGTTGGAAGATGTGTAGTCGTTAAAAAAAGAATAAATAATGAATGAATGAATAATATTTAAATGAGATAGAGAATGAGATAGAGAATCTGTTAGAAAGTTTATTTGAAAAAGTGGGTAGTTAAAAGGTAAAAGTTACTGTTCATTCTCCAAACAGTACAAAAATTTGCCTAATCTGCTGGAGATGCTTTTATATATACTCATATTAGGGTTCATTGTAACACATTATTTTACTATACTCTTACATAATAAAAGTGTAGCCCTTAAGGGATTCCTCCAATGATGTAGGTTGACAAGACTAAACCATATAACTCTCGTGTTCTCGATGTTCCTATTGTTATATATATATATATATATATATTTAATATTTTTTCCCTTTCAAGTCGGGTCAGAAGTTCATTTGAACTCTTGAACAACATATGGAGCCGCCTTGCTCCCTCACTTTCTTGAAACTCTCATCTCATATTGTACTCCCACCCATACCCTACTAACAACACCAACATTATATCCTCTGCACGCCTCTTAGGCCATGAAGGTCTCCTTCCTCTGCCCATATCCTCGCCAAACTCACTCTCAAAATTGCACGACCTTGTCTCCATTTGCCTCTTTTTTTTTAATAAATTTTTATTGAAGGGGAATATATTTGAGAGTGGATTTTTTTTTTGAATAGTATTTGAGGGTGGATTTGATGTAATTGAAACGATACTTTATGGCCGGAACTCATTTTTTCTATAAACAAATTCCATAGTTTCGTATTTTTGTTTCATGCGGAACTTATCTCTTCAAGAAAGATCCAGATGGACTACGTTCATAAAAAAAAAAAAAAATCTAGATGGACTACATTTTTTTTCCCCTCATCAAGTCAACCACGTCAGCAATATGAAGTCAAACTCATCACTTAAAGAGGCGATTTTTTTTTTAATATATTTTTTAAAGGCTATATCCTAAATAATTTTCGAACATTAATATTTTCTCAAATAATTAAAAAAAAAAAATTCTCATGCTAAAAAGGCCACGGGAAGAGAGAATTTTTTTTTTCTTTTAAATGTAATTAAATAGTTAAGTAATTAGTATTTTTTTAGTAAGAACTATGAAGGGAGACATGTTAATTATAGGCGTCTTAATATATATATAAACCGAAACTTTTTAAGTTTTCACAATTTTTTACATCACCACAATATTTAAAAAATAATAAATAAATCATTATCATTTTTTTTAAATAAAATTATTTTTATTAAGTCAAAATTTAATAAGGAGTGAAACTCTATCTCTCTAACAAATCCAACTTAAACTCAAACTCATCATCTATATATATATATATATATATATAAAATTAAAACATCTGTAACTCTCACAATTTTCCACGTAAGCACAATATTATAAAAAACGTGATTGAACTTTGGGGTAATTACACTAAACCCACCAGTGGTTTGGTCCGAAATCACTTTGCCTACCCGTGATTTAAAAAGTGTCACTTTACCCACCTGAAGTATGTTCTATTTGTTTTTCATAACCCACCTCTGTTAAAATCAAGGGTAAATAGGTATTTTTGTTCAAATTTTATGTCTCTCTCCTCCCAAAACAAAAAATAACACAAAAATACAAGAGAAACAAGATCAAAAAGTGGTATTGGTCTCTCTCTCAATTCACATAAATCTTGAACATGAAGAAAATACCCAAAAAAATAAAACCCAAATCAACCTACACAAATAACCGAACAATACAATATTGCCCTTCAATCAACCGAACAATACACTATGACCTGTCTCAGACCACTTACTCAAAACAAATGGAAAGCCGTACAGTGCTTCATAAGTCCATTTACTCGAAACAAGCTAACCTGGTATCTGTAACCACTTGCCGATACATTTTCCGTGATAAACATGTGAACACGGCATGCTAGTGACTTCAAAACCTATTTGAAACTCTTCCAAGCAGATGCTACATTCTTGAATCAAGTTTGAACTTGGCTGAAACCTAATCTTCTCCAAGGCCTCAATAGAAGATTTAGTCGCTGGAATGGACTTAGGCTCATAAGTCTCCATGGAGTCCAAGATTATGGTATCGTAATCGAGCACCAAATCCACAATAGGCACCTCTATTTCCATTAACTCCACGTATATTATGTCCACAACAATGGGCATCCTAATTGATGTCTCGGCCAATCCAGCAACTTGTTGTACCATAGTACCATGATTTTCCACTGGAATCTCGAACTCTCTAAGCAAAGAGTACAAGCAACCACCATTGATATCTTGCGACATCACTTCATGTTTGGAAAGCCATAGCAATCTTTCAATATTGGATGTAATTTCTTCGTAGGAAGACACTGGTTCTTGGCTGTTGCCGATGTAGTTCTTCTATTAATTTTTACAAAACCCTTCCTTTTGATCTTGTTTTTCTTGTATTTTTGTGTTATTTTTTGTTTTGGGAGGAGAGAGACGTAAAATTTGAACAAAAATGCATATTTACTTTTGATTTTATTTTAATAGAGGTGGGTTACGGAAAACAAACGGAACATATCTCATGTGAGTAAAGTGACACTTTTTAAATCACGGGTAGGTAAAATGATTTCGAGCCAAATCACAGGTGAGTTTAGTGTAATTATTCCTTGAACTTTTCTAAAACCCGACGAGTCTGCCTTTCCCTTTCACGAATACTTTGCCTTTACCTTTCACGATATTGTGCCTTCTCTTCTCTATCTTCCTCTACTAGCTCCTCCTCGATCAGACCCATGGCAAGCCAATCAGACCCTTGGCAAGCCAACAGCAAAGCATCCCATCACAACGCATCTGAAAACCCACCATACCCACCAACAGACATCTTCTTCCTCAGAATCGATCTCCCTCCTCAGACCACCCATTTGGTCCCTTGGACAGTAGTTACAAAAGACCAAACAACACCCTTTCTTACTTCTTTAATGTCTATCCCCTTCTCTTCCACCAATGGCTCTCCCTCTACGATGAGAGAAGAATCATTGAGCCATACAAATCTCTACTCAGAGAGACTTGGGAAAGGTCTACAGGAGACTCAATGATGCTGACCGAGTTGGCTGTACGATTGAAAGAACAATGGTAGCTATAGCAATGACCTTCTTGCGAGTTCCTTCAATTGAACAACAAGATCTATGCGATTCAGGCACCGCAATCTATTGTGATTTTGTCGGGTTTGATCAAGCACATGGAGGAGACCATCAATTTCTGCAAGATTAGAACAATGTGTATGTGGCTTGATTTTTACTCTAAGAAAAATATCTAATAGACTATTAATTTCTTATGAAAAGTTAGATTACTCTTCGATAATAGAACATTCTAATGTTGATTTTGTTTTTTTAATGGATCATTTTGAAGGTTTTTTCTTCAGTTTTGTATTTTTTTGAGCGATTCATGCTGATAAACTGTCCTTTCAATCCCATTTAGAACATGTACATCATGTGTTTGACAAAATGTCTCACTCACTCTTGCATTTTTCTTTTCATTCCCTTTTTTCAAACTTGGGCTTCTTCCTCTACAGGTTGAAGATTCTTCTATATTTTTCTTTACTTTTTGATCTTGAAATATTGCTGGTATGTCTTGAGCCAAGTAGAAATTATTTAATCTTGCAATCTTACTTATTTTAAGATAATATCTAATACCATTCTCATCCTGCATAATCATATTTAACTGAGTTATATTTTAGATCAAGTTACATTATCAACAACAAATAAATGCATGTGTATGTATGATGTAGGACTCTGCACCATAATACGTTTGAACAATGCAATTTGTTGTAATGGCTTTTTTAAATAAATAAACAAATAAAATTTAGTTACTGTAGGGATTGTTTAATATATCTTTCAGTTCAATTATAGGAACATGGTCATGTTTATATGTCCTACTAAAATGTCCTTATAAAATCTCACCTTGCCAAATCATGCAATTATTCTTTGAAACTCTGTTTCCATCTGTGGCGGTGGAGCTTATTCCTTACTTTTGGCTTCTGCACTATACCTCTCCCTCCATTCAATATTCTACTTCTTCACAAGGCCTGAAATAACTAAGTGAAGAATTTGTGAACATTCTTTGAGGTATGAGGTGAATAATTCAATAAAGCTATTAATTCTTTATGGTTTCTTTGTTCTTAAAAAAAATTATTTCTTTACTTTTACTGCCCATGAATATGATGGGCTTATAATGGATGGTCATAATATGAATTTTTTTGCCAATAAATTTGGGAAGTGAAATCCATGACTTTGATTCTTCAATTAGGTTTGTGGTTACCATTTATATAGATATTAGTTGTCCATTCATGCTGTTTTCTAGGATTCCCTCCTTAATTTATCTCAAAACTTGAATAATTGTTAAATTTTGCTTTAATAATTTAGGAAATGGGAGGAATTTGATGATAGAATTGTAGTATCATTTGTTCAGTCATGAAAGATTATATTTTCCGTGTTTGGCCTTCATTTAGTGTAAATAGAAAATCTATATAGTATACAATTAACTGGAGCAATGAAAATTTATTCAAATAAAACTTAGATAAGAAAGTTGAATTTTTGTAGAAGAGTTGAGTGATTGGTAGGTACACTGAATATTAAACAACTAAACAATATAGCTTTAGGGTGAGTATGAAATACATGAATGATACTAACTTAATGCCACCAATTTTTTGGTTTTCACTTGAATCAATGAGGTTTGTGCTTTGAATGGTTATTAAATCAATGCATGTAGGAAAAGGAAAGTTGCATAGTATGCTGCATTGTGATTCTTTTATTTATCTGTAAAATATTCATGCGATTTGAAATGTTGTTTATGAGTTTTTCACTTGCATGTACTTCTCCAAGAATTAATCTAGAGAGAATCCACACAACAAATTTAACCTATATATTTGGCCTATACTAAACATGACTGTGGCATATTTAGAGATGTATATCCTTTGATTTATCAAATATGCTTGGACCATATGAGTTTCTAAGTTTCGTTTATTCTTTGGCTGAGATTATGAGTTCCTTTCTGAAGTATTATTGTTAATTTTGAATTGAAAAGATTGATAATGTTCTTCTTTTCTTAGCTTTTTTTTTAACATCCTGATAAAGTGGTTGATGTGGTATGACAAGCCTCATATTACACTATAAACAAATGCAAGAATATTATTTCATTTATTAATCCAAAAGGACCAATACTAAATAAATTTTGATCAAATTAGAATTGATTTTCCATAAATAAATTTTAAGTAAATTAGGTAATTTAATTTTAACAAGTAATCCAATTTCACAACTAGCCCGTGCATTGAACGGGTTAGCGATTAGTTATCATTTATTTTGAAAACACACACATCCTTTCCTCTTCACTCATTCTTATTGCAGGTGGTGAAAAAAAACAAACTTGGGAAGGAAAGATCCTAGACTTTCGGCCAACCAATAAATTTTAAGGTAAGATCCATATTACTAACAAATTAATCATAGAAAAGGAGAATGGTTTGATTATGATTATTATGAGTTCATTATGTAGTGCTTAGATTCGTTAAAAAGTTTTGCGGGTTCAAAATAAAAATACCAAATTTCGGTTTAGATTGCTTGGATTGGTGTTGAGAAAACTAGAGCTTTGTTTGTTTTTTGAGTTATGATGCTGTAACGTGTTTGGGAAATTAGGATTTTAAGCCTTCCATGAGATTGTTGAAACCAAAAGTACATAGTTTTAGACATACATTTTCGCCGTGGCAGCTTTTTAGTTTTAGACATACATTTTCGCTGTGGCAGCTTTTTAGTTGGGATATGAGTAACTTTGGGATGATTTTCATTATGATATAAAAACAAGGCTTTTATACTCCTATTACAGCTGGCCATCAATTCTCAAAATAGGTCTCTAAGATATTAAAAAATTGGTGCTTTCATGATGAAAGCTTGTGAATTCAAAAAAAGTATATAGGGACTTATCTGTGGAGTATAAAATGATGTTTAGTGAGAAGTTGGTAATTTTAGAATTATATTTGTATGAAGTTCCCAAAAATCAGGTTTTAGGCTTAGAAAGGTCTTGTGTTTAGTGCAATATTGGTAACATTTTTTTGTAAAATCAAAATAAGCCATAGAAACTGTGCATAACACCACTAAGGCATAGGAGAATGCATAAATGGTTGAATCGGGATTCTACACGTGGAGCAGTTGTGAGATAAGGGAGAGTAGTTGATGGCTAAGAGACTTTGTCTTGGTCAGTGCTAAAGGCATGGCTGTCTGGGGAAGGAAGTGAGATTTACACTTGACACAGTACTCAAGCATTACCAAAAAGGGACCGTGACTTTTCAGAGTTGAAGGCTATGAGGACATCCCTTATTTGTTGAATGCATAGTGAGTCACCTTGGAGACACGTGTACCAATCATAGTATTCCTGATGTCCCTTTTGATGACCAAGACTTGTCACCCAAATAGTGGCAAAGCTACCTACCTTCGGGTCTTAGTGCCACGTTGGCATAATTCAGTCAGCAGATTACGTCACAGCTATGAAAAGATCTTTAATAGTGAGAATATGGTAACTTGACACCTATCCTTGTACTCAGCCATGCTCCTTAGAGTATAAAAGGAACATGCAGCTGAACTTCTAGGGCAAGAACCCAACTAGATATTTTGAGTTGAAAGTGGAGAGTTGGTAGGAAGAAAATGGCAACTTCATTGTAAACTAACCTCTTTTTGATACATAATACAAGCTAAGTCGAGTAAGAATGTTGCGTTCTTGCTCAAATCGTGGTTTTTTATCCCTTCTCTAGGGTTTTCCACGTACGTTCCATGTTGTTTTGATAATCAGCTTCTTCTTCTTCTCTAAATGTGTGTATTTTTCATGTCCTACCATCACTTTCTTTATTTCTTGTTTGAGTGTCATGTTAATGCTTTCATCTTTTCAAGCTTTCTCATGTAAATGTACTGTTAGATAACTTATTTCACTCTCATAAATAAGGTCAAATCTAACTTGCACGTACAGAAACCATATTTGAACTCCAAAGACACATTCTAAGACTTTATTTAGTTGGTCTTTAGGATTGGGGTTAGGGGGGGTGTGATGGGAGCTTATTTTGGAAGCTTAAAGATCGTTTGCATGTCATTTTGGGTAATCATGTAGTTAAGACATAGAGGTTTTTGATGGACTAAAAGTGGAGTTTGAGTACTGCTTTGGATCTTTTTCGTGGTTGTCTTAATGGGTTTGAAGGGTTAAGCATTTATATCATATACTTATGAATAGATGTGTTTCTTTTTCTTCTATGGATTTAATTTCCCATCAGTAGAGTTAGAGTGAATTCTATCTCTCTAACAAGTCCAACTTAAACTCAAACTCAAACTCAAACGTTGATAATTATCTCCAAATTTGCAAGATTAATCATGAATACTATAAAAGCAATGCAAATCCCAATATTTTTTTTTAAAGTCGAGTAGAGGTATGAGCTCTTCTTCTGATATTTTCTTCTCCTCTATTTTGTTAAAATATATATGATGATTCTCCCTTTATCAGTGGGTTGATAGGACTCGAACGTTGATCTTTAGGCTATTTCCTGTAATACAAAGGACACAGAATCAGAGGGGACCGGTGGGGGACCGGCCAAAAATCCTCCGATGATCAAGTTAGTTACTTTGAACTCTCTGTAACGAAGAAATGTTCTCTCAAAAGTAAAAGTGTCTGACCCACCTTACCTTTCATCGAAGAAGCCTTATATAGTGTGTGTGTGGAACGGTTTATCTGTTTAGGAACCGTTCCCAATGTCGAGGAGTCCGGCGAATTAGGAGTAACTTCCATAACCGCTGTGGAAGTTACTTAGGTCGGACGCTGATGAACTCGTCCATCCATAGTCAGGATGGACGACACCTCAAGGATGATCTCGTCCATCTTCAGTGGAAGATAACGAGATCATCTTGGAAGGCTTGACGTTCATAACTGATAAATAGATCTCACGAGGTATTGCTCGTCCATGTATGGACGAGGTTCGCCAGTACGCTTGTAATTTTCATCGCCTATTGTAGCTTCTTTTGTTGGACGAGACATATGGACGAGTTATGGACTTGGGGATTTATGACACCATCAGTTGCCCCCTCGTCCATGTGAGTCGTCCAAATGGTTGAACGTCTTTGGACTGGTAATTGGTTATTAATTATTCGCACCACGTGTCATTTTTTTATTGGTGGCTAATTTCGTCGATTTATATTTCCGAGGTAGATGCCACGTGTCGCTTTCGTATTGGCTGGGTCGTTTCGATTACCTAGGTCAGCATCCTATAAATAGTGGAATGCCTCCCTTAACCCTTTTCATTCCAGAGATTTTCTTCCTTGACATCCGTCGTCTAGAGCCTCGTCTAGGAGTTTCTCTGCGTCTAGAGTCTTCTTCCGTCTAGAGCCAGGTACTCTTCTTCTCCTCGTCTTTAGGTTTTAAGTTTCTTGTTAGAGATGTCCGCTGCCTCCTCGTCTACTGATAGCCTTAATAAGGCCATAGACGAGTACTGTGAGGATACTAGTGAGAGGTCTAACTCTAGCAGTGCTAGTGATGAGAGTGGAGGAAGCACGGACGAGAACTACTCTTCTGGGGCCCCTGGGCTCCCTATTGAGGTCGTCCAAGAACAGCTTAGGAGAGCTTCTGGCTCTCAAGCTGGTTCTCCGTCCAATCCTACGGACGAGGTAGAAACCGTCTTCAGCTGCGCTGTAGGCGTCCATTCTAAGACGGACGAACAGAGGTTAAATAGCCTTAAATCCTGGTATCAAATCCCAGACGAGTTTAACCCTAGGCTGCCCGTCCGTGGAGAGTGGTGTTGTGAGCCCCGTTTTGGTATAGGCGTCTATGAATCTTACTTTTTAGGTGGCCTTAGGTTTCCTTTAAATGCCTTCGATAGAGAGTTATTAGTTAAGTTAGGTTTAGGTGTTTGTCAATTCAATCCTAACGCATGGAGACTAATTATCTCCATGCAAATTTTGTGGAGGGAAGTTTTTGGTGGGGACCGTCCTCTTACAGTGGACGAGTTCCTTTATTGTTATAAACCTTCTGCCATAAGTCAATCTGAAGGTTTTTATCAGTTTACTGCTAGAGGGAATGATTGTAGGTTGATCAAGTCCCTAGCTTCGTCTGATAGGAAATGGAAGACGGAGTTCATTTTCGTTTCAGGCTTCTGGGCAGGGAACCCTGTGGACGTTGGCAGGGATCCCTTTCCCCCTTACACTGGGGAACTAGGGAACCTTCGTCCAGAAGGTACGTCCCTTCCCCTTGTTTATTTTTATTCTTACTTCTATTTGATATATTTACAATTTCTAACCTTTGTTTGTTCATTGTGTTGTAGCTGCCAAACGTCCGTCCCTGAGTAAATTCCATCGTGACCGCGTCCATAGAGCTCGTCTACATACAGACAGGAGCTTTCGTTCTCTTGTCACGCTAAGACGCTTAGCCAAGTGGGGTTTAGGTCCTGAGCCTTCAGACGAAGCTATCGCCCACGAAGTTACTGTGCGAAAAAGTAAGTTCTTAGCTAAACCTCCTTTTCTTTTTCTTTTTTGTGTACCTTCCTAACTCGTTCATCTCGTCTTAGGAATGTCAACAATGAAAGAGAATAGAGGGAAGGAGATTGCAGGAGAGGGGAAACGTCCTGAGGGTCAAGCCCAAGATCGTCCTGAGGGTCAGACTCGTCCAACGGCTGGGGACAAAAGGAAGTTCTTGCCAAAAAATATTGACTTGGAAGGGCTCCCCAGTCGTAGGGACAAAAGGGTCAAGTCAGGCTCGTCCAAGGTGGTCAAGTCCAAACCTCCCCAGTCCCAGCCTGCCGTCCAGATAGTTGATGTGGACTCGTCCACTCCAGTGGAGTCCACGCCGTCCAAGACTCCACCCAGAACTCCTTTGGCCAAGTCTACCACGCCTGGCTCGTCCCAGCATTCCACGAACATTATTGAGAACGAAGACCTGGCTTGGAAACGTTTCCAGATGGCTGTCAAGGACGAAGATATAAACGTGCTACAACATGGGTTTAAAGGAATTTGAACATTCAGGCGTCCATGACCTCTTCAAGGTATGTCAGTATCTCTCATCCTTATTTGGGTAGCCACTTTTCCTCATTTAATCACTCTATGTTGCTTTGTCTATTCATAGGCCATGTCCAAGTTTATAGCAGCGTCTAGACAGGCAACAGAGCTGGACAAGACGAGAGTCTTGTTGGAGACGAGGATTCAGCAGGTGAATGCTGAGTGTAAAAAATGGGCTGGGGTTGCTGAAAAAGCTAAGGACGAGGTCAAGGAACGTAACAAGCTGATTGAGGAGCTAAGGACGGATGCAGTGGAGAAGGATACGCGCATTGATCATTTGCAGAAGATGAATGATGAATTGAATGCTCGTCTCTCCAAGGCAAAAGAGGACGCTGTGGCTGAGTTCAAGTCGTCCAAAGAATATACAGACACTTTGGATCGCAATTATGCAGCTGGTTTTGAAGATTTCAGAATGGACGCTATTGAGAACTTCCCTGAAGTTGATTTTAATGCAATCAAGCTTAACCTTGCTGCTGCCACAAGCTCTCTTCTCCAGACTGGCTCTGATGACGTCAACGTGGAAGACGATGCTAGTACCCAGCCTCAGGACGCACCAGTTGTGAATGCTCCCCCTTCTTAGGACGAGACTTTTAACCTTAGTGGTTTTTCTCTTTTTTTTTATTTGGTCCTTTGTTTTTGGACCTTCCTTTATGTAACAAGAATACATTATACTCGTCCATGGTTTTAGGACGGGTTTTTAAGTAGTTTCTGCTTTCCAAACTAATCAGGGTTTTTTGGACGTAGGAAGTCTACCCTTTGAATGAATTTTTATTATCTTTGCATGGACGAGTGATTTCATTTTCATGGACGAATGTTGCCAAGCTATTTTAACTCCAACTTTAGCTCGTCCATATCGAGATTACATATTTTTCATGTAGTCTAACTCGTCTTAGTAGGTAGTATTTTTAATTAGCTTGATTCGTCTTAGGACTTGCAAACTAATTTTACTTACCATCTTACTTATTTTGCCAACTTTTTCTCTCGTCCAGATTTTGGATTGTTTCAGTTGGCTCCGTCTCGTCCATGAGTTGGACGAGTGTGGATGTGGTTTTTTCCTTAGAAAATTTAGACGTTACATCTCTGCGTCCAGAGATTTTGTTCGTCTTGGATCTTTCAACCCTCTTGAGGATTGACTTGGACGATAATATCATGGAGAAATTTCACACAACATTTAGCACATAACATAAATATTGTTTACAGACAAGGCATATGCACACTGATGCCTTTTTATTTAATAAATACATACTTCATGACTTCGTCCATAACCATAACACAACTATAATAAGTAATAAGATCATAGTTTCAAACTCCACACATAAGCAACACCAAATATAATAGTATCAAACACAAACAGCATCATACGTAGTAGTAGGGTAATTAGACTTATAAGACCCAGTCTCGTCCATAGGTTCACTCTTACTGGTAGTACCTCCTCAGGTGCTCCACATTCCAAGGATGTTCCAGCTTTCTCCCGTCCAGGGCCTCCAGGTAGTAGGATCCTTGCCTTTTACAGTTGATAACTTTATAGGGTCCTTCCCAGTTTGGGCCCAATTTCCCATGTGCCGGGTTCTTGGTCGACAAAGAGACCTTTCTCAGGACGAGATCTCCAATGTTGAAACGCCTAGGCTTCACCACCGCGTCGTACTGCATAGCCATGAGATTCTTATACTTTGCTGCCCGGTGTTCTGCATTTGTCCTTACCTCGTCTATTAAATCGAGGTTCAGACGAAGCTGATCTTCATTATCCTTGTCTTGATACATCATCACCCTATGATTAGCCATATGTACTTCTGCAGGTATGACTGCATCACTTCCATAGGCTAGTTTGAAAGGAGTCTCTCCTGTAGGTGTCCTCACTGTGGTCCTATACGCCCATAAAACTCCTGGTAATTCATCTGGCCACACTCCCTTTGTCCCCTCAAGCCGAGTCTTGATGATTTTCAACAAGGATCGGTTTGCAACTTCAGCCTGGCCGTTGGCTTGGGGGTGTGCAGGCGAGGAGTAATGGTTCTGAATTCCAAAATGTGAGCAGAAGTCCTTGAAGAGTGCATTGTCGAATTGTCGTCCGTTATCAGACACCAATACCTTCGGCACTCCAAATCTGCATACGATGTTCTTCCACACGAAGTTTTTCACATTCTGTTGCGTGATATTTGCCAACGGTTCTGCCTCCACCCATTTGGTGAAGTAATCGATGCCCACCACTAGAAACTTCATCTGCCTTACTCCCAAAGGGAAGGGACCCAAAATGTCCAGTCCCCATTGTGCGAAGGGCCACGGTGCCACCATTGGGGTGAGGTATTCCGATGGTTGCCTGGGGACGTTGCTGAATCGCTGGCACTGGTCGCAGACCTTAACGTATGCTTTAGCATCAGCTTGCATGTTCGGCCAGTAGTACCCTGCACGGACGACCTTGTGGACAAGTGATCTTGCTCCCGAATGATTGCCACATGCCCCTTCATGAACTTCTCTCAGCACGTAGTTTGCTTCGTCCGGAGCTAAACATCTAAGGTAAGGTTGAGAGAAACCTCTCTTGTATAGAACTCCATTCATAAGGACGTATCTAGCTGACCTCACCCTCACCTTTCTGGCCTCGTCCTTTTCTTCTGGTAGTTGTCCGTCTTTCAAATAGGATATAATGGGAGTCATCCAATTTTCTTTGTTATCAACCTGCTGTACTTCCTGGGCATCTATACTTGGCACATATTGAACTTCGTCTGACTTCTCTAATGATTCGTCTGCTGAGGCCTCCTTAGCTATAGTATCAGCTTCCACGTTCTCCTCCCTTGGGATTTGAACGAAGTCAGCTTTTTCAAACCTTTTCACAAGGCGCATCACCCTACCAAGATACTTCTTCATTCGTTCTTCCTTCGCCTCATACGTCCCATTCACTTGCCCCATGATCAGTTGGGAATCCCCCATGACACATATGGACTTTGCTTCCACGGACTTTGCCAATTCTAGCCCTTTGAGAAGGGCTTCATATTCGACTTCATTGTTTGTCGCTTGGTACTGTAGACGGACTTTATGTTTCAGTTTATCTCCCTCTGGGGACTGCAGGACCACACCAATTCCTCCTGCATGCCGTGTGGACGAACCATCCACATGAACGATCCATCTCTTACTGTCCTCTGTTTCGTTATGACTTGGGGTAAACTCCGCAATAAAATCTGCTAGGGCTTGAGCTTTAATGGCATGCCTTGGTAGATACCTGATATCGAACTCACTTAGCTCCACAGCCCACTGGATTAATCGTCCTGCAGCTTCCGGCCTATTCATTGCCTTTTTAAGAGGATGATCTGTCATAACATTAATGACATGTGCTTGGAAATAATGCCTCAGCTTCCGTGATGCTGTGATTAGTGCGAAGGCCAACTTCTCCATTTGCGGATACCGTCCTTCCGCTCCTTTCAATGCCTTGCTTGTATAGTACACAGGTCTTTGCACTTTATCCTCCTCTCTTATCAATGCCGAGCTCACGGCGTGCGGGGTTACTGCTAGGTACAAATATAGTTCCTCTCCTTCCACTGATGGACTCAGCAGCGGTGCCATGGTAAGGTATACTTTCAAATCTTCAAAAGCTCTCTGACACTCGTCGGTCCATTCGAATGCTTTTTTGAGAACCTTAAAAAATGGCAAACATTTATCAGTAGCTTTAGAGACAAACCTGTTAAGCGCAGCGACTCGTCCAGTGAGGGATTGGATTTCCTTGGTATTTTGCGGTGGCTTCATGTCCAATATTGCTTGAATTTTATCTGGATTCGCTTCAATTCCCCTGTGGGATACCATAAAGCCAAGGAATTTCCCTGATGATACTCCAAAGACACATTTGCTAGGATTTAGCTTCATGTGATACTGCCTTAATGTCTCGAATGTCTCCTGCAGGTCGTCTAGATGTCTTCCTTCGTCTTGACTTTTCACCAGCATGTCATCTACGTAGACTTCTACATTCCGCCCAATCTGTGGACGAAACATGTGGTTGACCAACCTCTGATATGTTGCCCCTGCATTCTTCAAGCCAAACGGCATCACCTTATAGCAGAATAAGCCTTGACTGGTTACAAAAGATGTCTTCTCTTGGTCAGCCTCGTCCATTCTTATCTGATTGTATCCTGAAAAGGCATCCATGAAGTTAAGCAATTTGTGTCCTGCAGTTGAGTCTACTAACTGGTCAATGCGCGGTAGCGGGTAGCTATCCTTGGGGCAAGCCTTGTTCAGATCAGTGAAGTCCACGCACATTCTCCACTTGCCATTCGCTTTTTTGACCATTACTACATTGGCCAACCAATCCGGGTAATACACTTCCCGAATGAACTTTGCTACCATCAGCTTCTGGACCTCGTCCTTGATTGCACTATCTCTCTCAGGGGCAAACACCCTCTTCTTTTGCCGCACAGGCTTAGAGGAAGGACATACATTCAAACGGTGGGTAATGACACTAGGGTCTATACCCGGCATATCCTCGTTACTCCACGCGAACACATCAATGTTTTTCTTCAAAAATTGGACGAGGTCCTTTTTAATCTTCTCTTCTAAATCTGCTCCAACCCTGGTACACCTCTCAGGGTTAACTTCATCCAAGGAAATATCTTCCAATGCTTCAGTAGGCTCTGCTACAACCTTCTTTTCTTCAATATTCATTGCTTGAACTTGTTCATCCATGGCCAGCATGGCCAAGTAACATTCTCTTGCTGCCAGTTGGTCACCTTGTACCTGTCCTACCCCATATTCCATTGGAAACTTGACTGATAAATGGTAAGTGGAGGTAACAGCTTTCCAGCTATTCAAAGTTGGTCTTCCAATGATGGCATTGTAGGAGGATGGACAATCTACCACAAGGAAGTTGACGTCCTTGGTAAGTTGTTGTGGATATGCCCCCACTACCACGGATAAGGAAATGGTACCCACTGGTTGCACCTTCATCCCACCAAAACCTACTAGGGGGGAGTTCACTGGACGGAGCTGGTCTCGTCCTAATCTCATTTGCTGAAAAGCTGGATAGTATAAAATGTCTGCTGAGCTTCCATTGTCCACAAGCACTCTTCTGGTTGTGTAGTTTGCAATTAGTAGGGAGATGACGAGGGCATCATCATGAGGGTGATGAATTCTGTCAGCATCCTCGTCCGTGAAAGTGATTGCCTGCTCGTCCATAGACATTGCTCTCGGTGATCGTCCGGTAAGCTGGACGTTCTGTACTACCTTCAAGTATGCTTTCTTGGACTTGGACGACCGGCCAGTTGAACTTCCCCCAATGATGACTCTTATCTCCCCGAGTGGTGGTCGCGATGAATCTTCCATCTTTCCCTTCTGTTTCTCGTCCATCTGGTCTCGTCCAAGGAAACCCCTCAACTTCCCTTGCCTTATGAGATTTTCAATTTGTTGCTTCAAGTCAAAACACTCGTCCGTGTTATGACCATGATCCCTATGAAAGCGACAGTACTTGTTCCTGTTGCGCTTGTTGGGATCACCCTTCAATTTCTCCGGCCACTTCAGTGAGGGATCATCCTTGATTTGCATAAGGACTTGCTCAAGTGGGGCGTTTAAAGGGGTATACTGCTGGTTCCGTACTGGAGGGCCTGGCTTCTTACTTTCTCGATCTCTCCTTTCCTCCGTCCGTCCCTTCTTTGGACGAGTTCCTTGCTCGTGATGACGACTGGGATTTGCATCCATTCTCTCGGACCTCTTCCTCTTCTTAGCGATGATTGCATCTTCTGCATTCATAAAATTCTGAGCCGAATGGACGAGTTCGGCCATGGACTGGGGCTCTTTTTCATAGAGCTTGTGTATAAACAGATCAGAATTCACCCCGTTGTGGAAGGCTGCCAGTAGAAGCTTATCATCTGCTTCGTCCACACTGAGAGCTTCTCTGTTAAAACGGGTGATAAACGACCGAAGGCTCTCGTTCTCTCCCTGCTCTATCGTCAACAAACTGGACGAGGAACGCTTGTGCCTTTGTCCTCCAATGAAATTGTTAACAAATAACTTACTCAACTCTTCAAAAGAACTCACCGAATTTGGAGGTATTTTGCTAAACCAAACTCGTGCTGAACCCTTAAGGGTGGTAGGGAAGGCTCTACACATTATCTCATCAGGCACCCCTTGAAGATGCATGGTGGTCTTGAAAGTGGCTATGTGATCAAACGGGTCACGTGTTCCATCATATGAATCCAGAGAAGGCAACTTGAACTTTGATGGGAGGGGGTGACCGTTGATGGAAGCCGTGAAGGGAGAGTCAGTCCTGTGAACCAAATCTTCTATCGGATTCGCCCTTTTCATATTTTCCTTCATTTCCTCCATAACTCTCTTCATTTGATCCATTTCTTCCTTCAGGTGTGGTACCGTTCGCGAAGTGGTGCCTCTAAACTGACTTCCAACTTCGGTATTCTCTCTTCCGCCATGACTTTGTGTTTGTCCACCTTCACGCTCTTCATGCGTTTGCCTCCTCATATTGATCTCCATTCGTAATTCTTGGTTTTGGCGAGTCAACTCCGCCATAGCGTCTGCCATAGATTGTGCATGTTGGGCAGATGACTGCATGACCGGGGCAGACTGGCGATCACGATGCGGGTTGCTGCTTCCCTGATGGCCTGGGCTAGTAGCCCTTGATCTAGTCCGAACCATCGACCCTTTGTCACGGAGAAGTAAACTGTGAAACAATTTCTTCCCACAGACGGCGCCAACTGATGATTCTCCCTTTATCAGTGGGTTGATAGGACTCGAACGTTGATCTTTAGGCTATTTCCTGTAATACAAAGGACACAGAATCAGAGGGGACCGGTGGGGGACCGGCCAAAAATCCTCCGATGATCAAGTTAGTTACTTTGAACTCTCTGTAACGAAGAAATGTTCTCTCAAAAGTAAAAGTGTCTGACCCCCCTTACCTTTCATCGAAGAAGCCTTATATAGTGTGTGTGTGGAACGGTTTATCTGTTTAGGAACCGTTCCCAATGTCGAGGAGTCCGGCGAATTAGGAGTAACTTCCATAACCGCTGTGGAAGTTACCTAGGTCGGACGCTGATGAACTCGTCCATCCATAGTCAGGATGGACGACACCTCAAGGATGATCTCGTCCATCTTCAGTGGAAGATAACGAGATCATCTTGGAAGGCTTGACGTTCATAACTGATAAATAGATCTCACGAGGTATTGCTCGTCCATGTATGGACGAGGTTCGCCAGTACGCTTGTAATTTTCATCGCCTATTGTAGCTTCTTTTGTTGGACGAGACATATGGACGAGTTATGGACTTGGGGATTTATTTATGACACCATCAATATATATTTTATGATTTTTCACATATTTTTTTAAAAAATATTTTTCGTACATGAACCACTAAACTCTTTTTATCCGTTTTTTACAAGATAAAAAAGTTTACACTAATTGAAATTTAAGATTGTTGGTACTGCATATGTCTTTACTTCACCTTACGATATGAAAGTATATTAATTTCTTGAGTTAAAAGCTTATATTCGATATATTAAGAGGAGGTATGGTTTTCATTATTTCCATGTGGGCTCTTACTCAACATTTTTTAGCATGGGCCACATGCTGATAAGGTTCGTTTAAAGTTTAGACCCGTTAAAATTTAAAACTTATTACTTTATAGGTTCGTGTACTTTTTTTTTTTATTTATATTTTTCTTTTGAATAGTCATAAATATTTTGAATTGTTTCAATAACTTATTCTTTAATTATATATCTTTTTTGGCATTTTGGAAGTTTTAACATTTGAATTTGTATAGTCACACACACGCTTTGAATCTTTTGATTCCTTTCAATAGTTATAGTCATGAATTATTCTTTTAAATATAACCCACTTTTCTCTTATATTTCTCTATTATTTAGTAATATATATTTTGTTTTGTTTCAATAATTTTTAAGTAGTGAATCATTTGATTATTTGTTTTGTTTCAATAATTTCTAAGTAGTGAATCATTTGATTCTTTAATATTTTTTGGTCTTTTAGAAGTTTTAATGTCTAACTTTTTGAGTTAATTTTTTACAGTATCTGAAACTATTTGACAAATTTTTTGTAAGCCATTGCATGTTCAAGCAATGGCTTCTTGACCAAATTGTAACACAAACTGAAGTCAGACAAGAGCAAATCATGCAATGATGTAATTTCTTAATCAATTTAAAATTTTATAAAATTATTTTAGTTTAACTCACAAATAGGTATGCATGGGTTAGCGACTAGTTATAAGAATGAATGAGATGTAAAAAAGAGATTGGGATGTTTTGGGGTGAGAGAATGAGAACTCTACTTTCCCTTTTTTTTTTTGTCCCCCTTTTAACTTACAGATATTTATTTTATCTTTTTTTTTTAGAGAGTTTCAATTTATGGCATCCACTCTTAATGATAGTTCTTTATCATTAGACCAGATACCAATCGATTTTTAGTATAAGTGGGGATTGAACTCCAGATTTTTTATTCAACCATTAGAAATTTTACCAGTTCAGCTAACTAGAACCTACACATATATTTATTTTATCTAGATGTTCATGAAAAGTAAACCATAATATTTTATAGGTAGAAACACCATTTTGGTTCTTACATTTTGGGCTCACAGTCAATTTGGTCCCTATAATTTGGTAGCAGTCAATTTGTTTTCTATTATTTTCAACTTGTAGTCAATTTGGTCCATACCATTCACTCACTAACTAAAAATGCTTATGTGGCTAATGGTGTGCACATTTGACACATTTGATACTAATGTGACAAATAAAATAATAAAAATAATGTTTAATAAATATTTTAAAATGCCACGTTGGCATTTCCCCAATTTTAATAAAATAAAAACAATTTCAATTTTAAAAATGAAAAATGAAAATGAAAATATCAGATTTTCTTTGTAACTTCATGCACTTTCTTGGCACCAAACACAAAAATACATATATCAGATTGTAAATCAACACAAAGACTTAGTTCATTTGAGACACCACAACATTCATAAACCTTTTAACATAATTTATCCGTCACAATCTCAATTACAAATGTAAACAACCAAAGCTACTGCCAATAGACCCACTCTATTATCACCAAACCAATTTTGAATTTCAGAAAACCCCATAAACAAACTTAGAGACCAAAAAACCCCACACGCTACCTAGAACCATTTTCTGTAATGGCTATGATAGGAATAGTTTTCTAGGTTACTAGATAATCAATAAGAAAGCATGGAAGACAATATTTTTCATTGTAAGCGGTTTTCCTCAAGAAAATGAATCTTTCGATAAAAAAAACTAGGTCTGCATCGACACCTTTTGTGGAATTATTGAATTGACAAAATAGGCTAAGATAAATCCCTTGATCATCATTGTGCCCAATCAATGAGAAACGCTCCGTCATTCGATACAAATTCGTTATCTGGGTTTGCATCAGGCGCCACCAACCACGCCATGACACCAATCAAAGCTCTACGCGTGCTCCAACCTAAGAAGATTCTATCGTTCCTGCCTTGCGCCGACATCTCCATTCCTATCTTGCATTGTCACCAACCAATCCCAATGCCAAACGGAGATCTCATTGCTTTCTTGTGTAATGGATTTTTTTCTATGTGTTAGAGTTTGGAAAATGGAGTTTTAAGGTTGATTTTAGATTCATGGGTTTGGTGTTTTGATTTGGTTTTTTGAGGTTTCAAGGGGAAATTCGGCCACTAGATTATCTAGGTTTCTTATAAACAAATTTAGTTGGATTTGTCCCTATCAAATTCACTAGATTTTACTCAACAAAAAGATTCCAACCTAAAATGAAAATGAGAGGGTTTCCATCTGTGTATGCTCTTTTTCTTTTTCTAAAGATTCCTAATTTTGTTTTCCACCTTTAAAATTGCAAAATTAAAATTAAAACTATTTTTGTTTGTATTAAAATTGGAGAAATGCCAACATGGCATTTTAAAATATTTATTAAATATTATTTTTATTATTTTATTTGCCACATTAGTATCAAATGTGCCAACTGTGTACACCATTAGTTACGTAAGGATTTTCTGTTAGTAAGTTAACGGTGGAGACCAAATTGACTACAAGTTGAAAATAGCAGAAACCAAATTGATTGTTACTAAAATGTAGAGACTAAATTGACTGTGACACCAAAATGTAAGGATTAAAATGGTGTTTTTGCCTATTTTATATGGGTCATAAAAGCAAATCATTTAATAGTCCTAATAACTAAGTCTTTATACGATATTTTCTTAGGTAAATTACACATTTGGTCCCTCAGTTTTTGGATATATATCAATTTGGTCCCCAACCAGCTACATGTGTTAGTTTAGTCTTAACTTTTTGGTATTGCATCAAAATAATCCCTACATTAAATAATGGATGGAAAAAGCTGATGTGACTAACCGTCAAAATAAAATATTATTTTCTTTTTCCACATAAATTTCCACATAGTTTCACTAAAATTTTCTTTTTAGTTGGTGGTTTAACTTATATCTTTAGTACTTTTTTCAACTGGACATCTCTTTTTGTTTTAAGTATATAATGACAAGGGGTAGTGAGATTTTAATCTTTATCTTATATTTAGTAATTAGTGGATAATGTGACAGTTTCTTATATTAAAACAAAAGGAGATTCTAGTTAAAAAGTATTGGAGATAAATCAAATCCTTCAATTGATATCATCGCTAATTTACTTAATTTTTCTTAGGACATAATCAATTTTAAATAGGATTTAATTAATTTTAATTTTGGATAATTTTTTCTGGCTTTCACAAAAATGTATTATTAGTTAATATTTTATAAGTAAAACATGCAATAGAAAAGAATCTAACATTTTTATATAATTTAATATGTTAATTGGGCTATTTTCATCTACTTATATAAAATATATTTTAAAATTTTTATTTCAAAAAATAAATCTAAACAATTAGTATCAAAATAAATTTAAAATTTTGGGGCACTGATTAAATTTTTTATAATGTAAAACAAATTAACAAAATATTTTATTGGCCAATAGAAAATATATTTTTCTTTCGGCTAGGTGGGAGGCCTTACTTTTTAATTATTTTTTTTGGCAATACTTTTTCTAAAAATTTTTTTGCAATACTACAATGAAAATATAATATATTTTATTTTAGCTATGGTTGAGCCGCCCGCTATAGAGTTTTTAAATTTATTTTTAGAAAAGCCGCCCTATGGAGTTTGATTATGTAATCTCATATAATAAGGATAAAACAACTTGGGTAATTGATTCTCAAAAAAAAAAAAAAAAAAAAAAAAAAAAAAAAAAAAAAAAAACTTGCGTAACACGCTCTGGTTCATGAGAGATCCTGGTTTTCCTAGAACAGAAGGGAATCCGAATCCTTCAAGTTCTAGGACTCTAGACCTGGCCTATATAAACGAGGACTTCAAGTCTTTCAAACTCAAACACCATTCAGTTTGAACTCTTTAAATTCTTGACCCTTAATTTGCAAGTCTACTTTTCATCATGAAGAAGAAATCGGCAGCAAAGAAGGAAGAACAGCATCGTCCGCCTCCGCCTGAACCCTATCCTTGGCTTGTTTATTCCTTTGGCGATAACAATAACAGGCAGTTATTTTGCAGCATATCAAATCCCAATGAAACATGCATACGTAGAATCCCAGTGTTGCGGAATAGGTATTTATGGGCTAATTGTCACGGTTGGTGTTTATATTTCTGTAGAAATCTCGGCCAAATGATACTGTGGAATCCTGTAACTATGGATGAAATAACACTTCCGTGTTTGCCTGAGGGGCTAGATATCAAAGATTGCATCTTGACGTCTCCTCCGAGCGAACCAAGTTGCAAGGTCATCTTATTTTTTCACTACATGAGCAATATCTTATACTGTGAACTTGGCGATGAAGAATGGACCGAGTTATATTATTATGATGAGCTGAAACGAACTATAAAGGAGGTAGGATTGGCGGAAGAATCAATGCTGCCAATGCGTCATCTACTGATTAGCCCTGTTTGCTGCGATGGTGATTTGTATGCTTTATGGACACCAGGAGGAAGTGATCATGATTGCTGCAGGAAGCTTGTAAAAATTCATGAAATTCATCGGGACGGCCTTAAAATCGAGCCTCTAAATATTTTTCTACGGTCAGCTCTTCCAATTACCAAAGAAGTACACTTGATGGAATCTTGTGGCGATCTATTCACAGTTGAAATACAGTATAAGGATGAAAGTTTGACAGGCGTTTTAGCAATTGGGATCCATAGATTAAATTTTTCTAACAAAGAGTGGGTACAGGTAGAAACTGCTAAGGACCGCGCATTTTTTTTGCCTTTGGACAGGCTTGATCAGCAAGCGTTTTCCATCCCTGTAATTGACCCGGATGTGGCAAATCGTGTATATTTTACTTTAAATGGTGATGATACGTACAAAAAATTGTACTCGTACAACATAGAAGGTGGAACAATTTCGATTTCCTCAACTTTTCTAAATCTACCAAGACTACAGCGATCTTGTCCGGTTTGGATTATGCCTCATCTCAGGTAATTGTTCACCTGCGAAACTTCCAATTGTTTGTCAACATCTATATTTTTGCACATTGAAAATCATAATTGGAAAAAAAAAATATATATATCAAACTCTATACTTGTTTGTCAATAATCTTTGGTTACTAATGGAAGTTCATATATGGTGAGTACCGTACAAACTAGTTTTATAATTGAAGAACTTAAAATTTACCACATAAAGTTGACAAACATCCAAAAAGGAAAAGACAAGTAGTATTGTTAATAAAAAAAACTGCACATGCTTTTATTACTAACAGCAATTTTGTAAGGTATCTATATCTATTGAATGTTTGAACACTTTGAATGATTTATTTGCTACATGGATTTTGTTGATTTTATCTATTTATTTCTCTTCTATTCCTTGCTGATATAAGTTCGTGCTTATATAGGTTAACAAATACACTAAAAGAAGACGAGCACAAAAGTTATACAGAAGAACAAGAGAGTGGGAAGGTTTATGGAACAGAGAATGATTTAAAGGACATAGAGTCCACAAATGATATATCTATCCTTCATTTTGACATGGTTAAAGTGATTGCCGAGCGTCTCATTTTAGTTGATTATTTGCATTTTCGTGCTACTTGTAAAATCTTTCATTCTGCAGCATCTCCAATCCAATGGAGGATTGCCATGGAGAAGGTGGAAAACCCTTCTTTATTATCTCCATGGCTGGTGTTTTTTGAGAACGAAAGTGTTTGTGCTTTCATTGACCCAAAACATGGTGACAAGTATATCATCAACTTGCCACAAGTACTAAAAGGAGGTATAATTTGCGGCTCAAAGGATGGTTGGTTGCTAGTAGTTGTAGCGGAAAAATCACATTTCTTTTTAGGTGAAAAATTGACTTTCTTTTTCAATCCATTCACACAAGCCATTCTACCGTTGGCAGAGAATATGGATAGAGCACTGGATTTCTCTTGCATTGGCTTCTCTTCCTCCCCACCCTCTTCAGAATGCGTGGTTGTTAATTTGAGTAAGCATGAATCTGATGCGAAATTTGTTGTAGAGTACTCTTCTAGCTTGGGGCAGGACCTGGACGAGGACCTAGACCATTGGCATGAAAATGAGTTTAATGATGCAGACTTTTCCTTTAATAACAATAGCCCGGTTTTCTACAAAGGAGCATTTTATTGCTTGGGTAAAAAAGGAAACCTAGGAATTCTGAAGTTAAACGATGATGGTGAGAATACTTGGGAAGTTCTTACTAAACCTAAATCACCATGCATGAGTGGTTATGACCAGAATTATCTAGTGGAATGTGATGGCGAGCTCTTTTCGGTATTTGTGGGTAATATGAGAAAATGGGTACAAGTTTTCAAATTGAATGAATCTAAGATGACCTGGATTAGAGTTGAAAATCTGGGAAATCATATGTTTTATTTGAGTTGTTCATCATCCTTTTCTGTGAGGGCAAAAACTCCTGGAATGGAAAACAAAATTTACTTTCCTATATTCTGTGGACAAAGCATGGTCTTCTTCTCACTAGAGACAAAGAAGTTTCATTCCTTTGAGGGTAAGGATGTTGACTTTTATAGCTCGAGGGAAAAGTTGCGATGTGGCTGGATCGAACCTAGGTGGTGCTAGAGAATTCTAAAGATATCATTTATTCATTTTGGCGTGAAATTGAAATATATATGCCGTTTTGTTCTATAGTTGAGTACACATATATTATGTTGCATTGAGTCAATGGGTCCCGCTTCTTTTGTAGCTTCTGTGCAGCAAGACATAGTTTCTGCTTTAATTGTAGCTAGTTCATAGTTGCTGGTTTTTCTTTCTATAAATATTTTACAAATTAAAAAAAAAAAAAAAAATTAACGTAAACTATTGTTCATGGTAATGTTCAAGAGTTGCTTTCTATATTTTTAGCTGAATGTTGAAGAGTTACCTATTACTTAAAATATGCTGCTTAATTTTCTTCTGAATTTGTTTTTTATATTATAGAACTATTGAAATTATTTGTACCAAATTTTGATCGATCCCATTAAAAAGTGAATTTCTTCTTGTGCGGTTCATTGAGAATTTGAGAGATTAATGTTCTAACATTTAGCCAATTACTTAGAAGTGTGAAATTATCAGTGGCATGAAATAACTACAATAAATGAAAAACAAAATAATAGTAATCTCTTGGAATAAATGGTGATGTCGTAGCAATCGAACAAGCTGTTGATTTTGTTATTTTATTTTTTTTGACCCAAAACAATCAGAATAAATGCTACATGCCAATTACATTTCCAAATAAAAGCTATGCCTCTAAGAACTATCAACATCTCATAGAAATTTAACATCCAACTATCAAATCTTTTACTTCCCTCAATAACTCTGTCATCTTATCCTCACCTCTCAAGCAGCACGTAAACCATTCATTAAGCTTTGAAAAGGTAAGCCCTCTATAATAGTAATAGCATTGGTGGAGACGAAACAAAATTGGGCTTCTCAGCTACAGTACACAGCTACTTTTGGCTATACACTATAGTTCAAATGTAATATATATATTTGTGTGTTCACACTAGTAGTGATATTTAAATAACTTATTTTCTTTTTTTATGTTTTTTTTTTCTCCTTGTTTCTCATTTATCAGACAAACTCACTCGACGTCTCTTCCTCATTTTCTCTCTTCTTCCTCCATTGCCAACCCAGCTGCTAGCCCAGCTCCGACCCATCTCATCGATCTCGCCTACCTAGCCACCACAAACCCACCTCGCCACCCCAAATTTCTCCACCCCTTTCGTCGATCTCCATCTCTTCCCTCTCCTCTTGAGTCTTGATATGGCCGTGGTGGTGGTGGTGGTGGTGATGTTTGAATTATTATTATTTTTTTTTCTATGGGTTTGGTGGCTATGGTGGTAGTTTGGTTTTTGATTTGGTTTGAGTTTGGTTGTGACAATAGGTTATGGTTGAAATGGTGGTTTGGTGGCTGTGTTGGTGGTGGTTTGGTAACTGTGGTGTTGGTTTGTTGTTTGATTTTGTCTGTGGGTTTGATTTTGGCTATGGGTTTTGGTTGTAACATGACATTTTTAAAATGCGTGATGATGTACATGAATTTTGCAAAATTGACACTATTTTTTTTTTTTTTTTGAGAGAGAGGATAGAGGGGAGGGGAAGGTAGTCACTGTAATAATCAATGGCTGATCACCACAGCTAACATAAAAATCTGTTGTTTCCAATCAACTCGGTGTGGTTTCACTAGTGCCAAACAGTTTGTTTGTAGAGTGGAACAACCCTAATGGTCATAAGATGGATTTCTCACTCTATGGTTTGGTGTAGAGTAAATGAATGTTATTAGGTAAGAATGCATTCTCATAAAAAATGTCATATGCTATAAATGCTATTTTTAACATCTAATTTTAAAAAAGCACACTACATCAAAGGTGCTAGATGCTATAAATTTTGACAGCTAGCTATAGTGGGCTGCTAGAGATAGCAGCCCACTGTAACAAGATGTTAAAAAATATATATATTGGTTTAATGAAACACGTGGGGCAAATGAGGTGAGTCTAGTCAATATTCTTCAGACATGCATGTTTTTTGGGCAACCATTTCACTGCAAGTCAGTCCACTGTGTAATAAAAAAAGAATATTTAAATTAAATAGTAAAATAATAAAATATTTGACGTTGGGTGTATTGTAAAGTGAGTTGTTAAAATGAATAAAGTAACTTTTTTAGATGCTAAATACTATATTTTATAGCATTGTTAATGAGAATGGTCTAATGTGGTTTTTTGGCACACATCTCAAACATATTTACATTGTGAAGCAATTTTCCAGTAAAAGGCAGTATTACATTTAAAGATTTTCTACAGTGAAGTAGGGATTTCATGAATAGAACCACTTACAATACAAGTCCTCTAAGTACATTCTACAAGTTACAGGTAATAAATGGATAAAATCCTTGTATTGTGCTTCAGCCTTTTCTCTTCTTGGTAATAGCTCACTTTTTTGACTTCCTAAACCCCCCTGCTCCACTCTCCTGTAACCAAGTATATCCAATGTATATTTAACTGACATTTGGTGAAAACCAAAACGATGAATGTAGGGGTATTTAGATGTACCTTCCGGTATTGCCTATAAGCACTTTGACCTGTCAATTCCTGCCCACCTCTAGTGACATAAACCTGCAGTGGAATTTAAAGGTTAGCATAAGCCTGTAAATTATCAAAGTCCAGAAGACAGATGTTTAAGAACATGTTTGAATATTAGATCATACAGGGGTAGCCAAGCAAATACTAATTGTTTAAGAACATGTTTCTGTGGGGTATGTGAACCATATAAAATTATTATTTTCAATTTCTTTTTTGTTTAAACCCACGTGTTATTAATTCCATTATGACTTTTTTTTAATACGTTATTGATTTTTTTATTATTGCACATATCTTAGCCATAAAAGTTACTACTTGCTTGAGTTGGTTTAATAAATTAGAATAATGATTTTTGTGTCTATGAAATAAGTAATCAAACATTAAAATAGTCTATTCTCAAAAAAAAAAAAAAAACATTAAAATAGTCATTATTAACATAGTAGAGACCGATATTTCATAATTAGTATAGTATAGTTTATATTTTTATTGTTTTTAACAAACTTTTATATTTTTTGGTAGAAACTTTTTATATTTTCAATAAAATTTTTAAAACGTTTCTCAAATAAAAATATGCTCTCTTATTTTTATTAGATGAAAAAGTCTTCTATCAATGGGTTATTTTGAAGGGTAATTTTACTTTTTTTTGTTGTTGTTGCTGTTGAGTTGGTAACTTTTATATATATATATATATATATATATATATTATTTTCCACTAGCAATCTATCATGTTAACGGGTCAAAATATTGTCCATGCATTGAGAAATAGAAAATTGCAAGAGGAAATTTTTAATTGTATGTGTTTGAGACTACCTTTATCTAGGTTTTAGTCTTTATGTACAACCTTTTTTTTTTGCAATAAAATTCAAATATTTTAATGAAAATTTTGATACAATCATATATATGTTGTTGCAATAAACAATTTATAGTTTTGAATATCTTGTAATAATGGACTATTACTTTACAAATCTTATTGCAATTCATTACAAATAATTGACAAAAATAATCAAGATCAAATTGTTGCAATGATATATCTTCATTGAAACAAATAATTATTTCATATTTGTCATTGAAATAAATTGTAAAATAATTGATATTAGATTATTGCAATGATATCTTCATGTTTGTTATTATACTAAATTGTAAAATAATTTATATAAAGTTATTGTAATGATATAACAGAACATGTTTTCAAACGGTTAGGTTCCTACTTTTGATCTAATCTATTGTTGGGTTTGAGTCCTATTTATGAAATTTTTAGCAATCAGGCCTGAGTAAGCGGATTGATTGAAGAATCTTTTGAAAATCTAAAGGTAAAGACGTGGCATGAAACTATTGGGACAATTAACACTCTTCTGTATCTATACAATTATTTAAGGAGCTTCCCCTGTTTGAGATCTTTATTTTCATGGTTCAATACTTTTTTTTTTTTAATTTAAGAAAATATATATATACATATCTCTCTTTATTGAGCAAGTCAAACAAGTGGGAAGACTACTACTATTGCTGCTGAGGAGAACTTTATGATAACGTGGAAACTAAAAATGCTAATTATTTTATTCTTTACATGCCATTGCTATTGGGAGGATAATATGACTTCTTTTTTTCTTTTTCTTTTTTTTTCTCTCTTTTTTTTTTTTTGAGCCGTAATGGTATTGTAACCATGGGTTTCTTGAACATGCTTGGTCATGTTTGCCACTTTTTCGCTGTAATGGATGCACTTCCCAGAGTTGCCCATTATACCTATATTCATTAATTAATAAAAATAAAGTTAATGCACACATAGATTTCGAAAAATCATACACAATGAATTGGGAAAGTGAAGAAGCTTCATGTTAAATAGAAATGTAAAATCCACCACAACATTAGAGATCCTTGTGTACCTCAGCACTTGTTGAAGAGAGAATCAGTGAGGCGGGAGAGAGAGGGAAATGGATTTAGAGAGAGAGATGTTGAATGGATTTAGAGAGAGTGGCTGAGAAAATGGATTACAAATTTCAGGGAAATGGATTTAGCTCTCTGTTCCCAACTAAACAATGAAAGGAATCCAAATAACTGATTTATTTAATTGGTTTCCTAGGTCATCATATTTGTGTCTTATTTATATTGTCGTTGCATGTTATGTATGACGAATGTTTAACCTATATCTACATAATTGACCTAAGTAACAACTTTGCTATTAAATTACGTTAAACACATTGTTTTCAAGGGTCTAAAAATTAACACAATAAAATTCAAATATTTTAATGATAACTTTAATGCTATAATATATATGTCATGTAATAAACAATTTATTGCTTCGGATATCTTATAGTAATAGACTATTATTTTACAAATCTTATTGCAATCAAATTATTGCAATGATATCTTTATTGAAATAGATAATTATTTCATATTTTTCATTAAAATAATTGAGTTTAGGTTATTGCAATGATATCTCCATATTTGTTATTGCAATAGATTGTAAAATAAATTATGTCAAGTTATTCTAATGATATAATAGAACATGTTTTTAAACAGTGGTTCTTACTTTTGATTAATCTATTGTTAGGTTTGAACTGTACTTATAAATTGTTTATATACTCATGTTGACAGCTGGATAGTAGCAGAATCTTGGGTAGTACTCTCAACAATGTCCTGGACAGCAGTTGCATCTTGAGCAGTAGTCTCATCCTTTGTAGGAGTAGCATTACCACTCTCTTCGTACCAGAAGGCTTTCTAAGTTGTTCCTGGATAACTTCTACAGGGAACCCAGGCACACCAGAAGTGTACCCCTCGTTCGTAGAATTCCCCTCACTACTATGACTACCATCACTAGAACCACTATAATTGGTGTCGTCGTGATATTTGTCTATAGCTTTCTCTATACTATTACTAGACGAAGAAAGAATTGTCTCAGACATTTTTTGGAAACTCAAAACCTAAAGACGGGAAAAAGGAGAATACCTGGCTCTAGATGGAAGAGGACTCAAGGCGTAGAGGGGCTTCTAGACGAGGCTCTAGACGAGAAATGTCAAGAAAGAAATTTTAGAAAATGTGAAAGGGTAGGGGAGGAATTCCACTATTTATAGACAGCCCAACAGGGTACTTGAAACGACACAAACCAACCAAAAGATAACACATGGCGTACTCCTCAAGAAAATAAATCGACACAACCAATAGCCATCAGAATTATAACGCGTGGCACGTCCAATCACTGACATAAATGCGTTTGACCAAAAAGTAATCTAAGAACATACATTTCCTTAGACGACCTATGGACTAGGGGGCAACTGATGGTGTTAGAAAATAAACTTCATACTCATCCATTAGGGCTGTCCAAAGGAAAGACCAACAAGGGCGAACCAAGTGTATGTAGTGTTCGTCCTAGGCTTCCTTGAGAAGCTTGTTTGTCCTTAGAAGCATTTGGACGGACGAGCTCTACACGAACAAAGGAAATTAGGCCTCTTTGTGACGAATCGTTTCCAACAATTCGTTATGGAAACGATAGTCAAGAAACATAACTCCCACGGCAGTTACATGAGTTAACTCCAAATTCTACGGACTCCTTAATAATAGGGGGAGTTATGAGATGAATAACTGCTTACATCGACCTATATAAACACTTTTACTCCTATGAAGAAGGGTAAGTTCATTCTAGACAATATTCCTAGAATCTTGAAATTTCAGATATCCGGAAGAAAGAAACTAACTTCATCATCGGAGGATTTGTGGCCGGTCACCCCGGTCTCCTTTGACTTTTGTCAATTCTTTTTTAGGTTCGACACATCAGTAGAATCCGTATCATCCAACCTACTGATTTTCCAAGAACCATCAATTAGTACCAAATTTTGATCAATCCCATTAAAAAGTGAATTTTTTCTTGTGCAGTTGATTGATAATTTGAGAGATTAATGTTCTAACAGTTAGCCAATTACTTTGAAGTGCGAAATTATATATAAGTGGCCTAAAATAACTACAATAAATTTAAAACAAAATAACAGTAATTTCATGGAATAAATGGTGATGTCGTAACAATCGAACAATCAGTTGATTTATTAGTTATTTAATTTTTTTAATCCAAAACAATCAGAATAAATTCTACATGCCAATTACATTTTTCCAAATAAAAGCTATGCCTCTAAGAACTATCAACATCTCATACAAATTTAACATCTAGCTATCAAATCTTTTACTTCCCGCAATAACTCTGTCATCTTCACCTCTCAAGCAGCATGCAAACCATTCATTAAGCTTTAAAAAGGTAAACCTCTAATGAGAGTATCTATTTTTATTTTTTACACACGATAATTTTATAAATTCCATCATCCAGTGATCTAGATAGAAGAACACAACAAAGCTAAGTAACCTATGTTTCAAAACATTAAGTAATCTCATTATTTCTCAGACTTGAGGCATCATTTTAGTACATAAGATGCATCAAAAAGAGAAAAATACATAATAAAAAGAAAATAATAAAAGCATGTAAACAGGAATCTTGATATTGCATTGGCTTGCTATTCTAAGGATGTGCTAAAAAGGTTTTGGACCACCAGACATTAAAAGAAGAACGAAAAAAAAAAAAAAAAATCGCTGTAATAAGATACAGAGCATGTTAATTATCATGAAACAAACGAATTATGACATATTTTCCAAAAAACAATATGAGCTCTCCTTATCATGCTTTGGGTTTGGGTAGCCCATAACATATCCATATTAAAAAGAGATGCAAAAAGTAGAAAGATATTAACAAAACCAATACTTCAAAGAAAAGTGTTGGTATTTTTGTCTTGTTCCCACCAGTAGCATGGAACTTGATATGCAGGGCAAGTTCCTGCTTTATAAAAATATGAACAACAATTAGAGACGACCTACATGTAGACTAAGGGGGGCCATGACTCCCCCTCCCATTTATTAAAAAAAAAACTTGTTAGTGTATATATTTGTACATCAATTTTAACATTTAGTTCTAAAATATCTATACTTGGCCCCCCTCTTTCAAGAAATTGACAAATTGACCTCTGAAACTCCAAAATTTTTTATTATGATCAAACCATCTGTTTTATCATCTCTCATCTCATGGATCTCTCTCTCTTTACTATGCAATGTGTTGTGGGGTGTGAGAAAACTCGCTGCTTTTTGACTCCACTCAAGCTGCGGTTCTTGCTTTCTGTATAGATAAATAAATAAATAAAAATGATAGAATTTAATGACTTGCAATATTTGTACAGCCTCTCAAACCAAGAAAGTACAGCGTGGAGAACCCAAGCCATATGTTATCTATTCTCACCTCTTTTTTCTACCTCACAATAAATGTTAGACACTTTTTTATCTTCTTAGAGGAAAAAAAATATTAATGTCTTTATTTTAACTAGAATGTTAATGTCTCTTGCTAATTGATAATTGCTCTTGATAATTTAGTGGTCAACATTATTTTAGAAAGAATTTAGTGGTTGGTGTGGCTGGTTTTCTTTTCCTTGGGGGAGGAGGTGTTAGGCTGCATCAACTTGGTTGATTTGTATTTCAGAAAATTGAGCTTTATTCAACAATTTTCCATCAGTGTGGCCAATTGTTGGGCAAAAGGGAATAAAAAAAAATGATGTTTTAGTAAAATGCCACTTTGAAGAAACATTTGATTGCTAAAGGTCTTCTTTAATCTTGACATATTGGCAGCATGCTTAGGCAATGGGTTTTGTTAAAATCGCAAGCAACGCTGCAGAGTAGAGCTGCATAAACCAAGCCACAAAGGTAGCAGGTGATGCAGCATCTGCTGATATGAGATGCACTAGCCAAGCCACGAGAGTAGTAGGCAGTGCAGCAGTTGTTGATGCAAGGAGCACTAGCCAAGCCACGAGGGTAGCAGGCAGTGCAGCACTTGCTGATGAGAAGAGCATTGATCAGGCTACGAAACTTGCATCAGAGCATGTTTTGATTAGCATAGAAGTTCTGGAAGTGATTGAAGCAATGCCACCTCATGAGTTCTTCATCCAAGAGCATTGAAGAGTTAGTTTCGAGAATTTAGGAGTTTGTTAGTCAAGATTGACACATGTACAGTTCTAGGAAGTTTCAAATAACGGTTTTGGTGCCTTTTTTTTAGGAAGTTTGTTACACTCACAGTGTATATAAAACATAGTAGGCTTTGTATTTGATTCATTCCATCCAATTGTAATTCTCTTTCAATCAATGAAATACTCCCAGTTTTATTTAGATTTCTCTTAGAGTTTTACATTGTATCAGAGCTGCTAGCACAGTTTATATTGATTTCCTAGCTTTACTTCTTTGATTCTAGAAGTTTCTTACTCTCCAAACAGGAATTTTCTCAAGAAAGTTTCTTATACTCCGATTCAGAGAGTCTTGATCCTTTTTTTCTTACTGTTAATTCTTCTCAGAGAATTTCTTGTTTTCTCTTCAAATTTCATTGAAGGACTCATTCAAGCTTGTGAAGAACATTAATGGCTTCTGCTGAAGGAAGTGCTCACTCTGATCCAGCACATACTCAATCCACACAACCAATCTCAAATTCTAATACAGAGTCTAATTCTCCAAATCCATTTTTGCTTAGTGGAAGTGAAAATCCAAGCAATATCTTGGTCACTCACCCATTGCTGGGAATGAAGAACTATCAATCTTGGTCTCGGGCTATGGTTCTAGCACTCACTGCCAAGAAGAAGATAGGTTTTGTGAATGGCAAGATTGCAAAGCCTGATATTGATTCTCCCTTGTATGAAGATTGGGAAAGCTCCTTCTTGGCTGATCAACTCCATGCATATTAATGTTTCCAGCAACATCATGTATTATGAGATTGCAAGAGAGATGTGGCTTGAGTTGTAAAATCTCTTTTCTCAGGGAAATGGTCCAAAGATTTACAATCCACAACGAGAGATTTCACATATATCTCAAAATCAAATGTCGGTAACTGGGTATTACTCTAAATTCAAGAAACTTTGGGATCAATTGCTTCATTATGAACCATTACCAGTATGTACTTGTGGAGCAATGAAGATTCTAAGTGTCGCACATGAGAAGGCCTATGTCTTGAGGTTCTTGATGGGGCTCAATGAGAATTTTGAGACTGTGAGGAGTCAGATTCTCATGTCTAAGCCATTTCTATCAATGAACAAGGTGTATGCTTTGGTTCTCCAAGAAGAGTCTCACAAAAGCATTGGACATGGTTTTGCCTTCACACCAAAACCTAATTCAGTAGCAATATATGTTAATACCAAAGGTAACTCCGGTAATAAAGGTGGTAATAAGAAGGACAGGCCTTTGTGCACTCATTGCAACATGCTTGGACACACTATGAACAAGTGCTACAAGCTCCTTGGGTATCCACCTAAATACAAGCACAAAGGCAAGCCCAATGCCAATGCTAATCAGGTTTCATATCCACAAGGTAATGTTGTTGAGGTTCCTTCAAATGCATCTGCTCAGTATCCTATTTCTAAGACACAGTGTGAGCAATTGCTTGCTCTTTTTAATTCTGGAGCTAATCAAGGTGATAATCATCATGTTGCATTTGTTAGTACAAGTGGTAGTGTCTCTACCTTGACTCCTGGAGCTTATGGTGTGCCTGTTGTAGCTGGTGTGACTTCCACATCAGTTTCACCATCAGCTAATGTCAATTCCAACTATATTAACACTATGTCAGGTAACAATCCAAGCTTATTTTTCAAACCTACCTTAAAGCACTCTATTTTTTTTGCCAAAATAGTTGATAGAGAGGTTTTTCATGCCACTGATTGGGTCATAGACATAAGGGCTACTGATCATATAGTGCATTCTATCTCATGTTTTACTTCCATCAGTACTACTTTGAATACTTATATCAATTTGCCTAATGGTGAAATAGCTTCAGTCACACACATTAGCACCGTGAGAATCTCAGAAAGGCTTACCCTTTATAATGTTTTATGTGTTCCATCATTTAGTTTCAATCTCATTTCAGTCAGTTAGTTAGCCAAATCCACTTTATGCTGTCTTATCTTCTTTAGAAACTTGTGCTTTATCCAGGACCTTACTCATTGGAGCACACTTGGTCTAGGTAGGGAATGCAATGGTCTTTACTTACTAGAAAAGAGCAACTCAACTTCACCTTCCATTTCTGCTTCTATTTCTATCAGACCTTCTGTACATAGCACTCAACTTCATGTATGGCACTCTAGATTGGGACATCTGTCTAGTGCCAAATTAGCTTCAATAAAGAATAATGGTGTACCCCTTTTTACTTCTTTCGAGAACTTTACTTGTGAAGTTTGTCCACTTGCTAAACAAAAACGTTTGCCTTTCCATAAAAGTTCTCACATTTATGATAATTACTTTGATTTGATCCATTGTGACTTGTGGGGACCTTTCTCAATGTCAACTATTGATAACTGCAAGTATTTCTTAACCATTGTAGATGATTGCTCAAGGTGTACTTGAGATTATTTGTTAAACCATAAGTCACAAAAACAATCCATGTTGGAACAATTTTGTACTATGGTGGAAACACAATTTTCTAAAAGGGTTAAAACTATAAGGTCTGATAATGGTACTGAATTTTTCATGAGAGATTTCTTTGCCAAGAAAGGCATTTAGCATCAATTGAGCTGTGTTGAAACACCTCAACAAAATACTGTTGTTGAGAGAAAAAATCAACACATCTTAAATGTGGCAAGGGCTCTCATGTTTCAATCTCATTTACCATTGCATTTATGGGGACATGCTATTCGTGCTGCTATTTATTTGATAAACAGAATACCAACATCAGCTTTATCAAATCAGACTCCCTTTGAAATTCTATTTGGTCATCCACCTAGTTATTCACATTTGAAAGTATTTAGATGTTTATGTTTTGCTTCCACACTTTCTAATAACAGAACAAAAGTTGCTCCTAGAGCTAAGAAATGTGTCTTTTTGGGGTATCCTTTTGGGGTAAGGATTTTGTTTTTCATGAACATTCTTTTCCTTTTGCCTCTGTCTCTACTAATATTGCAGATGCATTTGTTTCTTCTGAAGTTGTTGTTGCTCCCTCTTCCTCAGCTGGTAATGATTCTTTTGTCACTCCTATTAGTATACTTGAGATTGTATCCACTGATTCTAATGATTCCTTATCTCCTCTATTTTCTTTTATTGAGACTTACATGTCATTGAGATATAGGTCTCATGGGATACTTTTTCATTTGAGAGACAATATGTTTGAGATTGAGAGGTTTAATTCTAGGATTTTAAAAGTTATGATTTTTCTTTACATGTAGGGATGGAGCATGTACTAATTTTAATAATTGGGTTCAATAGAATTACACTTAGCCCCGTAATAATATTATTGATATTTAATTTAGACCTAAAATCTAAAATATAATTGACAAGTCCAAAAAAAATTTGCCCAAACAAAGATTACCAATAGCAGACTGAAGCCCAATTAACAACCCAAAACAAGCCCATGCAAGACTGAATAAAAATGTAATCAGATTCTAGCTAGGAGAGGAGAGCACCCTTCTGGTGCTTTTATGGACTCGTAGACGGGTTAATACTATATTTGGGCTGGTACTATTATTTTCGTTTGGTCTGGAAAAAGATTAAGCCTAGAATAAATTTTGTTTTGTCATACAAACAATTTATATTGGAGATGGGCCATCCCCGACTGTGTCAGGGCCGTGTAGCCTCGACAACGAGTTTCCACTTTCAAGACTTGAGATTTTGGGCCTATCTTCAAACCCATTTAGAATCAAGCTTTGGCTGGGCCTGGGAGAGAAATAAATTTTGAACAATTGATAATGGATCAAATTATTGTTCATATTCTAATTCAATTCCAATGGCAAGGCTGCAATTTGGCTCAGCTAAATAGTATGATGATATGATCTACTACTTAGGCACTTGAACCAATGAATAAGAATTGGACAATTACTATTAGAGTACTAGACACTTACGAGTGAAGAGGTAAAAATAGGGGAAGGAAGAATAGGAGAAGGAATTAGAAGATAGAAGGTCAAAGTTTCAGATAATCTTAAAGCTAATCTGCAAAAAAATATCGACTCTGAAAGGCTTATGCCAACTAAACAATTATAATTCCTTCATACACATAGCTTAATCAAGCCATCTAATATTGTTAGATTATTAATTTCCGCACATAATTTCTTTGGAACAGTGCAACATTAATAACAAATCTAAGTACTAATTCCTTACATACCAAAAATTTTGCAACTCAACTGCTTGGAACTTTCTGGTGCTTTTAATAAAGATATCTAGAGTTTAAATCCCCCTCGCTCAACTATCTATTTTTTATTTTTTTATTTAAAAAAGAAAAAAGAAAAAGAATAGAAGAATAGGCTAGAATTGTGACGTGTTTGAGAAAGCGTTTTTTCTTTCATAGCTAAGAACTGCTATAGTTCATCTTACCATATGAATGGATAAGATCCAACAAAAAAGGATAAGGGATAAGATTTTTGTTTCTTTGAAGCTTGAAACACATTTTCTTGAGATTACGTAGGTAGATTAGTAAACAAAAGTACAAAACCTTAAAAATCATAATAATTAACCATGTGAAAATGAAACTCATACATCAACTAAGTAAGCAGGCGGAAAAGATAAAAGAGAATTCATGTCATTATCTAATCCGGTTAAGTTTCGAGCCAATCTTAAGACTTAAAAAGTATTCATAACAATTAGTTAACGTTATGTGTCACTGAGATTATCTTTCATATGGACATTAAAATAATATTCAAAAGAAACAATCAAATTTTATTAAAAAAAGAAGGATAATTTGGCTGCGGCCGGCCGGCAGATCAATTCCTAGAACTTGGCATCATTTTATAAAATGACTTTTGAACTTTTTTTTGTTTGCAAAAGAAAAAAAAAAAAAAAATCGTTGTTACGGTTAAGAGACTTAAAGAATATGTTAGTAGTTGACCAGTTAAAACTAAACTCCTCCCTTTGATTATGGCCGAATGTCAGGGCTGAGCACATGTGATACATGTGTGTTAATCTCATTCGGACTAACTACTCCATCTGTTTTATTCTCCAACCTGGAGTGTTTAAAATTTGGTAGTCTAAATGTAGTAATCGTGGCACGACTGTTTTGATAATGTCATACAAGGAAAAAGAAGTAACTAATAATATATATATATATATATATATATATATATATATAGAGAGAGAGAGAGAGAGAGAGAGAGAGAGAGAGAGAGGTTAATATATCCAAGAATTGACAAATTCAAGTCAAATTAAACAAGAAATCAATTAACCTTAATTTTATTTTGTTTGATGCGAACAGCAAGTGAATAATCAATACAAAGCATGCAAAGGGATGGAAAATAAAAACTTATAAAAGTGAATTTGTATCCACCACATGTTTGAGGCTAATTGCAGATAAACACTCAAACTTATAACATATATATTGTTGAAAAGGTTTAATTGGTAAGTTGAGTCAACAACTTCAAGTAGTAGGAATATATATTGGAAAAGTAAACAACCTATCAAGAAAGAGAAAGCTTGCATGTGTGTGTGTATATATATATATAGTTATTGATAGTTGGAAGGAATTTTAAAATTTTGACTCTGTAGTCTTCAAAGATGGCAGCAAAAGAGTGATTGTTAGATTTCAGTACTTGACCAAATGGGAGACAAATCCAACAAGCACAAAGGAAACAGACAAACTATCCTCCTACCGTTCTTGATTTTCAAAATACTTTCCAATTTCCAATCAAATCGGAAAGACAAATTATTCAGTTTAACAATGCCTTGTAAACATACCTCGTTGCACATTGCTAATTATTAATTCAAATATTAATTGTACACACAATTTATTTTTTGAATTGAAACCAAAACTTAAAGACACGATTTCATTTTAAAAACTGAAATATGTGTACGTTGTGTGTAATAGACACTGTCGATTGAACGAGTGGCAACTCTATAAACCTAACACAATCCTATATAGTTTGGTTGTTGCTAAATTGTTAGGAATGCTTGACTACAAAAGCTATCCTCTTACCATGAAATTGCTTTCAAATTTATAGTTTAAAAAAAAAAATTCAATTTAAGGCATTCTTAACACGTGCCATAAGAATTAATTGATGTAGTGTATATTTTTCGAAGGACTTGTCAATGACTTATTAGTGTGCACGCCAAAATTCAAAGTGGTGGTATTTCCTTCTTACTTCCCCCCCCCCCCCCCCAAAAAAAAGCAATTGATATCATAATTTAAAATCACGATTTCAATTGCTTTTAGACTATGTTTAAAATAGTTTGTGTGTTTATAATAAATACTAACTTTTTTAGTATTCGTAAACTGTTTTTTTTTTAAATGTTTTTAATAATTTAGAATAATAAATAGGACAAAGCTTCAATCTATTTCTTCAGTATGCCGGGTGATACGATCAATGAGGACACAAAATCAATTTTGGACATGTGTCTACATTGTGTCGGGATTAGTTAATAAAAGCATTGGAGGTAAAACAAATCCTAGTAAATATACCTTAACTTATGTCTTTATGACACTTGTTAACAAAATTCTTCGGTTTAATAGTCCCTTGTAAACATGTTAAACAAATGGCAACATAATTTACGAGATACAATACAACTTTAGGATTCTCATTATGTTGCGCTTGCTTCAAAAGGGTGTGGAAAGGGAGAAAAGGGATAGGAATTTTAATTGATATTTTTGGATGTTTTTAGAAGGAGGGGGAAGAGTTATTTCAATTCCTCCAAATTGAGAGAATTTGAAGGGGGGAATTCCCTTAAATTGTTAATTTTCTTTATAATGATGTTGTCTTTATAATGATGTCAATTTATATATGTTTCTTTAAAATTATCAAAATAATAGTGTAATTATCAATGTATATGATGTTTTATAATTTTTTTCTAATTTCTATTCAAAAATTTAAAACATCAAAATAAAAGAAAGGAATATATATTCCCTTCTTCCTACTTAATTTTTAAAACATCTAAATAAGAAAAATTGGGATAATCATTCCCCTCCCCATTGTTTTCCTCTTCCTAGCCTCTACCCTTCTTTCCCTCCAAAACTTCCAAACATACCCTAAAAATTTAGGAATACTTACCATTCTTACTTTCCACTCTCCGTCAAAGAAAAAACAAAATTCAATTTAACAGTGGTTTGAATTTATAATTATATATTGAACTAATGGCAGCAATACTTCATTAAATCTCAAAGAGTAATTCGTTGACAAATTTTCATGGCATTTCAATTTAGTTCTAAAAACCTATAATTTAAAGGATGTTGGGTAGGCCTTTGCCACTATAAACTTTGTGGGCTGTGGAGTATCATGTCTTACAAAGGATGTTCACATTAATTATAATATCTTAAAGAGTTTAAATGCGTCAAATATAATGCTTTATTGCTTTTGTACCCCCACCGTACTGGACATAAGTCTAAGATATATAATTGAATGATTCCTAAAGTCTAAAGTCTAAACTACCATGTTATATACAAGGCTGCCATTTCTTGCTTGTTCTTGAGAAATTTCAACATTTTTATGTCTACTGCTACGCTGATTAAGACCTTTGAATCAGAGTTTAGTTCCATGAATTGCCGCGAACCCACATCTATGACCCACCAAATTGAACCTATGAAAACACCACCAGAATTATTGCTTATCAAAGGAAACCAACGCAGCAATGAGCCAATCAGCCATGCATTGAAGTTGTCAGCTCCCAAGTCCCAAGTGTATATTAGTGATGACCAGTGAATGACCAAATGAGTAGGTGTGCTTACGTGTTGAAGACCAAATACTCACGTGAGCAGCATGTGGAATAGTCTTTGTGAATTATTCTGAGGGTTTTTTTTTTTTTTTTTTTTTTTTGGGATCGTAGCTTATATAGCCCATATAGGGACGAGAGGAGCAGTTCATGAAGGTGATGTTTTGGTTGGTAAAGGAGCCAAATTAGACTCACTATCACTGACTCACTCGCCAGCCATTTACATAAAATTTAATTATCCTTTTGATGAGCTAATACATAAATAAATAGGAAATTTAGATATACTTGTCAAGAACACCACCTCTTTCCTATCAGCAGCCACAGTTGCACTGCTCTCTAGCTTTCCACTCTAAATATTCAATTTTATGATATGAAGCTTGGATACGCACGTATGCAAATTCAAAGTCATAATTGAACAATACGCATTAATAATCAAATCAATTAAGAGCGGCGATACGTGAAACTTTGACTCACATGTGTGAATAATATTCATATACACGTGATTTAGTCATTAAGTCAATCAGTAAACTACTAAACTTACTATACTGAGTAGTAACTGTACGTGTAATGATTAATTGGAATGGATATGATTTGATGTTGATTCACATTGCTCCATTTCTAAATTAAAAAATAAAAAATAAATAAATAGAGAGATACGTTAAAATAATTACTGTTGTTAATCCTTTAGTTAGCATTTTGATATGAAATGGATCTTGGAGTAAATCCTCCAAGGATGATGGCATGATGTTGGTTTGACTTTAAAACATTTGTGTTTTGCTATCTAAAACAATTGTTTTGAGTATGTTAAAGTCATGATATATGCAATGATTCAATTCACTTGAGGAAATGTATGATGTCCTATTATTGCTATTTGTTAAGACCTTTCGATTATTATTATTATTTTTTTTTGAGAATCAAGTCACAAATTTTATTCATCAAAGGTACTATCAAGGATTACAAGCTGTTGCACATCACTTGGGATGTCATTCAACCAAACATGGGGGCAAGGTATGGTTTTCGACGCCTCAGCCAGCTTATCTGCGACGATATTCCCCTGCCTCTTTACATGAACAAATGAAACTGATACAAAGTTCAGTGCCAGTTTTCTCACTTCATCCAGGATATGACCAAATGAGTTGAAGCACGGAGAGCTTGAATTGATCGCTGCTGTGATGGTTTCAGAATCCCCTTCAAACACCACGTCTGCAAGTCCAAGCTGAAGTGCGAAACGTACGGTTGTTCTACACGCGATGGCCTCGACCTCTTCCACTATTCCCGTTAGTGCCATTCTATCTGAAATAGCACCACAGACCCGTCCGTCCGCATCTCTAACTACTGCTCCAACTCCCGCCTGCCAAATTTCTTTGAACAGAGCACCATCATAATTGACTTTGTGCTGTGAGTTCTAGGGCGGGTACCAACGCAGTGCACCTGAGGGCCTAAGCTCGATAACGGGATGTTCTTGTGCTAGCTGGAATTCAGTTAATCTCTCACGCATGTTCTGGTACAGCTGATGAAATAGGAGGGAAGGTGCTTGCATTCTTGTAGCATTCCTCTTGTTCCAAATACCCCAGGCGACCATAGCAAACCATTCAGCCAGGTTTGGTTCTTCTACATTTGTGATACCAGTCCATAGATCCCTGAAGTCGATGAAGCGCGTTGAGAGCTAGTTTCTGAGGACTTCTTCTTCCCACCAAACCTCCTTGAGGACTTGACATCCCCACAATGCATGAACCGTGTCCTCCACTTCCTCGTTGCACCACTCACAGAGGGCATTCCTTGTGACGTTCCTGACCAGCAGATTCTTTTTTGTGGGGAGTGATTCACAGCAAGCTCTCCATAGGAAGTGCTTGATTTTATTTGGGATATTCATGGACCAAATTCTTCTCCAACAGCTGGTATTGGCCGATGTATTAGATGGGCTAGGAGTGGATAAAACCTGGTTGGACGATAGCATTTTGAACGCACTCTTTGTCGTGTACCTCCCTGACTTTGTGCCAGCCCAAATGAGAAGATCCTGGGCTTGGTTTGAGCATAAGGGAATTCCCAGAATTTGTTGGGCTTCATGGGGAAAGAATTCTTGTGTTACCCGTTCTCTAATCCACCTTGGGCCATCCTCATCAATTAGAGCACATACCTTTGCATTCATAGGGAGGTTTTTTTGAGGAGAGATGATGTGTTTTGTTGATTTATCAGGCAGCCACTTATCACCCCTAATCTGCACTTTAGTGCCATCCCCAATCCACCAATATGCTCCTTGCTTGACTACCTCCCTCGCTTTGAGAATGCTTTGCCAAGCATATGATCCATTCGTTTTTACCCCACTTTCAAGAACCGAGCATGTAGGGAAAAATCTTGCTTTGAAGACTTTGTAGAACATGGAATCGGTATTATGAATTAGTCTCCAAACCTGTTTGCCTAGGAGAGCAAGATTGAATTTTTCCAATTCCCTAAATCCCAAGCCACCATGTAGTTTTGGTAGGCAAAGTTTTTTCCATGCTATCCAATGGATTTTCCTTGCCTCACCCAAGTACCCCCACCAAAACTTTCTAGTCAGTGCTTCAATGTCTTTGCACAAATTTTTGGGGAGTTTGAAACATCCCATAGTGAAGGTCGGCATTGCTTGGATGACTGCTTTGATTAAAATCTCCCGGTCCGCTTGTGATAGGAGTTTTTCTTTCCAGCCTTGGATTTTGTGCCACACTCTCTCCCTAATGTAGCTGAAGGTTTCTTTTTTTGCTCTCCCCACAAATGATGGCATACCCAAATATTTTTCATATTGAGTCACCTCCTCAACTCCCACCAAGACCTTCACCCTATTCTTGATGTCTTCTTGTGTGTTTGTGCTGAAGAATAATTGAGTTTTGTCACGGTTGATTTTCTGACCAGTCGCTTCTTCATACACTGTGAGGATATTCAATACTTTTTGGCAATCTGGATCCTTTGCTCTACAAAAGAGCAAACTATCATCCCCAAAGAATAAATGCGTAATTTTTGGCCCTTCTTTGCAAAGAGACATCCCCCGTAGTTCTCCATTATCAGCTGCCTGTTGAATTAAAGAGTGAAGACCTTCTGCACATAAAAGAAACAAGTAAGGTGATAAGGGGTCTCCTTGACGGAGACCCCTACTTGGGTGAAAAAATCCATGGGGTTCTCCATTAATCATGACAGAGAAAGAGACCGATCAAAAGCAACAACCCACTAGATTCCTCCATTTATCATCAAAACCCAATCTCTCCATGATTTTGTCTAAGAATGCTCATTCAACTCTATCATAGGCTTTACTCATGTCGAGTTTTAGAGCCATGAACCCTGTTTTGCCTTTCCTTTTATTTTTTAGGTGGTGGAGTGTTTCAAAGGCCACAAGAATGTTGTCAGTGATGAGACAATCTGACATGAAGGCACTTTGAGTCTCGGACACAAGTTTAGGGAGGATTTTTTTAAGTCGGTTGGCTATGGCCTTTGAGATTATTTTGTATATGACATTGCATAGGCTTATGGGGCGGTAATCTTTTAGGTTTGTGGGGGATTTTGTTTTGGGGATTAGGGTAATGAAAGTATGGTTTAGGTTTGGAGGCATTATTCTCGTATTTAAGACATAAGGATGCATCTATAACATTAGAACCAACAGTATTCCAATAAGATTTGTAAAAGAATGGGGGCATACCATCCGGACCAGGGGCTGTCATAGGTTTCATTTGCTTGAGTGCTTGCTCTACCTCCATGGCTGTGAAAGGCTGGTTAAGTTCGGCATTCATTTGCGTTGTCACTTTTGGTTCAATCCCCTGGAGGATTGGATCAAACCCGACTGTGTTGGCTGACTGGAAGATGGATTGGAAATAGTGCACAAACGCCTCCCCGATCTTCTGTTCATCCTCCACCACTTCCCCACTATCTAGGGTCAGTTTGGAGATGAAATTTCTTCGATTTCTCTGGTTTGCACGGCTGTGGAAATAGGCTGTGTTAAGGTCCCCCGCTTTCAGCCAATTCACCCTTGATCTTTGCAACCATAGGCACTCCTCCTTGATCATTAGATCATGCACCTCAGCCCTCAATCTTCTCACATGGGAATGGTTGGATCCGTTCATGGCATTTGCTTCCGCCTGCATTAGCAATTTTTTCTTTTGTTGTAGCATGCGGCGGATGTTGCCAAATAAGTGTTTGCTCCAATCCTGCAGGGATAACCGGCATGCCTCTAATTTTTCCATTGCAGCATTCGATTATTGATCTGTCATGTCGATATAAATTTTTATTAGAGAGAGAGAGAGAGAGAGATTAAAAAATTACGGTTGTAATCGTTTTAGTTAGGATCTTAATTAATATGAGATAGATCTTGAAATTAAACTTTCAGGGATGATGATATTATGCTGGATTGACTTAATATATAACATTAACATTGTCTTTTACTATCTAAAACCATGATGTGTTTTGAGTATAAGTCAGACTATGATTCAATCCACTTGAGGAAGTGTACAATACCTTTTATCGTTCAAACCCATTTTCCATGCCTAATATATTTTTAATATGAGATAGATCCCAAAGTTAATTACACCTTTAAGAGTGATACTAGAATACTATATATAAATTTATTACATATATAGGTCTTACAAGCTGTTTTGTCACTAATCATAAAAGGTAATTTAAACACTTATTTATTATTATGTTAAAGTGACATCATCATTTGTAAATTTTTAAATAAAATATCTAGATTTCCACTCAATCCCCTTTTTGTAAGAATATGGATTCTCTTGGAAAAAAAGTTGGGTATTTACATTTCCATGCTTGGAAAAGTTTCATTTTTTATAAATTGATAATTTTACCCATACATCCCCACTCTTTAACCAATTGAAATAAATTTAAAAAAATAAAATTATAAATATTTTTGTATCATACATGACATTTAAAAAAAATTATACTATAGTTTTATTGAAATTTTCATGATTATAGTTTATATTTTGTTTATCATAATTTACTTGGAGGAAGATTAAAAAAAAAAAAACACTTGACATTGTGTATACAAAATAATGAAAGGATAATTTGAGAAAAATAAAAATTTGTATAAAATTCTTAGGAGTAAACCAAACATAAGCATCTCATATTTCCCATTATTCTTATTAGATTTATAATCAAACCAAATATAAGAATAGTTACATTCCCAAGCATCTAGATTGCCAAGTATTACATTCCTAGAAGTTTAGCTACTAGGAGTAATGTGGATCCCTCAAAACCAAATGCCTAAGGATGACAGTGTAATGCTGGTTTGGCTTAAAAAAACATTTTGTGTTTTACTATCTAAAATCATGATTTTCTTTTTGGTATGTTCAATTGAGATTATGACAGACTTGAGGTGGGGATTAGAGAGTTTGTCTTGAAGGATGATTTGAGGTGGGGATTGGAGGAAGTCTCCCTGATCATTTTCCAAGCCCGACATCCAAGCAAGCCCCAACCTTATCTTCAATTGTCTTGATCATCAATAGTGTACTTTCTTTAACACATGAATGTATACAAGTTAAGTTCTCACATGCCTGTTGTAGGCAAGGCAATAGAAACACTCATTTACTAACTAAACATACTTTTTACATTATTAATTATCATGTATGGGTTGAAAAGAGTCTTTGTTTTATTGAACAAACTCTTCTTCATGATATTTCTTTCAGCTTTTTCTATTGAATAAAGTTCGGATTCTTTCCCATAACAAAAAATAAATTAAGATTATGACTTGAGGAAGTGTAGTAGTCTACCATCCATTTGAGGAAGTGTAGTAGTGTACCATCCATTAGACACTTGGAACACTGATTTGTAATGCCGACATAGGTTTTATTAAAGTAAATAAAATAGCTCCATTGATTTTTTTTTTTTTTTTTTTTTGATAGCATAGCTCCATTGATTATGGATAAGATTTTCATAATTGGAGTTATGATGATGAAAAGTGCGTAACTACACGCATCAAAATCAAGTGGGCAACCGCACGTGAAAGAACGGTGGCACGTAGATGAAAAGATTCCTTTCGCAATTATGCGTTCACACTTACTTTAATGTTGAAGATTCCTTATTTAACTCTTTTCACACCTGACCTTAGTAGAAACTACAAACTATAGTCTATCTCGCACCTGGTTTAGGTCTAGCTCTCATTTTAAATGGCTCGGCTTTCATGATATTCATGGCTTTCTCTATCTTTTTAAGAGGAATAATCAACAACTAAGAGCATTCACACATGCTGTAGAATAGAAAAATTGTATCAACTTCACACATTAATATTTTAAAGTTCAAAAACTACCTACATATCAGTTAAACTAAAGTTGCATAAATTTTCATTATTATTATAAAGTTGTATAAATATATATACCTAGAATTTCAAACTAGGGGAGCCGGAGTATGAGCTAAAAAAAAAATGTGTTATAATATTTTCATAACAAATCTTTAGATGGTTAGTTATTACTATTTCTAATTTGAAATTACTTTTTTTACCCACCAATAACAGCTGGTAACAACCTATTACTTAAAATTTGTTATGAAATATAATGAACATAACATTTATAAAATAAAAATATTAACAAATAAGCATCCATATGTTTTGGGGATGAGGATTACATGAGTTTGGGTTGAATTGGAATGGATTAGACTAATGATTTTGGAGAAGAGATGTGTCAAGTTACTTATAAGAGGTACTTAAATATAAAATAAATAAATAAAATTGGCTGAAAATATACCGAATTTTTTTTTTCCATAAACCCGGGGGGGCCGGATCCCTCTAGGCCCCTTCCTATCTCTGTCCTTGGTATAGTTCATTTGTTTTTTTTTTTTTAATATTTTATTCTTTTTTCTCTCATCCCATATATGCTCTCTGTGCCCATCACTTTCTTCTCTTTCTACCTCATCGCTCCAAACATATAAATAGTATTTTAATAAAATGTAGTATAAAATAAATAATTTGATGTAGAGTGTTTTGAAAAATGATTGTGTAAACTATAAAATAAATATAAAAAATAAGTTCTAATAGTAAAATAAACAAAAAATTTTGGCAACTGACAAGAATGCTCTAAAAGAGAAATCTAACTTGATATTTTGATTTCTTATATTTTTTAAGGGTTGAATGTGCATTGTCCTTAACAATGTGAATTTGATAATTTCATCTATTAGGAGAGGAGCATATCATTTGTAATGAAAACTCGTAAATATAATATAATAAATAATAGAGATTAAATTTAATAAGAATTTGATAATTTAAAAGCCTACATTCATATTCTCTAATAAAATAAGGTTACTTTATATTTTTCATTTTTCAAATGAAAAAAAAATAAAAACTAATAGATACTGTCAGAATCCTACCAAAACCTTTCAAATATTAAGGGGAAAAATTGATGGAGATGATGCCTTGGCTTGGATGATGAAAAGATAAGCAGCTATTTTAATAAGGACAAGGGCATGGGAACTTTGGTGAAGAATCTCAAGGTGGGGTTGGAAGTGGATTTAAATTATTGCTCTTCAAGTTCGGATCATGTCGTCTGTTCGATTTCAAGATGCCTCTCAATTATTTGGCACATCCGGCATCCGGGGTCCATGTCCAAATTGATTCTTCTCTAATTGCTGAGAGGAAACATAATTAATTCATGAGTTCTAGGGCTACAACAAAAATTCACAATACTCACCTAACAATGGGCCATTAATGGTAGCTAGATTGAGTACAGGTGTCTGATGATAGGCAAATTAAGTGTATTGTGAATTTTTGTCTTGGACTAAGCTTCTTTTATCGTTGTTATGTAATAGTTAGGGGAGGAGTCTTAAATATCTCGGTTAAAAATGCAAAAAAGTGCTAGTTGAGCTAATTAATTAGGGCATTGGTTTGAAATTATTATTATATAATTCAAGAGTATGCTCCTGCTCTCTCGAAGAAGGGTGGGCCTCATGGTGGGTGAGACCCACCTCTCTATAAGAGGGAGAGAGGGAGTATATAATAATTTTCCCTTGCCCTAAATGCAGCTTTATTGTAAACCATGTATGAGAATCTAACACTAAAATGAGATTAAATTTGCTTTACAAAATAGTAGCATGACTGTAGTCATGAATTATAGGTAGGGAAGATAAATTCAATTTTGTTTGATTCCCATGAGATGGAGGGCGAGGTTTTGATTTGCTCTGCTTTATCATAAGCATGTTGATTTAAAAGGACTTTATCTCCACCGTATCCTTAGTTAGTGAACCCAAAAGGGAAGTCTTCAGGTTCTAATTTGCATTACCTTTTTGTAAATTATTATTATTTTTTAATTAAAATTTACCCAAAACTGAATGAATACATGATGTTCTATCATAGATTCCCCATCTAAAAAATAATGGAGTCTCCAAGCAGCAGAGATTATTCGAAATTGGTGGAAAGGTACTGTTTGGACTTTGGATGTCTTTGTCATTGTTTTGGGCCTCCATTGCCATTTTACTAAGCTTTGGTTCATTAATTAAAACAATGTCCACAAACCACGGACGATTTTCTACTTCCATGGCTTTGTTGCTTAATTTCACAGCGTTTTCTGCATTCGCGAGCTGGTTTGTGGTGTTCTTCTTGTTCTTGTTGCCCATGTTGTACATGTAGCCCATCTCCTCCTCCTACTTCTTCGTTTTCACTTTTCAGCTCAACTGCTCAAGCATCTTCAATTGCGGCGACTCTATCATCATCTCCGCCGTCAACTTTTAACTTCGATACTTTCTTTATTCAATTTAAATACATTTTTTTTCAATATTCAAACTATATTGGTTGAATGTGATAACATTTGTCAATCTCTATTGTCTAAGTTGAAAAAAATCTGAAAATATTTATACATTTATTAAAGTAAAATATTTAACTGATCAACTGTACGGTCTAAAGACACATTATGCATCATACCGCACATATTATTATGTTATAAAATGTAATGCTTTTACTTTCAAATAAAAAAAAATGTTATGCTTTGTGTCTTAATACGTCTCTTATATTCTTATATAAAAAAAATGTCTCTTATAATATTTGGATCACACGGTTTCATTCAAAATAATGAGCCACATAGAGTAATTAGTAATATTGTATAATGCATAATTATAGGTTGGATAAAGTTTGGTTATAACTTGATTGTAGCTAGAGGTGGTAATTTTTATCTATATCCATGAACCCGCCCATTACCAACCTTATTTGGATAAGTCTTAATCCAATTCATTTGAGTATTTGGGTTAAATAGATAAAGACCCATTTGGTTAATTAATTAGATGGGTCTAAATGGATAAATCCACTAATACCCACTCAACCCATCTAAAATTTAAAATTAAATAAACCCACTAATACCCACTAAGCCCTTCTAAAATCTAAAACTTAAATAAATCTCACTCTTCCTCAGATTTTTTCTCAGCAACCAAACACTTTCCCAAACAATAAGTGTCATGGCCCATTTAGTGCCAGTTGTTTAGCACCTCAGATTTTCTCATTATGTGGAGATGATGAAGTGGACACACAAACACTTCCCTCAGATTTCTAAACATTTTCCCAGACAAAGAGAGAGAGAGAGAGAGAGAGAGAGAGAGAGAGAGAGAGAGAGAGAGAGAGGAGAGAGAGAGAGAGAGAGAGAGAGAGAGAGAGAGAGAGAGAGAGAATTCAATTCTTTCAAGCCCTAAAAATTTTCAAAGAACGAAGAGGAACCCTAGCTTTTTCAGAGTTAGCCATGGACAATGAGAATCGAGCAATGATGTCGTCTTCTTCTTCGTCGAATTCGACCGCATTCTCCTTCATATCCAAAGGTTGGCGAGAGGTTCGTGACGGACCCGGATATCCAACTCATGCGCCACCAAGCCAACTCGTTCAAGAACTTACCTCTAGCGGAGATCGATTTCGTGAAGAGGCTCCAGCCGAAGCTTTCGGAGTTCCAACAGGCGTACTCGTCGTCGGATTTTAGCAAGAAGGTTCTGGAAAAGTGGACTCCGAGGTCGCGGCTTCAGATCGATTTGTCGGCAATTATAAGGAACGCGATTGTGGCGGAGGTGGAGGATGGGGATGGAGTTGTTGATTTCGATAGGGTTAGAAAGAGGAACGTGATGAGTTTCAGAGAGTTTTGGAGGGAGTGGAAGAGTGAGGTTGAAGGAGACGAAGCAGCACAGAGAAGAAAATAGTCTTTTCCTTTTCTTTTCTTTTTTTTTTTTTCTTTTTTCTTTTTTCTGTGGCTTTGTTTGGTTGCTAAGAAATGAATTTTGTGAAGGAAAATGAAAGGAAAGGACAGGAAAATTGATTTTTGAACTTTTTAATTTTTAATTTTTTAAAGTTTTTAACAAGTTATTTATTTATTTGGGTCATATTGGGTTAAATGGACGAGTTAGTAATTAAATGGGTTGGGCGGATAATGGATAATTAATTTATATATAAACGGGTCATAAATGGATAAATGGAAAATTGCACACCCAACTCATTTATGACCCAACCTGTCCATTTGCCAGTTGCCACCCCTAATTGTAGCTAATGACTATAACTCCCACAAAAAAAAATTAACATGACTCCAAAGATAACAATACCTACACAGTTTGGATGGAGTTGTTATAGAATAATTTGAATTAATAACAACATATTATTTAGGATTTATTGTAAAAGTGTTATGAAAATGTCATGGGTATATCATTTCTCAAAACTTTAAATTTAAATATTTCATTAATGACATATCTATTGATCTTTGATTTTTTGGAAGATTTACAACTATGGAGGATATAAAAAGAAAATATTATCAAATTGTAGATTTGTCCAAATTCATATTCAATAAAAATATATTGAATAGAGATGTAACCAAAATTTTGTTTTTAAAAGTTTACAATCTCTCAATTAAAGATTTATGGCTTGGTGAACAATGTTGAGCATCATAGATTTTGAATATGGTAGAACTAAAACCTACAAGGTTAGGATAACAACGTTAAACATGGATATTCTATTAGTCGATCATGCACCTTTTCATGAGCTAGTGAAGAAATTCATTGTCTGTGCATCATCACTAGCTGACAAAGAAAAGTCAGTCAACCAGGAACAATCTTTGCAAGCATTGATTGAACGGTATCTTAGTAAGAAGGTTAGATATGTTTAACGTTGTTGAGCTCATAGATTTTTTTTTTTTTAAAGAAAAGAAAGCAGCCCTATAGAGTTTGATTATGTAATCTCACTCTCACCCTCGGATAAAACAACCTTGGTAACCGCCCTAGTTCAAGAATGCCCTCCATCGAGACCGTCACGTAAGTATTTAGAGAGATCCTGGTTTTCCTAGAACATAAGGGAAACCGAATCCTTAAAGTTCTAGAACTCTAGACCCGGCCTATATAAACAAGAACTTCGTGTCTTTCAAACTCAAACACCTCTCAGTTTGAACTCTTTAAATTCTTGACCCTTAATTTGCAAGTCTACTTTTCATCATGAAGAAGAAATCGGCAGCAAAGTATGAAGAACAGCATCGTCCGCCTCCGCCTGAACCCTATCCTTGGCTTGTTTATTCCACTGATAAACACAACAGAAGACAAATATTTTGCAGCATATCAAATCCCAATGAAACTTACATACGTAAAATCCCTGAGTTGCAGAATAGGAAATTATGGGCTAATTGTCACGGTTGGTGTTTATATTGCCATAGAGATTTCTGCCCCATATTGTGGAATCCTGTAACTATGGAGGAAATAAAACTTCCGTCCATGCCCAAAGCAGATATTGGAGATTGCATCTTGACGTCTCCTCCAAGCGAACCAGGTTGCAAGGTCGTCTTATTTGTTGTACGTATGCGTTATATATTATACTGTGAACTTGGCGATGAAGAATGGACCGAGTTATGCTATTATGATGAGCTGAAACGAACTATAGACTTGGTACGAATTCTGGAAGAATCAATGCCGACAGTGCCTAATCTATTAATTAGCCCTGTTTGCTGCGATGGTAATTTGTATGCAGTATGGTCACCATTAGGAGATTGTGAACACGGCAGGAGGCTTGTAAAAATTCATGACATTCAGCGTGGCGGCCTTAAAATCGAGCCTCTAAATGTCTTTCTACGGTCAGCTCGTCCGACTACGAAACAAGTACACTTGATGGAATCCTGTGGCGATCTATTTACAGTTGAAATACAGTACAAGGATGAAAGTTTCACAGGTGTTTTAGCAATTGGGATCTATAGATTAAATTTTTCTAACAAGGAATGGGTACAGGTAGAAACCGCCAAGGACCGGGCATTTTTTTTGCCTTTGAACACACTTGAACAGCAAGCGTTTTCCATCCATGTAATTAATCCAGATGTGGCAAATCGTGTATATTTCACTTTATATGGTGATGACACTTACAAAAAATTGTACTCGTACAACATAGAAGATGGAACAATTTCAATTTCCTCACCTTTTCTAAATCTACCAAGACTACAACGATCTTGTCTGGTTTGGATTATGCCTCTTCTCAGGTAATTGGTCACTACTTGTGAAACTTTTAATTTTTTGTCGACATCAATAGGTTCACATTGAAAATCACAATTGGGAAAAAATTATATATATTAAAATCTATACTTGTTTGTCAATAATCTATGGTTACTAATGAAATTTCATATATGGTAGGTACCGTACAAACTAGTTTTATATAGTTGAGGAATTTAAAATTTACTACATAAAGTTGACAAACATTCAAAAAGAACAGATCAGTACTATTGTTAATTATAAAAAAAACTAAATATTCTTTTACTGCTAATAGCAATTTTGTAAGGTATCTATATCTATTGAATGCTTGAACACTTGAATGGTTTGTTTGCTATATAGATTTTGTCGATTTTATCTATTTGTTCCTCTTCTACTCATTGCTGATATAAGTTCGTGCTTATATAGGTTAACAAATACACTAAAAGAAGACGAGCACAAAAGTTATACAGAAGAACAAGAAAGTGGGAAGGTTTATGGAAGAGAAAATGATTTAAAGGACGTGGAGTCCACAAATGATTTAGCTGCCTTTCATTTGGACATGGTTAAATTGATTGCTGAGCGTCTTATCTCAGTTGATTATTTGCACTTTCGTGCTACTTGTAAAATCTTCCATTCTGCAGCACCTCCAATCCAATGGAGGATTGCCATGGAGAAGGTGGAAAACCCTTCTTTATTATCTCCATGGCTGGTGTTCTTTGAGAACGAAAGTGTTTGTGCTTTCATTGACCCAAAACATGGTGACAAGTATATCATCAACTTGCCACAAGTTCTAAAAGGAGGTATAATTTGCGGCTCAAAGGATGGTTGGTTGCTAGTAGCTGTAGCGGAAAAATCACGTTTCTTTTTAGGTGAAAATTTAACTTTCTTTTTCAATCCATTCACACAAGCCATTCTACCGTTGGCAGAGAATATGGATAGAGCTCTGGATTTCTCTTGCATTGGCTTCTCTTCCTCCCCACCCTCTTCAGAATGTGTAGTTGTTAATTTGAGTAAGCGTGAATCTGATGCGAAGTTTGTTTTAGAGTACTCTTCTAGCTTGGGGCAGGACCTGGACCTGGACATAGAACATTGGCATGAAAATGAGTTTAATGATGCAGACTTTTCCTTTAATAACAATAGCCCGATTTTCTACAGAGGAGCATTTTATTGTTTGGGTCAAAAAGGAAACCTAGGAATTCTGAAGTTAAACGATGATGGTGAGAATACTTGGGAAGTTCTTACTAAACCTAAATCACCATGCATGAGTGGTTTTGACCAGAATTATCTAGTAGAATGCGATGGTGAACTCTTCTCGGTATTTGTAGGTATTATGAGAAAATGGGTACAGGTTTTCAAATTGAATGAATCTAAAATGACCTGGATTAGAGTAGAAAATTTGGGAAATCATATGCTTTATTTGAGTTGTTCATCATCCTTTTCTGTAATGGCAAAAACTCCTGGAATGGAGAACAAAATTTACTTTCCTATATTTTGTGGACAAAGCATGGTCTTCTATTCACTAAAGACAAAAAAGTTTCATTCTTTTGAGGGTAAGGATGTTGATTTTTATAGCTCAAGGGAAAAGTTGCGCTGTAGTTGGATCGAACCTAGGTGGTGCTAGAGAACTCTAAAGAGATTATTTTGGCGTGAAATTGAGATGTTTACGCTGTTTTGTTGTTAAGTACACGTAAATTATGTTGCATTGAGTCAATGGCCAATGTGTCCTGCTTCTATTGTAGATGCCGTGCAGCAAGACATATAGTTTCTGCTTTGACTGTAGCTAGTTCATAGTTGTTGGTTTTTCTTTCAATAAATATTTTCCAAATTAAAAAAAAAAATTAACATAAATTATTCTTCATGGTAATATTCAAGAGTTGCTTTCTATATTTTTAGCTGAATGTTGAAGAGTTATCTCTATTACTTAAAATGTGCTGCTTAATTTTCTTCTCAATTTGTTTTTTTATTATAGAACTATTGAAATTTATTAGTACCAAATTTTGATTGATCCCATTAAAAAGTGAATTTTTTCTTGTGCGGTTGATTGATAATTTGAGAGATTAGTGTTCTAACAGTTAGCCAATTACTTTGAAGTGCGAAATTATATATAAGTGGCCTAAAATAACTACAATAAATTTAAAACAAAATAATAGTAATTTCATGGAACAAATGGTGATGCCGTAACAATCGAACAATCAGTTGATTTATTAGTTATTTAATTTTTTTAATCCAAAACAATCGGAATAAATGCTACATGCCAATTACATTTCCAAATAAAAGCTTTTTTTTTTTTTTGAGAAATAATTACAACATGCTGCTAACCCCGCAACTTGAACTCTTTCCCTCCTAAACCCCCAAACACTTTGTACATGAGGAGGCGCCAATTCAGCTACAAGATCTTTGGCTCCAAATAAAAGCTATGCCTCTAAGAACTATCAACATCTCATACAAATTTAACATCCAACTATCAAGTCTTTTACTTCCCGCAATAACTCTGTCATCTTCACCTCTCAAGCAGCATGCAAACCATTCATTAAGCTTTAAAAAGGTAAGCCTCTAACGAGAGTATCTATTTTTATTTTTTACACACGATAATTTTAAAAATTCCATCATTCAGTGATCTAGATAGAAGAACACAACAAAGCTAAGTAACCTATGTTTCAAAACATTAAGTAATCTCATTATATCTCAGACTTGAGGCATCATTTTAGTACATAAGATGCATTAAAAAGAGAAAAATACATAAGAAAAATAAAATAATAAAAGCATGTAAACAGGAATCTTGATATTGCATTGGCCTGCTATTCTAAGGATGTGCTAAAAAGGTTTTGGACCACTAGGCATTAAAAGAAGAATGGAAAAAAAAAATAAAAAAATAAAATCGCTGTAATAAGATACAGAGCATGTTAATTATCATGAAACAGACGAATTATGACATATTTTCTATAAAAAATATGGGCTCTCCTTATCATGCTTTGGGTTTGGGTAGCCCATAACATATCGATATTAAAAAGAGATGCAAAAAGTAGAAAGATATTGACAAAACCAATACTTCAAAGAAAAGTGTTGGTATTTTTGTCTTGTTCCCACCAGTAGCATGGAGCTTGATATGCAGGGCAAGTTCCTGCTTTGTAAAAATATGAACAACAATTAGAGACGACCTACATGTAGACTAAGGGGGGCCATGACTCCCCCTCCTATTTATTAAAAAAAAAATAACTTGTTAGTGTACATATTTGTACATCAATTTTAACATTTAGTTCTAAAATATCTATACTTGGCCCCCCTCTTTCAAGAAATTGACAAATTGACCTCTGAAACTCCAAAATTTTTTATTAAGATCAAACCATCTGTTTTATCATCTCTCATCTCATGGATCTCTTTCTCTTTCTCTTTATTATGCAATGTGTTGTGGGGTGTGAGAAAACTCGCTGCTTTTTGACTCCACTCAAGCTGTGGTTCTTGCTTTCTGTATAGATAAATAAATAAATAAAAATGATAGAATTTATTGATTTGCAATATTTGTACAACCTCTCAAACCAAGAAAGTACAGCGTGGAGAACCCAAGCCATATGTTATCTATTCTCACCTCTTTTTTCTTCCTCACAATAAATGTTAGACACTTTTTATCTTCTTTGAGGAAAAAAAAAATATTAATGTCTTTATTTTAACTAGAATGTTAATGTCTCTTGCTAATTGATAATTGCTCTTGATAATTTAGTGGTCAACATTATTTTAGAAAGAATTTAGTGGTCGGTGTGGCTGGTTTTCTTTTCCTTGGGGGAGGAGGTGTTAGGCTGCATCAACTTGGTTGATTTGTATTTCAGAAAATTGAGCTTTAATCAACAATTTTCCATCAGTGTGGCCAATTGTTGGGCAAAAGGAAAAAAAAAATATGATGTTTTAGTAAAATGCCACTTTGAAGAAACATTTGATTGCTAAAGGTCTTCTTCAATCTTGACAGATTGGCAGCATGCTTAGGCAATGGGTTTAGGCAATGGGTTTTGTTAAAATTGCAAGCAACGCTGCATAGTAGAGCTGCATAAACCAAGCCACAAAGGTAGCAGGTGATGCAACATCTGCTGATATGAGATGCACTAGCCAAGCCACGAGAGTAGCAGGCAGTGTAGCAGTTGTTGATGCAAGGAGCACTAGCCAAGCCACGAGGGTAGCAGGCAGTGAAGCACTTGCTGATGAGAAGAGCATTGATCAGGCTACGAAACTTACATCAGAGCATGTTTTGATTAGCACAGAAGTTCTGGAAGTGATTGAAGCATTGCCACATCATGAGTTCTTCATCCAAGAGCATTGAAGAGTTAGTTCCGAGAATTTAGGAGTTTGTTAGTCAAGACTGACACATGTACAGTTCTAGAAGTTTCAAATAACGGTTTTGGCGCCTTTTTTTTTAGGAAGTTAGTTACGCTCACAGTGTATATAAAACAGAGTAGGCTTTGTATTTGATTCATTCCATCCAATTGTAATTCTCTTTCAATCAATGAAATATGCCCAGTTTTATTTAGATTTCTCTCAGAGTTTTACATGTTATCAGAGCTGCTAGCACAGTTTATATTGATTTCCTAGCTTTACTTCTTTGATTCTAGAAGTTTCTTACTCTCCAAACAGGAATTTTTCAAGAAAGTTTCTTATACTCTGATTCAGAGAGTCTTGATCCTTTTTTTCTTATTGTTAATTCTTCTTAGAGAATTTCTTGTTTTCTCTTCAAATTTCATTGAAGGACTCATTCAAGCTTGTGAAGAACATTAATGGCTTCTGCTCAAGGAAGTGCTCACTCCAATCTAGCACATACTCAATCCACACAACCAGTCTCAAATTCTAATACAGAGTCTAATTCTCCCAATCCATTTTTGCTTAGTGTAAGTGAAAATCCAAGCAATATCTTGGTCACTCACCCACTGCTGGGAATGAAGAACTATTAATCTTGGTCTAGGGCTATGGTTCTAGCACTCACTGCCAAGAAGAAGATAGTTTTGTGAATGGCAAGATTGCAAAGCCTGATATTGATTCTCCCTTGTATGAAGATTGGGAAAGCTGTAACACAATGGTGCTTTCTTGGCTGATCAACTCCATGCATGTTAATGTTTCCAGCAACATCATGTATTATGAGACTGCAAGAGAGATGTGGCTTGAGTTGCAAAATCTCTTTTCTCAGGGAAATGGTCCAAAGATTTACAATCTACAACGAGAGATTTCACATATATCTCAAAATCAAATGTCGATAACTGAGTATTACTCTAAATTCAAGAAACTTTGGGATCAATTACTTCATTATGAACCATTACCAGCATGTACTTGTGGAGCAATGAAGATTCTAAATGTTGAACATGAGAAGGCCTATGTCATGAGGTTCTTGATGGGGCTCAATGAGAATTTTGAGATTGTGAGGAGTCAGATTCTCATGTCTGAGCCATTTCCATCAATGAACAAGGTGTAAGCTTTGGTTCTCCAAGAAGAGTCTCACAAAAGCATTGGACATGGTTCTACCTTCACACCAAAACCGAATTCAGTAGCTATGTATGTTAATACCAAAGGTAACTCTGGTAATAAAGGTGGTAATAAGAAGGACAGGCCTTTGTGCACTCATTGCAACATGCTTGGACACACTGTGAACAAGTGCTACAAGCTCCTTGGGTATCCACCTGAATACAAGCACAAAGGCAAGCCCAATGCCAATGCTAATTAGGTTTCATATCCACAAGGTAATGTTGTTGAGGTTCCTTCAAATGCATCTGCTCAGTGTCCTATTTCTAAGGCACAGTGTGAGCAATTGCTTGCTCTTTTTAATTCTGGAGCTGATCAAGGTGACAATCATCATGTTGCATTTGTTAGTACAAGTGGTAGTGTCTCTAGCTTGACTCCTGGAGCTTATGGTGTGCCTGTTGTAGTTGGTGTGACTTCCACATCAATGTCAATTCCAACTATATTAACACTATGTCAGGTAACAATCCAAGCTTATTTTTCAAACCCACCTTAAAGCACTCTATTTTTTCTGCCAAAATAGTTGATAGAGAGGTTTTTCATGCCACTGATTGGGTCATAGACACAAGGGCTTCTGATCATATGGTGCATTCTATCTCATGTTTTACTTCCATCAGTACTACTCTGAATACTTATGTCAATTTGCCTAATGGTGAAATAGCTTCAGTCACACACATTAGCACTGTGAGAATCTTAGAAAGGCTTACCCTTTATAATGTTTTATGTGTTCCATCATTTAGTTTCAATCTCATTTCAGTTAGTTAGTTAGCCAAATCCACTTTATGTTGTCTTATCTTCTTTGGAAATTTGTGCTTTATCTAGGACCTTGCTCATTGGAGCACACTTGGTCTGGGTAGGGAATGCAATGGTCTTTACTTACTAGAAAAGAGCAACTCAACTTCACCTTCCATTTCTGCTTCTATTTCTACCAAACCTTCTGTACATAGCACTCAACTTCATGTATGGCACTCTAGATTGGGACATCTGTTTAGTGCCAAATTAGCTTCAATAAAGAATAATGGTGTACCCCTTTTTACTTCTGTTGAGAACTTTACTTGTGAAGTTTGTCCATTTGCTAAACAAAAACGTTTACCTTTCAATAAAAGTTCTCACATTTATGATAATTGCTTTGATTTGATCCATTGTGACTTGTGGGGACCTTTCTCAATGTCTACTATTGATAATTGCAAGTATTTCTTAACCATTGTAGATGATTGCTCAAGGTGTAGTTGGGTTTATTTGTTAAACCATAAGTCACAAACACAATCTATTTTGGAACAATTTTGTACTATGGTGGAAACACAATTTTCTAAAAGGGTTAAAACTAGGGGTGTGCAGAAAACCCACCGACCCGCCAAACCCGACCCAACCCGACCCGACCCACCGGGTTGGGTCGGTTTTTAAGGCTTGGTGGGTTGGGTTGGGTTATCAAAAAAATTATTATGGCGGGTCGGGTTGGGTTTGGGTCATAAAATTACAAACCCGCCAAACCCGACCCGACCCACCCATATTTAATATATATTTAAAATATATTTTATATTTAATAATTTAAAAAAAATCAATTGTAGGGCACTTTTATATATATATATTATATTTAATAATTTGCATTTCCTCAATTCCTTCTACTAATACTAATTATATATATATATATATATATAATATATTATATAATTAATAAATTTTTTTAAATAACCAATTCTTCCTATCATATATAAAAGCCAATTAATTCACACAAATTCTAATAAATTACTATGGTTGTTTAGTCATTAGTGTTGAGTCTTTGAGGAGTTACATTGATACTAATCTTTAGGTTTTTTTAATATATTAATATTTATATTTTTTTTCTACTCAATTTAATAATAAAAAAAATTGTCAAACCCATGGGTTCAACCCGACCCAACCCGACCCACGCGGGTTGGGTTGGACTTATGTGATGGGTTGGGTTGGGTCGAATTTTTTTTGACCCACCATGGTGGGTCGGGTCAAAAAATTCCCTCAACCCGACCCAACCCGACCCATGCACACCCCTAGTTAAAACTATAAGGTCTGATAATGGTACTGAATTTTTCATGAGAGATTTCTTTGCCAAGAAAGGCATTTTGCATCAATTGAGCTGTGTTGAAACACCTCAACAAAATGCTGTTGTTAAGAGAAAAAATCAACACATCTTGAATGTGGCAAGGGCTCTCATGTTTCAATCTCATTTACCATTGCATTTATGAGGACATGCTATTCTTGATGCTGTTTATTTGATAAACAGAATACCAACATCAGCTTTATCAAATCAGACTCCCTTTGAAATTCTATTTGGTCATCCACCTAGTTATTCACATTTGAAAGTATTTAGATGTTTATGTTTTGCTTCCACACTTTCTAATAACAGAACAAAAGTTGCTCCTAAAGCTAAGAAATGTGTCTTTTTGGGGTATCCTTTTGGGGTAAAGGGTTATAAGGTTCTTGATTTGTCAACTCATAGTGTATTCATTTCTAGGGATGTTGTTTTTCATGAACATTCTTTTCCTTTTGCCTCTATCTCTACTAATATTGCAGATCTATTTGTTTCTTCTGAAGTTGTTGTTGCTCCCTCTTTCTCAACTGGTAATGATTCTTTTGTCACTCACATTAGTATACCTGAGATTGTATCCACTGATTCTAATGATTCCGTATCTCCTCCATCTTCTTTTATTGAGACTTACATGTCATTGAGATATAGGTCTCATGAGATACTTTTTCGTTTAAGAGACAATATGTTTGAGATTGAGAGGTTTAATTATGGGATTTTAAAGTTATGATTTTTCATTACATGTAGGGATGGAGCATGTACTAATTTTAATAATTGGGTTCAATAGAATTACACTTAGCCCCGTAATAATATTATTGATATTTAATTTAGACCTAAAATCTAAAATATAATTGACAAGTCCAAAAAAAATTTGCCCAAACAAAGATTACCAATAGCAAACTTAAGCCCAATTAACAACCCAAAACAAGCCCAGGCAAGACTAAAAAAAAATGTAACCAGATTCTAGCTAGGAGAGGAGAGCACCCTTCTGGTGCTTTTATGGACTCGTAGACGGGTTAATACTCTATTTGGGCCGGCACTATTATTTTCGTTTGGTCTGGAAAAGATTAAGCCTAGAATAAATTTTGTTTTGTCAAACAAACAATTTATATTGGAGATGGGCCATCCCTACTGTGTCAGGGCCGTGTAGCCTCGACAACGAGTTTCCACTTTCAAGACTAGAGATTTTGGGCCTATCTTCAAACCCATTTAGAATCAAGCTTTGGCTGGGCCTGGGAGAGAAATAAATTTTGAACGATTGATAATGGATCAAATTATTGTTCATATTCTAATTCAATTCCAATGGCAAGGCTGCAATTTGGCTCAGCTAAATAGTATGATGATATGATCTACTACTTAGGCACTTGAACCAATGAATAAGAATCACTTTTCTTGGTTTTGGACAATTACTATTAGAGTATTAGAGACTTACGAGTGAAGAAGTAAAAAATAGGGGAAGAAAGAATAGGAGAAGGAATTAGAAGATAAAAAGTCAAAGTTTCAGATAATCTTAAAGCTAATCTGCAAAAAAATATCGACTCTGAAAGGCTTATACCAACTAAACAATTATAATTCCTTCATACACAGCTTAATCAAGTCATCTAATATTGTTGGATTATTAATACATTTCCGCACATAATTTCTTTGGAACAGTGCAACATTAATAACAAATCTAAGTACTAATTCTTTATATGCCAAAAGTTTTGCAACTCAATTGCTTGGAACTTTCTGGTGCTTTTAATAAAGATATCTAGAGTTTAAATCCTCCTCGCTCAACTATCTTTTTTTCTTTTTTTTTTTTTTTTTTAATTTAAAAAAAGAAAAGAAAAAGAAAAGAAGAAGAAGCTAGAATTGTGACGTGTTTGAGAAAGCGTTTTTTCTTTCATGACTAAGAACTGCTCTAGTTCATCTTACCATATAAATGGATAAGATCCAACAAAAAAGGATAAGGGATAAGATTTTTGTTTCTTTGAAGCTTGAAACACATTTTCTTGAGATCACGTAGGTAGATTAGTAAACAAAAGTACAGAACCTTAAAAATCATAATAATTAACCATGTGAAAGTGAAACTCATACATCAACTAAGTAAGCAGGCGGAAAAGATAAAAGAGAATTCAAGTCATTATCTAATCCGGTTAAGTTTCGAGCCAATCTTAAGACTTAAAAAGTATTCATAACAATTAGTTAACGTTACATTCAATTTTTTTTTTTTTTTTTAAATTGCATCACTGAGATTATCTTTCATGTGGACATTAAAATAATATTCCAAAGAAACAATCAAATTTTATTCAAAAAAGAAGAAGGATAATTTGGCTGCCGCCGGACGGCAGATCAATTCCTAGAACTTGGCATCATTTTATAAAATGATTTTTCAACTTCTTTTGAACTTTTTTTTTGTTTGCAAATAAATTTTTAAAAAAAAAAAAAAAATCGTTTTACGGTTAAGAGACTTAAAGAATATGTTAGTAGTTGACCAGTTAAAACTTAACTCCTCCCTTTGATTATGGCCGAATATCAGGGGTGAGCGCATGTGATACATGTGTGTTAATCCCATTCGGACTAACTACTCCGTCTGTTTTATTCTCCAACCTGGAGTGTTTAAAATTTGGTAGTCTAAATGTAGTATCGTGGCACGACTGTTTTGATATATAATGTCATGCAAGGAAAAAGAAGTAACTAATAATATACATATATAGAGAGAGAGAGAGAGGTTAATACATCCAAGAATTGACAAATTCAAGTCAAATTAAGCAAGAAATCAATTAACCTTAATTTTATTTTGTTTGATGCGAACAGCAAGTGAATAATCAATTCAAAGCATGCAAAGGGATGGAAAATAAAAACTTATAAAAGTGAATTTGTATCCACCTCATGTTTGAGGCTAATTGCAGATAAACACTCAAACTTATAACATATATATTGTTGAAAAGGTTTAATTAATTGGTAAGTTGAGTCAACAACTTCAAGTAGTAGGAATATATATTGGAAAAGTAAACAACCTATCAAGAAAGAGAAAGCTTGCATGTGTGTGTGTGTGTGTGTATATATAGTTATTGATAGTTGGAAGGAATTTTAAAATTTTGACTCCGTAGTCTTCAAAGATGGCAGCAAAAGAGTGATTGTTAGATTTCAGTACTTGACCAAATGGGAGACAAATCCAACAAACACAAAGGAAACAGGCAAACTATCCTCCTACCGTTCTTGATTTTCAAAATACTTTCCAATTTCCAATCAAATCGGAAAGACAAATTATTCAGTTTAACAATGCCTTGTAAACATACCTCGTTGCACATTGCTAATTATTAATTCAAATATTAATTGTACACACAATTTATTTTTTGAATTGAAACCAAAACTTAAAGACGCGATTTCATTTTAAAAACTGAAATATGTGTACGTTGTGTATAATAAGCCGTGTGTAATAGACACTGTCCATTGAATGAGTGGCAACTCTATAAACCTAACACAATCCTATATAGTTTGGTTGTTACTAAATTGTTAGGAATGCTTGACTACAAAAGCTATCCTCTTACCATGAAATTGCTTTCAAATTTATAATTAAAAAAAAAAATTCAATTTAAGTCATTCTTAACACGTGTCATAAGAATTAATTGATGTAGTGTATATTTTTCGAAGGACTTGTCAATGACTTATTAGTGTGCACGCCAAAATTCAAAGTGGTGGTATTTCCTTCTTACTCCCCCCCCCCCCCCCCCAACAAAAAGCAATTGATATCATAATTTAAAATCACGATTTCAATTGCTTTTAGACTATGTTTAAAATAGTTTGTGTGTTTATAATAAATACTAACTTTTTTAGTATTCGTAAACTTTTTTTTTTTAAATGTTTTTAATAATTTAGAATAATAAATAGGACAAAGCTTCAATCTATTTCTTCAGTATGCCGGGTGATACAATCAATGAGGACACAAAATCAATTTTGGACATGTGTCTACATTGCGTCGGGATTAGTTAATAAAAGCATTGGAGGTAAAACAAATCCTAGTAAATATACCTTAACTTATGTCTTTATGACACTTGTTAACAAAATTCTTTGGTTTAATAGTCCCTTGTAAACATGTTAAACAAATGGCAGCATAATTTACGAGATACAATACAACTTTAGGATTCTCATTATGTTGCGCTTGCTTCAAAAGGGTGTGGAAAGGGAGAAAAGGGATAGGAATTTTAATTGATATTTTTGGATGTTTTTAGAAGGAGGGGGAAGAGTTATTTCAATTCCTCCAAATTGAGAGAATTTGAAGGGGGGAATTCCCTTAAATTGTTAATTTTCTTTATAATGATGTTGTCTTTATAATGATGTCAATTTATATATGTTTCTTTAAAATTATCAAAATAATAGTGTAATTATCAATGTATATGATGTTTTATAATTTTTTTCTAATTTCTATTCAAAAATTTAAAACATCAAAATAAAAGAAAGGAATATATATTCCCTTCTTCCTACTTAATTTTTAAAACATCTAAATAAGAAAAATTGGGATAATCATTCCCCTCCCCATTGTTTTCCTCTTCCTAGCCTCTACCCTTCTTTCCCTCCAAAACTTCCAAACATACCCTAAAAATTTAGGAATACTTACCATTCTTACTTTCCACTCTCCGTCAAAGAAAAAACAAAATTCAATTTAACAGTGGTTTGAATTTATAATTATATATTGAACTAATGGCAGCAATACTTCATTAAATCTCAAAGAGTAATTCGTTGACAAATTTTCATGGCATTTCAATTTAGTTCTAAAAACCTATAATTTAAAGGATGTTGGGTAGGCCTTTGCCACTATAAACTTTGTGGGCTGTGGAGTATCATGTCTTACAAAGGATGTTCACATTAATTATAATATCTTAAAGAGTTTAAATGCGTCAAATATAATGCTTTATTGCTTTTGTACCCCCACCGTACTGGACATAAGTCTAAGATATATAATTGAATGATTCCTAAAGTCTAAAGTCTAAACTACCATGTTATATACAAGGCTGCCATTTCTTGCTTGTTCTTGAGAAATTTCAACATTTTTATGTCTACTGCTACGCTGATTAAGACCTTTGAATCAGAGTTTAGTTCCATGAATTGCCGCGAACCCACATCTATGACCCACCAAATTGAACCTATGAAAACACCACCAGAATTATTGCTTATCAAAGGAAACCAACGCAGCAATGAGCCAATCAGCCATGCATTGAAGTTGTCAGCTCCCAAGTCCCAAGTGTATATTAGTGATGACCAGTGAATGACCAAATGAGTAGGTGTGCTTACGTGTTGAAGACCAAATACTCACGTGAGCAGCATGTGGAATAGTCTTTGTGAATTATTCTGAGGGTTTTTTTTTTTTTGGATCGTAGCTTATATAGCCCATATAGGGACGAGAGGAGCAGTTCATGAAGGTGATGTTTTGGTTGGTAAAGGAGCCAAATTAGACTCACTATCACTGACTCACTCGCCAACCATTTACATAAAATTTAATTATCCTTTTGATGAGCTAATACATAAATAAATAGGAAATTTAGATATACTTGTCAAGAACACCACCTCTTTCCTATCAGCAGCCACAGTTGCATTGCTCTCTAGCTTTCCACTCTAAATATTCAATTTTATGATATGAAGCTTGGCTACGTACGTATGCAAATTCAAAGTCATAATTGAACAATACGCATTGATAATCAAATCAATTAAGAGCGGCGATACGTAAAACTTTGACTCACATGTGTGAATAATATTCATATACACGTGATTTAGTCATTCAATCAGTAAACTACTAAACTTACTATACTGAGTAGTAACTGTACGTGTAATGATTAATTGGAATTGATATGATTTGATGTTGATTCACATTGCTCCATTTCTAAATTAAAATAAATAAATAAATAAAAAGAGAGATTCGTTAAAATAATTACTGCTGTTAATCCTTTAGTTAGCATCTTGATATGAAATGGATCTTGGAGTAAATCCTCCAAGGATGATGGCATGATGTTGGTTTGACTTTAAAACATTTGTGTTTTGCTATCTAAAACAATTGTTTTGAGTATTTTAAAGTCATATATGCAATGATTCAATTCACTTGAGGAAATGTATGATGTCCTCTTATTGTTATTTGTTAAGACCTTCGATTATTGATCTGTCATGTCGATATAAATTTTTATTAGAGGGAGAGAGAGATTAAAAAATTACGGTTGTAATCCTTTTAGTTAGGATCTTAATTAATATGAGATAGATCTTGAAATTAAACTTTCAGGGATGATGATATTATGCTGGATTGACTTAATATATAACATTGTCTTTTACTATCTAAAACCATGATGTGTTTTGAGTATAAGTCAGACTATGATTCAATCCACTTGAGGAAGTGTACAATACCTTTTATCGTTCAAACCCATTTTCCATGCCTAATATGTTTTTAATATGAGATAGATCCCAGAGTTAATTACACCTTTAAGAGTGATACTAGAATACTATATATAAATTTATTACATATATAGGTCTTACAAGTTGTTTTGCCACTAATCATAAAAGGTAATTTAAACACTTATTTATTATCATGTTGAAGTGACATCATCAGTTTGTAAATTTTTAAATAAAATATCTAGATTTCCACTCAATCCCCTTTTTGTAAGAATATGGATTCTCTTGGAAAAAAAGTTGGGTATTTACATTTCCATGCTTGGAAAAGTTTCATTTTTTATAAATTGATAATTTTATCCATACATCCCCACTCTTTAACCAATTGAAATAAATTTTAAAAATAAAATTATAAATATTTTTGTATCATACATGACATTTAAAAAAAAAAAATTATACTATAGTTTTATTGAAATTTTCATGATTATAGTTTATGTAGGGGAACAATTCGGTGGCCCAGTCCTTGTTGTTCAAGTCTTGGTCCAAAAAGTCCAACACAATGAATTCTTGTAGAGTATGGGTTTAAGAACTAGGTTTAAGTAAATTTAAACAGTTTGTTGCATGGGTTAAGGAAATACACGAGCAAGAGCAAATGCCACTGTGTCGAAAGATCCCCAGGAATGATAGGGCTAAAAAACTTGATTAATGGATACAGATCAATGTAATAGGATTCCTTCTTAATACTACAGTATTCTCTTCTTCTTTTTTCTCGTCCCCCTCTCTTGGGGGACTTCTACATATTATATAGACCATTTCCAATCATCTGGACTTTACACTTGTTGATCATCCAATCCTCCACTTGAACATCTGTCCCATCAGACACCTCTCTCAGTTCTTTGTGAGTTGCGGTAGCCAAGGTAGCACTGTTCAGGGGTCTTCTCCACATTAATGCGGCCAGGAGAGTGGTTGTAATGCATTTAATATGGTGGTGGCATTGTGTATACAAAATAATCAAAGGATATTTTGAGAAAAATAAAAATTTGTATAAAATTCTTAGGACTAAACCAAACATAAGCATCTCATATTTCCCATTATTCTTATTAGATTTATAATCAAACCAAATATAGGAATAGTTACATTCCCAAGCATCTAGATTGCCAAGTATTACATTCCTAGAAGTTTAGATACTAGGAGTAATGTGGATCCCTCAAAACCAAATGCCTAAGGATGACAGTGTAGTGCTGGTTTGGCTTAAAAAAACATTTTGTGTTTTACTATCTAAAATCATGATTTTCCTTTTGGTATGTTCAATTGAGATTATGACAGACTTGAGGTGGGGATTAGAGAGTTTGTCTTGAAGGAAGATTTGAGGTGGGGATTGGAGTAAGTCTCCCTGATCATTTTCCAAGCCCGACATCCAAGCAAGCCCCAACCTTATCTTCAATTGTCTTGGTCATCAATAGTGTACTTTCTTTAACACATGAATATATACAAGTTAAGTTCTCACATGCATGTTGTAGGCAAGGCAATAGACACACTCATTTACTAACTAAACATACTTTTTACATTATTAATTATTATGTATGGGTTGAAGAGAGTTTTTGTTTTATTGAACAAACTCTTCCTCATGATATTTCTTTCAGCTTTTTCTATTGAATAAAGTTCGGATTCTTTCCCATAACAAAAAATAAATTAAGATTATGACTTGAGGAAGTGTAGTAGTGTACCATCCATTTGAGGAAGTGTGATAGTGTACCATCCATTAGACACTTGGAACACTTATTTGTAATGCCGACATAGGTTTTTTTAAAGTAAATAAAATAGCTCCATTGATTTTTTTTTTTTTTTTTTTTTTTTTTTTTTGATAACATAGCTCCATTGATTATGGATAAGATTTTCATAATTGGCGTTATGATGATGAAAAGTGCGTAACTACACGCATCAAAATCAAGTGGGCAACCGCACGTGAAAGAACGGTGGCACGTAGATGAAAAGATTCCTTTCGCAATTATGCGTTCACACTTACTTTAATGTTGAAGATTCCTTCTTTAACTCTTTTCACACCTGACCTTAGTAGAAACTACAAACTATAGTCTAGCTCGCACCTGGTTTAGGTCTAGCTCTCATTTTAAATGGCTCGGCTTTCATGATATTCATGGCTTTCTCTATCTTTTTAAGAGGAATAATCAACAACCAAGAGCATTCACACATGCTGTAGAATAGAAAAATTGTATCAACTTCACACATTTTAAAGTTCAAAAACTACCTACATATCAGTTAAACTAAAGTTGTATAAATTTTCATTATTATTATTATAAAGTTGTATAAATATATATACCTAGAATTTCAAACTAGGGAGCCGGAGTATAAGCTAAAAAAAAAAATGTGTTATAATATTTTCATAACAAATCTTTAGATGCTTAGTTGTTACTGTTTCTAATTTAGAATTACTTATTTTACCCACCAATAACAACTGGTAACAATCTATTACTTAAAATTTGTTATGAAAATATTATGAACATAACATTTATAAAATAAAAATATTATGAACATAACATTTATAAAATAAAAATATTAACAAATAAGCATCCATATGTTTTGGGCTGAGGATTACATGAGTTTGGGTTGAACTGGAATGGATTAGACTAATGTTTTTGGAGAAGAGATGTGTCAAGTTACTTATAAGAGGAGCTTAAATATAAAATAAATAAATAAAATTGGTTGAAAATATATCGAATTTTTTTTTTCCCCATAAACCCGGGGGGACCGGATCCCTCTAGGCCCCTTCCTAGCTCTGTCCTTGGTTATTGTTCATTTGTTTTTTTTTTTTTTTTTATTCTTTTTTCTCTCATCCCATATATGCTCTCTCTGCCCATCACTTTCTTCTCTTTCTACCTCATCGCTCTAAACATATAAATAGTATTTTAATAAAATGTAGTATAAAATAAATAATTTGATGTAGAGTATTTTGAAAAATGATTGTGTAAGCTATAAAATAAATATAAAAAATAAGTTCTAATAGTAAAATAAACAAAAAATTTTGACAACTGACAAGAATGCTCTAAAAGAGAAATCTAACTTGATATTTTGATTTCTTATTGTAAGGACACAATTTGTGACGACCCATAATAGTGTTGGGTTCGCACGTAAAAAGGCCTAAACAATATCATTTATAGAGAGTGGGTTTGAAAGGCTAGGCTTTAGTCGCCAGACGGTGGGTTTTTCGTGGTGTTCATACATAGTTAAATCGTGTTCGCCCTGGGAGTCTTTCTCCTGGAGGCGGGTTAGGAGGCTCTGGTTTTTGGCCATTTTTCCCAGCCCCTTTCTTGGTGCATTAACCTTCACATTATATAGCCCTTCTTGGTTGATCTTAGCCCTCCACTTGTTAGTCAGGTAGGTGCTCACTTCTGTACCCGTCCCATCAGCTGTCCCTCCTTACTTTCTGTTAGTTGCGATGATCGAAGTCACCCTGTCCAGGTGTCTTTTCTCATTAACATGGTCAGGACGCTGGCGAGTGCATTTAATGTGGAGGGGACGTATTTACCCTGAACCAGTTTTGCACCGTACCCCCACGTGGGTCCCATTCTACTCGCATCCCCTTCAGGGGGCTTTTTGGGGGCGGCCTTCATCGAGACGTTGCTCTTCCCCCTGAAGTCCTGGAGTGCCGAGGACAGGGTCGTCCTCGGCTGTTCCTCTCAACACGTCGGCCTTTCCCCATTCGTCCTCGGCACACACCCTTCTCGGCATAGGCTCGAGCCCTAATAGAGCGTGGGCCGGATCATAAGTTCCCTGGCCCCACAATAGCCCCTCAAAATCCTGCTATCTGACTCCTCGGACGGATAGGAGGGTTTTGATGACATCAAATATCTGTCAATGCCTGTCAATCCTTGTCACCTATCGGTTCCCGAGACTTTTCATCTGCCCGAGACATGTTCCTGGAGCCCCTGGAAGGTGAAACGTGGCCTCATTAAATACGGGCGGCTCTGTGTTTCCCACGTTCTACGGCATGATGAAGATCAAACGGTGGTGATTCCTTGGTCTTTATGGGCGGGAAAATTTGTGCAGTTACCCTAGAAAGTATAAATGATTTTTTAGAACGGATCCGCCTCTTCAGTTTTGCACTTAAGAGTTCTAGCGCATACACCCTGGGTTCATCTGAACTTTTGTCCAAACTCAAGTATATCTCCAGCACAAAAAGCCTATCCAAAGCGTCTTTCCTCTTTTATGTAAGTTCCCTGCCTCCATTAACTCGTGCTTTTTCTTTTCTGGGTTTATTTTTCTCTGGTTCCCTTTCTTCTCCCGTCGCTGGTTGAGTTTGTTTAGTAAATCATAGAGATGGGCAAATCGAGACTGAGGAAATTATTTGATACTGAGGAGGTGATGAATAAGTTCATCGCCGATTACAGGATTCCTCCCAACGTAAGTCTAAGACATTGTAAGATGGGGGAGTGGCACTATAAGAGGGAAACGGGCTAGATAGTAATTCCCGTCCTCGTCTTTGTAGAGGGGGGTATGAAAATCCCTATGGGGTCGGTAACGAGGGGTTACCTCAGGCACTTCTGATTAGCCCCCACCCAGTGCACCGGTAATATGTTTAGGATTCTGGGTTGCGTGGATGCTTTAAACGAAAAGATGGGGTTAAGACTGACCCACCATGACATGAATTGGTGCTATAATCTCCAAGACTTGAAGGGGAAATCCTACTACATGAAGACGAGAGACGAAAGGGTTCGACTAATTCAATGTCTCCCTAATTCCAACAAGGATTTCCTTATCGTCTCCGGTGAATGGCATGATGGCAATCCGTGCCTCATAGTAGAAGGAAAACCAGGTGGGGTATAGGGAATGGAAGGGCGTTGACCCTTTGCGCCATTCTAATCTGATGTGGTTCGGTAACTAACCATACATATGTGTTTTTCTTTTGTAGATCCACACGCTTATCAACGGCATTTTCACTTAGTCAACCTAGTGGACTTGGAGACTGTTTTACAAGCGACAGTTTTCGTAAATGACGGAGATGGTTAAGTCCGAGCCGCTCACAAAATATTAGGGTACGCTCCCGTTCAGAAGTCATTTGCCGACCCTAGGCACGTGATCAGCGAGAGCCGCCCTCGGCTTCCAAAAATTACCATGGTCGAGACAGGATTTCTAATCTCCGAAGTACCATCTGTCCCAGAGAGCATCCCACTGGTGGGACCCTCCTCGTCTCATCAAGTAGCGGAGGACGAAGGCGAGTTAGATCAGCCCGAGGAAGGTTTTGGGGTGTTTGACCTAGCCAACCAATCCGAGGATCCTTCTGGTGATATAGGTGATCCAGCCTTGTCCGAGGTGGAATTGTCATCAGTAGGCACATCTTCTTAAGCCGAGATGGGACTCAAGAGAAAGCCCCTGACCAGCCTATTCGAATTCCTCGAGGGTCAACCAGGGAAGGATGCGCAGGGAACGCTATAACCCAATGCTCCTTCCCCACCACCTCAGCCCCAGACTGTCCAGACTAGGTCATCCTCCACCAAGTCACAGCCACAATCCCCCCGCCCCAAACTTCCTGCTCCTTCCCAACCAACCCTGCCTCCTCGGCCGAAAGGCACTGATTCAAAGAGGAAGAGGAGCCCCAAGGGCAAGGAAACCATGGATGGAGGAAAATCCCAACCTTCTAAGGAGAGGGAGGAAACCCCACGTGCGAAACAATTGAAGATTGGGCATCAAAGCAAGGGTAAAGAGACTGAATCCCAATCTTCCCAGGGCAAGGGAAAGGAGATCGAGGCCCAATCATTGCCAAGTGCCTGGCTTCCTGCCCCAATGCTTCACGGGGGGCCACTGCTGGAAACTGCATCCATGAGGGACCTTGGAGATGGTGAGGGTGGCTACGTGGCAAACGCACTAGGGAGAACCATGCTACTTCCCACCGACGTGGATGAGCTGAAGAAAATGAGGATGCAGGAGGTCTTCCTCAGTACTAAGAGGTACTTGGGCATGGTAAGGCTCTTGAAACCTAAAACTTTATTAACTCTCACTCTCAGTTTGTCATTCACGATGTATTTATCTCCCTTGACAGGCTCTCCAGGCCACCTATAGGATGGAGGAAGAGGTGAACAATCAGAGTAAGGCGGCCGAGAATGAACGCTACAAGCACTTATTGGCCGCTCGGACTCTTAAAGCTTCCGAGGACGACCTCGCCAAGGCCAAGACTGCCCTAACAGACGCTATCCGAGACAGGGATAGTGCCTCGGCGGGTTTAGGCAGCGCCCAAAAACAGGCCGAGGACCAAACAAAACGTCTGCTAAAAGCCGAGGATCAATTGCAAGTAGCTAAAGAGCTGATCAAGGATTTAAATAAAAGACTGGTCATGGCAGAGCATGACAAAGGTGTGGCGGAGTACGCCCGTGACGAAGCCATAAGGGCCAAGCGTGAGGTCAAGTTTGCCAGAAACGAGGCTGAGGCTGCCAAGGAAACGGCTGAGGATGACGGTTACAACGCGGGGGTAGCTGACACCCAAGCCTCCCTCAAAGCCCAGATTCCTGGAGTATGCAGGCTTTATTGCTCCCAGGTTTGGGAAGAGGCCTTGAAGCAAGCTGGAGTGGATGCTTCTTCCGACTTGTGGAAAGCGGAAAACATATTCTACCCTACAGCCATCCGTGAGGCCACCTCCACCAGCTCCATGGCTGTGAGCGACCAACACGAGGACGAGGTCATTCAGTCGGAAACCGTACAGGTCGGCACCTCTCCTGGCGAGCCGCTTAAAGAGGGAGAGCTTCAGGATGTGATTGAAGCATCTCAGCGTACGGATCCCGAGGTACCCAAAGAGGTTGTTGAGCCCGTGGTTGGCACTCAGATGCCTAATGCCGAAGAGCCAACCATACCTGCCCAGCCCCTACAAGCAATTCCCCTTGCTGTGGTCCCCCAGAGCACCAACGCCGATCCTGCTCAGCCTTCCCCAGAAGGGACTGTCCTCCAGGGCACCGAAGCTGATCTCGTTACTCCTTCCCAGGACGTGGCCGATGCCAAATTAAAGAAGTAGAAACCCCCGGCCAGGCTTCGTACTTGTTTCTAGTTTAACGGTTAACTTGTTTCTTTTTCATTTTGAAAACTTTGTAATCTGCTAGTAGATTGAACCTGTTGAACACGTATATGAAATTCTTTTCTTCCTTTTTCCTTTTGGTTACTTGTTAGTTGCCCTTGCCGATATTTACTATTATTTATGAGTTTTGAACTAATTATCTTAACACGTATGAATAATTGGGCATGCGATATACTTAGAATCATGTTTCAGAACGTTAGCTTACCTGCACCTGTAGAGCCTTGAACTCATGTCTGACCCTCATTCAATGGAGATATAGGCATCATCCGAGATGTCACGTGTAGTGTAAGGTCCTGCTTAGTATCCAGGCTTCTTTAAAGTAGTTGGTTCCCCATAGGTTTGAGTCCGAGGACCATGCAATACCTTGGTTCTGTCCAAAACTTGATTTTGATAAGTAGTTGGTTTCCCCATAGGTTTGAGTCCGAGGACCATGCAATACCTTGGTTCTGTCCAAAACTTGATATTGATAAGTAGTTGGTTTCCCCATAGGTTTGAGTCCGAGGACCATGCAATACCTTGGTTCTATCCAAAACTTGATTTTTATAAGTAGTTGGTTTCCCCATAGGTTCGAGTCCGAGGACCATGCAATACCTTGGTTCTGTCCAAAACTTGATTTTGATAAGTAGTTGGTTTCCCCATAGGTTTGAGTCCGAGGACCATGCAATACCTTAGTTCTGTCCAAAACTTGATATTGATAAGTAGTTGGTTTCCCCATAGGTTTGAGTCCGAGAACTATGCAATACTTTGGTTCTGTCCAAAACTTGATTTTTATAAGTAGTTGGTTTCCCCATAGGTTTGAGTCCGAGGACCATGCAATACCTTGGTTTTGTCCAAAACTTGATTTTGATAAGTAGTTGGTTTCCCCATAGGTTTGAGTCCTGCAATACCAAAACTTGATTTTGATAAGTAGTTGGTTTCCCCATAGGTTTGAGTCCGAGGACCATGCAATACCTTGGTTCTGTCCAAAACTTGATTTTTATAAGTAGTTGGTTTCCCCATAGGTTTGAGTCCGAGGACCATGCAATACCTTGGTTCTGTCCAAAACTTGATTTTGATAAGTAGTTGGTTTCCCCATAGGTTTGAGTCCGAGGACCATGCAATACCTTGGTTCTGTCCAAAACTTGATTTTTATAAGTAGTTGGTTTCCCCATAGGTTTGAGTCCGAGGACCATGCAATACCTTGGTTCTGTCCAAAACTTGATTTTTATAAGTAGTTGGTTTCCCCATAAGTTTGAGTCCGAGGACCATGCAATACCTTGGTTCTGTCCAAAACTTGATTTTTATAAGTAGTTGGTTTCCCCATAGGTTTGAGTTCGAGGACCATACAATACCTTGGTTCTGTCCAAAACTTGATTTTGATAAGTAGTTGGTTTCCCCATAGGTTTGAGTCTGAGGACCATGCAATACATTGATTCTGTCCAAAACTTGATTTTGATAAGTTCGACTATGGTGTGGGACCTTGGTTTAAGGGGATTAGCAACTCGGCCAATCCCCTAGAACCATCCGTGCTGCTGACGCTACGAAGCGCAGCCCCTAGTTAAGAAACGTAGCCCCCAGTGGAACTTTACGCTAGAACACTACATCCGGCTATTAGAAATGATGTGAGGGGTTGTCTCCACCCACTACCTGTGCTAAAACACAAGCCTTTCCCATAGACAGCGCCAATTGTAAGGACACAATTTGTGACAATCCATAATAATGTTGGGTTCGCACGTAAAAAGGCCCAAACAATATTATTTATAGAAAGTGGGTTTGAAAGACTAGGCCTTAGTCGCCAGATGGTGGGTTTTTCGTGGTGTTCATACATAGTTAAATCGTGTTCGCCCTAGGAGTCTTTCTCCTGGAGGCGGGCTGGGAGGCTCTGGTTTTTGGCCATTTTTCCCAGCCCCTTTCTTGGTGCATTAACCTTCACATTATATAGCCCTTCTTGGTTGATCTTAGCCCTCCACTTGTTAGTCAGGCAGGTGCTCACTTCTGTACCCGTCCCATCAGCTGTCCCTCCTTGCTTTCTGTTAGTTGCGATGATCGAAGTCACCCTGTCCAGGTGTCTTTTCTCATTAACATGGTCAGGACGCTGGCGGGTGCATTTAATGCGGAGGGGACGTATTTACCCTGAACCAGTTTTGCACCGTACCCCCACGTGGGTCCCATTCTACTCGCATCCCCTTCAGGGGGCTTTTTAGGGGCAGCCTTCATCGAGACGTTACTCTTCCCCCTGAAGTCCTGGAGTGCCGAGGATAGGGTCGTCCTCGGCTGTTCCCCTCGACACGTCAGCCTTTCCCTATTCGTTCTCGGCACACACCCTCCTCGGCATAGGCCTTCGCCCTAATAGAGCGTGGGCCGGATCATAAGTTCCCTGGCCCCACACTTATATTTTTTAAGGGTTGAATGTGCATTGTCCTTAACAATGTGAATTTGATAATTTCATCTATTAGGAGAGGAGCATATCATTTGTAATGAAAACTCGTAAATATAATATAATAAATAATATAGATTAAATTTAATAAGAATTTGATAATTTAAAAGCCTACATTCATATTCTCTAATAAAATAAGGTTACTTTAGATTTTTCATTTTTCAAATGAAAAAAATAAAAACTAATAGATACTGTCAGAATCCTACCAAAACCTTTCAAATATTAAGGGGAAAATTTGATGGAGATGATGCCTTGGCTTGGATGATGAAAAGATAAGCAGCTATTTTTGTAAGGACAAGGGCATGGGAACTTTGGTGAAGAATCTCAAGGTGGGGTTGGAAGTGGATTTAAATTATTGCTCTTCAAGTTCGGATCATGTCGTCTGTCCGATTTCAAGATGCCTCTCAATTATTTGGCACATCCGGCATCCGGGGTCCATGTCCAAATTGATTCTTGTCTAATTGCTGAGAGGAAACATAATTAATTCATGAGTTCTAGGGCTACAACAAAAATTCACAATACTCACCTAAAAATGGGCCATTAATGGTAGCTAGATTGAGTACAGGGTGTCAGATGATAGGCAAATTAAGTGTATTGTGAATTTTTGTCCTGAACTTAGCTTCTTTTATCATTATTGTTATGTAATAGTTAGAGGAGGAGTCTTACATATCTTCATTAAAAATATAAAAAAGTGCTGGTTGAGCTAATTAATTAGGGCATTGGTTTGAGATTGTTATTATATAATTCGAGAGTATGCTTCAGCTTTCTCAAAGAAGGGTGGACCTCATGGTGGGTGGGACCCACCTCTTTATGAGAGGGAGAGAGGGAGTGTACAATAATTTTCTCTTACCTTAAATGCAGCTTTATTGTAGACCATGTGTGAGAATCTAACACTAAAATGAGATTAAATTTGCTTTACAAAATAGTAGCATGACTATAGTCATGAATTATAGGTAGGTAAGATAAATTCAATTGCGTTTGATTCCCATGAGATAGAGGGCGAGGTTTTGATTTGCTCTGCTTTATCATAAGCATGTTGATTTAAAAGGACTTAAATCTCCACCGTATCCTTAGTTAGTGAACCCAAAAGGGGAGTCTTCAGGTTCTAATTTGCATTACCTTTTTGTAAATTTAAAAAAAAAAAAAAAAATTTAAAATTTACCCAAAACTGAATGAATACATGATGTTCTACCATAGATTCCCCATCTAACAAACACGATGGAGTCTCCAAGCAGCAGAGATTATTGGAAATTGGTGGAAAGGTATTTTTGGGACTTTGGATGTCTTTGTCATTGTTTTGGGCCTCCATTGCCATTTTACTAAGCTTTGGTTCATTAATTAAAACAATGTCCACAAACCACGGACGATTTTCTACTTCCATGGCTTTGTTGCTTAATTTCACAGCGTTTTCTGCATTCGCGAGCTGGTTTGTGGTGTTCTTCTTGTTCTTGTTGCCCATGTTGTACATGTTGCCCATCTCCTCCTCCTACTTCTTCGTTTTCACTTTTCAGCTCAACTGCTCAAGCATCTTCAATTGCGGCGACTCTAGCATCATCTCCGCCGTCAACTTTTAACTTCGATACTTTCTTTATTCAAATTAAATACATTTTTTTTCAATATTCAAAATATATTGGTTGAATGTGATAACATTTGTCAATCTCTATTGTCTAAGTTGAAAAAAATCTGATGTGGTCTTATTTTATATAGGAGGTAAAGACAGACTTTTATACCGAATTCTTGTTAAAGTTCATCTCTAAATGATGATACATTTATTAAAGTAAAATATTTAACTGATCAACTGTACGGTCTAAAGACACATTATGCATCATACCGCACATATTATTATGTTATAAAATGTAATGCTTTTACTTTCAAATAAGAAAATGTTATGCTTTGTGTCTTAATACGTCTCTTATATTCTTATATAAAAAAAAAATGTCTCTTATAATATTTGGGTCACACGGTTTCGTTCAAAATAACGAGACACATAGAGTAATTAGTAATATTGTATAATGCATAATTACAGGTTGGATAAAGTTTGGTTATAACTTGATTGTAGCTAATGACTATAACTCCCACAAAAAAAATTAAAATGACTCCAAAGATAACAATATCTACACCGTTTGGATGGAGTTGTTATAAAATAATTTGAATTAATAACAACATATTATTTAGGATTTATTGTAAAAGTGTTATGAAAATGTCATAAGTATATCATTTCTCAATACTTTAAATTTAAATATTTCATTAATGACATATCTATTGATCTTTGATTTTTTGGAAGATTTACAACTATGGAGGATATAAAAAGAAAATATTATCAAATTGTAGATTTGTCCAAATTCATATTCAATAAAAATATATTGAATAGAGATGTAACCAAAATTTTGTTTTTAAAAGTTTACAATCTCTCAATTAAAGATTTATGGCTTGGTGAACAATGTTGAGCTCATAGATTTTGAATATGGTAGAACTAAAACCTACAAGGTTAGGATAAAAACAAGTCAAATTCACATTTACTCTTTTACCAAAAAATTAGTGCCTTAAAATAATTTACAACTTTTGTCACAACTTATTATATGGTTGACTGTAATTGATGAAGAAAAAATAATAAGTCTATATAAAAATGATATACAGTCAGTCACAATCTGTCACATAAAAGAGTTGTTGCAAAAATTATGAGTTTATTTGTGATATTAAAAGAACTCTCTCACTACCTTAAAAAAACATTATAGTAGCAATGCCTTATATAATTGTATAAAGTATACGCAACCTCAACCAACTTGATCTTTGCAATTATATGATTATATGCTTTTCACACAGCAGAATATTAAACTAACATATTCAACAAAAGAATATTGAACCAAATTGTTTTGATTGAAATTTCAAAGGGCTTCTTATTAGTTATTATAAGCAAAGCCAAGCCAAGCCACCATATATAGAGCTCACCGACAGCCTTAGCTAAACTAGCTACCAAGTTGGAAGCCATCACAGAGTTGAAGCCAATCCTAAAATGATCCTCCTGATGAGGTCAAAACTCTCCATCACATGCCACGTCGGACATGTCATCCTACGTGGCGACAATTAGGTATGACCTTTTCTCCAACATTTTATCTTTTCTCCTAACCCTACCTTACCATTTCTCCATCATTACCTTTCCATCTACTCTCTCTATATTACTATATATACATAGCCCACTCTTGTTTATGTCTCAAAATCTTGTTCTCTCTCTCTCTCTCTCTTTACAAGCACAAAAGCAAAAAAGAAAGAAAAAGTTATACAGAAAACATAAAAATTTAGAAAATGGGAAATTGTATAAGGCATGAATCCTCTGTACAATGGGGTGGTGATGACTGGGGATCTCCAGAAAAGGAGGAGCTTTATGGTAGTGATACAGATTGTGACATGGGGGACAATAATAAGGCCATGATTATGGAAGAGAAGGGTCTCCTTGGAGGAGCTGAGAGAAGTTTTACTAAGTCTTCATCTACTACTACTACTACAGAGGTAAAGATCAAGATCACGAAGAAACAGCTGGAGGAGTTGCTAGGCAAGGTGGACTTGAAAGAATTGTCTGTGCAACAAGTTTTGGCCCAGTTGATTAACGTTAGTGATCGATTTGATTCGCATCCAAGGTCCTGGAGGCCTGCCCTGCAGAGTATTCCTGAGGTGAATTGAGCTGAGGTTGCAGGTGATGATGATAAGTGTGCATATATATATGGTAGTGATGATGAGTCTTTCTTGCTCTAATCCTCCTTATATATTTGGATGTTTTGGTCAATCAGGAATGTCATGTACTTGGTCTTATTTTGTACAGGAAGTGAAGGGGAATGGCGTTAGGACTTTAGAAGGTTTCTACTATAGATTTTGTTCATTGTAGTCTGTGAATACCAAAAACCTCTTTCTAGGCAGAGCCTAAGGTTTTGTTTTTTGTTCAAATGAATCTCTCTCTCTCTCTCTCTCTCTCAAAAAAAAAAAAAAAAAAGCAATATTAGTGAAACAAAAAATTTCATTATATTTTTCCCTCTTTCTTTTTTTCCGTGATTGGAGTAATGTCACTTTCATTTGAACTCGATATTAACATTAGTCTTATAATTTACAAATATAAATAATCTTAAAAATTTTAAGAAGGAAACTCAGTGATTAGTTTTCCTCGTAAAAAAAAGAAAAAATCAGTTGACAATGACAATAAACTATAAAGTTATTAGGAATCCAATAAATTGCAACTATTAGAAGTAAGAAAAATTAGCTAAGGTCTCTAATCACCATGACCTATTCCTCAAAATAGAAAAATCCCAACAGTTAAGGTAATAAGGGTGTTTGAGAAATCTAGAAAAGCATGGGGCTATGCAATTTTAACCCGATAAGCCCATAGACAAGTCAAACCTAGTAAGGTTTTTTTTATGGGTTCATGGAAGTGATTAGGCTTAAGAACTACGAGATAAGATAGCCATTGGATGAGAAAATCTAAGGATATAACAAAATTTCATAATATTTTTACAATATTTTTATTTTGAGTTGTAGTGGGTTTTAGGTTTTTTTTTTTTTTTTTTTAACACCGTACAAGAACTCCCACTAAATAAGTAAATGCGTATTGTAATTAAGCTCGGTAATAACTATTATTATGAATAAAAAATTATTTAAAAAAAAAAAAAAAAAAAAAACTCAATCTCAAACTATAATGTTTTTTGCACTCTGGAAATTTTGCCAATCTCCATTAAAGAATAAAAAGTGATTTCTTTTAAGCTTATTTGTACCTGTGCTTTGGACTTTCTTCTCGGACCGGGAATTCCTTCAGGTTTGGCTTTAAAAACTCTTTTTTTAAATTTGTGTAAAACAAACCTGTCTCACTTGGTTTGGTTTGTAGCTGTAATAAACTAGCTTTAGTTTATGTTTGTCATTCTTTTATCTTTGGTTGTAGAGTCCAGAGACGAAGGGCTTGAAGTTGGGCCCAGAATGCTAAGGCCTGTAAATTGGAAACTCGGTGTTGACTCTAGAAGGCCATGTCACAGCAGGTCTAGCCCATCTCCCATATCACTCAATATAGTAAAATTTATTCTCAGCCCAATATTTTTCAGACCATAAGAAATAATAGCACCTGGCCCAAATAGGCTATTTATCTGTCTGAGAGTCTATGATTAAACACCCAGCCTGACCCAGAAAGAAAACAAAAAGGTGAAAAATAAGAAATGTATTGAAACAACTAGAACTTATTCAACTATGCTTCTTCTTTTTTTCTTTTTCTTTTTTTGAGAAGACAGCCATGTCATGTTTAATTGTGTATAGTGGAATCATAATTATTTAGATGGCATTTATAGAATTTCAACCTATGTCGTTTGCTTATGATGATTGTGTTCTTTATTGTCAGACCAAAACATCAATTGGTTTTTAGTGTAGGCAGAAATTGAATCCTAAATTTTTTATTCAATTATCAAGACTTTATCAGTTAAGCTAACTAGAATTCACTTGATGCCACAAGTTGTTGTTTTTTTTGTTTTGTTTTTTGTTTTTTTTTTTTTTTGACAATAGGTGCCACAAGTTATATGGTCAATTAAATGATAAGGCAACAAAAATTTATTAAAAACAGTTTCATGCAATCTTTTGAACATAAAATTAATATGAAGGCATGCATGAAGGCAACCTTAATTCCCTTTTCTTTTCTTTTTCTTTTTTTTTTTTTGGATTTAAGGTCAGCCATTTCTCCTCACATATAAAAGATTTGGCACTTTTTACAAGCATCAAGAGCCTCTTCAATTTTCATGTGGCGGTGGTCTATAATCAGAGCTTTTTTTTTTTTTTTTTGTTGGGGGTAAAGTTGTTTACATTTTGGCCCAGTATAGCAGCAGGGGGGGGGGTGATCAGACTTAAATCCCAACCCCTTTCATAATGATGTTAGATTCAAGTAACGTCATATCGACTCAGCCTTGATGTGATTAATATATATATATATATATATATATGTGTGTGTGTGTGTGATATATCCCAGTGTTGATGAGTTCCGTAGCTCATTATTAATTTATATCCATCTGCGTTCATGTCCACCAGTACCACATGGCAGCAAGGTTAGGTAAAACATTTTCTAGTATTTGTTGAATTTATGATATTCACAAGAAAGCGAAAAATTAAAGCAATTGTCCTTCATGGTATTCACAGATCTCACTCAGTTCCCACCAATGATCAGACAAACAGGAGTTCTATAGCCAAGAGAGAAAAGCCAAAAAAAAAAAGTTGTTTTACCTACACAACCACTCCCATAACATTCTTTTCACGACCAAATTGTTAGTCCACCACAACATTTCATTATATGAAAATGTTGTGGATCATAAATTTTCTAGGAAAAAAAATGTTGAGTTGATTATAAATTAAGGTTCAAACTTTGTCATTATTCTTAAACCTACGTAATGAGAATTATATAGGCCAAAACTCGTAATTAATGCTTTATCATCACTAGTAATATTTGTGACAACATTTATTGTTGCTAACTGTTGTACAAAATTAGTAACAAAAGAGGTTTTTAGCTACAACATTAATGTCATCACGATTATGTTACTATCAATGACGACAATGTCATTGCTAATAATATTTGCAACGATATTTATTATCACTAATTGTCGTTGCACAAAATTAGTAACAAAAGAGGTTTTTAGTGACAACATTAATGTTATCACAATTATGTTACTATCAACCATGACAATATCGTCACTAATAATGACAAATTTATTCATAAATAACCTAAGAACTCAAAGGAAAATGTCTTCGCTAAACATTTCCCGCCATTTTTCAAAAGTGAAAAAAAAAATTCCCAGCTTAGCATTACTGAGAACCTATTACTGACCACATTAATGTAATTTGGTCGTTAAAGGCCAAAATTCTTGTAGTGAGGATTAGAGTTTATCATTTAAAGAAAAAAAAATCTGTAAATTTTGATATTTGTTTAAGTTGATCAAAATTTAATCTAGATTGATCGAAATTATGGACTAAATTTTGGACACCACGATACAATACAAGCATGCATAGAAAATATTAATATTTATCTACATGCATGCAAAAAAATTTCATGTTCCATGCAACATCAAGGAAAGCTGTGAAAATTAAGATAGGTAGTTTAGAACCCAAATATTGTAAAAATATAAAAATAAAGAATTATAGCTAAAAATGGTAAATAAATAGCCTCATAAAGGACTTCAGACATGCACTTGTGATTGTGGGGGCACCATTTTGACCATTTAAGTTTTAACTCATTGTAAGGGTAGAGAGAAGTGGAGTATGTAATGTACCATGTACTCATTCATTGTTTCCGACAAAGGGACAATAAAAGAAGTTTCATAGGTCCATAAAAAAGGAAGAAGAAGTTTCACACTTTCACATAGGAATTTTAGTGTGGCTTTATGGACGACCATATATAATTAGTGACCTCATTAATGTGTGCCACTGCCACAGGTTATAGGATTCTTTTTGTTTATGGCATTGGTAAGTGCTGGGTAGACGAATTTGTATCCTATGTTCTCAAATTTGGGGAAAACTAATAATGTTATTGAACCATAATGCTCTTTGTACAGTATATAGATAGTGTTTTCCGTTAGTAGCTATTTTAGGTTGTGTTTGGTAATTTGGATTTGAATTTTAAATCAATAGATTAAAATCTTAAATCTATTGATTTTAGATATCATTTCAAATCTAAGACTTTTAAAAGATTAAAACCTTGATGAATTTGGTTAAATCCAAATATATCCTTAATCCTTTAAAACTATCAAAACAAGTATTTGGATTTTAATTACTCAAATTTAAATCCGAAAAGTCAAATCTTGCTATCCAAACACACCAATATTTGTAAAAAAATCATTTTAAGAAAATTTTGATACTATTTTTTATGGGAAATATATATATAAAAAAAAATCAACAAAAAATCATTTGCTTTTTTCATTTTTCAAAAAAAAAAAAATTGTAAAAGTATTTCTTAAACGAATGTTCTTTGAGCATTCACATTGAGTAATGTAAAACCCTTGAGAATGCAAAATGCATACCACAAATGCCAAAAAAAAAAAAAAAAAAAAAAAAAAAAAAAAAACACCAGCTCCATTGGATGATACATTTTGCATCTAAATTTGCATTCTTGCAACAATAAATTTTATGTTTGCATAATACTATAGCATATATTATTTTAATATAATGGAATAAAAAATAAATAATATAATATAATATGTATTATAAAAGTGGGGTAATGTAAAATAAAGTGAATTTTGGTGGCACAAAATGCATTTATTTTTGCACAAATAAATTCGAAATGCTCTTAACTAGGGCATATGTTAAGAAAATCCATAAATAATTTTTCTTATATATAAGCTTTTTATTATTCTTATTCATGATAGTATATGGTCAACGTACGTGCCTGCCAATGATAAAGATAAACCAATAATTTCTTGATGTTGATCATGGACAAGCACTAGCAAGTCCATCGCCACTGAACGTGGGCACTGTATATATCACTTGGAAATTAACATGCATACCACACATCAATTACCAACTGTTTCATTCAATTCCTAGTCCTAACGCAGGCGCATGCATTTGGACTTAGATTGCTATGATATCATATATGGACTTTGTCAATCGCTCAATGAACCTTCAAATGAATCATTATGCATTATGCATGTAATAACTAATATCTTCTTCATCATGCAAACCCTAAATTAATCTCTCTCTCTCTCTCTCTCGGATAAATAAACCTTAATTTAATTTATTTATTAATATGTGGGTCACAAGCTGATTCATGTAAACTACTCTATATCACAAGTCCATGTAAGTTCTTTATGGTAAAACATATCTTTGATGCATCATATATATATATATATATATATATATATATATATATTAGGGGCGGAGCTATAGCAATGCTTCGGGGGTCATAGCCCCCAAATTTTAAAAAATTATTTTTATATTATGTGTAAGTATTAAAATTTTTAAATATTTAGCTACAAAAATAGAGTTTGATCCTCTCAAATGTTTAAGTTAGTCCAATAATACTTATAAAAACTAATAAAATTTGTCAATTGATCTAGTAATTATATAAACAAGATAGTTTTTGTTTTCTCAAATTCATTTTTTTACATATTTAATATCAAATTAGATAACTTTTGTATACTCATTGGAGCTTAAAAGATGATAAGTTCATCTAAAAATTATATTATGAAGACATATATGTGAAAATTGTTAATTTTATATACAATATGTATATTTTATGAATTATGACCAATTTTAATATCAAAATATTAATGTTTATATATGTTTATGTACATTTACACATGTAGGTGATAATTTATCTTATATAATGCAAAACCAAGCTGACTGATGTAATGAACATAAAATTCAGTACCAAAATTTTAAAGTAGAAAATTATCTACCAACAATCGTGCAAGACTCCATCATCACGTAGTTAAAAAGGATTACCAAGCAAAAAAACAACAATGATTACAATAAAAAGGATTGTTGTTTTAGTTTTTCAAAAACCGTGTTTTTTTGTTTTTATTATTATTATTATTATTATTATTTTTTTTTTTGAGGAACTTCAAAAACCGTGTTAGCCTTCGTGTTTTGCTCTTTTTTTTTTTTTTTTTTTTTTTTAGGTGAAAGTGTTTTTTTGCCCTATACATTGTTTATGAGATTCACAAATACCTTTATTCAGCAACTTTTTTTTTTTTTTTAATTGGGTTCTATGATACCAAGGACGGAGCCAGAGCTTTGAGTTAAGGGAGCAGTTTTACTGCTGACTGTGTACAGCGGTTTTAACTTTTGACTCTGCTATTATTTAGTTACTGAGAATTTTTTTTTTTTTTTAGTAATAACAAAATTATTTTTGTTTATAATTTTTTAAATGAGAGGGTTGTTTATTCTAAATAAAATTGGTTAACTGATCTTAATTTTTTTTAAGTTTTACTATTGGTAATTTTTGTTGTTGAGCTTTTTTTTTTTTTTTTTTTTTGGCTTGTATATTTTGTTTTAGATTTTAGATCTATAAATTTTTTTTATAGTAACTAAAATGAGGAAAATACTAGCGCTACAAACTTTTTTATAAATTATTGATGTAATAAGTGGTTATTAGTAAGTAAAAAAATGATATGAGTGGTGGGTCCATGTGCAAGCCAATATGAATTTGCTACCAAAACAATTTGTAAAAATGTTGTAAAAAAGTTTATAAGTATAACATTACTCTTAAAAGAATCAATGATATTGTTTAAGGGAAAAATGTAATTTTATAGAATAAAATTGCTAAAATTAGTACACATATATATAATAATAATAATAATATTTTTTTAAAAAAAAATTTAGGGGGGGCCATTGCCCCCCTAGTCCAAATCTAGCTATGTCCTTGTATGATACTATTTATATATTTAAAAATTATTTTATTACGGTATTTTCAATTTTCAACAATAAGCGATATCAAAACCGACCCTAATTAATTAAGGACCATGCATTATGCAGTGGTAGTAAATCGCTCACACCCATTAATTAATTAAGGGCCATGCATTATGTATTGGACCCAGATGTGCTCATTGCACCTTACAGATTCTTTGGATCTTATCAAATACCTTCCATTTCTTCCATGACCCACGTATCTCCATCTGTCTATCAATGTGGTTGCCCAAATCTTTGTTGCATTGACAGAATTTATGGATTAATACACACAAACATTTTTACAATTTCTTTTCCTGCATTGGTTGAGATTACATATTACGATTAATTGATATCAATGAAATTATTTTTATTATACTCTAATCACAATATAAACTATAGTGAAAAAAAATTATAAATTCTTTTGTCACTTAAATTATTGGTATGTATCTATTATTTAGTTCCCAAAAGGGAAAGATTTTTTAGTTTGCATGGATCATGTGTTAAGAATTTTGTAGTTTAATGATACTGTTCAATTCTCTTAAAAGAAAGAATATGGAAATTCAATCCTGTTCCCACTTTACACTTATTACTAGGGGAAAAAAATGTATGAAGTTCATTTATTTTTTTTAAATTAAAATCATAGATCAAAAAGGTCAGGGACTAATAGCCGTTAAGCAAATTGCAGCAAAAAAATATTAACGGCTTTCTTGAGTGCCTAGCTTTCCTAACAAGTATAGAAAATAAAGATTTCATTAAACTAATTTAGATTAGATCTAAACCTATATAAATGTAAAAGTCTAACATTATTAATTACTATATACTATTATCTGGGCTCACAAAACAAGTTAGACAATACTATATATATATGTAAGGCCACCCCATGTGGGAAAACTTCGTCGCCTTGCTAGCATGCATGGGATACTTGCTGACATGTACAAGCATTGTTTGCCACGTGTAGATTATGAAAGGGTGCCACGTTGAGAGTCCCTCGGATGCCTTTTGCTATGTACTATATCTATATTCTATACTTAATAATAATGCAAGAAAGAAACAAGCAGATCTGAGAGTCTGAGGACACAAAATCTAACCCTTCGTTATCATTAGGACGGCAGCTAGGAAACAAGCAAAAATGATTAAACTTTAAAGGCCGGTAATTGAAAATTGTTCAATCTTCGTGTCACATTACATTACACTTCTGTGCTAAGCCATTTTTTATTTGGAGAGAAAAACAAGGCTGCCTCTTGGATTTTCATTATTCATCTCACACTAGTTATTACTTTGGTGGCATTCATCAAAAAAGGGAAGAATAGTAATGGTACATAAGAGATCTTTTTAACAATTTTCTAATTTTTATTTATTTATTTATTTATGATATGATTATCTCAGATAATTTGCATTTCACCTTCCTTCAAAAACATTTTTAATTAAATGATATGGTGTATTAATTAGGATTGTACGAGCACATAACTAAGCCTAGAACTTTTTTTTTTTTTTGAGAAGAAACTAAGCCTAGAACTAAATATGGTTTTTTGTATCACAAAGATATACCCGTGGTACAAAATGAAAATGATTAGAACTTACAAAATCCAACTATAAATGCAAATCTAATATACTTTTTTTTAATTTTTACTCGGCATTGAAAGGAAATTAAAAAAATAAAAGTTGTTTCGGTGCATCCATATTCCCAACGTTAGAATCTTGTCGAATTAAAATAAAAAACTGTAAATTTTTTTATCAACACAGAAAGGTTTACCAACTTTTAATATCCCTACTACCTTTATGAACAAACCTTTAATCAAACCTGAAATGTTTAAAATTTAAATTGATATGATTTTTAATTGGAATTAGCATAAGATTTTTTCAACAAAACTTCAAAAAGCTAAGGTGTCAATCCATGACATGTCAAAATAAAATAAAAAGATTGCATTGTGATCTATCACAATTCACAACTCAAAATAAGTATGTTATATAAATGTTGCGAAATTTTATAGTATCCATAAACTTTAACTTGTTAGCAAAACTATAAGATTCAATTTATAACCGTCTTAAACTACTTGTGCGGTTTATTTATAAAATTTAGGGTTTAATAGGACACAACAATGAAAAAGCAAAGTTTAAAAAAGTAATTTGTCAACTGGTAAAATTTATGGCCAGTTTGGACGAAGAGAGAAATATTGAATAAGTGAGTAGAGTAGAGTTGGAATTGACCTAATAATGAAAATTAATTATTATGGCGCCAAAGCCATAAATTAAAATTATATTCTATCCTAGAAAAAAAAATTGTAAATTATCCATTAAGAAATGAAAAGATTTTGTAGGTTCTAATTAGCTCACTTTGTAAAGTCTCTAATGGTTGAATAAGAAATTTAGGGTTCAATCCCCGTCAAAAATTAATTAATATTTTGATCTGATGATAAAAAATTATGGTCAAAATGGTCAAATGGCCATAAAATCCTAACTATATAGTTAGTAATACTAGTTACCAAACTATATTATTTACTAGCATTTCAAGTCTAAAAGACTTGATTTTGGCCTATAAATCGAGTCTCAGGGACTCGATTTTCATGGTCTAATAATTTCCGATGTGGCATATTTTTCCACGTGGTGACCACATGAAAATCGAGTCTCTAAGACTCAATTTATAAACCTTATAGAGGTCAAAGACGAACTTAGAAGAACTCAGACCCAGAAGAACCCACAAAAAAAAAAAAAAAAAAAAAAGAAGAGAGAAGAACCTAGGCCAAGCCGCGCGTCGTGTGCAACCCAGGCCAGGCTGCGCTGCTCACCGTGCGTGACCCAGGCTAGGCTGCGCGCGCCTACCTAGACCCAGAAGAACCCAGAGAAAAAAAAAAAAAACCAGAAACAGCAAGCCGCGCCACTTGCCGTGCGCAACCCAAGCCAGGCCGCGCGCGACCCAGGCCAGGCTGCATGCGCCTACCCAGACCCAGAAGAACCCAGAGAGAGAAAAAAAAAAAAAAACCAGAAATAGAGAGAGAAGAACCCAGGTCGCGCCGCTCGCCTTGCACGACCCAGGCCAACCGATCCAAGTTCTTTCTTCTCTGATGTTCTGGGTTCTTCTCTGATATGTTCTGGGCTGGTCACCTCTCCTATCTGATCTGATTCTTTCTCCCTTTGATCTTTGTTGTGTTTCTGGATTTCTTAAATTTTTTTTTTTTTTTTTGTGTATTTTGGCTTGTACGAGAGACTTGAGAGTTAAAATTTTTTTGGTTTATAAATCGAACCTTAGAGACTCGATTTCCAAGTAGGAAAAAAATGCCACATCAGATCATGGAAATCGAGTATTTGAAACTCGATTTATAGGCTAAAATCAAGTCTTTCATACTCGAGATGCTAGTAAATAATACAGTTTGGTATCCAGAATTACTAACTATATAGTTAGGATTTTATGACCATTTGGCTATATTGACCCAAAATTATCATTAAAACCGAACGTCATAGGTTGAAACTATCTCTTAAAAAAATGAAAAGATTTTTGATTAAAAAAAATTTTGAAAAAGATTAAACGAACTGTTTAGTGTTTATACGGCTATTCCTCTGTAATGTCCTTTTCGATTGATGACTATTCAAATTACAACGTCTATTTGCCAAAAAGCAAAACGACATCGTATAACCCTCCGCTCCCATCAAACCGACACCGTATTGGTCCAAATTTAATTTACAGAGACGTTGACCGTACAAATACACACACAAATACACGTATTTCTCTGTTCGCGTCATTTTCTTAACCCCGAATCTCTCTCTCTCTCTCCGAAGCTCAGCTCTCTCTGTACTTTTTTCCTATTTCACTTTCACACACACACACACACACACACTGTTTCACTATCACACACACAAACTCAAACACCTTCTCTCTATCTCTCTCTCTCTCTCTCTCACTAAATGGGCGAATCTAGCTTTCGAAGATGAAGATCACCGGCAAGCCGCAACTGCCGGCGACATTCGCGGCGAGTTTTTCCTCCAAAACCCAAAACCGTTCTCCGGACTCAGATCTTCAGTACCACAAGCCTAGTACCAGCTCTCGCAGGTCCACTCCGCGCCGAGCGACCCGGAACCCGACCCGTTTGAGGCGAACCGGAGCTCCGAACTCAGGCAGGCGTAGCCGGCCCGAGACTCCGCTACTCGGCTGGAAGATCCACCACGGAGGTAGGAAAAACGACGAGGAGGAGAACGACAAGTCGCCGCCGCGGCGAGAATGTCGCCGGAAAGTACGAGAGGAAGTTGTCGTTTCGGCCAGGAAGCTCGCCGCTGGGCTATGGAGGTTGCAGATGCCGGAAATGTCCGCCGGCGTCGGAGAACGTAGCAGTGTCCGGAGGAACGAAGCTCAGTTAGGGCTTCAGGTAAAGTTTGAGTATCATTTTCTTTCTTTCTTTGGAATTTCAAGATCTGTGATTTTTAGGTCTATTTTGGACATATTTTTTGAATGCATTTATACTTTATAGACCTTTTTGTAAAAGTTATTTATTTATTTATTTTTGGGTTGCTTGGTTTTGAAGTTTTAATTTTTTTTTTTTTAAGTTTTTGTTCTTTTGAGTTTGACTTGTGAGAACGTGTTTGATCTTTTTTTTTTTCATGCTAAAATTTATTTTGGATTTTCTGTGATTGGGTGTGAACTGTGAAAGATTAGCGTTCAGGTTCAAGTTTAAAAGGGAGTATTTTGTCGTTCAGTGCAATGGTGTCTTTGATTCATTGTTACATATAAAATTAAGCTATGGATTCCATTTAGCGCAACTGTAAAGTTTTTTTTTTTTGGTCATCGAATAAGCGAGTTTGAATAATCAAATCCCTCCTACACCAAAAACGAATAAGAGTCTTGACTTGATGATAAAGAGAAATTATTTTTCTATGTAAGTAAGGCAGGTTAAATTTCCTCTTAAATGGGTTTTGGTTAATTGGGAAATATTTTTTTAGTTTGGTAATATGGACTACTGGACTTCCTTTCGTAAGATTTATAGTAATTGGAATTTTATCATAATGTTTTAATTGTGCCTGTGATCTAATTAAATTTGTTTTAGGACGTGTAGATATTGCCTTAAACGGTTCCCTAAAGCTACCCATCCTTATTGCATTTTGTTGGGTGTGCTGTTTTTTAAATGTTTGGTTGGATTTCGATATGGTAAAGTTCTTGCCTAATTGGTTTTAGATACTATGTGATTTTTCTCATTATATTGTTCCTCCATGCAGCATAGTATGGGCCATGTTGGTGATCCTTTTATGTGTCATCGTAGCGGTAAAGCTTATGGTTTTGAAGAGAAGGATGATTTACAAGCCCCTGGTTCTGTTGCTGGCACAAATAATGGATTCTTGTGTAAGGTATGATGCTTCTTATAATTATTTAATTGAACCATAATGCGTTTGAAAGTAATGACCTGTTGGATTTGGGGGCTACTGAGTTGAGGATGATTTAGCTATTGAAATATAGCCTATGTTGTTTATCGTTTTTCACTTGCTAACTGGTTACCTTAAGTTCCTTAATTGAAAACTGAAGTATTGATAACCCATTGGATTCAGAGATATGGAGTGAGGATCGAATAGCAGCTCAGGTGAAATCCCAACCCATTTATTATCTTGTGCAGGTGGCACACATTCAATGCCACATGCTTGCTAACTAGCAACCACCTAGGGAAGGCCTTTTGTCCTTAGTCAGGCGATTTCCTTTTCGAGGATTGGTGATTATGTTATCATCAATATCATTTGCTAGGTCATTAATTCTTTTAAATGGTTGGTCGGCATTTTGAATTTTCATTAGTATAGAATTTTCTGATGAGAGTTTCAAGTTGTTCAGTTTGGAATTTACTCATATGGAAAGGATTTAGTGCAAAATTTCTTGCCAATACAGTTCAGCATATTAATCAGTCAATTGAATTGCTTTCTTTGGTAGGATCAGAATCTATCAATTGAATCAACATACATTATCGGGAATTACAGAATGGAATGTCATTATTTATTTAATTTCGGGAAAAATATACTGGAATATATACAACTGGAGATGTACAATGGGATATAGTCTGGGAAAAAAGAGGGTTGGGATGGAATTTCCTCATTTATATTCACTAAAAGATTCCACTAGTTTGTTAAAGTTTACACAATAACTTGGGGTTGGTCACTCTGAAATTCTAAATACTTCCTGAATCTATTCAATCCTGTCAAAAAGAGAGAATTTTACCGGAACACATGAAATGGTGTGCAACCCTGATCTGCACAATGAACTGGATAATTTCTTAGTGCTATATTTTCAATTAGACAAGAAATTACACAGAAATAAGCCAGCATGATATGGAATTCACAACTTTGTTTTCACTCATTCTGAATAAAGCATTTGTTGCCAGAGTAAAGTTTGCTGGTGGGTATTATAGATACAATCATGAAATTATTAGTCCCTGTTTGCAGCTTGTAAATTTAAATATGTTTTTCTTTTCTTGGTCTAATATTGGATGGTTTTACACTTTTCCAGCTTGAACCTTCATTTCAGTTCTCAAACCCTGCAATGGAGGGGGCAACAAAGTGGGACCCTGTCTCCTTAAAGACATCAGAAGAAGTGCGGCAGATTTACAGTCACTTGAAGCTCCTTGACCAACAACTAGGTGCTGTTTCAGTGGTTTCTGCACTTCAAACCGAATTAGAGCAGGCTCGAGCCCGCATTCAGGAGCTTGAGACTGAGCGGCGATCATCAAAGAAGAAACTTGAGCACTTTTTGAGGAAAGTCAGTGAGGAAAAGGCCTCTTGGCGAAGTAGGGAGCATGAGAAAATCCGTGCATTTATTGATGACTTGAAAACTGAAGTGAACAGAGAAAGGAAAAACCGACAGAGGACTGAAATCATGAATTCCAAATTGGTTAATGAGCTGGCTGATGCCAAATTATCAGCAAAGCGATATATGCAGGACTATGAAAAAGAAAGAAAGGCCAGAGAATTAATTGAGGAAGTATGTGATGAGCTTGCAAAGGAAATAGGAGAAGACAAGGCTGAAGTTGAAGCACTAAAGAGGGAGTCCATGAAACTCCGAGAGGAAGTGGAAGATGAAAGGAGGATGTTGCAGATGGCTGAGGTCTGGCGTGAAGAACGTGTTCAGATGAAGCTGGTTGATGCTAAGGTGGCCCTTGAACAGAAGTATTCTCAGATGAGCAAGCTTGCAGCAGATCTGGAGACATTTCTGAGGTCAAGATGTGCAACTCCAGATGTGAAGGAGATGAGAGACATAGAATTGCTTCGACAGGCTGCGGCCTCTGTGAATATTCAAGATATCAAGGAATTCTCATATGAATGTCCCAATCCGGATGATATTTTCTCCGTTTTTGAAGATGTTAATTTTGCTGAATCCAATGATAGGGAGATTGAACAGTGTGTCACTTACAGTCCTGCTAGTCCTGCCTCCAAAATTCATACAGTGAGTCCTGAAGTTAATGTGATCAAGGACAGCATTCACAGACTTTCAAATGCATTTACTGATCAGAATGGTGATATAGAAGAAGATGAAAGTGGGTGGGAAACTGTGAGCCATCTTGAGGATCAGGGCTCAAGTTATTCACCAGAAGGGAGTGCCCCATCTGTCAACAGGAATCACCGAGACAGCAATGTCTCAAGGAGCGGAACAGAATGGGAGGAAAATGCTGGCGAAGAAACACCAATTACTGAAATCAGTGAAGTCTGCTCAGTACCGAGGCAGTTGAAGAAGGTGTCATCCATTGCACGGCTTTGGAGATCATGCCCAAGTAATGGGGAAAATTGCAAGATTATCTCTGTAGAGGGACTGAATGGTAGACTTTCAAATGGAAGGATGTCCAATGGAAGCATCTTATCTCCAGATAGGGGGTCAGGTAAAGGTGGCATTAGCCCCCCAGATTTGCCGGCGCAGTGGAGTTCTCCTGAGTCCGGGAATCCTCATGCAACTAGAGGGATGAAAGGGTGCATACCTCGCAGCACTCAGAAGAATAGTTTGAAGGCAAAGCTTTTGGAGGCGAGGATGGAAAGCCAGAAGGTCCAACTGCGCCAAGTTCTTAAGCAGAAGATTTAGACACAGTGAGGCAGAGCTTGCTCATCTTTGTTACCAACAAAGCCAAATGGAAATAAGTAGTTTCATTGCCACCTTGAAAGGAACCCATTTGAAACTGCTCAGAGGTCGTTGTGAGGAGCCTGTGAATAAAATGCACACGAATGGCGGGGTGGAATCACTCATTTTCTGGTTCTCCAATTTGTATCTACAATTGATTATGTTCTGCAGAATAGTTTCTGTTCACGAGTGATGCCAACCCCTAAGGAATAACGATATTTTAATGGATCAGCCAGGTTATCTTCTGTCATGAGTAGCCCATTTGCTTGTTTAGGTTATAGGATTCTCATTGCAAGTGACTTGGGGAGCAAACTATGCTATTTGTACCGTATCATTAAGACAGACACCATCAAGGAATGAAATGCATGCTAGAAAAATGATGAAAATTTTCATTTGTAATATATGTTCTTGTTTTATGGGGGATAAGATTTCTCCTTGAATATCTTATAGATAATGCAATATGATATGACACGGCTCTTCTGAGTTCTGGCCCAATATAGGTATCTAGATCAATTGCCATTTGCTCAAAAAAAAAAAAAAAAAAAAATCAATTGCCAACAAAAAGGATTATTTGTATGGGTTAGTATGGGGGAAGAAATCACTCGTGCTAAAATTTCGAACGAATGGTCTCAAGATTGAGAGAAATGGTAACTTTTACTTTCAAAACTAATAATTAGAAATAAATCAATTAAACAATTGCATTTCTTCAGTAATCGAACACAATTTAAGAACATGTGAAACAGTAGTAGATCACAAGTTAAGCTCATGTGAAAGAACTGAATAAGTTGTTGGTCCAATAGTAGGGGAGGTGAAGAGAGACTGAATTTGAGATTTGATTTGAATGCCTAGTAGTTGGATCTGATAGAATTTAATATAAAGTCTAAACAAACATCAATGTCAAAAAATGTAGGTAATAGGTGATGTAAAACAAGTATTTGGCGTGTTCTTTGACTAATTTGAACATTGATTTAAAAATATAGGCCTAGCATAGAGAATATGGTAAGAAAATAGACAAACCTCTAGTCTATACACAATTACGTTTGTCAATTAGGGTCCTCAGAAGGTGGTTTGTAAGGCTCCTGATAACAATATCTATCACCACCAATCCATCATGTGGTTCGAAGTCCATTCTAGCGTTATCTTGATCATTCCTCTCATAGCCATACCTTATGTTTTCATCAAAACCAAACCTATGTCTCCTATTGTCATGCCCATTCAAATGAGAAGATCTATAAGGCCCATCATTTTTTGGGAAATCATTTTGAGGGATTTCAATTCGGGGTGGGCCAACCTTTGCTTGTTCAACTCGAAGTTGCTGACTCGAGGTTGATCAAATCTACGTGGTTCAACTCAAGTTGGTAGTGGATCAACTCTTGATTTTAACCTTAGGATTGCTTAAAGGCCTTTCATGCCTCCCCGAGTGTATTGTTGGCTCGAGGACCATTTTCCTCTCCAGAGTTATGTCCAGTGGTGGTATTTTGGAATCTTTGAAGTACCTCTTTGAAGGCTGGGATCATTGCATTGGGCAGAATTTCCACCACTTTATGGCTAATAGATCTGATAAATATTTAGCTTCGAAGCCAATTTATCAGCCGTTCGATTTGGCAGAACTTTGTAGTTTTGATCCAATTTGTGTCACAACTTGGTTTCAAACCATTTGTCTTAGTGTTCTATTATAGTTCGTGCTGATTCTCCCTTGACTCATCTTCAGCTTGGGATTCCGAACTTGCAGCATCATTGTTTCTCATTCTTCGAGTTGTTGCTGGCATTTAATGTCACTGAGGTTGCCAATTTGTTTGATTAGAAACCAATTTTTAGTTAACCTTGGTCTCTTAATACTAAGCTTTGGCAAGATTTAGCACTCTTCTTTCCAAATTGCATATGAGATTCATGGTGTTAACTTGGCCCCCATTATGCACAATTTGGTTTCTCGGATTCCAAATAGAATCTAGAGTAAATGCTATTAGAACTTCGAATTGTGTGGTTAAATTATTAAATTTACCAAATCTCAATCGCTTAAATATTTAGAATAATCAGTAATTTATTATGGTATTATAGTAAGAGGTTTTGAGTTACACATGAGAGAGAGTATTAGAACTTAGAATTGTGTGATTAAATTATTAAAATTAATTTAACAAATGCCAACTATATGGTGCACAACTCAGTCAATTTCTTATCTTCTTGCTCATGGTTCATCATTCGGATGGCAGGGTTTAAGGCTAAATTTATTATATCTTCATCAAATCCAATATAACCAAATTGACCTGGCAATATGGCAATTTATAAACAAATGAATGAGCCACTGTTTCCACTCCTTCCCCACACGGCACACAATTTGTATCATCAAAGCCCAATCTCCTAATAAGATTGTCTTTGGTTGACAGCTAATTTGATCCAATCTTCATTGGATCAACAATATCCTATTCCAAATGCATGCCCAAAAATCTCCGAACTCGATGGGTTCCAAGAAAATAATAGGGTGAGAGGATATAGATTGATTAGATTTATAGAAACCTTAAAGGAGAGTGTCATTTTAATAATCTTAACGGAGACTTGTATAATTTGTAATTTTAATTTATCCATAAAATTTTATCTATGGAAACCAAAGAAACCCCAAAATATATTTGTTAAGGCAGGGAGAATCAAGATTGTTGTTTTCTACAATTCATCAAAAAAAGAAAAAAAAAAAAGAAAAGAAAAAAGAATGTTGTTTCTACACGTTAAAAAGATCTCTTTCGTAAAGCTATTGCAAAAGAACGCCAACGAGTATGTTACATCCAAAAGCAACATATTTGTTTTTTTTACTCAATCTCCGAACCTCCTGGCTATTATTACAAGTTATTTATTTAACAAAAGCATTATGTTACGTTATCATGGAATAAAATAAGAAAATTTACGTACGGACACAAGAAATTTGATACCTGATGTAACAAATTATTAATAGAGTTTTTGTTCTTATAACCTTAGACTACTACTACGAAAGTTAGACCATTTTGTAGTGGTATTCTAATTATATAATACTAGCCTCATCATATGCGCTTTGCATATAAGACTTTTTTTTTTCTTTTTTGAGTTTAATATAATTTTTCAATTTAAATTTATCTATTGTTAGTGAGATTACACAATAAATGACTTTTATAAAACTAAAATTTAAGATTTGAAATGAGGTAAATTACTGGATTTAGTGTGTTATTTTTAAGAAAAAATGTACCATACATACTTGAAATATGTTTAGATAGAAATTGTGCTAATTTTTAGGAAAAAAGTTTCACCGGTAGTTTTTTTTTTTTTTTTTTTGAATTTTGTTGAATTACAATTTTAACCTTATTTTTTATTTTTTAAGAATAAATATTATTTAATTAAATTAGGGGTATTTTAGATATTTTCAAAGTCATAACTAACTTTCTGAATCTCTTATTAATATATAGAGATATTATAAGCTTGTTTAAAAAATTCTAAATATTATTTTTGTGTTCATGTATTCTAATAAATATTACTGTTTCTTCAAAAAAAAATATTAATAATGGATAAAAAAAATTGATGTAAATGATGAATTTAAATGAAAATTAGTAAAAATTAAGTTGTCAAATCTATTGCGTAAGTGCATCGATAGTTCTAAAAACTTAATAGAAAAGAATAAAAAAAAAAATGTTTGGAATGTCAAAGTTACCAATCATCATCATCATGTAACACATCATTTTCCAAATCCACTAGGACTCCTTATCGTATTTAGTATGGATTCAATGGAGACCATTGCCGAAAGTGCAATTAAAAAAACACAACCACATCCAAAAACAGTGGAAACTATTCGAGACATGATAAAAATGCTATATAAGTTTCCAATCCATTGCCATGTAAATTTGGCAACAACCAAACCCATTATATTTATATTGTGCTTAACTGCTATTACCAACCCCTGACATCTCCTCTTCATCTCAAAGACTCTGTAGCTTTGCTCCTTTAGTTAACCCAAACAAAACCAAAACAATACAAAAAACACAGGTAAAGATCCTAAATTTTATCCTTTTCAACTTACTTGTTCCATTGTTTTCTTGAATTTAATGCTATTATTGGTGCTGTAGTAGATCTATAATTTCTTTTTAAATTTGTGGGTGCATATTCAGCTGGTAGTTTCTCATGTTTACTCTGAAATGATGTATTTTGTTATCTGGGTTGGTTTTCCTTTGTGGGAATTCCGCTCGGATTTGTAAATATTTTGAATCTTGATTTTTTTTTTTTTTTTTTTTTTTTTTTTTTTTTTTTTTTTTTTTTTTTTAGTAGTTTCTGATATTTTCTGTTTTCTTATTTTTACAAGTTTTAAGCTTTTCTTTTTTAATTTCTATTCATGTCTTTTTATGTGTCCCATGAAGCTTAAAAATTTTGTTTTTATACACAATGGGTTTCTCTCTTTCTGTGTGTATGTGTGTTGTAGAGTATGGAGATAAAATATGGAACATTTTTCATATTTATATGTAATTCTAAAACGTACTGTGTTGTTGTGATTGTTTTAAAGGTCTATTTCTCATTAACATGGAAGGTATTGTTGTGAGAAGGGTCATTCCCTCGGACAATAGTTGCCTCTTTAATGCTGTTGGGTAAGTTCAGATTATTACAAAACCTCTGTTTGCTTTTTTCAATTGTGATAAAGTGTGTTCATTGGTTATGTTTAATCTATTTTTCTTTTGTTTCTTGATTTGCAGGTTTGTCATGGATCATGACAAACACAAAGCCTCTGAGTTGAGACAGGTTACAGTCTATAGCACCTAATCTTCGGTGCCAATGTTATAATATAAATTTTTGAACTTGTTAGCTGGAATAACTTGATTCTAAGAGTTTTTCTTTTGAATATCGCTAACATTTGATAAAGCATTTTAAAGTTAAATTTTGATATCTTGCAGAATCTGTGTGAGTAAATTTCATTCTCTGTGTAGCTTTATAAACCCTGTATCTTTGGTGTAAATCTTGAAATTGCTGATGAAGTACTTAATGTTCTATTTAGATACTCTGTTAAACCATTTATTCTATACTGTTAACTGTACATATCTCACATCTTGAAGCTTTCAATTTGAGCTTCTTACCATCTACTATTCCATATGATGCAGGACAGTGGTAGGAAAATAGAGATAATTTTTGGTGTTCCTTGCATTACCATATCAAATGCATGGACCAAATTGATTCAAAATTAGAAAGATGAAAATCAGAATGATTATCTAGGAAAAAATGTTTTAAATTGGTCCTGTTGTGGTTACACTTTAAGCATTCATTGATGGCATATATATTGTTTTATATACTTTTTTTATCCTTACAAATTTGTCTATAATTTTTGTAGGTTATAGCTGCAACAGTGGCAAGTGATCCAGCAAAATACTCTGAAGCATTTCTTGGAAAGTCAAATGAAGAGTATTGTACTTGGATTCTTGACTCAGAGAAGTGGGGAGGTTTGTTGAACTTGAACTTTCTATTCTTAATTAGGGGAGGCTTCATTGTCCATATGATGTAACTGAAATCAAATGGGTCTGAATAATGACTATCCTGGGTTAATTTATCCTTGCAATTGCTGCTGGTTTTTCGTTGTCTAGCAGTATGTAAGGCATGCATAAGGAATTGTAGAGTTTTATCCTTTTAACAGAAGAAAGTAACACCCATTTTTTAAAGATAATTGTTGCTGCGTTTATTCATGGGTTTGGGCTTGCTGTGGCATAGGATGACTACTAAATTAGATCACCTTGCATGTTGACCCTATAGCTCAAGGTTGCCTTAGGGTATCATTCTAGCTAGTTCCAGTTCAGAAAGGATAGAAATTCTAGTGGGAAAATCGAAGAATTATGCAACCTGCCTCTCACATTTGCGGTTATTGATTCTTTATCACTGTTAAAAATTTAAAATATGTAAAATTATTTTGAAGGAGGGTAAAACTTATCTTGTTGAGGATTTACAGCATATTTTGTTTTGTACAGTGGTCAAGTTATTGATTAACCAAACGGAGTAATTCCTTAAATTTCTATATCATGTTAAACTTGGTAAACCTTGTGGATTCTTTTGCCATTTGGCCTTAAATATCTCTGCTCACATTGAGTAGCATGGATTAGTTTGTGATAATCTCACAAAACTGGTTTAGTTGATCATTTTTTGCTGCTATGTTGCAATTGGGGTAATTGATGATCTATTAATTCGTTTCCAGTATAATGGACAGCTCAATTTTTATTCTGGTTGAATTATATCAAGTTTTTTTAATTTTATGAAGGATTTAGATTCTTGATTCTTTCTAAAAGCACCTTTGGTGGTTCCTTTGCTTTTGCCCTCCCCCTCTGAGTGAAAAAAAATAAAAGAAACTGTAAAGTTATCAGTTGATTAATTAGGTGTCAGTTTGGGAATGGAAACATTTACTTTTTTTATTTAATTCATTTTTTATGAGGTTGTTTGCAACAACCTTAACCGTACAAGCCTGGGCTGGGCCTACCTGCATCCCCCAAGGTAGTATGTATCTTGTAAAAGCTTTCACAATCATTAATAGGAAGATCAACTCAATTTTTTTATCATGCACCTTTATCAACTGCATAATACCTATCTTTTTGTATTTCTTGATATGTTAAGATGCCACCATATACTCTACTCTATATATGATCATGAAGTCTTCATGTCAGTTTTTTGGATTTATTGATAAATATGCCACGTTAGTTCAAGCATGATGTTGCACATTTTAACAGTACTAATGAACTTTAAGGGCAGTAATTACAGGCCTTGAGTTTGGCTTGTTTACAGTAATAATCGTGCTTGTACAACATGGTCTTTTTGAACGGTTCACTTGAAGATAAATTTGATGAATTGTGTTTCTGAGTGGACATTTTATCTTTTGAAAATGATATAGTTGTTTTTTGGATTATTGCCCCCCAAAACAGGAGAAATAGAGAGAGAATATTTTCGGTTAACTGTTTTGAGGTCAAGTGAAGTTGTTTGCACATGTTCAAATGTACAAAAACTGTATCAGTATAAATAGTAGTGACTATTTGCCAAACATGTGATGCTATCTGACACGTGATTGCCATAGGTTTAGTGTCTTTTGTTCATTTCTTTAAGTTCTTCCTTAATTCATTATGTAGTGGTTCAATTCAGTTAGCTTTACTAGTACTGGCTATGCTGGTAATGTTTGTACAATGTGCTCAAGTTTTTAACTAATGTATCATTAGATTCCAGAGAAGACAGAAGTAAAAAGAAATTGGATATGTTGAATGAATAGGGGTGGACCTTTTGTTTGTAGGAATCCAGTATCTTTTCTATTCAGTTTCTTCCTGATAACCAACAATACGTAAAAGAAAACCTATCATGCAGTGCATTTTAGTGTGCGTTTTGGTTGTCTTCTGATTGCCAACTGGAATACTCAATCTGGACTTATACAAAGCATAACTTAGAGAATCCACTACCATAAAAAGGTCTTGAGTTTTAAATTTTGAGAATGTGTTTGGCTCATCTTTGTATTAAAAAATGTGTGGCAAATGGTTCTCTTGATAAAAGTGGTGTGAAGTTTCTTTCTGCTTTTGTTGAACTGTTCTGTGTATTTAGTCACAATGATGCACTAGGAAGTCTTTGATCATCTGTTGTTTCATTCTGCTAAATTTGTTACTTTTATATTATCTGTGAAGGTGCCATTGAGCTTTCAATATTAGCTGATTATTATGGACGTGAAATCGCAGCATATGATATTCAGACCACACGATGTGATTTGTATGGTCAGGTTAGCATTTGGAATATGTTTTCTGTTCATCCGAATCTAGTCTACTTGCCAACTCTGAGTATTTACTCTTTTTTGGGGTGCTATTGGACAGGAAAAGAAGTATTCTGAAAGAGTTATGCTGATTTATGATGGGCTCCATTATGATGCTTTAGCCGTATGTGGTTCAGATTATTTCACCTTCTTTTTTTGGCTGATTCTTCATTTAAATGAATATTCAGAACGAATAAAACTGCCCATATGTAGGAGTAATACATTCTGCCATCTCTTAAGCCCCACTACGAAATCACCTTGCCAAGTACAATTTTAAGATGATCTTAACCGTCTGTCATCTTGCATGTGTTTTGGGATTCAAGAAAGAGAAAGGGAACTTAAGAAAAAGAACTTGCTAAGCAGTTTTTACTGTCATTGGCCTGATAAGTTTATTTCTTGTTAACAATGAAATTTTTCAAGGGAACACATGTTGGTTTAAACCCTGTAGACTATGGAATTTTATAGTTAATAGTTCCATCTGTTCACCCTGTGTGCTTTCATTATTATTAATTTTTTTTTTCTGCTTGCCCAAATTATTATTGTTATAATTATTATTTTAAGTATAATTTTCTCTTATGTGGTGCATTTTTCTATTTTGTATTGACAGATGTCACCCTTTGAGGGAGCTCCAGAGGAGTTTGATCAGACTATTTTTGCTGTACAGGACGGGACCATTGGTCCAGTTGAGGGGCTTGCTCTTAATTTTGCTAAGGAGCAACAAAGGTAATATATATTTTTTTGATGAAAAGACTACAACTTTATTAAGAAGAAGATAAATTTAGTACATCTTGAGCCACAACAGACTCAATAATATTCAGATTTTCCTTTATCCAAGTTACATAATTATCAATGCCCTTGGCAAATTGTGCCAAGATGTGTGTTGGTCGATTACCCTCCCTCTTAATATGTGAAACTTGCACCAACCTGAACACCTGTACCCTGTCACATATCCCTGCTATGATATTAATAATGGTAACCTGTGGACTGGTCAAGCCTAATTGTGAATCACATTCAAAGTGGGCATCCCAGATTCCAACATCCCAAGCAAAATCTACTGCTTCCTCCAAAGGTTTTGCTTCAGCCTCTAAAGGTCCCTGTGGAAAGTGTATTTTCTCACTCATTGCTGCTGCTACCATGCCTTAATGATCTCTGACGACAACACCCACACCTGATGCTTCTTGTTGTTCAAAGACCACACCATCCACATTAATCTTGTACCCAGGAGATGTGGGATTAGTCCAGCAGGCTGTGTCACTCACCAAGGCTTTAGATGGTTGGGCATTTGCCACTTGGAACTTGTCAAGCAGCATTCTAGCCTTCTGCAGAACCGTAGCAGCCAACTGCCGTGTCTTCCCTTGTCGAACAACATTTCTGTTGAACCACATGCTCCAGGAAGTTGCTATAACCAATTCCAAAAGATCATTGCCCATCTGTTGTATGAATTTGAGATGCCACAAGAGGTCTACAAATTCTGGAAAGTGTACCCCTTGAGTTTCAATCAGTAGACTAGATAAAATCCACACCTCACGGGCCATTTCACAACTCCAAAGTGTCCACTACTTTCAGCTTCCAAACTACAGGCTTCACAAACCAGGTTATCAAAAACCTTTCGGTGACAAAGGTTGGCCTTTGTAGGAAGTATATTTCTGCTTGCAAGCCATGCAAAAGTCTTGATTTTATTTTGCATATTTAGTCCCCTCAAAGCCTTCCAAAATAAACCTTGATTACAACAGCTTGAAGTTTCAAGGCTCAGATTTGTTGAAGACATCAGGACAACTCTATAAGCACTACGCATGGTAAAGTTGCCCTTAGGAGTGTAAGCCCATATCAGTCGATCCGCAGGGAGTCTAGAACTCAATGGGATGCTCAAAACGACCTTTGCATCATCAGGTGCAAAACCCTGTTTTACCATATTTGCTTGCCAAGTAACAGAATGATGATCAATCAAAAAACTCACCTTCGCATCTGCTGGGCAGCCATCCAATGGGTTTGAGATTCGAAAAGTAGATGGTTTAGGTAACCATTTATCTTTTCAAATCACAATTGAGGCCCCATTTCCAACCTGCCACCTATATGCTTGCTGGACAACACTCTTGAGTTGAAAATATACTTCTCTAAGCAAAAGATGGATGATTGCCAAGTTCAGCGTTTAGGAAGTCGGCATTTGGGAAATATCGAGCTTTATAGAGCCTATGCAGTAAGGTATTTGTGCAAGTTTGTAGCCTCCAGCCTTGTTTTGCCAATAACAATAGATTAAAGGCCTTTAAGTCCCGAAATCCTAGACCAACCTCCTCCTTTGGTAGGCACATTTTATCCCAACTCAACCAAGCCATCTTATTCCTCTCATTTGACTGCCCCCACCAGAACTTACAGACCATGGCTGTCATCTCATCACACAATGCATTCGGAAGCTTGAACATACTCATGGTATAGGTAGGAACCGCTTGGGCGATGGTCTTAATGAGGATTTATTTGCTTGCTTGTGAAAGAAGCTTTTCTTTCCATCTTGGAAGCTTATTATCCAGCCTTTCAATCAATTATCGAAAAGTGTTGCATTTATTCTTTCTGACCTAGGATGGAAGGCCGAGATATTTCTCATGCTTTCAAATGAACTCTGCACCGAATCTAGTTTTAATATCATCCTGAATATTTTGAGGTGTGTTACGGTTGAGGAATAGGGAAGTCTTCTCACGATTCAATTGCTGACCAGAGGCTATTTCATATGTTCTTAGAACCTTCTCTAGATTTGAGCATTACTCCCTTTTGGCCCAACAGAATATAAGATTATCATTTGCAAAGAAAATGTGTGATATTTATGGTGTATCTTCGTATGCTGTTACTCCTTTCAGTAATCCTTGTTCCACTGATTGTTTTAGCAATGCCGACAGTCCCTTTGCACAAAGTAAGAACAAATACAAAGAGAGAGGGTCTCCTTGGCGCAGACCCCTAGTAGGAGTGACGCAGCCTCGAGATCTCCCATTAATTCTAACAGAGTATGTAACAGTGCTAACACACCTCATCATAATATTCACCCACTTCTCATCGAACCCCAGCTTCTGCATTATTTTTTCTAAGCACCCCCATTCAACTCAATCATACGCCTTACTCATATTCAATTTCAAAGCCACCTCTCCCACCTTACCACTCATTTTTTGACTAATATGGTGCATTGTTTCAAATGCTACCAACATATTATCAGAAATAACACACATAAAAGCACTTTGGTTTTCACTATGATGTGGGGAAACAAACGTTTTAGTGGCCAAGACTTTAGAAGCAGTCCTTGAAATAACATTACTAAGACTTATGGGCCTGTACTGGGTGCTTTTTGTCGGATTTTTCACGGGTTTGATTAAATTTTGGGAGAATGATACCATGGTTAAGGAAATTAAGGACTGTTTGTGTTACACAATTACCAACTACGGACCAATAATGCAAATAAAAGAGAGGAGGCATACCGTTAGAACCCGGTGATTTTTGGATGCATTTACTTCAAAGCTTTTATCACTTCCTCAGCTCTAACATCTTGAGTCAAGGTTGCATTCATTACCTCAGTAACTCTTGGTTGCATTGCATCTACTACTGCTGTGGAGTCTGTTGGTCCATTGGACCGAAAATCTGCTTCATCACACAATCCCCTGCCAAAATCTGCTTCATCACACAATCCTCTGATGGTATTTCATTGGAGCCAGCTTGATGCTTTTGCATGGAAAAAGCTTGTATTACAGTCCCCACTAGTTAGCCATAAATTCGTGGACCAACAGACGGTTAAGATCATCTTAAAATTGTATGAGAAATTTATTGGCAAAACAAGGATGGAGGATAATGTGATGAAGCAGATTTTTGTCATCTGCCTGATGCACATGGTAAAGTTCCATGAATAATTTGTCCCTTCAATAAATTCACAAGTTCTTTGAGGATAATGTGGCTAACCCAGCTATTCAGGAAGTGTATAACTGGAGATTAAATAAAATTATTCTTATTATGTTTTTGAATAATCAAAATATTTGAGGTTTTGCATTTTGTTGACGTTGGGGCAATGTTCTTATTTGACATTTTGCTTCCGAACTCCTACTCTCTGATGAGTTACATCCTTTATGGTCTGCTCCTAGTTTTCATGTTACTTTGTAGATGTACTTGCATTGATAATGATTAATGTGTAGACTTTATTTATTTTATTGGATTTATGGTGCATGATTTGTGTTAATTACATCCTGTTATTTCCAGGAAGAGGAGATTTACTGACACTGCCAACTTCACTTTGCGTTGTGGAGTATGCCAAATTGGAGTAATCGGCCAGAAGGTCATTTCCTATGAATAAAAATTATGCTTGCTTCAATTTATTTTTTATTTGTACCTTTTTAAAACCTGGTACCCACCATAGCTTGATTTCCTGATTTCTTATGATACTCACCGACTCTTTTGTTTTTTTAATGTGTAGGAGGCTGTGGAACATGCTCAAGCTACAGGCCATGTCAACTTTCAAGAATACAGATGACAGTAACTATGGAAAACAAAACCACCATGTTGTCCCATTTTATCACAGTGAGCTTCTTTAGGACTTGACCCATTGCATTGTCTGTAAGGTTTGGCGAAGTTATAATTGAAAAATTAATAACTGATAATATGTTCTTTGGGAACTATTGTTGCTGAATAATATGTTGTACCAAATGAGAAGATTACTTCATATTTTTTTCTTAGGAAAATGTAATAAGATTGTATTGTATTTTAATCACCCTGTTGTATATTATTGGTTCCTGTGCATCCTCGTGGTTCCTATATTTGTTCCACATGCTCATTTTCCTCAACAATTAAAAAAAGAAGTTCAACATGCTCAATTTCGTTTAGTCCACAATGCTATGATTGAACTCTCATTCATGTACAGCTATTGCACAAGCTACGTTAGTACTTTCATGAATGTGGAATATATCGCTTGAAACATGCATATAACAAAAATACGGTTCCTTCGATTTAAGAATTGTATAACATGGTATATATATAAATAATATATATGTAGTGCCAATTTCACTCTAGAATATATGCCTCCATAATACTTTATGACAAACAAAGTTACATATTTCTTCTGAAGTGATTAGCTAACTGTTGCAACATTACTCTCTAATCAAAAGTACAAAAGCAAACTCACCTAGCTCGGTCTACACTGCAAACAACGAGCATATTTCAAGAAACTATTGAACATTACCACGGTCCATAACTTATCTGTATTCAATACAAGAAGAGGACATACTACCAAATGTATAGCACCACCTAGCTTCGATCCAACCACAGTACAACTCTTCTTTTTTTTTCTTTTTGATAAGACAGTACAACTCTTCTGTTGTGCCATAAAAATTGACAACGTCCTGACTCTCAAACGAATGATAATCATCAGTCTCTAGTGAATAGAAAACAATGCTTTGCCCATAAAATCTAGGAAAGTAAATTTTGTTCTCCATTCCAGGTTTTTTTTCTATTGCAGATAAGGACGATGAATAACATAAAGCATATAATTGCCCAAATTTTCAACTCTAATCGAAGTCATCTTTGATTTATTCAGTTTGAAAACTCGAATCCACTTTCCAAATGGAGCCACAAATACTGATAAGAGCTCACCATTACATTCGACTAGAATCATTTGGAGGTTACCATTGTAAGGTGATTTAGGCTTGGTAAGAACTTCGAAACTAGGCTTCTCATCGTTTAGCTTTAGAATTCCAAGATTTACTTCCCTACCCAAAAAATAAAACGCTTCTTTGTAGAAAACTGGGCTATTGCAGTCAAAGAGAAAGTCTGTATCATCACCTTCACATACACTCATCCCATTATTCATCCCTTGGGCTACAAAATTGTACAACGAATTTTGGTTTACTGCAGCTTATCAGAATAGCAGTGAAGATGATCACAAGGAAGCAAGAGCAGAGCATGAGACAGCAGAGCTTAATTTGAGTGAAGAACAAAGTGCTGCATAAACGACATCAAAACCATGAAGAAACGGCAAGTAGTTTTAGTGTCTGTATTAATACCCACACGTGGGAAAGTTAGTTTGCTGTATAAAGACACGTGTAGAAGTTAGTTAGTTGAGTTTGTTAGTCTCTGTTTTTCAGTTAGATCAGTTCCGTTACTTGGGTCAATCTATATATAGTCTTGTACATTCATCTTTGTAATTAATGAAAGATAGATATTCTTCACTTTTCTGATATGGTATCAGAGCGAATTCCCAATTTTTAGGGTTTCTTTTTTCTCTCAAATTTCTTTTCAATTTTCTCAGGAAAACACTCTGTTTTCTGAGAAAATTTCTTTTCTTTGTCATCAATGGCTTCCGCTGCCACAAACACAAATACAACTGGTTCAACTAATGGTTCTGTACCTGAAAATCCATCTCCTTCTTCACAAGATTCACCAATGGATGATCCCCTGTTCTTGCATCATGCTGATAATTCAAGCTTAGTGTTAGTTACGCAGCCTTTAATTGGTGGAGAAAACTACTCAGCTTGGGCTCGAGCTGTAAGGAAGGCATTGCTCACCAAGAACAAACTGGGATTTATTGATGGGACTCTGACTCTCTCATCTCCATTGATTTCTACTCCTTCATCTGTGCAAGCATGGATTCGATGTGATAACATGATTGGGACCTGGTTGACCAATTCAGTTTCTTCAAAGCTTCAAGCAAGCATTATATATGAAGATACTGCTCTGGAAATATGGACTGATTTGAAGAATCGTTTTGCACAGACCAATGGACCAAGGGTATTCAATCTCCAAAAGGAAATTTCAGAATTACATCAAGGTGAGATGAGCATTACTGATTTCTTTACTCAGTTGAAAGTTTTTTGGGATCAGTTACAAAACCTTAGTCCATTCCTTCTTGCTCTTGTGGAAAGTGTATGTGCAATATCAACAAAAGACTCAATGATTTACAAGGTAGAGAGTCTGTGATGAAGTTCTTAATGGGAGTAAATGAGTCTTTTTCTCAAGTTAGGTCTCAAGTGTTACTCATGGATCCTATTCCATCACTGAGCAAGGTTTATTCCTTGATGATCCAAGAAGAGACTCAAAGGTCAATCCCTAATACACCAGTTGTTAAAGTAGATTCCACTGCTTTGGCTGCTAAAGTGTCCATTGATCAAGCCAATTATGTTGTTAATTCTGTTGGAAAAGGAAAAGATAGGCCGGTTTGTACCCACTGTGACAAGACTGGTCACACTATGGACAAGTGCTACAGATTACATGGGTTTCCTCCAGGTTTTAAGTTCAAGAATAAGACTACTATGGCACATCAAGTCTCCTCAGGATCAAGCTCAGAATTTGCTTCACCAATGCATCAATTTTCTGCCTTCAGTCCTGAGCAGTGCCAACAGCTTTTAGCCTTGTTTAGTGCATCCAATCTTTCTTCTGCAACACCACCTCATATATCAGATGCCTCAATGGTCACAGCAACTCCTTCTTCCACTTCTGCTAATGTGGCAATGGCAGGTATGAACTTCTCTCATAGTGTTTTTGCTGCTCAAGTGGTAAATAGAAAGGCTTATGGTTGTAATACTTGGGTCTTGGACACTGGTGCAACTGATCATTTTGTATGCTCAGTGGATTTGCTAACTTCAATCACAGCTATTAGGCAATCTTTGGTCCAATTACCTAATGGGGAATCAGCTCAAGTAACTCATATTGGGACTGTTACTCTTTCTTCTTCCCTTGTTCTTAAGAATGTCCTTTGTGTTCCATCTTTTTCTTTTAATCTCTTGTCTATTAGTTCTTTAACTCATTCACAATCATATTGTTGTGTTTTTCTGTCTGCTTATTGCTTCATTCAGGACCTTATTTCCTGGAAAACGATTGGGGTAGGCAAAGCACTTGATGGATTGTACCTGTTGCAGTCAAACAGCCTTCACCAATCCTCCAGCTCCTCATTTGCTACCTTTCTATCAGCTCACAACCTCACTGATGCTTTTGGTCATTTCACTGCTGTTACTTCCACATCAGTCTCCTCTCAACCTTCATCTATTTGGCATGACAGGTTGGGGCACCCATCTGATGTCAAACTCAATAGTTTGTGTCATGTAATTCCTTCTTTAAAACCTTCTTGTAACAAAGGTTGTCAAATCTGTCCTATGGCAAAACTTAAGCGATTGCCCTTTCCTTTTCATAATAATATCAGTTCTTGTGCTTTTGACTTGATTCATATGGATGTATGGGGTCCCTACTCAACTCCAACTTTAGATGGCTTCAAATATTTTTTAACTATTGTGGATGATGCTACAAGAGCCACTTGGTTATTTTTAATGAAGTCTAAATCTGAAGTTAGGGAGTTATTTTCTTCTTTCTATACTATGATTCATACTCAATGTAGCCTTAAAATCAAAGCTGTTAGAACTGATAATGCCAAGGAGTTTAACATGTCTGACTTTTTCAATTCTCATGGAATTATACATCAAACCAACTATGTTTACACTCCACAACAGAATTCTGTTGTGGAAAGGAAACATCAGCATCTTCTTTGCATAGCTAGAGCTTTACAAATTCAATCCCAACTCCCTCTTCAGTTTTGGGGTGATTGTGTGTTACATGCTGCCTATCTTATCAATAGGCTTCCATCTCCTTTGCTACATGATAAAACTCCTTTTGAACTTCTCTTCCACAAGATTCCAGACTATTCTAATCTCAAAACTTTTGGTTGCCTATGTTTTGCATCCACCATTTCTCACACCAGATCCAAGTTTTCTCCAAGGGCAAGGAAGTGTGTCTTTCTTGGCTTTCCTTTCAATACTAAAGGTTTCAAAGTTTATGATCTTGTCTCTCACACTATTTTTGTTTCTAGAGATGTCACATTTCATGAAAATGTGTTTCCTTTTGTTTCCAACTCAATTACTTCTGTCCAGCAGCCTTGTTTCATTCCTGTGTCTAGTGTTCCAGCCATTAATCCTCTCTTTGATCCTTTAATTCAATCTAAGTCTAAATCTGCTCCTGCTGTACCTCTTGATCCCATCACTCATATTCATCATTCTATTGATGATGATCTACTTGATGAGGTTCCAGTTGAGCCCCCTGATCCTATTGTTGATCCTATCCCTCTTAGAAAGTCTTCTAGAGCTGTCAAACAACCCTCCTACCTACAAGCTTACCACTGCAACCAGGTCTCTTCTGTCATTGCTGCACCTACTTCCCAGTCAGGTACTTCTCATCCACTTTCCTCACATCTCTCTTATCAATACCTCTCTTCATCTTACAAATCCTTTTATTGTTCCATTTCTTCTCTTGTTGAGCCTACCTATTATTATCAAGCTGCTTCTAATCCCAAATGGCAAGAGGCCATGACTGCCGAAATAGCTGCCCTTGAAGCAAATCACACATGGACTTTAACCCCTCTACCTGCTGGTAAGAAGCCTATAGGGTGTAAATGGGTGTATAAAATCAAGTTTAAGGCTGATGGTTCAGTTGAAAGGTACAAGGCAAGGCTAGTTGCTAAAGGTTTTACACAGAAAGAGGGTGTGGACTATTTCGAGACCTTCTCCCCAGTGGCCAAAATGGTTTCTGTCAAAGTACTCCTTGCTGTGGCTGCCATAAAGAGCTGGTTCCTTAGTCAATTGGATGTGAACAATGCTTTTTTGCATGGTGATTTGGATGAGGAAGTTTATATGGCTCTTCCACAAGGGTTTCATAGCCAGGGGGAGGTAGTTTGTAAGCTAAATAAGTCCTTATATGGGCTAAAACAAGCATCTAGGCAATGGTTTGTCAAGTTTTCTGGCACTTTGTTGCAGCTTGGTTTTACTCAGTCCAAAGCTGACTATTCATTGTTTACTAGGAGGCAAGGTGATGTTTTCATGATGCTTTTGGTGTATGTGGATGATGTCTTAATAGCTTGTAATGATAAGGCTGAGATAGACAGATTCAAGGTTTTGTTGGATGACAGGTTCAAGCTCAAAGACTTAGGTGACTTAAAATACTTTCTTGGATTGGAGGTTGCTAGATCAGCCAAGGGAATTGCCCTTTGTCAAAGGAAATACACTCTTGAGGTGCTTAATGATGCTGGTATGTTAGGGTGTAAACCAGCTAAGACCCCTATGGAACAAAGTCTCAAGTTAAGTCAATTAGAAGGAGAAGAGCTCAAAGATCCCAGCATCTACAGAAGGCTAATTGGGAGATTATTGTATTTGACCATCACAAGGCCAGACATCACTTTTGCTGTTCATAAGCTTAGCCAATACATGTCCAAACCAAGAAAACCACATTTAGATGCAGCCTATAGAATCTTACAGTACTTGAAGAATGAACCCGGGAAGGGTCTCTTATTTTCTTCCAAGACAGATTTACATTTGAAAGGCTTTGCAGATGCTGATTGGGCTTCATGTTGTGATACAAGGAAGTCAATAACAGGTTATAGCATTTTTATTGGAGATTCTTTGGTGTCTTGGAAATCAAAGAAGCAGTCCACAATCTCCAGGTCCTCAGCAGAAGCAGAGTATAGAGCTATGGCAGTTGCAACATGTGAACTTGTGTGGATTTTGTACTTTCTAAAGGATATTGGAGTTAAACATGACAAAGAAGCATTGTTGTTCTGTGATAGCCAGGCAGCATTGCACATTGGTTCCAATCCCGTTTTTCATGAGAGAACCAAGCACATTGAAATAGACTGTCATGTAGTCAGGGATAAAGTTTTGGAAGGTGTCATCAAGCTTAATCATGTGAGGTCTCATTGTCAATTAGCAGATATGCTTACCAAAGCATTGGGGTACAATCAATTTTCCAATCTTGTTGACAAGATCGGGATGATGAATATACACACACCAGCTGCTTTTGAGGGGGAGTATCAGAATAGCAGTGAAGATGATCACAAGGAAGCAAGAGCAGAGCATGAGACAGCAGAGCTAAATTTGAGTGAAGAACAAAGTGCTGCATAAACGACATCAGAACCATGAAGAAACGGCAAGTAGTTTTAGTGTCTGTATTAATACCCACACGTGGGAAAGTTAGTTTGCTGTATAAAGACACGTGTAGAAGTTAGTTAGTTGAGTTTGTTAGTCTCTGTTTTTCAGTTAGATCAGTTCCGTTACTTGGGTCAATCTATATATAGTCTTGTACATTCATCTTTGTAATTAATGAAAGATAGATATTCTTCACTTTTCTGATACAGCTCTGCTCGATCTCAACAACTACACATTCTGAAGAGGATGGAGCAAGAGTTCCGAATTCTGAAGAAATCTGGCAATGGAAGAATTGCTTGCGTAAATGGATTGAAAAAGAATGTTGATAAGTCTACAGTTACGAGCAGCCAACCATCTTTTGAGCTACAAATTATGCTGCTTTCTTTTATCGCTTGCGGCAAGTTAATGTGATATTTGTCACCATGCTTTGGATCAATGAAAGAACAACCACTCTTTCCCAAATAACAATAGCCATGGAGATAAAGCAGGGTTTTCCAACCTTTCTGCTTCAATTCTCCATTGGATTGGAGATGATGCTGAATGGAGCGTTTTACAGGTAGCGCGTAAGTGCAAATAATCAACTAAAAAGAGGCGCTCGGCAATCAGTTTAACCATGACAAAAGGAAGGTGATTAAATTGTGCTTCATTATCAATTGTGTCCTCCACATCCTTTAAATAATTTATTTTTCGTGGACTTGCCACTTCCTTGTTCTTCCATGTTAGAACGGTTATTCACTTCTTTCAATGTATTTGCTAACCTTGTATACATAAACGTGATTTTATGTCAGCAAAGGGTAATCAATATATTACTAAAAGCTGAAGCGTAGCATTTAATGTTGCTACGCTTCCATTGAGCCACGTCAGCAGCCATGTCATTATCAATTTTTTTTTTCCAATTTTTTTATACAATTTTTTAACATTTAAAGTGAATTAAAAACTCTATTATATTACAATCAAAATATCATATTTAATTTATCTTATTTTTAATTATTCTTTTTATTATTAAATTTTCAATTCCATTTTAACTTTTCATATCCCCACTACTCTCTACCTTAACTTTCTTCAACCTTTCTCATTCCATTTCAACTTTTCATATTCCCACTACTCTCAATATTAATATTATTCTATCTTTTTATCTTCCTTTATTTTTGACTCTTCTTATTTTTATCCTCATGCTATAAAATTGTCATTCTCCCTCTTATTCCATGCATAATTTCTATTTTTCCACACACAAAAGCCCCTCTCTCTCTCTCTCTCTCTATATATATATATATATATATATTTTTTTTTCCTTCAATTTTTGGTATATATATATATATATATATTTTTTAATTTTAGTGTAATAGGTTGACCATCAAAACATACTGATGCAGTATTGAAAGCTCCACCAAATGCATCGCCGAAATCAGTTTTAGACTACTAGAAGTCAGTTAGTTTGCCGAAATTGGAATTGACAAGTAATCCAGCTTGATATGATTTAGTTTTATATTTTATGTTGTTATCTTTTTTATTCTCATTGGTTGTTAAATGTTATATTATTGCATTATAAAGATAGTATATAAAAATATAATATTATTTTATTATATAGCATAACTAAAATAATATGGTGTTTATTGCTATACATTTCATTTTTATTATTTTATTCTCATTTTATTTTATTCAACATTTAAATTTAGCAACATCCTCCATATCATAGTTATTTATATTTTGTCTCATTTTTTTTAAAATTAAACGTATAATATTTTATTCAATAAATAAAAATTTTTCTTATAAAGTCTTCCCATGAAATGTTACAACGCATCAATGGAAAAATGAAATACAAAACAAATATCAATTTAGAAAGACTCAATTTAAAAAAAAAAAAAAGAATAAACAATTTTCTTATAAGGTATTCCCATAAAATGTTACAATGCATTAATAGAAAAAGAGAATACAAAACACATGCTATTTTAGAAACACTAAATTTATAATAATAATATCAAACCAAACATATCATTAAATAATAAACTAATAGTTATGGATGTACTAACTTCATGGCAGCAAAATGGAGTAAAATAAAAATAAAAATAAACATTACAATATGCATATTTAGTACATTAGAATTATCATCAAATTTGGGAAAACAATAGGATGTTAACAATGAGGGAGAGAAAGAGATTAGTAAAAGAAATCAAACGTCAATTAAATAAATTAATTAGTAACCGTTAATTGGAAAACAAAGAGACCGACGGCTAAAGGAGTAAAAAATTAATTAAAGATAACCCTACGAATGTTATTATAAACTTTACAATGCAAATAAATAAATCGTTAAATTCACTTAATTAAATCATATAGTCAACAATTAAATAAAATCATACAAAATTTAAACTTGAAACTAATCAAACTCTAATCTAGAAAATCATATTTATTATCAAAACTAAAAGGAAAACGTTCTTTAGTAATAATAGAAATATATAAGAAATAGAGATGAAAATTTTCAAAATCTTTTTTTTTTGGACATTTCATTTAACATTATTTATAAATAATAAAATATTTTAAAAAGTCCTTAAATGCTTATATTCTTCACAAACCATGACTTTTAAAATCTAATGAAAGGTTCGAAGAATTTAACTCTAATTTAATGCCTCTATTATGAAAATCAACAGCCAGTAAAATATGATAATAGTAAGAAACGTTATAAATGAGAACATGAAAAAACTAATTAACCACTATTATTATGAAATAAATGTCTTTTTTTTTTATGCATCTAAGAAAATGAAATGTATAGGGTTTACTTATTAAGGTATATGTAAAGATTCACATTAAAAAAAAAATGTAAAGGTTTTTTGAAAAATAAAAAAGTAGATGTAAGGTTTTTATTAACTTAAAAGACAATGAAAAACCAATTTTTAATTATTACAACCGTCGCTACTCTATAAATCACACACAACACTATATTCAATATCTTAAACAACATAGTTAGGCCATTTTGGATATACACCACCATATTCAACTTATAAATTACAACCCAAATCAATCATATAATTATACAATCAAAGTATGAACATGTAACATGTATTACCTTCTCAATTATTGCTTGGAATTTTCACAATTATTGAAAGAGAATCTCCAAATTTAATTTTTAGAAAACATCAAGACAAGGTGAATTTTATTCTTTTTAACTTCCATAGAAAAAAAAAATATTACGCACATTATTTCAACCCTTATGGAAAAGAAGGTTTACATATAGCATGCAAAACATGTTTAATTGACTTAGAGATGTAAAAATTAGTCAATCAACTATGGTAGAATTAAGGTTTCAAATTTTAAATAAAACAATTCTACAATAATAAAAAATTATTTTGTGATAAATATGATTAAGAAATGCATTACTTTTCATTAAATTAGTTCAAATTACAAAATAATAATAATAATAATAATAATAATGAGATCACCATAAAAAATAATCACGCACAACGCGCGGGTCTGTGACTAGTAAGAAATAATACATAAAATATAATCAACACGATCATTATTGCAGACAATCATATTGATTGTCTAGGAAGCACGGGCATGATGTTTAGCCAAAAAAAAAAAAAGGAATGACGGGCATAAACACAGACACAAAATACGGTGATACGATGATTTTTGAAAAATAATTTTGTAAGGTGTTGTTTTTCATATATTGTTAAACATACATCAATTTAAAAGTAATAACGATTAATTCACTGAATCTATAACTATTAAATGATGTTTAGAATAAGATTAATTTCAAAATTAGTCTGGCCTAATAAGACTATCATTTATTAATAACCAAATCTTATAATTTTTAAGAATTAGAAAATATTAAACAAAGAATTAAAGTTAAAAAGTTAGTAAAGTAATTCTTGAAAAACGAAATTAATTATTGTTTGATGTGTCCTAGTCCGGTATGTGTGCTCAAGATGGGAACGCCCAACCATGCTGCTTCCAAGATCATACTTTACGGTAATTTTTGAATAAATATTCAATTTAGTTATTCAGACAATGAATTGCTAGTATAGTATCCTAACAATCCCAATTTGAAATCGTTCAAATTGATATAGCTAGGCAGCCAAAAAGGAAAATGCTATAAGGTTTTAATAATTTCCTGAATATTTGAATGGTATCTTTATAAGCTTAATGTAGTAAAACTGAGTAAAAAAAAAAAAAACATAAATGTATTTGTTTTAAAAAAACATTTATGCATAAGACTAGTTTATTTTGTATTACGAATGAAAAACATAAGTGATCAAAAAAAAGAAGCAAAGATGCGATATTGTATAATGTTACCTGAGATTAGGCATCAACCAAAACGAAGAGGATTGCCATGATGACAGTATCAGAGAAAAGGTGGAGAGACCGAAATATTTCCTTCTTCTATGTTGTATGAGTACAATTTTTTGTGATCATCAGCCAGAGTGAAATATACACAGTTGCCTTCAATCTCTGTTATAGGGCAGGAAAACACGCAGCAGTGGCCATGATTATATTTGTTGTTGAAAGACAAAAAGAATGCCCGATCCTTGGCACTTTTTATCTTTAACCACACCTTCTTAGCAAAATCGAATCTATGAATCTTAATTTCTACAATATCTCTGAAACTGCGATTTGTATAGACTATCTCAAGCGTGAAAAGTTGCCCACAAGATTCGGTTAAAAATTTTGATTTATCATAAGCATAACTAGTAGCGTCCGTTAGGCAGCAGAGATTCAGAGCCTGTATCTTAAGGCTATTGGGTTGAATGATTTGAATTTGCACAAGCATGTAACCAATTCTTGTCACTGCATACAAGTTACCGTTGCAGCAAACGGGATCATATAGTACTTTCTTCGAGTGATCATGTACCTCATGCCATTGTCCTGCCTTCTCTAAACCCTGCTTCAATTCGTCAAAATAGGCTAATTCAATCCATCCTCCATCATCACAGTATACGATTAAACGAGGTTCCAAAACAAATAAAACGACCATGCAACCTGGTTCGCTTGGAATTGATGACAAGGTGCAATTAATAGTCAATGTATACCTGAGACTGAGATTGATAGTTCAAGTTCAAGGGTGGTAGTGTTATATATAATATTTATCTATATATTTTAATTAAAAATTTTTTAGTCCTTTTATTGATCAATAGAATGCATTAAAAATGACACATTATATCCTAAAATACAAAATATTAAAAAGGAAAAAACCAAAAATAGACAAAATTTGGCTAACAAAATTAAATTATAGGAGACAAATTCATTAACTTATTCTTGAAATATGCTAAAATCAAAATTAATATCAGATAAATTCATTAGTAATACAACGTAAATGTCTTGAAAATTGAAATATGCTAAAATAGATATTATAAATTTCTAAAACAAAAGACAAAAAACAAAAGAAAAAAATCTCTCATCGTTCTATCTTTCTGTCTCTCTATCTATATTTTCACATTTCTTTTCTTCAACTTGAATCCTTGATCTTTTTTTTTATAAGCTTTCTTTCATTCAATCATTTTGCAATAGCTTCGCTGAAATCACTCTTTGCAATAGCTTCACTGCCTTCATAGTGGTGGACGGTGTGTGAGTGGGCAACCGGGCATAGCAATCTAAGTTAAGCCCAACGTACTACACTATACACTGCATATAGCATATTATCACTGATTCACTGTCATTTTAGCTCATGTTTGATACTTCCACCTGCTTTGACCTGAATTTTTTTGGTAATTCAATGGCTAGAGGTGAGGGGATTTGAATCTTAAATATCTCTGTTGAAAGAACTAAAAAATGCCAATTGAGTTACAAGGCACTTGGTGGCCTGATTTATGAACTAAACATCATTAAAAAGCAAGCATTCTACCCATCAAAAACCCAAGTGCTTACTTACACACTGAGTATAATTTGAAACCCACCCCACACCCCAAAACAATTCTCTTCATAACCTCCAAAGTGTAGATTCACTGCTACAAATGATCCTATTTATTAACAAATAGCAGCCATTTTCATAAAGTGTATACGTACAAAAAAGCACACTTTATGAATTAATCTAAGAATGTTGTACTGATTATTCATTTTAATGAGTCACAAATATCCCAACTTTATTGAATAGGCCATTACAAGTTACAAGGAGAAACAAACAGCCTAGTCCTACGGTGTTATACTCCTAATATTAAATAAGAACTATTCATCAATGTGTGGGAAATACTGAAATATGAAGTGGAATCATTCAAATTCAATGGGAAAAATAAACAGGGTTTAAAGAAAAAAGAATGAGAGAGAGAATGGGTTGGAGAGCTCACGAGAATTAATGGAAATGCCTAAGCAAGCAAAGTGGTGCTTGCCATGAAGGCAAAGCCTGAGCCGGCGGCTAAAGGAACCTAAGTTCGCAGTGTGTCCATTTCCACCGCAGGCATGTTGAAAGAGAGAGAAAGTAAAAACATAAAGTTACGTACATAAAAATTTGCTAGTGATTTTGCCAAGAAAATTTATTGAATACTTCTGAAGTAATGCTCATTCCTCTCAAATGAGGGGTGGGCCCTATAGTAAGACCCATGTGTGAAACTTACTCATAAGAGAAGGGAGAATTGCTCCAAAAGCATCCAAAAACTTCCCTTTTGCTAAAAGTTGTGTGCCTTGACTAATTAATACCTTGTAGGACCCCTTTTTTCATAGTTCCTTAGAGCATCCACTATAATGAAGCTAAAAATATAGCTATTTGGCACTATAAAAAATTACTTTATCTATTTTACCTACTCACATGTTGCAGTAGTGGATCTATTTTAGCTTTTAACACAATAAAATGATATAAACATTACAATAAAATAATATATCCACTACAATAAAATAATATATCCACTATAATAAACAACAATCACAACCACCCGCAATCGCTACCGTTGCCACTATCGCCGCCACTATTGCCACTACCACCGACTCTTCCACCGCCATCGCAATCACTACCGCTGCCACAACTGCCGTCACTGCCATCGCCATCGACACTTCCACCGCCAATGCCACCACCGCCGCCGCCAACTCTTTTGCCTCCTCTGCCGCCGCCACCACATGATAGAATAATATATTCTCTACAATAAACAACAATTACAGCCACTACCACCACCATTGTCACTACCACCACCGCCACCGTAATTGTCATTGCCATTGCCACCGCAATTGCCACCATCAAAAAAATTATTATTTTTTTCTCACCAATATTAGATAATAATAATCTATCACTTAAAATTTATTGCAAAAATATTATGGTAACATTTCTTAATTTTAATTTCTTATTATTCTTTATTTTATTTTTCCCATTATCTTATTTTTTTTCATCCAAATACATGTTTCTTTCTTCTCCTTCTCTCTTTTTTTTTTTTTTTTTTTTTCCCCCTTTTATTTTTCTCCTCCACACACGTATTCCTCTTATCTCATCCACCCTCAGCCACACCTTTTAACTTTCAACCATTTCTTATTTTTTATTGTTTTATCTTTTTGTTACTTTTTCTCCTCATCTCCTTCTCCATTTTTCAACTGTTCTCTCTTTATTTCTCTGTCCAACCAAGCTTTAGTTCCGCTCAGCCCAACTAAAGCAACGCCATTAGGTCTACCACCACGCCTCTATCAACCTCTGGTTCATGGTTTGTTTGTTTGTTTTTGTTTTTTTTGTTGTTTTTATTTTTTTGTTTGGCTCAAAGGAAAAAATTGCGAAAGAAACCATTTAGGCCGTGGGTTTTGCCAATGTTTGCTTTTTTTTTTTATTTTATTTTTTTTTTAAATTTTTTTTCCTGGTAATGGTGGGTTTGATGAGTGTGGGTGTGGTTGGGTTTGTGACTAATGTGGTGGTGGTGGTGGTGGTGAGGGTTGCCGTGGTGGTGGAGGTGGTGATTGATATTGGTGGTGGTGGGTTTGATGAGTGTGGGTGTGATTGGATTTGTGACTGATGTGGTGGTGGGGGTTGCCGTGGTTGGAGTTGGGTCTATGGCAGCGTGTGTCGGCAGCGTGAGAGGTCTGAAAGTTGAGAGAGAGAGAGTTGAGAGATTGTGAGAGTTCTGAGAAGAAAAGAAAAAGAAAAAAAAGAAAGGAAAAAAATAATATTATAATCCAGTGCACATCTATAGATAGATGTTCATTGTAGCAATGAAGCTAAAAAAAAAGGTTTAACTCCACTGATGTGTGGCTGTTTTTGGTGTTTTAGTGGAGCTAAAATAGCTATATAACTATTTAGCTCCACTGCTGTGAGTGCTCTTAGGCCCAAGTCTAATATAAGGACAATGAAGTTTATTAGGAGCCGAAAAAGAGACAAAATAATAGAGAATTAGGTTTGGTTCTGCCGCGATCAAGTAGGATTGTTTTACTGGACCAATCTGTGCAAAAAAAAACTCAAGACACAATAATACATATATGCATGTAAAGGAACTTAGAAGAGTGTAGTTAGAGAGAAAATAAGTATTTCAATAGATCTTATTACTTATCCATAGAACCCAAAATATTGGTTCTCAAGGAAAGAGCCCCAAGTCCTTTAAACTCTCATTCATACTCAAGTCCACCAAAGAAATAAATAATAGAAATTTATAGCTATTGCACAAACTACAGTACTTTCATGGATGTGGAATATATCACTTGAAAGTTGAAACACACATAGGAGGTAGCTTCGATGAATAGAGTTGTAAAACATGGTGTGTGTGTATATATACATATAATACGATATAATATAATTAATATAAATTTAGTGTCGATTTCAGTATAGATATGCCTCCATAATACTCATGAGAAACAAAGTTACACATTTCATCTGAAGTGATTAGCTAGTTGTTGCAACATTACTCTCTAATCAAAAGTACAAAACCCTATTTCAAGTAACTATTACAATTTAGTAGCAATTCCTAGGTCTAACTCATCTGTACTCAATACAAGAAGATGGCATGCTATGAAGAATCTAATTCTCATTCTTAACAACCGCTTTTAGTTATCTAGCACCACCTAGGTTCGATCCAACCACAGCACAATAATTCTGTTGTGCTATAAAAGTCAACAACATCCTTACTCTTAAAGGAATGATAATTATCCGTCTCTAGTGAATAGAAGACAATGCTTTCTCCATAAAATCTCGGAAAGTAAATTTTGTTCTCCATTCCAGGTGATTTTACTATAGCAGACATGGACGATGTATGGCTAACATAAAGCATATAATTTCCTAAATTTTCAACTCTAACCCAAGTCATTTTTGATTCATTCAGTTTGAAAACTCGAACCCACTTTCCAAATGGAGCCACAAATATTGATAAGAGCTCACCATTACATTCTACTAGAAACTTCTGGAAGTTACCATTGCACGGTGGTTTAGGCTTTGTAAGAACTTCGAAACTATGCTCTTCGTCGTTTAACTTTAGAATTCCAAGATTGCCTTCCTTACCCAGATAATAAAATGCTCCTTTGTAGAAAACCGGGCTATTGCAATCAAAGGAAAAATTGGTATATTCAAACTCCCACTCATCCCAATCTTCATTCCCCGGGCTACAATAGTTCACAAAGAAATTGGAATTATTGGCAGTCTTGTCCTCAATCTCAACAGCTACACACTCTGAAGAGTCTGGGGTAGATGAGAAACCCATGCAAGGGTTCCGAATACGGAAGCTACGATCTGCTAGTGGAAGAAGTGCTTGCGTAAATGGATTGAAAAAGAATGTTGACATGCGTACAGTTACTAGCAGCCAACCATCTTTTGAACTACGAATTATACTGCCTTCTTTTAACACTTGGGGCAAGTTGATGAGATATTTTTCACCATGATTAGGGTCAATGAAAGAATAAACACTCTCTTTCCCAAATAACACTAGCCATGGAGATAAAGAAGGGTTTTCCAACCTTGGTGTGGTAGTTCTCCATTGGATCTGAGGCGCTACAGAATGGAACATTTTACACGTAGCACGAAAGTGCAAATAATCAACTAAAATGAGACGCTTGGCAATCAGTTTAACCATGTCCAAAGGAAGGTAAGGTAAATGTGCTTTAGTCTCGTTTGCCTCCACATCTTCTAAATCATTTACCTTTTCTTGGACTTTCCCACTCTCTTGTTCTTCCATATTAATCCTGTGCTTTGCTTCTTTCATTGTATTGGATAACCTATATATATATAAGCAGATTAGCAAAAAAAAAAAAAAAAACCCATTTGTATAAGCATGATTTTATGTCAGCAAGATAAAGAAGAAACAAATTAAACATAAAATAGAATCGAGATAACTGCTATATTTTTTAGTACTTTCGAATAATATTTGATTCATATTCAGACTGACTTCAAAAAGTAAGCATAGAGGGTTCAAAGATAACTCAATACAATAAATTCGTTATTTGGTTCATATTCGGGCTTACTTAAAAAAAGTAGGCGTACGTAGAGAGTTCAAAAATAACTCAATACAATAAATTTGTTATTTTTCTTTAATAACGAACAACAAATTAAACTCAGTGATTCAAGTTTAAGCCGGATGTGACACTTTGAGAATTGATTATTTTGAATGGTCCGTTTTTTAATATTAAGAGCATTTGCATATGCTTATAAAAGGTTTTATTGTCTATTTTAATATAAGAATCTAATTTTAATCTATTTTGTACTATATTTTATTAAAATATCAATTTTTTATAATTTTTTTAAATTAAACAAAAAATTCTCTTTCTTCACGCACGAAAATTATCATTCATTCTCAACATAAATTTATATAGTTACTATAACAACTATAATTTTTTACACAACTTTATATAACTTGAAGTGAGTAAATTTTAGGTTTGATTAACTTAAATGTGGTCATTTTTCTATTATACAAGCACATATGCGCCAAATAGAATGATGCAAGGTCACCATAAAAATGACAATTTAATTTCTCCCATGCGAATGCCACACAGAATGATCACAAAGTGAAAAAAAAGAAAAGAAGAAGTAATAAATAAATGACGTTTCAAATTTTAGATTATATGGTGGTACCTGAGATCAGCTGGCATCACCCAAATTGGAGAGGATTTCCTTGTTGGTAAATTTGGAAAAGGTGAAGAGACCGAAAGATTTCCTTCTTCTATGTTGTATGAGTACAACTTTTTATGACCATCAGCCAAAGTGAAATATACACAATTGCCTTCGATCTCTGTCGCAGCAGGGCAAGAAAACCCGTTGTAGGACTGGTTATCAAAATTGAAGGACAAAAAGAATGCCCGATCCTTAGCACTTTCTACCTTTAACCACACCAACTTATCAAAATCTAATTTATAAATCACAATTGCTGTAATGTATCTGCCACTGGAATCTGTAACCATTATATTAAAACAGAAAAGTTCACCACAAGATTCCATTACTAATGTTAACCACACGTCAGAATATTGTGGAACATGAGCAAACGGTACGTTGACAATGGGAGATATCTTAAGACTATTGGGTTGAATGATATGAATTTGTACAATCATGTTACCAAAAGATGTTACTCCATATAAATTGCCATTGCAGCAAACTGGATCAAGAATTCTCTCATTGGAATAATTTTGGAGCTTGTTTTTTCCAGCCTTGTGTAAACTCTGATTCAGCTCCTCTAAATATGATGACTTAAGCCATTCTCCATCAATAATGTTCCCACAGTATATGATTAAAGGAGGTTCTGAAACAAATAAGATGACCATGCAATCTGGTTCGGTTGGAGATGACGATAAGATGCAATTTTTAATGTATTGAGCCTTCAAATTCAAGGGCGGTAGTGTTATTTTCTCTAGGGTAACAGGGTTCCAAAGACAGAGGAGGCACCAATCTGGAGGGGTACTGGAATATGAATATAAACACCAACCATGACCAGTAGTTGAAGCCAAGCAAGTTTTATTCTGCAACTCGGGAATTGTACGAACGTAGGTTTCTTTGGTATTGGATATGGAGCAAAATATTTGGTCTTTCCCATCGGAATACACAAGCCAAGGGTAAGCTTCAGGTGGTGGTGGCCGATGTCCTTCTTCTCTCTCTGCTGCCATCTTCTCCTTTTCCTTCAGGGTTTTGATTTGAAGACAAACAAAATTAAGGAGGTGGTTCTGTTTGCTTCATGCACTCGCCCTTCTATTTATTTATATTTGTTGAGGATGCACGGCTGCACCGCCTACCTACACTTTAAAAAAAAAAAAAATTTTAGGGTTGAGAAACTGCACCGCCTACCTACACTTTTTGACATAATTAATTAGTTTTTCCTTGTATAAATACAAATACGAGTAATTAACAGGTACAAATACTTTTCTCAAAAAAAAAAAAAAAAGGCAGGTACAAATACGAGTAATTAGTAGTTTTTCTTTGAGTTTGTCAAATTATTATTATTATTTTGTTTGTGTTAAATTAATCACAGCAAAACAAGAGTCGTGCAAGTTCTCTTAAAAAAAGAAAAAAGAAAAAAAAAGGGAGAGAGTAACAAGTTATATTTTATAACAAGTTGTTATGTTATCTATTCTTTTTATTTTTCTTATAATTAATTATATAAAACAGGTAAAGACGCATGACATACCATAATTAGTTAAGTATAAAATAAAACCTAAAAAAGTAAGATAGAAAATTTGTATTTATTATAAGAAAACATGACATTTTTTTGGCACTAGTAAGAGCATTATTAGTACTAGCATTGGGGGTGTAAAACCCCCAAATGACTATTTTAGCAAATGTTAGGACATATGTAGAACTTGTTAGAACATATGTTATGTAAAATTGGCTAATCTTTTGACAAAACACACTTTACTTGTAATTGGATAGATCCAAGATGGGTTTAGTACTTCAAGGGACAAGAGTTCAAGTCTAGTATTGAAGCCATGCAAATTTGTCCAAGAAATAAGTGAAGAATTGCTCTTCATTAATGCTGGACAGATAATATCTATCGAGGTTTAATGCTTGTGCTCAACAGCTGCTTGACAGAAACAGTATCTATCGAGAATTACAAAATTCAGATTTCTAGATCTGTTTTTCATGCTTGTAGAAGTTATTTGTTAAGGTTTCTTTTCTCACAACCCTAGACATATATAAGGATTATTTTAAAGGCCGTCAAATGTGATGCAGAGGTTATTGCAATTGTTGTTGCACGCATATTGTGACCGGAGACGAAATTGCCCTAGCTCATCATACTCCTTGTAGAAACTGCTGCGTTAGGATTTTGTAACCAAGAAGTTTCTTGATTTTCATCATTGGATAAAATGAAGAACTTTGCAGTCAACATCTTTTTCAAGTTGGTGTGTTAGTCACGTACTTGGATCTGTGCATCGATTGGTTAGTCACGTACTGGGAGCCATGCATTGAAAGGAGAGATTGTCACTACATTACAAGTCCAATTGTGTATTGGGGTAAGGGTTATACTGTAGGTTGGTATTAGATACTGGGATTCCTTTTATTTGTAATCGCTTGTTTTGATAATAGTGGATTCTGGGGAGTGGCTTCTGGGGAGTGGCGACCTCAAATCCACTCGATGGAGTTTTGCCTCGGTAGTTTTTCCTATTCGTAAACAAATCATCTGTGTTATATTTATTTTCCGCTGCATTTAGTTTAATTGGTGATTTGTTTGTGCTACCACGCTTATTGCATGTAATTGAATCTAATTAGTTCACTTGGCTAATTATTGGTTAATTTACCAAAGCGGTCAATATATTCTTGGCCTATCAAGTGATATCAGAGTGGGCACACTTTGATTAGGTTTAATCTTTGCTGTGTGATCCATTAACCCCTGTTTGTCATGGATAGAGGACAGTCTCTAATTATACCTCTTTTATTTGATGGCACTAACTATGCATACTGGAAAGTACGCATGAGAGTTTTCTTACAATCTTTAGATGAGAAGGTGTGGCAAGTTGTGGAGATAGGCTAGACCAAGCCAAAGGAAGCGCCGGCTGATTGGAATGATGCCAAGATCAAAGCGGCAAACTTTAACAGCAAAGCATTGAATGCCTTATTCAGTACGGTCACCAATGAGGAGTTCAAGAAGATATCTTCTACTGAAATTGCTAAGGAAGCATGGATTATCCTTCAGACAACCTATGAAGGGACTAAGGCTGTCAAGGATTCAAAACTTCAAAGGCTCACTATGAGTTTTGAAGAGATTAAGATGGAGGTGGTTGAGTCATTTGACGAGTTCTATGCTAAGCTAAAGGACATAGTCAACTCCGCTTTTGATCTTGGGAAAACCATTCCCGAACCTAATGTTGTAAGAAAGGTGCTCAGATCTCTACCGGAGAGATTACATGGCAAGATCATTGCTATTGAGTAATCAAAAGAAATTGACAAAATTCCTTTGATAGAGCTGGTTGGCAACTTGCAAATCTATGAATTAGGTTTGACTAGGATCGGGAAATCGAGTAAGAGTAAGAGTATGGCATTGAAGGCTAAAAGTAGTGATACTGATGAGTTTTCTGATGATGAAGATTCTAAGATGAAATCCTATATCACGAGGCAGTTCAAAAAGTTTATGAAGAATGCCAATGCAAAAAGATTCAACAAGGACCGAAAGCAATTTAGTTCTTCACAATTCAAGAGTCAAGATAAAGGGAAGAAGGATGCTAGGGATGGTGGTCAATATACTGTTCCCTCCAGACCAAAGTGCTTTGGATGTCAAGGTTTTGGACATATGAAACAAGAATTTCCAACATATCTTAAGACTATTGGGAAAAGCAAGGCCCTTGCTACTACCTTGAGTGACACCGAGCTTGAAAATGATTCATATGACAATGATGACGAGAGAGTTTTGAATGGCTTCACTACTATAGTTGTTTCTACTGATGGGGTTTCAGAACCATAGATGATGAAGAGGACTTAGTGGATTCTAAGTTTGAGAAAATGGATGATCAAGATGACATCTATATAGCTTATGCAAAATTATACAAGGTCTCCGAGAAGCATGAGAAACTGTATTGGCTGGCCACCAAGAAGCTGAGTGATGTTGAGCTAGATCAAGAGGAGCTCTCCATAAAGTTTGATGAAGCAAATCAAACCATTGGAGCATTGCGATTCGAGAACAACTTCCTTGTTGAAAGGATCAAAAAGCTTGAAGCGGAGATGTTTCAAGTCAGAGCTCAATTTGAGAGGACTTCTAATGCAAAGCTTGATTAAATGCTTAGCTTTCAGAAATCTGCTTTTGATAGAACCAGTTTGGGGTATGATTTCTTTTCTCCTAATATTGCATCTTCTAGCACTACTGTGTTTGTTTCACCTGCTAATAATGTTATTTCTGAAAACAATGATTGCAAAACTAATATAGCTAGCGAGAATGTAGACAAAGGCAAATCAATTTTAGGTTCACCGCCTAAGCTTTGATAAGAAAGAGACTAGAAACCCTAGGACTAAGAAGGGTAATAACCAAAAGTCTAAATAGAAAAAGCAGCATCTCTGTCATCACTGTGAAGTTTCAGGGCATACTCGTCCAAATTGCTACAAGTAGTTAGCCACTCAACAAAGTAATAGTATGATCTTGTCTGGAAACCAGAATCAGTTTCCATCCTTTTTTGCTCCTCTTAAAGATCTTCTTAAGGCCCTCGTGTTCCTTTTGAACTTGAATAGTTTCAATTCTTCTCCCTTATCGCCAGATCAAAGGTTCGCTCAAAGAAAAGGTTCTTCCAAGGTGTAGAAGGAAAAAGGCTCTAAGTGATTTAATCACTTTTTCTCTCTCCCTTTTTTTTGTTTATGCATTACTTATGTGTTTTGCTTTTTTGTTTTTAAGTCAATCTAGTTTTATGCTTTATTCTGTTTAACATGTTTTTATTTGTTTGTTTTCAGTTTTGCTTTATTTTGTTTTTCATAAAAAAAAAAAAAAAAAATTGAAAAATTAGAAAAACACAAAAACTATGTGTGTTTTGTGTACATTAGTACTTATGTACCTTGGATGACCATTGAAATAAAATTTTCTAAACTTTGTATTTTTTGTAACTTAGAGGAGCATCTCAATGCACAACTAAGCAAGTGAGCTTTGTGGCTCGTGTTTGTGATGAGTACAATTAAGTAATCTCTTATACTTACCACTCATATCACTCTTTTTGAAGGAAATAATTAAAAAATCCTAAGAGAAAGACATAAATAACCATCTCACCACTAAAATCCGCCAATCATGAATAACATCTGTATGCTTCTGCATAGCAAAATTGTGATGTTTAAGCTTACATATTTGGGTATTTCTTCTCTCTCTTATATGCCCATGCATGACATGCTTCAAAAGAAAATATGCAAAGAAAATTAAAAGCAAAAAGAATCAAAGTGCTTTTAAATATGATTGCAACAGTATTTCTAGGAGATGTGGGAGTTATATGATGTATCTTGAAGATGATAGTTCCCATCAAGTAATTATGATTGTGTGTGAGTTAAATTAATTTTCTCATATTTCAAATCGTCATAATATGAGACATTTATGCATTCTTGTGATGTTTTCACACACAATACGTAAATTCTTTGCTATTCTTGATACATGTGCTGGTACAATGTGATTTGGCCATCACAAGGGATACATGTGTTATTGTGTACTCACTAAACTGACTTGACTTGTTTTTGAAATATAAAATTGGTTAGACTTGTTTTGTGGGTGTATGTGTGTTTGTGTGTGTGTGTTTTGGATCTATGAATGCTTTTCATTTTTCTTGTTGAGAGATGTTTGTTGAAAGCTTAAAATGTTGATTGGATCCTTGGTTGAGTAGCTTTTAGGGTTTTTGAACCTAGGTTTTGGGTTTCCTTGAAATTTTTTGGGGTTTTTGAAAACTTTTGAGATTCTTGTGAAATTTTTAGGTTGGGTGTTGCTTATTCGATGCTATATGATCATGCATTACATTCCATCTGCATTTTCACAATGTTTCATGCATTTAGATGTGTGTTTATATGTTGAAAATTGTGTGCTACTAGGTTTGGATTGGGTTGAACTCATAATGCAATTTCTTTTAGCACGTCCCATGTTCACGCATTTTTCATGCATACGTACCCTTTCTTTTCTATCTTTCTATGCTGAGTTGTGATTATGTTTTCTGTTTCTCTCTTTCTCTCTCTTTCAGATAGTCTGCGTATGGCACCCAAGAGGAAATCTACTCCATCTCGGAACCCTCTTCGTTCCAGGACATCTTCTTCTGATCCTACTTCTTTTCACGTTCTGTTTCGTGATGAGAAGGCCCATAAGGGCTTCTAGGAGAACTTCTCTAAACGTGGTATTCATTCGGAACGCCACGTGGTTCTATCGGACTTTTCTAATACTGCTCTACCCATTGTCATTCATAGTCGGGGATGGGAATCTCTATGTGAGATACCCATGAGATGTCCCATCTTGATCATACAAGAGTTCTACTCCAATATGCATGGTTTCGATACCTCTATACCTCAGTTTGCTACGCAGATTCGAGGTACATGTATCGTAGTCACTCCAGAGATTGTTTCCGAGATACTACACGTTCCGCGGGTCTCACATCTTAATTATCTCGCTTGTCCACGTTTGAGGACTGTGTCCAAGGACGAACTTCTGTCACTTTTCTGTGAGACACCTTCTTGAGGTGAGCGCCAAAACACCTCTTGCTCGGGTTTTACAAAAGGTCCAAGATTCCTAAACATGGTGATGACATTCGTTCTCCATCCACTGTCTCACTATAACTCCATTATAGAGCCTCGTGCTCGCTTTTTGTTATCCCTCTTAGAGGACCTCTTTATAAACTTTCATTTTCTCTCTCATCAATTTCTATAGAAATACGGCGACCCATGATAAGCTCATTTTCTCTTCGGCTATCGCGTGGATCATTCGTCATTTTTCTATCTCTATCCCTGATTCTCATCTCTTTAACGTCATAGGTGCCACTAGTGTATCATCTGTTTGACGGAGCGAGGCCCAGCTTTGATCAAAGTGGCCACAAACCGAGACTACGGATTCTTCTACTCCCTACCTTTCCATCTACCTCCGCTCCTTCTTCTTTGAGTGGTGGTGTGATACTTGAAGTCGTCATGGCGTAGCTTGAGCGCATGGATGCTCGCCTTGATACACTCACTACTGAGTTGTATCAGGTGAACACCTGTGTTAGTCGTATCGTACGATGACAGGCTCGCATGGGTGGCTCCACCGTGTCTCCATCTCTTTCACCTTCTCCGCAGGCTTTTGAGGATGAGGATGCTAGCTCTTTCAGTGATGAGGAGATGATGACTTCTCAGTGACTTACCCTTTGTCATTCGTGACAAAAAGGGGAAGTAGTTTTAGGTTAAGAGTAGTCATGTATTTAAGGGGAGAATTAGTATAGGACATTTTTGATAGAGGGAGTGTCTTTTGTTTTTGAGGGATGTAGTGAGGATTTATGTTTTTTCCTTTTCTTTATCTTAGTTACATTATCCTTTTGTGCACCGGTCTTATGACCATTTTTTTGATAACATACATTGTACTTTTATTTCTCTTTTATATATATGATGATGTATGTTGTTATTCACCTATCTCTCCATGTATTGTTTCTTTTCTCTCTTTATACACATGTTTCTTTATGTATGCAATCTTTTATTTCTGTTTCACACTAAGATGCCTTGATGAGTTTTGTTTAAAGTGTTTTAGAAAGACAGGTTGTCAAAATCTATCATACCATGAACTCTCTTCTTGCAAAGTTTTTCAAGAATTTGTGTTAGGATTAGATTTTATTGTACTCAACAAGTGATTATGAGTTTAATGATTTATGACTTCTCTCATACTTCATTAATTTGTTTGTTGTGGTTTTGTCACGTATTGCTAAATGAGGAGATTGTTAGGACATATATGGAACTTGTTAGAACATATGTTATGTAAAATTGGCTAATCCTTTGACAAAATGCACTTTACTTGTAATTGAGTAGATCTAAGACGTGTTTAGTGCTTCAAGGAACAAGAGTTCAAGTCTAGTATTAAGGCCATGCAAATCTGTCCAAGAAACAAGTGAAGAAGTGCTGTTCATTAAAACTCGATAGATAATATCTATTGGGGTTTAATGCTTGTGCCCAATAGCTGCTCGATAGAAATAATATTTATAGAGAATTACGAATTTCAAATTTCCAGATCTGTTTTTCATGCATATCCAAGTTATTTGTATAGGATTTATTTTCTTATAATCCTAGACATATATAAGGATTATTTTAAAGGCTATCAAAGGTGATGCAAAGGTTGTTGTAATTGTTATTGCACACATATTTTGATCAGAGACAAAATTGCCCTAGTTCATCATATTCCTTGTAGAAGCTACTGCGTCTTTACACCAAGGGTTTTAAAACCAAGCAGCTTCTTGATCTTCATCGTTAGATGAACTGAAGAACTTTGTGGTCAACATTTTTCTCAAGTTGGTGTGTTAGTCACGTACTTGGATCTGTGCATCGATTGGTTAGTTATGTATTGGGAGCCGTGCATTGAAATGAGAGATTGTCACTACATTACAAGTCCAATTGTGTATTGGGATAAGGGTTCAACTGTAGATTGGTATTAGGTATTAGGATTCCTTTTACTTGTAATCGTTTGTATTGATAATAGTGAATTCTCGAGAGTGGTGACCTTAAATTCACCCGATGGGGTTTTGCCTCAATGATTTTCTCTATTCGTAAATAAATCACTTGTGTCAAATTTATTTTTCTTTGCATTTAGTTTAATTGGTGATTTGTTTGTACTACCACACTTATTGCACGTAATTGAATCTAATTAATTCACTTGGCTAATTAATTGGTTAATTTACCAAAGGAGTCAATACATTCTTGGTCTATCAGTAACATATGCCCTCAAATTGAGCTTTGCTAGGTGTGTATTGCTAAATTTTTTTAGCAATTGTGAAAAAGTTTGTAAATACTGTAACAAGTTGTATTTGTTTTTTATTCATTTTATTCTCTCTTCTCTCTCTTCTTTCACTCTCTCATTCAGTTCCTCCCTCTCTCTCTCTCTTCTATTATTTTATTACACTATATGTCAAAATAAAAAATTTGATGTCAAGTGTATTGTGAAATGAGTTGTAAAATATATAAAGTAGTTTTTTAGATTGTAAAATAAGTATTTGTTTTTAGAAATCTATATGTGAATGCTCTAAGAGAGAAAAAAAAAAAAAAAAAAACCCTATGAGATTTACTCAACAACGAAAAATGAAGAGTTTTAATTTTCTTGTTGGACCTAAGAGGGGATTTTGAGTGAAATTGTATTAATTCCAAGAAAATTGTTGTTTTTTTTTTTACATAAACTTGAGTGTTGTAATATATGGCTGTACGGGATCCATGCCTCCATGGTGCTCATCAGTTCAAGATCCATGAGGATAGCCCTAGGCACGAAGCAGCCACACACCAGTGGCCTTGTTGTAGTACACATTGATCTGCTTCAATTGAAGATTCAAGGACCTCGCCACCCTTGTTAATGCCATGTTCGTTGTAGATGACCTCCAAGAACTTCTTGTTGATTTTGGTTGCCAAATTGGACTCCTTTTTTTATTTTTTTGATAGGGCCAAATTGGACTCCTTGAATGTGAAGGATCTCTCTCGTTGTCTATTTTTGAAGAAAATAAAATTTTGGGAGAGATTTTTTTTAGGGTTTGGTATATGGAATTGAATGAAGGTTGTGAGAAACAAAATGGGTGTATGTATTAATATGAAGAAAAGAGAGAGAGAGAGAGAGAGAGAGAGAGAGAGAGAGAGAGAGAGAGAGATATGAGGAATTAGTCAATTAATAATGGAAAAAAAGAAGGAAAAAGAAGGAAAAAAAGTAAAAAACATATAAAATGAATTTATATTAAACCTTTATAATGATAAAAATTTTATCCTTTACCTCAAAAATTTTTTTTTTTGGATTTTTTATTGCCATTTGGCCCTATTTTATATAGTGGATGGGTCATATTTGGCCTCTTTTTTTTAATCTACTTTGCAGGGGTTTTCATGTAAATTGGCGTGTCTTATGTGATTGTTTTCTCTTGGTACTTGCATGATTTTAGAGTTAAAACTTCTACCAACACAACAAAGAAGATAGTTGTTTTCTCTTGATAAACATGGTTGTGTGGATTAAATGGAGAATACATCATACACTATTATTAAACTATTTAGGATCAAATTATTTAATTTAGAAGCCAGTGATGGTGGATGTCTTTTATTTAAGGATTTGTATACTTAATCGAAGGGATCGTAGCAAACCAAGCAATATGTATCAATTCATTCTTTGTTTGAGTACTATCTTGAGAAAGCTAAATCTTTAACTGAAGAAACAAGGGACAGCTCCAAAAAATCAGATGAGGATCGGTTCGTTGAAATCCGATGTCACAGTATTTGAAATTATTTGGTTATTATTAATTATTTTTATGTTATAAACCTTTTATTATTGGATAATGAGATTACATTGGTATCAATTATGTAGTTCTTATATTTTTATATTTATTTTATGAGTAGCATTTATATTCAAGCAAATGCATTTTACCTTCGTGGTTGATCACATACCGAAGAAATCCAATCATCTTTCTCGATCGATATATAGAATTCAGTATCTTACCAATTCTATATGATATCCATAATTTACAATCTATAATATATCTATAATCTATATATATATATATATATATATATATAAAACCGAAACTTTTGAAACTCTCACAATTTTCCACGTTGTCATTATTTATAAAAAAAAAATTAAAACTTAAGTATTATTAAAACATCAGTATTATTAAAAAAAATTTCAAAAATTTTCTTCTCCTTCCCCAAAACCCAACTTTGAACGCCATTCCCCTTCTCCTATTTGTTCTCTATTTCTCTCCCTCATCTCTCTTCTCTACCCTTTCAGCATCCTCTGATTTGGTTTTCAATCAAACCCGATAAAACCCTAAACTTCTTCAAGAACTGACCACCACCAACTCTCACCGTTACAATTTGCACAACCAGGCCAGGCCCCAATATGTGTAAAGACATTCTCTTTGATTCGATACCCAAAAGTGAGTGTTGCCCTAAAATCTCCCGGTTCAATTTCTCAAGAACTCCTTGGTAAGATCATCTTGAATCCTCAATCTTCCCTTTCTTCTTCCTTTTTGGTTGCTGCTGTCCTAATCTATTTGCTTATGAATAATTTGTGGTTTTTGTTTCCATAGTATCTGAACATTCTTGAATTAGGACGAAACCAAAATGACTTTGAGGCTCAAGGACATTGGGAAAACTACTAAATTTTTGTTTTGGGGTTTTTATTAGTTTTGGGATTTTGGGGTTCCTAATTAGGGTTTGCTGCAATTATAGATTTCAATTGCTAATATTTTCCCTCTCTGTTCTTTTTTGTTTTTCCCAGGGAAACACCATAGAAGATCAAATTCTACCTAGGCTTTGTCTCTTGGCATTTTAAGGAATGGTTAGTAATGTTTTTAATTTAATTTAGGATTTCCTCCCTAACCTGTTCTCTTTATTTATTTGTTAGTAGGAGTGAAATTGTGGTTTTTGGGTCCAGTTTAGCATTTTGGTTTACTAATTTGTGTTGTTTGATAAGTGATATGTATTTCTATATATAAATATATGTGTAAAGCCTGATATTACTAGGAAGAATATACTCCTAACAGAAAATTTAAACTCTTTGTAGCAAGATGCTGTTGTTTACTGGTACAAACAAAAGTCATAGCTTCCCCTAGTGTGGTGGTTTTGGTACAGGTATGCTTGCTTTTCATTGCAAGATATTTTGGTCATCCTCAATGATACAAGGTTGCTTATTCTGTTCTCTCCATCATGGAGATATTATCTCATTTGATAAGAATATCATTCCATATTTTTATATATGATTAATGTTACTGATGAGGTAGATATTTACTATTTAATTTTTTTTTTTAAAGGTTTGGGAGAGGTGGGTTAGGCTGATTTCAAGACTCAAACTTGGAACACATTGCTTGAGGCGGACATAACTTGCTATCGCAATGTCTTTTATTTTAATTTTCTTTATAATTTGTAGGACTGGTCTTGATTCTGTAGGTTCCTTGAACAAATTGAATTTGAGGAATTGTTACCCTTAAAACATATATTCTAATGCTTTCAAGTGATCATATTTGACAACCTACATAGTTATTAACCTTTTTGTCTCCTTCAACTTATAACTTGCATTTGCGTTTGCATTTGTGTACAAAGAAGTTCTTGCGTCCACACTGATGCCAGATGGTGCAGTTTTAAAAAGAAAAGAAGGTATATTCTTGATGATGTATTATTCTATTTAATGGTATTTTGTTGTATATTTGCTTCTCAGTACTTATTACAAGTGGCTGTATTGGATATTGCATGATAGTGTTAATGTTTTTTAGAAACTTTTAATTATTGATTTCATCCTTTTAAATGTTGGGCTTTTCTGGGCTTTGCATGTAATGCTATTCTTAAAATTTTAGTTGATAATCTGTTTGAGTGATGAAGGGGAAAATCAAATGCCTTGATTTGAATTATATGGAGTAGCAAGAATGGTTAAGCTATATATAGGTAAATCATTCCAAATTTTTGTAGCATTCCCTGTTATAATGTTTTGAAGATTAAATGTTAACTATAGCCTTTTTTTTTTTTTTTTTTTTTTTTTTTTTATTATTATAAAAAAAAATATTATGTAGAGGGTTGTAATTTAGTGCTTGAGTTTTCTAATCACATTTATGATGAGTATTTTTGCTATATGTTATGTATATTAAGCAATTTCTGGGGTGATATTATCAAATTTACATCTTGAGAACTTTGAAATCTTTGTGAACATGTACTTTTTTTTTGTTCTTCCTCCTATCCATGGTTGTGGCATGTTCATTTTGATTTTAGGGTAATTCTATAGATTTCTTAGAGTAATGCAGGATGGAGGTTGTCTAATCTTGGCTTTTGAGTAAAATTTGATTGCCAAAATTGCACCATATTTGTCACAAATAAAAAGATATATGTTGCAAGTAACAATGACAAAATTGCTAATTGATGTGCAGTTATTAAAATGTTGAATTTTGGTTAAAAGGTTGGTATCAACCTAATTTTTAGCATCTTTCACAATTTTAAGTGAATACATGTAAATTTGGTCAAATGTTAATTTTTATGCCTTATAGGGTTTTGAGGAGTACATAAATTTGATTTTGGAAGATGTTGGAAAAGTCAACATCAAGAGGGAGAGCAAAAACCTTTAGGTGGGTTCATTTTTTCATTTTCCTTTACTTTTAATGTCCCAAATATGCATACTCTAAATGTGGTACATCTATTTTGTTATTTGTCGATTACATATTAAAAAAAACCAATGTAAATGGTAGATTATTCTTAAGAGATGCAATACAACAATCACCTCTCTCTCTCTCTCTCTCTCTCTCTCTCTCTCTCTCAATAGTGGAGATAATGATTTTAGAAATTGTGTAAATTGGCATTATGTTGCCTTTTCAATCCCATTGAGGTCTAGCATCTTTGTTTACTGGTAATGTTATAATTTAGATACATCTTGGACATCAAGAACGATTAATGTAATTTATGAAGGATATTTGATTGAATGAGTATGAAATTAACTATATTTGTGTAAGTATTGGAGTGTACCTATATTAGTTATATTTTCTAAATATGATCTCGAGCTCTTGGTTATTATGATATCTCATTATATGTGATAGATTTTATTGGTTTGGTATATAATTTATACCATGATATTATTTTATTATTATTAATTTTTTTTTTTCATATTAGGGAAGTTATTAATAGCTTTCCCGTGCATCGTACGGGTTAGTGACTAGTCTATATATAAAATCAAAGCAAATTAACTTTTAGTTGACATTGTACTATTGCATTATATTTTTTTTTTTTTGAGAAGCTCATTATATAAGTTTTTGAGATTTCACAATTTACACATCCTTATTTACAGATATATATATATATATATATGTAAAATTAATTAATTAATGAAATGTAAGTTCTATTTAATATTTAAATCCTTCATTAGAATATTGACACATCAAATTTTTTTTTTTTTAAAATAATATTATATAGTTCCATACACGAACATAATCAGAATAAATGTCGCTTAATAATTACTATAATTATCAATTTTCATAATATTATACCACATAAGCTTTTGAGAAGATACAAAAAAAAAAAAAAAAAAAATTAAAGTGAAATATAACATAAACTTTTGAGTCCTCACAATTTTACACATCACTATTTTAATATATTTTTTAATTAAATTTATTTTTTAGTCTATGTATAAACTCACCATTAAAACCTTGGCATATGATATTTTCTTTAAATGTTATAATATATAGTTCCATATGCAAATACAATTAGAATAAATACTTATTAATAACAACATAATTGTGGGGGGTAAAAGACCGGGAAGCTCATGTCAATATCTACATTGGGCCAAGGGCCCAATCCAAAGAAGAACCTCTCCTCGGCAGTGGGAAGAACCCTCCTTGGCCATGGATGTAGCCGAGGACAAAGGGAGCAGCCTACTACTGGGAGTGACACTCCGGGTCATTCCATGGAATAGGGTAAGTACTAAGACAAAAAAAGACAACGGGAAGAATGGAAATATCTAAAGGAAAGCTATCATTATTGCATTCGGTGCTCCGTACCTGACATAGTTATGCCTGTTTGCCTTTACAACCACTCCCAACAACTTTGGGGATGGGCGGATGGGACAAGTGGCAGCGATATGAATCTAAAAATCTAGAGGAGGGAATGGGGGTATAAAAAGGATGGAATGGGAGGCAACAGGGGGGGACTCTGGAATCCCTACCACTCAACGCAAACTGGAAAAGGCTCCTCGGACTGTGCCGAGGATCAATCTTCCTTGATAAACTTAGTTCATCTCAGCTTGATAGTGACAAACACCATATTAACTATTATACGTGCACTAAAGCTTTGCTCTTCGGCCCACTTTCTACAAATTTATTGTACTGGGTTCACTGGTCCAAGATCCCATACATCTTGGGCTTGGGCTGAAAAACGTGACCCTACAATAATAATTTCAAATCATATTTGAAAAAGAAAAAGAGAGAGGAGAAAATCATATTATTTTACTTTCAAGTTCATTGCACAAGTTACTGATTAGTCTATAATCTATAATCTACCATCCATATAAAACTGAAGACATTTAACTTTTTACTGACTCTTTATATTGTGTCACATAAACTTTGGAAGCGTCATTATTCTACTAGTTATTTTAAATTGGATTTAAATTCTACTTTTTATTTCCTTCTAAAAAAAAATTCTACTTTATATTTAGAATATCCATTAGAATCTTCACATATTTTATTTTCTTTATATTATCTCCTTTGTGCATGTATTTGTATCTTAAAAAAAAAAAGTAAAAAGAGTAGAATATAATTCCATTTATAAAAACAATCAAAATAAATATCTTATGTTTTTTTTAGAAAACAAGTACACACATACAAGAGAGAGAGAATAAGGTTCTATCATAAAAGCACATCACATACTCCACTAAAAATTTCACCAAAAAATAAAAAAAACCTCCACTAAGAAAATCATGATAATTACACGTTAGAATATACAAAATAATTTTTTAGTAACTACAAAAATTATTGGATTTCATATTTCTAGGGAAAAAAATTTAGGAAAGGAAAGAGATTCTTAAAAGAAAAAGAAAAAGAAAAAGAAAAAGAAAAAGAAAAAAAAACCATATTGTTGCTTCTACAACTTCAGTATCAACTTAGATCTTATTCCACCAGAACTAGATTGACCTTGTTGAAAATGATTGAAAGAATGAAATTGTGAAGGTTGACCACTGAAGCCTCTACCACCTCTGCCTCCTCTATTGTTAAAATTTCCTCTGCCTCTTCCTTTATTGTGATTCTGATTAAAACCATTACTATTAGGCTTCTGATTAGTTGATGCAGCCAAGGCAAAGATAGAATCTTTAACCTCTATACCTTCATTGAGAGATTCTTCTTCTGCATTTAGCATAGTTGAGAGCTCATCAAAACCAAGCTGAGTACTTCTTGTTCTAATTGCTGATCTAAATGCATTATACTCTTTTGGTAGTCCCTTAATTGCAATATGGAGCAATTCTTCATCATCAACAATTACTCCAACTGCTAGCAACTTGTCTCTTACAATTTTAATTTTTTGAAGATACACATCAACAGTATCACTTCCCTTCTTCAAGTTATGCAGCTCACTCTTAAGATTCAAGATATGAGATCTTGAAACTAAGGAAAACCTGTTCTCAAGTACCTTCCAAACTTCCACAACAGAAGCACATCCAACAGTGAGTGCAAGAATAGTGGGTGATAATGTTGAACTTATAAATGTAAGCAAAGCCTTTTCCTTAGACTTCCAAATCTGAAAATCTGGATTCACAATTTTAGTATATGAACAAGATAAATCCTTGAGAAATTTCTCAGGAATTAGTTGAGGCTCTTCAAGCAACTCATACAGAGAATAGGTTTCAAGAACCATGGTGATTTGATGTTTCCAAACGATATAATTGCTATTATCTAGCTTCACTGTCATCATGTTTGACATATTAGACAGGAGTAAAAGAGGCTGATGTACCAGATTAGCAGCTGAACCTATTGACATTGAAGAGATTGAGGTTGATGAAGACGAAGCCATTGTTGAGCTTGAATTTGCCATTGATGAAGCTTGATTAGCAACGGCAGTACCGGGCTTTGATACCATGATGAAAAACTCAGTATCACAAACTAAGTAATAGTGAATACTAGTCAACAATCACGGCTATGCACAGAAAAGAAAATATCTAAGAAACTGAGAGAGAGCATGAGAAAGGGGGAGAAAGTCAAAGAGAGAGAAGAAGAAAGAGAGAGAAAAGATGAGTCTAGAAACTTGTATTGACAATTCTGAATTACATAATGATCAGTAAGGCTCACAGAGCACTTTATATACACAAGATTAATTAAGTTAAACTTCCCACATTATACGGATCTAACTCTTGTAAAAAGGGGAAGTTTGTTAAATCGGTTAAGCTAAACCACCAGCTAAAACTTGTGCTTAATCCAACATCCCGTTTAACAGAACCAAATGCACCGTTTTACTTAAAAAACAAAACGTTGCGTTTACTATTCTTCTTCTTCATGTTTGGGCTTCTTCTTCACAGACACATTAGGCTTGGGCTTCTTTTTCACACATGCAGGACTGTGTTCAACAGGTGCGAACTAGGTAGAATACTTAATATCTTTTGATAGAGTTTTAACCTATAGAGTCTACTCCTGATAATTGATTTTCATCATCGGATAAAGACACCATTTGGTTTTTATTTTAGGTAGAAATCAAACCTTGAATCTTTTGTCAGAATATAAATGACTTTACCAGTTAATGTAACGGGAACTCACGAATATTTAGTATTTTGTAAGCTAAAACAAATTCCATTTGTTGAAAATAATTTTATAGATTTCTTTGTTAATAAATTTTGGCATTTAATTTAATTAGCATATGAAAAATGAGCAAATACGGTGATGAATGATATTGCAAAGTCCACAAGCTAGACTTTCCAGATTGTGAGAATAAATCTTTTCTTGTAATTTTTGAGACTTTCTTAAATTTTGAACATATAATTTGCTAATAATACAATAGTTAGTTGGCAGGATTTGAACCTGGACGTTTAACTACAAGCAAGACTCTTTACAAATTTTGAACATATAATTTTATATTTGTACTCATATTGAAAATTCTTGATAATGTACTATTGACCTGTCCATACATTTCTCGCAAAATATTAGATCAAACCTAATAAAAGCGTCTCAAGTTAGAACGGTCGCTCTAAAAAATGGCCCATTTTATTTGAGTTTCATAGTATTGCAAATTAGCAAGTATTCCAGATCACGGTAGGAACTTAGCAATTTGAGTCATCCATTGTTAACACAAGAACTTAGCAATTGATTGTTACTTTGTATTCATGAATACAAAAATCCAAATTCAGCAATATATATACACAAATTTTTTACGCTAAATTGAGTCATCCATTGTCATTAATTATAGGAAAGTACATAACTGAAACAGAGAATACAAATTTATTTAAAACATAAAACTGACTTGATTCAAACTTAATATTGAAATAGAAAGTACAACCTTAGTCTCAAACTGACTCGACTCAAACTCAACTTGACCATACTCAAACATAACATGAAAAACGATGACTCAAACTAAACTACCACAGCACCTTGGCAACCACCACCACCCAAGCCATTAATTGTTGCCACCCCAACCATCGCCCCCACCTTGGCCAGTATTGCCACCTCCACCAGCACCTTGACCACCACCAGCACCTTGGCCATTGTTGTTGCCACCTCCACCCGCACCTGGGCCACCATCACCACCTTGGCCATTGTTGCCACCTCGAAAGATGGCGCTAAGATGGCGATTTGCACATGCAATCAGTTCCTCCCATGTTTCATAGTATGTGCCACATCTTTTGCAAAGGTAGTTTTTGGGGCTGCAACAAGAAATATTAGAGTTAAATGAGAAGGGACTCAAATAAACAATGAGGGAATCAAATAAACAACCTTTACTTACTTTGCATTCTTTCGGCCATTGGAGGACATCTTGACAGAGCTAGGGACTGAACTCTCAATTAGTGAGTGTTTTGTATTTGGGATTATGGGGGGAAGCCATATTTATACTAGTTGATTTCAACCACTTCCCCTCTTCATGAAAGGCTTGTGCACCTAGCAAATATCATTAGTCAGCAAATCTGATCTGACCAAGTTCAAGCACAAAATGAATGAGGGCACACGTAATAGGTTGTGTGAGAGCATAATAGGCTTTGTGATTTAAGGATGAGTTGTAATGTGAGAGAGCCTTCTGTATGACACTATTTCATAAAACTGAGGCACGTATGATATGTTGAGGCTTGAGAGATATTCCTATTCCTTCTCAATTTCCCATTGCTTGTGTATTCACTCTATTTCAATTATTGCATGCACCCTTCAAGATGAATATGATATTGCATTTAAATTCTTAAAAATAAAACTTATTATAATCTTTTTACGTAAACAATACTATATATTTCAAGGGTACAATTTTATAATTTTCTTTTAGCATTTTTTAAAACATAAATATCACTACTCACATTTTTGAGATTGCTAGGTAAATTATTATATCGTTTCCAAGAAGGAGGCAAATTACCCTATCGTTATTCATAACTGAAATATATAAACAATAAACAATATATTAAGAACAAAATAAAAATTTCTACTTATGCTATTTTTCTTTTCCATTTGAGGCATATTATTTCACTCATGATCTCACAAATCACTGAAATTACATGAAGGCGTTTTCTTTTGCACCAAGAAAAATGCTTATGACATGAGCAAGTTAAAAATAATTCAAAAAGCTCCTATTAATTGATTACAACACCTAATACCAGCAGAGAATATATTCAAGTGGGAAAGAAAAAAAGTGGCATCTTATTGCCAAGGAAATTTCATTATTGTGTTGATTCCTTAGCAAAAGATAGGAAAGAGTAGAATGTTTTACATTGTGAAAAGATTATGGCCAATGAGCTCTACTCTCTAGCTTAAATGCCATCTCCTCCCTTAATAAAGAATGGAATGATGGATTGGGTCTTGAATTCAAGACCCATTGGACTCATGTATAGCTTGTTAATTTTATTTTTAAATAATTGAAGAGAATATGCAAATGGTAAAAACTAGAAATAGTTCTTGGTACTTATAAAACCACAACATCCATTGTTATGTTTAGGCATGACCTATTCACATTTGGCATAAAGTAACAACTAATAAAAAGTTAAAGAGTCCGAATTTGATAATAATGTGGTGTAAAATCTTTAGTTACACCCTCCAATCATGGCATGCAACATTAGCATTGTACAAAATAACAAATATGTGATATCATACACAATCACTACTCATCATAGTCTCAAACCTATTTGCTCTCTCTTAACTGAACTACCACTTAGATCAACATCTTACCGAGTGCCACCACTGTCGTCCATAGAGGTGACCCCGACCGAATCAACTCCCTCCACATCTCACCATCACCGATCCCCAAACCCACCAATATTTCAAACCAACTCATAAATGAAATCCCTAAAACCAAATCTAACCTCAACCACCTTCTCAAAGTCAAAATCAGTGACGAACTGGTGCATTGCTAATTGTGGCGGTGGTGGTTAACAGCAAAGGAGTACCTCATGGTGAGAACAAAGAAGAGGATAGAAATAGAGACGAGACCCTCTAATTCCAAACCTACCATTTCAAACTAACCTACATATCGCCGATGAAGATGGCCGAGATAATCTGCTTGCTGCGTCGAAGAGAAGGTCGTGGTAGTGGGGCCAACGCTAATGACAAATAGTTTGATGATAATTCTCTCATTACAATAAATTAAATAAATTTGATTTTCTTTCTCTGTACAAAATAACAAATATGTGATATCATACACAATCACTACTCACCATAGTCTCCAACCTATTTGCTCTCTCTTAACTGAACTACCACTTAGATCAACCACTTACCGAGTGCCACCACCGTCGTCCCTAGAGGTGACCCTGACCAAATCAACTCCCTCCACATCTCACCATCGCCGATCGCCAAACCCACCAATATTTCAAACCAACCCATAATGAAACCCCTAAAACCAAATCTAACCTCAACCACCTTCTTAAAGTCAAAATCAGTGACGAACTGGTGCACCGCTAATTGTGGCGATGGTGGTTAACGGCAAAGGAGTACCTCATGGTGAGAACAAAGAAGAGAAAATAGAGACAAGACCCTCCTATTCCAAACCTACCATTTCAAACTAACCCACATATCGCCGATGAAGATGGTCGAGATAATCTGCTTGCTGTGTCAAAGAAAAGGTTGTGGTAGTGGGGCCAACGCTAATGACAATGGGGTTAATGCTAAGAATGATTTGCTAATTTGATGGGTTTGATTTTCTAATGAGTATTAGGATTAATTATGTGTAGTTATGTCTATTCTTTAATACGTGAAATGATTGTATGACGTGTTGGGATTGACCCCATTGTAAAACTTGAATTTTACACTACAATCTTATAGGATTTAAACTCAAAGTTTAGACCCAAAGTAGAGAAATTTCTATCATTGGGTGTGATTGCAATAACAAGATGCAATAAGGAGTGTTACAAAGTATAAGATTTGCAGCTCACCACTAGCACAATTTTAAATTAAAAGACCAAAAGAACAACAAAAAAGACTTCAAGCCAGAAAAAAGAAAAAAAAAATCAGATTAGGGCAGCTCTTAAGACTCCGTAAATTCAGAAATAATAACGTATAAACATTGTAAACTACATACTTCAATGACCAAAAAAACAAACTATTCAAGTTAACAACCTCAATTGCCCCCATTGGCATTTTCATCTACTTGATTGAAGAAACTAACCAAAAATAGGATTTTTACCGTCCTTTTGTGGCTAGCCAAAAAAAAAAAAAGAGGATTGGCACTGAAATTATAAGTGACAGTATATCACTTTGCACCAAAATTTATGATTTTGTCCCTTAATAGATAGTGATTCTTTTTTCTTTTTCTTTTTTTCAAAGGTTTTACATTCTTGATCTGAATTTTTTAAGTAAATAATAATTTGTAAAATAAGACTAATTTGATGATACTTTTTTCCCCTTTTAGACAAATAGTTTGATGATAATTCTCTCATTACAATAAATGAAATAAATTTGATTTTCTTTCTTTGTGAAAAAAAAAAAGAAAAAAAATTGATGCATAAATTAAAATAATCAAAGGATAAATTTTGTAATGGGAAATAATTAATTATTTATCAAACAACACAATATGTTTAATTTTGAAGAATCACTAAAGTGAAAGATTGCTAACTTCTAGAAGCCCACAACAAAACAAAGAGAACAAATCACATTAAAAAATTAACGTGGTGCAAATATCTAATAGGAACTGCCACACATGCCGAAATATTTAAAAGGGTGCCCGGACTCTTATTTTTACCAGGCCATTGTAAAATATCCCCTAACATTATCTACCTGAAAAAAAAAAAAAAAAAGAAGAGCAAAGACATGCAATTTTTTTTTTTTTTTTAAAGAAAGTTATAATATATGACGTCTGCTCTTGATGATAACTTTTTATCATCAGACCAAAACATCAATTAAGAGCAAAGACAACCTAGAGCTACCCATCAACATTGCTTTAAGAAGATGAAAACAGCTGAAATTCAGAAATTAATGGACCAATGCTAAATTTATCAACAATACTTTATTAGGACAAGCTCAATATCATTAAAGGCCTATGGTGACGTTTATTAGTGGGGCCTTTTTATTTTTCAAATGCATTATAATTTTTTTAGTTTAAAGTCCATTCTTGTTTTTTTGAAATACAAAATTATTAATTGATTTATGGCATGATAATAATAAAATAAATTTCAAAACTTAAAATCATGTAACAATGCCTACTTGCCCAAGTGAAGAAAATTTTTAAAGCATAGCGTCACTCTAAGTTATCTAACATATAACTCAAAGAATTAATGTGTATATATATATATATATATATATAATACTTATAACCAAATTTCGTGGTTTAGAGAGAGATTATTGGGTGTGTATCTGTATAGAAGTGTCGATGATTAAAGTTGACAATCTATCATGCGGGAGACATGTTTAGAATAATTGAAACATGAAATTTTTTGAGAAATTGATTATCATTGATAACTTGCTGTGTTCACAACAATTCTTTTTAAAAATTTAAAATTTTAATTGAGTTGAATTTCTATTGGCCTACAATATTGAGGTTTGATTGAAGTGAAGAAAAAATAAAACTCATTTATGATAATTTTTTAAGTATTTTTTTAGTAAGATTAATTATTAAAATAAGACTTTGAGGCCTTGCTCTAATAGGGGGTCGCAATGACCTAGCCTAAGGGTTGACCCTGACTTTATGATAATTGGCTTACAAATCTAAATGTAGAAGTAGAAGTTAGGGCTGTCCACCACTTGTTCAAACCAACCAATCAGATGACATCTGGCCCAAAAATTGCCAACGGATCTGAGAAAGCCAACTTTTACACCACATTCTTATTAAATAAAATATAAATAAATCTTTTTTATAAACCTTGATATTAAGGCAAATGAGCCATGACTCATGAGCTAGTCTATCTAGATGGTTATTTTAAATCTCGTTGTTGTTAGTAGTGAAGCTTTAAGATTTTAATGCAACTCTTTTTTAATCAAATATGACATCCTTCCATAGAAAATTATAAATTTCTTTAAAACTTAGTACTGTCTTACTGTCTCCTTTAAAAATATATGCCACCATGTGTCACAATACTAAATGTTGTAACAGTGATAGAAAAATTACAAAATGTACTAATTAGAGAAAGAATTTCACTAGGTGAAAAGGAATTGACTAAATATTCTTTTATGATAAACAATAGTAGTCACGTGTCTAAGAAATTACATAAAATATAAGAAACCCATGATTAACAAATTTTTAATGAGATCAATTACTGTCATAGAATATATATATGTGTGTGTGTGTAGTGAGATCAATTACAGGTGCTTTAACATAACAACAAATTCATATTGCTCGAGACTAACTCATCTGAAAGGTCTTGCCTCAAAAGTCAATAGAACAGAACTTTTTATTTCAAGATCGGGTCTACCTTTAGAATAATCAATGAACGGGTTGATGTGGAAGTATTTCGACTATTTTCCGAACTCGGCCCATATATATTAGGAACTCGGCCCATATTTTGATATGGTACCGTGCGGTTTCTACAAAAAAAAAGGCTTGCCCATTACTATTTTATTTCCTCTCTTTCTCTCCAAATTTCACTTTCAAATACACATAAGTAACCTAGTCATGCCATAGATACTATAAAAATTTCACAAAAAAAAAAAAAAAAAAATCAACATTTTCAAATTGGCCTACTAACTCATGAAAATAATAATAATAATAATAAATTGCAGTGACAGGCTCATGGGCGAGGTCATAGGATAATTAAGAAATATTATGACCTGTGACTTTACTCTTTAGACTCATGTGTAATTTACCTTCATTTATGGGCCATTGAATTGCTTAATTTGGCTCATTTTGGACTCTACTAGTTGGATCTTTGTGTTTCATGGTGATGAGTGTGCCATTTCCCTTTCCAAGCAAAACACAAAATTCATCCAACATGCCAACCTAATCCTAAAGAAAAAAAAAGTTAAACTTTTTAAAGTTCTATATTAAAAAATAAATAAAAGGTTGATATTTCATTAGATACGACATCCTTAAAAAAAAATTAGAAACAAAAATTAAGTTCACGTTGTTGTTAGTGAAATTTTAAGATTTTAATACTACTTTTCATCAAATATGACATCCTTCAGTAGAAAATAACATTTTTTTTTTTTTTAAATTTGCCATTGTTAGTGATATACGGTACATGTATAATATAGTAAGCATACAGACGGGTATATAAACTATAGATAGGTATCTTTTTAAAAACTACATTTCAAAAATTTGGCAGAAAAATACAAAAATAGAAAGTACACAGTACATGTTTAATACAAGTATGATACATTTGTATTTAAAATATCACCATAAAAATATGAAATCATTAACCATATACTTTTTTGGAGATAAATACAATAAATCAATATATAGAAAATTATCAACAATTTAATTTGAAATAATATACTTATAAAGAAATTTATTGCAATAATATTGAATAAATCAATAACAATACTAATAAATATATATATATATATATATATATATATTATTTTGTAAATATTTTTATTTTTTCATCATAAATAAAAAATGAACACCCTAAATTTTTTTTAGGTGATTGATTTAGGGAATTAAGCCCAAAAAAATTAAAATTTGGCATCCTTTAACAATATCATGGACCCTTTTAAACAAAAAGAAAAAGTTCAACAACAAATTTTATTTATCTAAAATCTAGGGGGGAAAGAAGACAACGACGCAAGACTATAAAAAAAATTAGTAGTTTGTTGATCTTCAATTAAATATAAATAAATAAACCAACAACAAATTTACCACTTAAAAGTTAAAAAATAATTTTGCCATAGAGAGAGAGAGAAAGAGAGAGAGAGAGAGAGAGATTTGTTTGTTTGTTTAGACTCCTTAAAACAGATTATTTAATCTAATATATTAGCCAAGTGATTGTTAGGATATGTTCCTTTTAAATCCTATTGTATGATGTTATGTATGATGTTATGTATGATATCATGTTGTGATTAATAAAGTTGTTTTATTATTATCTAAAATAATGGTAACATGAATATTTGAACATTATCATATACTCTATGAGATGCATAGTACGTATGTGATTTATGTGATTTAGTCACAAAAGATATAAATCACAAGTTCTTTGTAAACTCAGAATTTTAGTTCATAGTTGGTGATGAAACTGGGCATTTCATCTGTGAAAATTATAACATATCAACTAAGATGATTTGTCTTGATTATTGAAGTGGAGACTTCTAGTTGATATGTTGATATGTTTTAAGTGTTAAGACGTATTGAACTGGACCGCTGTAAGATTTATTATTCTACTAACGACTATCAAATGAATAATAAATCTCACGACTTCTATTTACATCGACTCTTAATCGTTAGAGAATAATGAATCTGATCATGAAGTGTAGGTTGCTTTGATATATCAGGAGTGAGATATAAAGCCACAATCAAAACCTCAGTATGTTGGGCAGTCACATTTAATGATAAAGAAACATATATTCTCAAGATGGAATTCATAATTTCTTAACAGAGATATAAAATATTCCATTGAGATAAGTTTAATAAGTTTGATTAATCGAAGTGTTAGGCTTAACCACTTTAGTAAGAAGTTACTAAAGTATATATTTATGAAATTGGATTTCATAAATATATGAAGAATAACTTGAAGGATTAAACCGGATACTGAAGGATTAAGATGTAGTAATCTTCAAAGTGGCAGTCAACATTCATGATTTTGTATTACTACAAATATTTTAATGAAGGGGTTGAATGTATAATAAAGTCTTGAGATATAATTTATTAATAAGGTTTAGAGTGCAATTATATTTATATAGTGGTATTAAATATAATTAATGGTAATTTTGGACATGTCAAGAGTTGACAGAAAAAGTACAAAACCCATTAGAGCTAGTGTCTTATTTGTCCTTTTTGGTCCCACTCTAAGCCACATACTAAAACCCAATTGGAATGGCCCAAAAGGCTAGCTCAATTAAATAATCAGTTATATATAAGGAGATAAACTTACAAAATTTTAGGATGTATGAAATGATGTGTATGTGAGTGTAAGCCACTCTCTTATTCTCCCTTGAACACATATAAATTGATCGAGAAACCACAATTCTTGGGCATAAGTGGAATTGGAGTGAAGATTAAAAGTGTTTCTAAGTACTTCTAATCTTTGGTTTTGAATTTCACCACACCAAGGTACGCTCTCTTGTTTTTAAAAGTTGAGATTTACACAGTACATGTTATCAATTGCGAATAAAGTAGATCTGTTAATTTTTTGCTGCATATGTTTTGTATGCGATACAAACCATGTTTTTCCAACAGTGATTACTTAGGCTAATTATTTAGATTTAGGTTAAACAATAATAAGTCATAGCATGGAAAGCAGCGGAAAGTAAATAACACTACGATATGATAATTTAGGAAAATCAATGAAGCGAACTGTTTCAAGGTAAAAACCTGGGGATGATTTGACCTAACAATCCTCATGGTAAAGAAAATCCATTATAAGGGAATCAAAGTTTTTACACTCAGATTTAACCCTAAACCTATTGCTACCTTCAATAGTGACTTACTGACACGACTACGTGCAAACTCCGAATCCATGGACTCTTTCTCTTCTTGGACTTACTGCAACACAAGCACCCACGCTTGAGAATTTGAGATCCCACTCAAAGGTTTCAGATTAGTTTCACTTGTTGATCTTTGTAGTAGCAACTGGGTTCTACCAATGCTTGATTGTAGATCTTGCTTTGGTATATGCCTATGTAGTTATAGATCTCACAAGGAGTAACACACAAGTCATCCAAAAGATCTCCAAAACCTAGCTAGGGTTTCCGTTTTATATGTGGACAAGTTGGATTGAAACCTTAAACATTTTCACGGGCTCAGGCCTTATTTTAAACTTCTGCAAAATCTGATTTCTACAATTCTCAATCAGTCGAATCTAATTTTTGATTGATCAAGTTTGGCAGATTCTGACTCTTCTTTTCTGTAGTTAGCTCAAACTTGAAGCTTGAAACATACACCTTTGAGCAATGCCTAACACATAGACTAGACATGTTTTGTTCTCAGTTTGCCAACACATACAAAATAGAATTCTAAACATTTAACCTTAAATCTTTAGAACCTAACAATCTCCCCCTTTGGCAATCCATGACAAAACACACATACGAAATAAATTGCTCAAAAAAAAAAAAAAAAAAAAAACAGCCCAATTACAAATAGACATGGCGAAACGGGTCAGAATTTTCTGACCCAACCCAAAAAAGTACTTGACCCGAACCCGATTTTTTTGACCCGAAGCAAAAATGGGTTGACCCCTGACTTGACCTGTCTTTTTTCCGTGTCAACCTGACCAGACCCGAACGCAAACCGTTTTTTTTTAACTTTTTTTTTGGTAAAAAAAATTGTAAAATTAAGATAATATTGGTTTAATTGTTTGTTGTGAGCTTTAAGGAAACAGTTGATACATTTACATAACTGCATGTAAATTAATTGAAAGATGAATGGTTGGGCATTCTGTAACGAGTAAAGATTTTTAGATATCAAATAGCAAAGTACATGCTAAGATAATCTAGTTAGAGTAGAGTTAAAAACATAGATTTAAAATAGTAGACTTGGAGACTTGGCTTAACGCTTTGTTCATGGCGTTGTTCCCCAAGCCCCTGCTAGGCAGGCTTTTGTACCTATGTCGATGGCTGTGCTTCTCTTCATAGGAAAAAGTCTCACTAGGCGGCATTCTGGATCTCCACCTATAACTAGCTCCATTTGTCTCCTCGGATGATGGTTCGGAGCAAGGTAGGAAACGCTCCCGCCGAGCATGGCGCAACTCTCTTTTCAACTCGTCAATCTCACGTTGCAGGTTCCTGTCATTTTTTGCATGGGAAACATGACTCTTCCCACGAGAGCGACTTTTGGTGGTATGAGTTGTGCGCACACTCCCTTCACGGCCTTCTCTCGGTTCGGGACTCCGGTGCGGATTACCACGCTGGGAGCCTCTTGACTCTACTTGGTGTGGGTTGGCATCTACCTGATGTGGTCCTGTTGCGTAGTGATGTGGACCTGCTTCCTCCATCATGAACATTGAACCAGATTTCTTTTAAGTTAGATCAAGCTCTCCCCACAGACGGCACCAATAACTCAATTTGTAATGATCCCAAATTCGTATTGGGTTTGAACGCTAAAGGCCCAAACAATAAATTTGTAGAGCGTGGTTGTCAAAGAACTAGATTAACTCCAAAAGAAAAACGATTAAAATTAACGTTTATAGATGGATTAACATAAATATATCGATCAATCTCTCCTTGAAACATGTTAAGTTCTTTATAAGGTTTTCTTCTAAGTACTACTCGTTTAGAAGTTCCGATCCCCCCCTCAATGCACTCTTCCATGTTATATATTGCCCTCTTGGTGTCATCTTCACCACACACGTGTAGGTTGGGTTCGGGAAATTCTTTCCTGTCCCATCCAACACCTTTTGGAACCTTCAACCAATAGCTGTAAGGCTGCTTTATCACTGTTCAGGCATCACCTCCACATTAATGCGACCAGAGAGTTGGTTGAGAGGCAATTAATGCGGAGGCAGCTGTCGTTAAAGATATTTGTTTATCTTTTCTTTCTTACCCTAGGTCCTACGTCCCACCTTTTGGGGTAATACAACTTCGAAGTGTGTTTGTGACAATGCGGCGTTCAAATCGTCCTCGGACACATATTGCCGAGATGGATTTTGTCCTCGAACGCATATTGGACCCGTCTCATGTGACATCTACTTCTCTTTTCATTTGGTTCCCCTTATAATCTTATATGGGCCTCCTCAGATGGTTTAGCGTCCTCGGATAGACCACAGGCCCAGTTAATATGGTTTTAATAGGTATTAATTAATTGGCCCCCACAATAGCCCTTCAAAATCTTGCTTTTCGACTCCTCGGGAGAAAAGATTGATTTTGATGTCACAAGCCTATACCCTTTTATGTTATGGACATGCTCCTGACGCTTCAGCATCCCGAGCGTGGCAGCATTAAATTTTGGCGACGCCCCTGTCTCCCATGTTCAACGGTAAGATGTAAATCTAACGGTGGGGGGTCTATCTCATTTCGCGAGCAGGAACTTTCCCGCTCATAACTTCTGCACGACTATAAAGGAATTCTCAAATCAATTCTCTTTCTTACCTTCAGCGATCACACAATTCTAGAGTTCATACACTGAACCTGTCTTTCTCCTTTTTCATCATTTTCCTAGCATCTACAAATACTAAAATCTTGTCCAAGGACCCTCTTTCAAACCTGTAAGTTTTCTTAAAACCTTTACAGCTTTCATCTTAAACTCGTTAATTTCTCTACTAAAACCTTTAGGAAAATGGGGAAAAAGGAGGATAAATTTCGATGTCTGGTTGAGCCCGAGGAAGGTATGAGAAATTTCCGCGCTAAGTATAGGATTCCCTCAACAGTGGGTACGAGGTACGCAGCCCAAGGGGAATGGGACGGCACTAGAAAAACAGGGGAAGTGGTTATTCCCATGATTGCCTTTATAGAAGGCGGGATGACCATTCCCATGGGTAAGATTACTAGGAGCTACCTTAGGTTCTTTAGGTTATCCCCAACTCAGTGTGCCCCAAACATGTTTAGGGTCCTGGGAAGTATAGAAGTTTTAAATGAGAGAATAGACCTAAACCTAACCTATCATGACGTGAATTAGGTGTACAACCTCCACCATTTGAAGGGGCAGGGGTATTATCTTAAGTCGAGATATCCCGAGGTGAGGCTAATTCAGTACCTTCCCACTTCAAACAAGAACTTAAAGGAAGATTTCCTTATCTTTTTTGGGGAATGGCATGATGGTCTACCATGCCCCATGGAGGAAGGAACACCAGGTGGGAATGCAGTCATAAATTCATAATGTTTACACATACATATTTTTCTTCTTTTTTTTTTTTTTTTTTTTGAGTCTTAGTATTCTTATCCCTAATGACGCTTCATTTCAATTCAATGATTTTGTAGATAGACGTTTTACCAAGCCCAAACTTAATTTAGTCAACAAAGCAAGTTTGGATAGGGTATTGAAAGCCGAGATATACGTGAACGAAGCCGACGGCCAACTCCGGGCAGCCCATTTAATCCTCGGCTATACCCCCCTCTCGTTTGCCTTCCAAGCACCGAAGTGCATGATCAGAGCCCACGATCCTCGGCTTCACCGTATTAGCGTTGCCTACAAGGGATTCGTCGTTCTAGAAGGTATTCCACTTCCCAAGGATACCTCCCGCACCGAGCCCCTTTTTATGGCTGCCATCTCAACAGGAGCCTCTTCATCCCAGCTTGTCCTCAGAGAAGAGGAAGTAGAAGAGAAAGAGGAAGACGAAGAAGAAGAGGAAGAAGAGGAAGAAGATGTAGAACTCTCAGACTCCTCTGATGAATTTGGGATTTTTGATCAGCCTACACGCTTCGAGGAACATCTTGACGAGATGGGAATACAAAGGAAGCCCTAAAGAAGTCTAATGGAGCTGATTGAGAATTAGCCTAGGAAGAATGCACCGGGAAAATCAACATAATCCCAGATTCCTTCTCTTCCCACCAGGTCTCCTCCTCCTTCTCCTCATCAACCTCCTCATCAACCTCCCTAGCCAGTCAGAGCTGATGCTGCCGAGTTAAAAAGGCGCAGGGAGTAGAAGGGGAAGGATGTGATGGATGCTGGTAAGTCTCGCTCGACCCGCGAGGAGGATGCCCAACGAGCTGCAAAGCAGTAAAAAACTAGCCACCCTGCTCAGCGAGGCCAGGAGAGGTCTGACCTTCAACTTCCTGAGCTACAAGCATGGTTGCCAGCACCCATGCATGGTAGGGAGCCCTTACGAGATGATGCATCTATTAGGGACTTCAACGGTGGCGTTGGGTGTCATATAGCCTCGGTTATAGAAGAGGCTTTGTTACTCCCAAGAGACATGGCCGAAATAAAGAATGCGAGGAAGAATGAACTCATTCTCAATAATAAAAGATATTTGGGCATGGTATACTGCTAACTCTTTTCTTTTTCTTTTTGTGATCATTACTCACTGATGTATACTTTTTATTGACTATAGTATTAATCTCTTCCTTTTAGGTTATCCAAAACACTTTTAAGCTGGATGAGATGCTCAATAACTGCTACAGTCAGCTAGACGATGAAAGGAAGAAACGGGCGTCGACTGTACAAACTTTGACAATATCCGAGCAAGACTTGGCGGCTGCGAAAAAGAAATTACTTGCTGAGGAGCAAGCTCGCAAGAGCGCTGACTCAGCCTTGGAAGGCTTCCAAAAGCAAGTCGAGGACCAGGGAAAGCGCTTGCGTGAAGCAAATGCAGATTAAAGGCTGCCTGGGAGCAAGTTGCAGTCCTTAAGAAGCACTTGGAGGAAACCCAAAAGCTGAGGGAGCAAGCTGAAAAGTCCAGGGAGGAAGCTGAGAGAGCAAAGGCCAAGGTTGAACAGGCAACGAATGAGGCTGAACAGAAAGGCTATGAAATCAGTGTGGCTGAGACGAAGGAGACATTAAGGGCAGAGGTGCCAATGGTATGTCGCATCTACTGCGCCCAAACTTAGGATGAAGCCCTTAACCGAGCTGGGGTTGAGGCTTCATCTGAGCTAAGGAAGGCAGAGAATGTGTTCTACCCTGCAGCAATCCGCACCTTGGCTCCTCCATCCAGTCAAGCTGAAGACACTCCCTCAACCATTAATCCTAATCAGGAGGTTTTGCCTCAAAATCCTCCTCCTTCAGGCCAACCATAACCAGCTAAAGAGGTTAATGCCCCTCCAAAAGTCTCCCTGGACAAGACTGCAGTAGCTTCTAAGGTAGAGGTAGCCTCTCAAGACTTTCAACAAGACTTGGCTTCCACAGTCATGCCAGCTGAGGGAGCTACTAAGGACAATGAGGGAGTTACTTCTTCGGAGGCAGATAAATCAGCCGACCAAGCTTCCAAGCTCCAAATTAAATTGAAAAAATAGGACTTATTTTGTAATTTGATTGAGATTTTTGTAAGGATTTTATGTCCATTTGCTAATTGTTATTGCTGTTTTATCTTATTTCTGTAGTTGTTTACGGTATTATCTTAACTTGAATGGATTCATTTTGACTATTTTTCGTTTGCAAGAGAAAAAATAACTTTTAAACATTAACAATTGGCGATTAAAAAATGGGCGATAAACATTAATACTATGAGTTCTTAGGGAGACTTTTTGGATACATATGTATTCTTTCTAATCAATTGAAACTTAAGGGAATGTTCAAAAGTTGGATAAAGCTAGGTCTACAGTACTTCAGTTGCACATTTGAGAATTTGTTATTCTGGAATGCATAAGCCCAAGTGGCCCTAGCATTTTAATTAGCAAGAGGTTGTATTAGTTTCTAAGGAACCCACTTAGGAACCCAATAGATTTCACAAGGTACTAATTTTCACTAAGTTTGTGGTCTGAGGACCTGACATAACTTAGTTTCTATTTAATACTTCACAAGATGCCATAGGGTATTAATTTTCACTAAGTTTGTGGTCCGAGGACCTAACATAACTTAGTTTCTGTTTAATACTTCAATAGATGTCATAGGGCATTAATTTCCACTAAGTTTGTAGTATGAGGACCTAACATAACTTAGTTTCTATTTAATACTTTACAAGATGCCATAGGGTATTAATTTCCACTAAGTTTGTAGTCTGAGGACCTGACATAACTTAGTTTCTATTTAATACTTCACAAGATGCCATAGGGTATTAATTTCCACTAAATTTGTGGTCCTAAGACCTGACATAACTTAGTTTCTGTTTAATACTTCAATAGATGTCATAGGGCGTTAATTTCCACTAATTTTGTGGTCTGAGGACCTGACATAATTTAGTTTTTGTTTAATACTTCAATAGATGTCATAGGGCATTAATTTCCACTAAGTTTGTGGTCCAAAGACCTGACATAACTTAATTTCTGTTTAATACTTCAATAGATATTATTGGGTGTGGAAACACAAGATGCATAATCAGCATAAATTAAAGGAAACCCAAACTAGACTACTTTTATTAATAATAATACTTCTTGAGATTATTTACATTCCAAGGATGAAGTACAGCTTTTTCATTTAGGTCTTCCAGATAAGACCCTTCCCAATTAGGCCCCAATTTTCCCCAAGTTGGATTCTTGGTGGTTCCCAAAACTTTCCTCAGTACCAGATCTTCTACCGCTAACAGTCTCAGCTTTACATTAGTATCATAGCCTTGCTTGAGTTTATGCTGGTAATAAGCCAATTGGACCATTGCATTCTCCCTTCACTCTTCGATCAAGTCTAAACTTTTTTCCAACATCCCATTGTTACTGTCCGAGGAAAATGTACTAGTCCTTAACGTCGGGAATCCAGTTTCTAGAGGGATGACGGCCTCGACTCCATAAGTCATGGAAAAAGGAGTCTCTCCTGTTGATCGTCGAGGCGTTGTTCGATATGTCCAAAGAACATGTGGCAATTCCTTCACCCATTTTCCTTTTGCATCATACAGTCTCTTCTTAAGTCCATTAACTATTACTTTATTAATAGTTTCAGGTTGCCCATTCCCTTGAGGATAGGCAGGAGTGGAATATCTATTCTTTATGCCTAAGTCTGAACAATATTGCCTGAAGGCCTTACTATCAAATTGAAGGCCGTTATCTGAGACAAGAGTGCGTGGAGTTCCAAATCGTGTGACAATATTCTTCCAGATAAACCTCTTAACATCTACGTCTCTGATGTTAGCCAAAGGTTCAGTTTCGACCTATTTAGTGAAATAATCTGTGCTGACCAGCAGATACTTTTTGTTTCCTAAGGCTTTAGGAAAAGGGCCGACAATATCCAGCCCCTATTAAGCAAAAGGCCAAGGGCTGGACAGAGAGTTAAGAATTCCTCCAGGCTGGTGGATGTTGGGAGCGAACCTTTGACATTAGTCACATTTTCTAACATACTCCTGCGCTTCCTTCTGCATATTTGGCCATGTGATAGGGACTTTCCCCCCGTATGACTTCCACAAATGCTTTCATACAGCTCCTCTAGGAGTGACTCTGACATCTCGGGATGTACACAAAGTAGGTATGGCCCAGAAATGACCGTTTGTATAACTTTTTGTCCTCAGATAACTAAAACCGAGGAGCTTTCCTCCGTATTTTCTCAGCTTTTATTTTCTCTTCGGGCAAGATGTCACTTTCGAGGAATTTCAAAATAGGATCCATCCAACTCGGTGCTAAATTGACTTGATGAACCTGACAAACGTCATTTTCTAGTGGGGTGGGGGTATACAAATCTTCGACGATTATCACTCGAGGAAAACTTCGTGTTAGAGAGGTGGCAAGGGTTGCCAGGGAGTCGGCATGAGTATTTTCGCCTCGGGGGATATGCGACAAGTTGAAAGATTCAAATTTCGTTTGCATACGCCTAACTTGACTCAAATACCCCTGCATTCTTGGATCTCAGGTTTCCAGTTCTCCCTTCACTTGGCCGACTACCAATCTTGAATCCGAGAATAATTCTGCTATCTTTCCACCCATTTTCTGGACCATACTCATTCCCATCAACAAAGTTTCGTATTCTGCTTCGTTGTTAGTAGCCGAGAATCCCAACCTCAAGGATTTCTTAATGATGATCTCTTCAGGGGATATCAAAACTAGCCCCAATCCTGCCCCCCGTTGGTTTGCTGCTCCGTCCACATATACTCTCCAGGAGGGACCGCCTCGTGTGGAGATCAGACCAACCGATTTTTCATCCATGTCATTTTGCTTCATGTTAGCTTTTTCTAGGCACTCGGCGAACTCAGCTACCAGATCGGCAAGGACTTGGCCTTTCACAGAGGTGCGAAGCATATACTTGATATCGAAAGCACCTAGGATTGTGCTCCACTTAGCAATTCTCCTAGTGTAATTTACACTTCTAAGTATGGACTTGAGAGGTAGCTGAGTTAAAACAACCACAGTATGGGCCTGAAAGTAATGTGGAAGTTTGCGTGTTGCATGGATCACCGCCAAGATGGCCTTTTCCAATGATAAGTATCTCACCTCGGCTTCATGAAGGGACTTACTTACGTAATAAACTGGTCTTTGGACGCCGCTGTCCTCTCGTATTAAGACAAAACTAACTGCATGAGGGGCAACTGCCAGAGAAGCAAACAGCACCTCATCCACCTCAGGACTAGACATGATAGGCAGTTTGGACAGGTACTCCTTCAACTGCTGAAACGCCACAGCACACTCCTCGGTTCATTCAAATCCTTTCCACTTATGCAGTAGAAGGAAAAAGGGACGACACCTCTCGGCCGACCTGGAGATAAATTGATTCAAAGCAACAGTCATTCCAGTAAGTTTCTACACCTCTTTTGGATTCCGAGGCGCTTGTAAATTGTTGATGGCCTTAATCTGATCTAGGTTCACTTCAATTCCTCTATGAGTCACCATGTATCCCAAGAACCTCCCGAAGCCTACACCAAAGGAACATTTTGAAGCATTCAGGCATAGCTTATGCTTTCTCAGTATTCCAAAGATGTTCGTGAGATCTTCCACATGCTCGGACACCATCTTACTCTTCACTACTATGTCATAGATATAAACTTCAATGTTTCTACCCAGTTGCGGTTCGAACATTTTAGTCATCATCCGTTGATAGGTAGATCCTGCATTTTTCAAACCAAATGATATCACTTTATAATGATAGTTTCCAATAGAGGTGACAAAAGCCGTCTTCTCTTGATCGTCCAATGCTAACGGTATTTGGTGATATCCTTGAAAGGCATCCAAAAAACTCATCCAGGGATGACCAATGGTTGCATCCACCAACTGGTCTATCTTCGGCATGGGGAAAGGATCCTTGGGACAAGCCTTATTGAGGTTCGTGAAATCCACGCACACTCGTCATTTTCTTGTCTTCTTCTTTACCACCACCGTATTGGCTAACCATTGTGGGTAAAAAATTTCTTTGATAGCCCCAGCCTGCTTGAGCTTGGCCACCTCACTTCTGACAGCTTCAGCGTGCTTTTTTTATGGTCGCTGAGGTGGTTGCCTTTTGGGAATAACTGAAGGATTCACATTGAGTCGATGACAAATGAAATTCGGATCTACACCTGGGGCTTCATATGGGCTCCATGCGAACACATCTATATTTGCTCTGAGGAATTCCAGCAATCGCTCATTCTCTTGCAAAGGCAGTTTAGCCCCAACCTGGAAGAATCTTTCTGGATCATCAGCAACAATTACCCTCTCCAAATCTTCACACTTTACCTCGTCGGCTGGTCCATCTAAGGGTAATGCTGGGGGTTTTAATTGCTATAATCCATTATCGGCGGTAGCCGAGGTCTCTGCCTCTGGCCGATGTTGTATAGTCGCTATCAGGCATTGCCAAGTTGCAACCTGGCTTCCTACTATCTCCAATACTTGGCCCCCAGATGGGTAATTCATTTTCTAATGTAGAGTAGATAAGACTGCTCCCAGGGTATGAAGTCAAGGTCTGCCCATAATAGCCGTGTATGGAGAGAAAACATCTACAACAATGAAGTCCACCTCCACCACATCCATACTGGTTTGCACAGGTAGTCTAATCTGTCCTTTTGGAACGACCATTCTTCCCTCAAAGCTCACCAGAGGGGAACTGTAGGCTGCTAAGTCCTCAGGTTTCAAACCTAACCCCTTATACAAATCTGGGTACATTATATCAACAGTGCTACCTTGATCAATCATAACCCTTCTTACATCGTACCCACCAATTCTTAGTGTGACCACCAGAGCATCATCATGGGGCTGTATGGTTCCAACCTTGTCCTCATTCGAAAATCAGGGGGACGTCCACCCTGGCTCTCTTCGACGCTTGGCAATGATCCTCGGCCGGAGGTCGAGACACCGACAGTACCCTAGAAGGACAAGATCCAGTCCTCCTTGGGGCGGCAAAAATAACGTTTATCGTACCAAGGGGTAGTCTTGAAGAAGCGTCCCCACGAATTTCTGAGCCTGCCTAACCTACCCTACCACTGGAATGAGGCAAGAGTTGCTTCAATTTCCCCTCTCGGACCAACTGCTCCAAATGGTCCCATAAATTCCTGCAATCCTCCGTCGTGTGCCCATAATCCTGATGATAGTGGCAATAAAGGTTCGGGTTGCGTCTCTTAGGCTCTTCTGCCATCTTGTTTGGCTATTTAAAAAATGGCTCATTCTTTATCTTTTCCAATACCTTCTGCACCGGCTCCCGAAACACTGCATTAACCACCTGGATGTTAGCAGAACCTGATTGCCCAACGAAGTCTTTCCGAAGTCGGTTACTATTGTAACAATCCGACCTGAAATCCCTCATCTCCTGAGGGATTACCTTAGCTTTTCCTTTTCCCTTAAGTTGTTTTTCTTCTACTTTCCTATCCATCAATTGGTGTACACTGGTAACTAGTTTATTAGTTAGAGATTTCCTTAAATTGTGCTCGGTTGGAAGGCTAGCCTTGAAAGTACTTATGGCCACATCATCATGCTCTCCCTCTATTTCATTAAACATTTCCTAGTATCTATCTGAATAAGCTTTGAGAGTCTCACCCTCTCGCATGGACATGGACAGCAAGGATCCCAAAGGCCGAGGAACCCTACTGCAAGTGATAAAGCGAGTACCAAAAGCCTGGGTAAGCTTTTTGAAGGACTCAATAGAGTTGGCCCTTAAACCGTTAACCATCTCATCGCCACTGGTCCTAAACTTGATGGAAAGACCTTGCACATCAAGGCCTTATCTCTAGAGTAGATAGCCATCTTCTGGCTAAAATGACTGACGTGTTCTACGGAGTTTGACCGGCCATCATATAGGGTGAATATAGGCTGGTGGTATCGCCGAGAAAGAATCACATCTTCTATATTCCTTGTGAAGGGCGATTTGGAGACTTGGCTTAACGCTTTGTTCATGGCGTTGTTCCCCAAGCCCCTGCTAGGCGGGCTTTTGTACCTATGTCGATGGTTGTGCTCCTCTTCATAGGAAAAAGTCTCACCAGGCGACGTTCTGGATCTCCGCCTATAACTAGCTCCATCCGTCTCCTCGGATGATGATTCGAAGCAAGGTGGGGAACGCTCCCGCCGAGCATGGCGCAACTCTCTTTTCAACTCGTCAATCTCACGTTGCAGGTTCCTGTCATTTTTTGCATGGGAAACATGACTCTTCCCACGAGAACGACTTTTGGTGGTATGAGTTGTGCACATACTCCTTTCATGGCGTTCTCTCCGTTCGGGACTTCGGTGCGGATTACCACGCTGGGAGCCTCTTGACTCTACTTGGTGTGAGTTGATATCTACCTAATGTGGTCCTGCTGCGTAGTGATGTGGACCTGCTTCCTCCATCATGAACATTGAACTGGATTTCTTTTAAGTTAGATCAAGCTCTCCCCACAAACGGCAACAATTGTAAGGACTCAATTTGTAACGATCCCAAATTCGTATTGGGTTCGAACGCTAAAGGCCCAAACAATAAATTTGTAGAGCGTGGATGTCAAAGAATTAGATTAACTCCAAAAGAAAAACAATTAAACTTAATGTTTATAGATGGATTAACATAAATATATCGATCAATCTCTCCTTGAAACAAGTTAAGTTCTTTATAAGGTTTTCTTCTAAGTACTACTCGTTTAGAAGTTCCGATCCCCCCCTCAATGCACTCTTCCATGTTATATATTGCCCTCTTGGTGTCATCTTCACCACACACGTGTAGGTTGGGTTCGGGGAATTCCTTCCTGTCCCATCCAACACTTTCTGGAATCTTCAACTAGCAACTGTAAGGTTGTTTCATCACTGTTCAAGCATCACCTCCACATTAATGCGGCCAGAGAGTTGGTTGAGAGGCAATTAATGCGGAGGCAACTGTCGTTAAAGATATTTGTTTATCTTTTCTTTCTTACCCTAGGTCCCATGTCCCATCTTTTGGGGTAATACAACTTTGAAGTGTGTTTGTGACAATGCGGCGTTCAGATCGTCCTCGGACACATATTGTCGAGATGGATTTTGTCCTCGGACGCATACTGGACCCATCTCATGTGACATCTACTTCTCTTTTCATTTGGTTCCCCTTATTATCTTATATGGGCCTCCTCAGATGGTTTAGCGTCCTCGGATGGGCTACAGGCCCAGTTAATACGGTTTTAATAGGTATTGATTAATCGGCCCCCATAATAAATTTCTTATATGTTTTTATTCTTTATCAAATGAGTTATCTAATAAGTCATTTGTAATTTTGTTTTATATTTTGGAATGTTGATATTGTGTAGAAATAATTCTTGTGTATTTGTTTTACTTATCTTTGTGTTATTTTGTTTTAGATAGTAAAGTTAGGATTTGTATAATTTTAAAATTATTGAATAAGTATCAATAAGTTTAACTGAGTTCATTCTTGATATAAGTGGTGAATTCAAAGTAATACATTTTACATTAAGTCATTTGTTGCATAACTTTCCAAATGACAAATACATGTTGTTTTCTTTATTAAAAAAAAAAAAAAAAAATTCATGTGAAAAATACAGGTCAACCCGACCCAACCTAACCTGCAACCTGATTGACTGGCTCCTAAGAGGGCAATGATATGAACTAATTGTAGTGTAGGAAATTTTTCTAACCCAAGAAAGTTCAATACCCTATATATAAACACAGGAAAGAATAGTCTTTGGGATTTGGTCTTACTCCTATGTATACTAACAATGGTCTAAATGAATAAAGAATGGAAACACATAGACACATTTGTGATGAAGGCATAAAGAAAAGCACACCTGTCTATATGAATAGAGTGAACATGAGAGATAGGGAAGATATTATGGCAAGCTATCCTTAAGTAAAGATGGATAAGCTCAGTAAACTCACATGAGTTTATTCTTGGTTCAAATCCCCAGGATACTAATCTTCCACAGAGTAAAGATATAATATCATCTACAAGAGGAAACTCAATGTATGGATATGTGAGTTTACGAACCAAAGGTTCACCTAGAGTTTCAGAAACTATCTATTTAGTAATCCTACACTCTTTACCTTTAAACTATCTATTTTAACTCTTGTTTGATACTTCCACTTGCTTTGACCCGAATTTTTTTTTGTAATTCAATGGCTGGGGGTGAGGGGATTTGATTCTTAAATATCTCCATCGGAAGAACGAAAAAATGCCAATTGAGTTACAAGGCACTTGGTGGCCTGATTTATGGACTAAACATCATTAAAAAGCAAGCATTCTACCCATAAAAAATCCAAGTGCCTAATTACACAGTGAGTATAATTTGAAACCCACTCCACACCCCAAAACCTCCGAAGTGCAGGTTCACTGCTACAAATGAAGTTACGTACATAAAAATTTGCTAATGATTTTGCTAAGAAAATTTATTAAATACTCCCGAAGTAATGCTCTTTCCTCTCAAATGAGGGGTGGGTCCTATAGTAGGACCCATGTGTGAAACTTACACAGCAGATAAGAGAAGGGAGCATTGCTCCAAAAGCACCCAAAAACTTCCCTTTTGCTAAAAGTTGTGTACCTTGACAAAGACAAACTCAAGACACAATAAAACATATATGCATGTAAAGGAACTTAGAAGAGTGTAGTTAGAGAGAAAATAAGTATTTCAATTGATCTTATTACTTATCCACAGAACCCAAAATATTAGTTCTCAAGGAAAGAGCCACAAGTCCTTTAAAATCTCATTCATACTCAAGTCCACCAAAGAAATAAATAATAGAAATTTACAGCTACTGCACAAACTACAGTACTTTCATGGATGTGGAATATATCACTTGAAAGTTGAAACACACATAGGAGGTAGCTTCGATGAATAGAGTTGTATAACATGGTGTGTGTGTGTATATATACATATAATACGATATAATATAATTAATATAAATTTAGTGTCGATTTCAGTATGGATATGCCTCCATGATACTCATGAGAAACAAAGTTACATATTTCATCTGAAGTGGTTAGCTAGTTGTTGCAACATTACTCTCTAATCAAAAGTACAAAACCCTATTTCAACTATTACAATTTAGTAGCAATTCCTAGGTCTAACTCATCTGTACTCAATACAAGAAGATGACATGCTATGAAGAATCTAATTCTCATTCTTAACAACCGCTTTTAGTTATCTAGCACCACCTAGGTTCGATCCAACCACAGCACAATACTTCTGTTGTGCTATAAAAGTCAACGACATCCTTACTCTTAAAGGAATGATAATTATCCGTCTCTAGTGAATAGAAGACAATGCTTTCTCCATAAAATCTCGGAAAGTAAATTTTGTTCTCCATTCCAGGTGATTTTACTATAGCTGACATGGACGATGTATGGCTAACATAAAGCATATAATTTCCTAAATTTTCAACTCTAACCTAAGTCATTTTTGATTCATTCAGTTTGAAAACTCGAACCCACTTTCCAAATGGAGCCACAAATATTGATAAGAGCTCACCATTACATTCTACTAGAAACTTCTGGAAGTTACCATTGCACGGTGGTTTAGGCTTTGTAAGAACTTTGAAACTATGCTCTTCGTCGTTTAATTTTAGAATTCCAAGATTGCCTTCCTTACCCAGATAATAAAATGCTCCTTTGTAGAAAACCGGGCTATTGCAATCAAAGGAAAAATTGGTATATTCAAACTCCCACTCATCCCAATCTTCATTCCCCGGGCTACAATAGTTCACAAAGAAATTGGAATTATTGGCAGTCTTGTCCTCTGTTAAATGTTAGCATTGATACACTATGTTGAATATGCTGGTATAGATGCGGAAGCGAAAGCATAAAGTATAAAACACAATAACACACGAGGGTTACGTGGTTCAGCCTAACGGCCTACATCCACGGAAGAAACCCTAAAGGGCTACATCAATAATATATTATAGTGTAATACAAATCCTGTGTTACAATAAATTATAACATGTGTATATATAGTAGACTAAACCCTAGACTAATAGACTTCTAGTACAAGTAGGAGACTTATCTTGCACACAAAGTAGAATTAGGCTTGGGCATATGCTAATGGGCTAATATATCTTTAACACCCCCTCTCAAACTCAAGATGGAAACTTGATGAAATCTTGAGATTTGATAAGGTTGAGAAGATCCCTTGAATGAAGTTTGGCTCTGTGACGGTAGTTTGAGGAAGGCAATATTCTTGTAGTGTTGATGTGACTTCTAACAGTGACTTGACTATACCGGAGAGTTTTGATGACAGTAATAGGAAGCCAAAGAAGATGAACGTAGAGAAAAAAAAAACACCGAGGAAGACAAAGATTGCTCTTAAATATACCGTAAGAACAGAAAACCATGGCCACAGGAAGGTTGCTCTGATACCATGTTAAATATTAGCATTGATACACCATGTTGAATATGCTAGTATAGATGCGGAAGCAAAAGCATAAAGTATAAAACACAATAACACATGAGGGTTACGTGGTTCAGCCTAACGGCCTACATCCACGGAAGAAACCCTAAAGGACTACATCAATAATATATTATAGTGTAATACAAATCCTGTGTTACAATAAATTATAACATGTGTATATATAGTAGACTAAACCCTAGACTAATAGACTTCTAGTACAAGTAGGAGACTTGTCTTGCACACAAAGTAGAATTAAGCTTGGGCCTATGCTAATGGGCTAATATATCTTTAACATCCTCAATCTCAACAGCTACACACTCTGAAGAGTCTGGGGTAGATGAGAAACCCATGCAAGGGTTCCGAATATAGAAGCTACGATCTGCTAGTGGAAGAAGTGCTTGCGTAAATGGATTGGAAAAGAATGTTGCCATGCGTACAGTTACTAGCAGCCAACCATCTTTTGAACTACGAATTATACTGCCTTCTTTTAACACTTGGGGCAAGTTGATGAGATATTTGTCACCATGATTAGGGTCAATGAAAGAATAAACACTCTCTTTCCCAAATAACACTAGCCATGGAGATAAAGAAGGGTTTTCCAACCTTGGTGTGGCAATTCTCCATTGGATCTGAGGCGCTACAGAATGGAACATTTTACACGTAGCACGAAAGTGCAAATAATCAACTAAAATGAGACGCTTGGCAATCAGTTTAACCATGTCCAAAGGAACGTAAGGTAAATGTGCTTTAGTCTCGTTTGCCTCCTCCACATCTTCTAAATCATTTACCTTTTCTTGGACTTTCCCACTCCCTTGTTCTTCCATATTAATCCCGTGCTTTGCTTCTTTCATTGTACTGGATAACCTATATATATATAAGCAGATTAGCAAAAAAAAAAAAAAAAACCCATTTGTATAAGCATGATTTTATGTCAGCAAGATAAAGAAGAAACAAATTAAACATAAAATAGAGTCAAGATAACTACTATATTTTTAGTACTCTCGAATAATATTTGATTCATATTCAGACTGACTTCAAAAAGTAAGCATAGAGGGTTCAAAGATAACTCAATACAATAAATTCGTTATTTGGTTCATATTCGGACTGACTTAAAAAAAGTAGGCGTACGTAGAGAGTTCAAAAATAACTCAATACAATAAATTTGTTATTTTTCTTTAATAACGAACAACAAATTAAACTCAGTGATTCAAGTTTAAGCCGGATGTGACACTTTGAGAATTGATTATTTTGAATGGTCGGTTTTTTAATATTAAGAGCATTTGCATATGCTTATAAAAGGTTTTATTGTCTATTTTAATATAAGAATCTAATTTTATTCTATTTTGTACTATATTTTATTAAAATATGAATTTTTTATAATTTTTTTAAATTAAAAAAAAAAAATCTCTTTCTTCACGCACGATAATTATCATTCATTCTCAACATAAATTTATATAGTTACTATAGCAACTATAATTTTTTACACAACTTTATATAACTTGAAGTGAGTAAATTTTAGGTTTGATTAACTTAAATGTGGTCATTTTTCTATTATACAAGCACATATGCGCCAAATAGAATGATGCAAGGTCACCATAAAAATGACAATTTAATTTCTTCCATGCGAATGCCACACAGAATGATCACAAAGTGAAAAAAAAGAAAAGAAGAAGTAATAAATAAATGACGTTTCAAATTTTAGATTATATGGTGGTACCTGAGATCAGCTGGCATCACCCAAATTGGAGAGGATTTCCTTGTTGGTAAATTTGGAAAAGGTGAAGAGACCGAAAGATTTCCTTCTTCTATGTTGTATGAGTACAACTTTTTATGACCATCAGCCAAAGTGAAATATACACAATTGCCTTCGATCTCTGTCGCAGAAGGGCAAGAAAACCCGTTGTAGGACTGGTTATCAAAATTGAAGGACAAAAAGAATGCCCGATCCTTAGCACTTTCTACCTTTAACCACACCAACTTATCAAAATCTAATTTATAAATCACAATTGCTGTAATGTATCTGCCACTGGAATCTGTAACCATTATATTAAAACAGAAAAGTTCACCACAAGATTCCATTACTAATGTTAACCACACGTCAGAATATTGTGGAACATGAGCAAACGGTACGTTGACAATGGGAGATATCTTAAGACTATTGGGTTGAATGATATGAATTTGTACAATCATGTTACCAAAAGATGTTACTCCATATAAATTGCCATTGCAGCAAACTGGATCAAGAATTCTCTCATTGGAATAATTTTGGAGCTTGTTTTTTCCAGCCTTGTGTAAACTCTGATTCAGCTCCTCTAAATATGATGACTTAAGCCATTCTCCATCAATAATGTTCCCACAGTATATGATTAAAGGAGGTTCTGAAACAAATAAGATGACCATGCAATCTGGTTCGGTTGGAGATGACGATAAGATGCAATTTTTAATGTATTGAGCCTTCAAATTCAAGGGCGGTAGTGTTATTTTCTCTAGGGTAACAGGGTTCCAAAGACAGAGGAGGCACCAATCTGGAGGGGTACTGGAATATGAATATAAACACCAACCATGACCAGTAGTTGAAGCCAAGCAAGTTTTATTCTGCAACTCGGGAATTGTACGAACGTAGGTTTCTTTGGTATTGGATATGGAGCAAAATATTTGGTCTTTCCCATCGGAATACACAAGCCAAGGGTAAGCTTCAGGTGGTGGTGGCCGATGTCCTTCTTCTCTCTCTGCTGCCATCTTCTCCTTTTCCTTCAGGGTTTTGATTTGAAGACAAACAAAATTAAGGAGGTGGTTCTGTTTGCTTCATGCACTCGCCCTTCTATTTATTTATATTTGTTGAGGATGCACGGCTGCACCGCCTACCTACACTTTAAAAAAAAAAAAAATTTTAGGGTTGAGAAACTGCACCGCCTACCTACACTTTTTGACATAATTAATTAGTTTTTCCTTGTATAAATACAAATACGAGTAATTAACAGGTACAAATACTTTTCTCAAAAAAAAAAAAAAAAAAGGCAGGTACCAATACGAGTAATTAGTAGTTTTTCTTTGAGTTTGTCAAATTATTATTATTTTTTTGTTTGTGTTAAATTAATCGCAGCAAAACAAGAGTCGTGCAAGTTCTCTTAAAGAAAAAAAAAGGGAGAGAGTAACAAGTTATATTTTATAACAAGTTGTTATGTTATCTATTCTTTTTATTTTTCTTATAATTAATTATATAAAACAGGTAAAGACGCATGACATACCATAATTAGTAAAGCGTAAGATAAAACCTAAAAAAGTAAGATAGAAAATTTGTATTTATTATAAGAAAACATGACATTTTTTTGGCACTAGTAAGAGCATTATTAGTATTAGCATTGGGGGTGTAAAACCCCCAAATGACTATTTTAGCAACTGTTAGGACATATGTAGAACTTGTTAGAACATATGTTATGTAAAATTGGCTAATCCTTTGACAAAACGCACTTTACTTGTAATTGGGTAGATCCAAGATGGGTTTAGTACTTTAAGGAACAAGAGTTCAAGTCTAGTATTGAAGTCATGCAAATTTGTCCAAGAAATAAGTGAAGAATTGCTCTTCATTAAAGCTAGATAGATAATATTTATCGAGGTTTAATGCTTGTGCTCAACAGCTGCTTGATAGAAACAATATCTATCGAGAATTACAAAATTCAGATTTCCAGATCTGTTTTTCATGCATATAGAAGTTATTTATGTAAGGTTTCTTTTCTCACAACCCTAGACATATATAAGGATTATTTTAAAGGCCGTCAAATGTGATGCAGAGGTTATTGCAATTGTTATTGCACGCATATTGTGACCGGAGACAAAATTGCCCTAGCTCATCATACTCCTTGTAGAAACTGTTGCGTCAGGGTTTTGTAATCAAGAAGTTTCTTGATTTTCATTATTGGATAAAATGAAGAACTTTGTAGCCAACATCTTTCTCAAGTTGGTGTGTTAGTCACGTACTTGGATCTGTGCATCGATTGATTAGTCACGTACTGGGAGCCATGCATTGAAAGAAGAGATTGGCACTACATTACAAGTCCAATTATGTATTGGGGTAAGGGTTCAACTGTAGGTTGGTATTAGATACTGGATTTCCTTTTATTTGTAATTGCTTATTTTCATAATAGTGAATTTTCGGGAGTGGCGATCTCAAATCCACCCGGTGGGGTTTTGCCTCGGCAGTTTTCCCTATTCGTAAACAAATGATCTGTGTTAAATTTATTTTCTACTGCATTTAGTTTAATTGGTGATTTGTTTGTGCTACCACGCTTATTGCATGTAATTGAATCTAATTAATTCACTTTGCTAATTATTGGATAATTTACCAAATGGGTCAATACATTCTTGGCCTATTAAGTGATATCAAAGTGGGCACACTTTGATTAGGGTTAATCTTTGCTATGTGATCCATTGACCCCTGTTTGTCATAGATAGACAACAGTCTCTAATTATACATCCTTTATTTGATGGCACTAACTATGCATACTGGAAAGTATGCATGAGAGTTTTCTTGCAATCTTTAGATAAGGTGTGGCAAGCTGTTGAGATAGGCTAGACCAAGCCAAAGGAAGTGCCGGTTGATTTGGACGATGCCAAGATCAAAGCGGAAAACTTTAATAGCAGAGCATTGAATGCCTTATTTAGTACGGTCACCAATGAGGAGTTCAAGAAGATATCCCCTACTGAAACTGCTAAGGAAGCATGGATTATTCTTCAGACAACCTATGAAGGGACTAAGGCTGTCAAGGATTCAAAACTTCAAAGGCTCACTACGAGTTTTGAAGAGATTAAGATGGAGAAAGATGAGTCATTTGACGAGTTCTATGCCAAGCTAAAGGACACAGTCAGCTCCGCTTTTAATCTTAAGAGAACCATTTTCAAACCCAATGTTGTAAGAAAGGTGCTTAGATCTCTACCAGAGAGATTCCATTGCTAGATCATTGTTATTAAGTAATCAAAAGACATTGAGAAATTCCTTTGATAGAGTTGGTTGGCAACTTGCAAATCTATGAATTGGGTTTGACTAGGATCGAGAAATCGAGCAAGAGCAAGAGTATGGCATTGAAGGCCAAAAGTAGTGATACCGATGAGTTTTCTGATGATGAAGATTCTAAGATGAAATCCTATATCACGAGGTAGTTCAAAAAGTTTATGAAGAATGCCAATGCAAAAAGATTCAACAAGGACCGAAAGCAATTTAGTTCTTCACAATTCAAGAGCCAAGATAAAGGGAAGAAGGATGCTAGGGATGGTGGTCAGTACACTGTTCCCTCCAGACCAAAGTGCTCCGGATGTTAAGGTTTTGGACATATGAAACAAGAATTTCCAACATACCTTAAGACTATAGTGTGTGTGTGTGTGTGTGTGTGTGTGTGTGTGTGTGTGTTTTGGATCTATGAATACTTTGCATTTTTCTTGTTGAGAGATGTTTGTTGAAAGCTTAAAATGTTGATTGGATCCTTGGTTTAGTAGCTTCTGGGGTTTTTGAACCTAGGTTTTGGGTTTTCTTGAAAGTTTTTGGGGTTTTTGAAAACTTTTGAGATTCTTGTGAAATTTTTAGGTTGGGTGTTGCTTATTTGATGCTATATGATCATGCATTACATTCCATTTGCATTTTCACAATGTTTCGTGCATTTAGATGTGTGTTTATATGTTGAAAATTGTGTGCTGCTAGGTTTGGATTGGGTTGAACTCATGATGCAATTTCTTTTAGCACGACCCATGTTCTTGCATTTTTCATGCATACGTACCCTTTCTTTTCTATCTTTCTATGCTGGGTTGTGATTATGCTTTCTGTTTCTCTCCCTCTCTCTCTTTCAGATAGTCTACACATGGCACCCAAGCGGAAATCTACTCCTTCTCAGAACCCTCTTCGTTCTAGGACATCTTCTTCTGATCTTACTTCTCTTCACGTTCGGTTCCTTGATTAGAAGGCTCGTAAGGACTTCTCGAAGAACTTCTCCAAACGTGGTATTCATTCGGAACGCCACGTGGTTCTATCGGACTTTTCTGATACTGCTCTACCCATTGTCATTCATAGTCGGGGATGGGAATCTCTATATGAGATACCCATGAGATGTCCCATCGTGATCATACAAGAGTTCTACTCCAATATGCATGATTTCAATACCTCTATACCTCAGTTTGCTACGCAAATTCGAGGTACATGTATCGTAGTCACTCCGAAGATTGTTTCCGAGATACTATACATTCCGCAGGTATCACATCTTGATTACCTCGCTTGTCCACGTTTGAGGACTGTGTCCAAGGACGAATTTCTGTCACTTTTCTATGAAACACCTTCTTGGGGTGAGCGCCAAAACATCTCATGCTCGAGTTTTGCAAAAGGTCCGAGATTCCTAAATATGGTGATGACATTCGTTCTCCATCCACTGTCTCACTATAACTCCATTATAGAGCCTTGTACTCGCTTTTTGTTATCCCTCTTAGAGGACCTCTTTATAAACTTTCATTCTCTCTCTCATCAATTTCTATAGAAATAAGGCAACCCATGATAAGCTCATTTTCTTTTCGGCTATCACGTGGATCATTTGTAATTTTTCTATCTCTATCCTTGATTCTTATCTCTTTAACGTCATAGGTGCCACTAGCGCAGCATCTGTTCGACGGAGCGAGGCCCAGCTTTGATTGAAGTGGCCACAAACTGAGACTACGAATTCTCCTACTCCCTACCTTTCCATCTACCTCCACTCCTTCTTCTTCGAGTGGTGGTGTGACGCTTGAGGCCGTCATGGTGTAGCTTAAGTGAATGGATGCTCGCCTTGATACATTCACTACTGAGTTGTATCAGGTGAACACCCGTGTTAGTCGTATCGTACAACAACAGGCTCGCATAGGTGGCTTCGCCGTGTCTCCATCTCTTTCACCATCTCCTCAGGCTTCTGAGGATGAGGATGCTAGCTCTTTTAGTGATGAGGGGATGATGACTTCTCAGTGACTTACCCTTTGTCATTCGTGACAAAAAGGAGAAGTAGTTTTGGGTTGAGAGTAGTCATGTATTTAGGGGGAGAATTAGTATAGGACATTTTTGATAGGGGGAGAATTAGTATAGGACATTTTTGATAAGGGGAGTGTCTTTTGTTTTTGAGGGATGTAGTGAGGATTTATGTTTTTTCCTTTTCTTTATCTTAGTTACATTATCCTTTTGTGCACTGGTCTTGTGACCATTTTTTTGATAACATACATTGTACTTTTATATATATGATGATGTATGTTGTTATTCACCTATCTCTCCATGTATTGTTTCTTTTCTATCTTTATACACATGTTTCTTTATGTATGCAATCTTTTATTTCTGTTTCACACTAAGATGCCTTGATGAGTTTTGTTTAAAGTGTTTCAGAAAGATAGGTTGTCAAAATCTATCATACCATGAATTTTCTTCTTGCAAAGTTTTTCAAGAATTTGTGTTAGGATTAGATTTTATTGTACTCAACAAGTGATTATGAGTTTAATGATTTATGACTTCTCACATACTTTATTTGTTTGTTGTGGTTTTGTCACGTATTGCCAAAGGAGGAGATTGTTAGGACATATATGGAACTTGTTAGAACATATGTTATGTAAAATTGGCTAATCCTTTGACAAAACACACTTTACTTGTAATTGGGTAGATCTAAGATGAGTTTAGTGCTTTAAAGAACAAGAGTTCAAGTCTAGTATCGAGGCCATGCAAATATGTCCAAGAAATAAGTGAAGAAGTGTTGTTCATTAAAACTTGACAAATAATATCTATCGAGGTTTAATGCTTGTGCTCAACAACTGCTCGATAGAAACAGTATTTATTGAGAATTACGAATTTCAGATTTCCTGATCTATTTTTCACGCATATCCAAATTATTTGTGTAGAGTTTATTTTCTCACAATCCTAGACATATATAAAGATTATTTTAAAGGCTGTCAAAGGTGATGCAAAGGTTGTTGTTATTGTTGTTGCATGCATATTTTGATCGGAGACAAAATTGCCTTAGTTCATCATATTCCTTGTAGAAGCTACTGCGTCTTTATGCCAAGGATTTTGTAACCAAGCAGCTTCTTGATCTTCATCATTAGATAAACTGAAGAACTTTGTAGCCAACATTTTTCTCAAGTTGGTGTGTTAGTCATGTATTTGGATCCGTGCATTGATTGGTTAGTCACATACTGGGAGCCGTGCATTGAAATGAGAGATTGTCACTACATTACAAGTCCAATTGCGTATTGGGGTAAGGGTTCAACTGTAAATTGGTATTAGGTACTGGGATTCCTTTTACTTGTAATCGCTTGTATTGATAATAGTAAATTCTTGAGAGTGGTAACTGTAAACAAATCACCTGTATCAAATTTATTTTTCGCTGCATTTAGTTTAATTGATGATTTGTTTATGTTACCACGCTTATTGCATGCAATTGAATCTAATTAATTCACTTGACTAATTAATTGGTTAATTTACCAAATGAGTCAATACATTCTTGGCCTATCAGCAACATATGCCCTCAAATTGAGCTTTGCTGGGTGTATATTGCTAAATTTTTTTAGCAATTGTGAAAAAGTTTGTAAATACTGTAACAAGTTGTATTTGTTTTTTATTCATTTTATTCTCTCTTCTCTCTCTTCTCTCTCTCTCTCTCTCTCTCTCTCTCTCTCTCTCTCTCTCTCTCTATTATTTTATTACACTACATGTCAAAATAAAAAATGGGATGTTAAGTGTATTGTGAAATGGGTTGTAAAAGATATAAAGTAGTTTTTTAGATTGTAAAATAAGTATTTGTTTTTAGAAATCTATATGTGAATGCTCTAAGAGGGAAAAAAAAACCCTATGAGATTTACTCAACAAAGATAAATGAAGAGTTTTTATTTTCTTGTTGGACCTAAGAGCGGATTTTGAGTGAAATTGTATTAATTCCAAGAAAATTGTTGTTTTTTTTTACATAAACTTGAGTGTTGTAATATATGGCTGTACGGGATCCATCCCTCCATGGTGCTCATCAGTTCAAGATCCATGAGGATAGCCCTAGGCACGAAGCAGCCATGCACCAGTGGCCTTGTTGTAGTACACATTGATCTGCTTCAATTGAAGATTTAAGGACCTCGCCACCCTTGTTAATGCCATGTTCGTTGTAGATGACCTCCAAGAACTTCTTGTTGATTTTGGTTGCCAAATTGGACTCCTTTTTTTTTTTTTTTTTTTTTTTGATAGGGCCAAATTGGACTCCTTGAATGTGAAGGATCTCTCTCGTTGTGTATTTTTGAAGAAAATAAAATTTTGGAAGAGATTTTTTTTAGGGTTTGGCATATGGAATTGAATGAAGGTTATGAGAAACAAAATGGGTGTATGTATTAATATGAAGAAAAGAGAGAGAGAGAAAGCGAGAGAGAGAGAGAGATGAGGAATTAGTCAATAATGGAAAAAAAATGGAAAAAGAAGAAGGAAAAAAAAGTAAAAAACATATAAAATGAATTTATATTAAACCTTTATAATGATAAAAATTTTATCCTTTACCTCAATTTTTTTGTTTTGGATTTTTTATTACCATTTGGCCCTATTTTATATAATGGATGGGTCATATTTGGCCTCTTTTTTTTAATCTACTTTGCAGGGGTTTTCATGTAAATTGGTGTGTCTTATGTGATTGTTTTCTCTTGGTACTTGCATGATTTTAGAGTTAAAACTTCTACTAACACAACAAAGAAGATAGTTGTTTTCTCTTGATAAGCATGGTTGTGTGGATTAAATGGAGAATACATCATACACTATTATTAAACTATTTAGGATCAAATTATTTAATTTAGAAGCCAGTGATGGTGGATGTCTTTTATTTAAGGATTTGTATACTTAATCGAAGGGATGGTAGCAAACCAAGCGATATGTATCAATTCATTCTTTGTTTGAGTACTATCTTGAGAAAACTAAATCTTTAACTGAAGAAACAAGGGACAGCTCCAAAAAAATCAGATGAGGATCGCGGTTCGTTGAAATCCGATGTCACAGTATTTGAAATTATTTGGTTATTATTAATTATTTTTATGTTATAAACCTTTTTATTATTGGATAATGAGATTACATTAGTATCAATTATGTAGTTCTTATATTTTTATATTTATTTTATGAGTAGCATTTACATTCAAGCAAATGCATTTTACCTTTGTGGTTGATCACGTACCGAAGAAATCCAATCATCTTTCTCGATCAATAGAATTCAGTATCTTACCAATTCTATATGATATCCATAATTAACGATCTATAATATATCTATAATCTATATATAAAATCAAAGCAAATTAACTTTCAGTTGACATTGTACTATTGCATTATAATTTTATTTTTTTATTTTTTTATTTTGGAGAAGCGCATTATATAAGTTTTTGAGATTTCACAATTTACACATCCTTATTTTCATATATATATAACTAATTAATTAATGAAATGTAAGTTCTATTTAATATTTAAATCCTTCATTAGAATATTGACACATCAATTTTTTTTATGTAATATTATATAGTTCCATACACGAACATAATCAGAATAAATATCACTTAATAATTACTATAATTATCAATTTTCATAATATTATACCACATAAGCTTTTGAGAAGATACAAAAAAAAAATTCAAATGAAATATAACATAAACTTTCGAGTCTTCACAATTTTACACATCACTATTTTAATATATTTTTTAATTAAATTTATTTTTTAGTCTATATATAAACTCACCATTAAAATCTGGCATATGATATTTTCTTTAAATGTTATAATACATAGTTCCATATGCAAATACAATTAGAATAAATACTTATTAATAACAACATAATAATTTCAAATCATATTTGAAAAAGAAAAAAAGAGAGGAGAAAATCATATTATTTTACTTTCAAGTGCATTGCGCAAGTTACTGATTAGTCTATAATCTATAATCTACCATCCATATAAAACTGAAGACATTTAACTTTTTACTAACTCTTCATACTGTGTCACATAAACTTTGGAAGCGTCATTATTCTACTAGTTATTTTAAATTGAATTTAAATTCTACTTTTTATTTCCTTCTCAAAAAAAATTCTACTTTATATTTAAAATATCCATTAGAATCTTCGCATATTTTATTTTCTTTATATTATCTCCTTTGTGCAAGTATTTGTTTCTTAAAAAAAAAAAAGTAAAAAGAGTAGAATATAATTCCATTTATATACATAATCAAATAAATATCTTATGTTTTTTTTAGAAAACAAGTACACACATATAAGAGAGAGGGAATAAGGTTCTATCACAAAAGCACATCACATACTCCACTAAAAATTTCTCAAAAAAAAAAAAAAAAAAAAACTCCACTAAGAAAACCATGATAATTACACGTTAGAATATACAAAATAATTTTTTAGTAACTACAAAATTATTGGATTTTATATTTCTTGGGAAAAAAAATTTAGGAAAGGAAAGTCAGTAAAATGAAAGAGATTCTTAAAAAAAAAAAAAAAAAAAAACCATATTGTTGCTCCAACAACTTCGGTATCAAGCAAAGAATTAAAGAAGGGACGAAGCTACTCTTTGACCAAGGGGGCCATGGATTTGGGGAAAAAGTTTCTATAAGTATATTTAATGTTCAATTAGCGCCCCCCCCCCCCCCCCCCCCCCGCCCCCACAAAAAAAAAAAAGACATTCTCTTCTTACTTATTAAGAGCTCACTCCTAGCCAGGAACGGATGTTATGACTACGGCTCTCACAACACCCCATGTATATGTTGTTTGCTATCTCATATCAAAAGAATAACTTGGAACTGAGGATGAGAGAAAGAAATTTCTCATTGAATGAATAGATAAAGTACAACTCTACTTATATATACAAGGAATAGAGCAATGGAATGAAACAAAACAAAAGGAATTAAAAACAAGCTTTTTAATGTTAACACAAATGAAGTCCTCGTACTGCATTTTTTGGATTCTCAATATCAAAATTAGCCAAAATTCTCTCTCTTAATGAACAAAATACTAGACAAAAATCCTCCCATCCCCATATGTATGCTACTCCTCTGCTTTGCATAATGGTTACTCCCATGCTCGATGTTTTTTTATTCTTTCTCTATCTTGATATTCGTTGAATCTATTGATGACCATAGTGGAGGAATATTAGTTGTTTGTAACATAATTAGTGATGTTTATTGTCTTTCTAAGTTCTGAAAGTTAGTTAATGATATCAAAGAGAAGAGAATGTAAAGTGGATAGAATTTGTCAAACTAATTTTCAATAGCATTCAAAATAAAAAACCAAGTGTCAATTGGGCTTTAAAATGCACAGCTAATATGGCAATAGAAGAGACTATGACAAAACATGAAGCCAGATAACGTGATCTTACAAACATATCCAATCTCAACAATTCAATTTGAATTGTTGACCCAAATAGTTGATAAAATATAAAATTGATCCCAAAAAAAATTTTATTCTTGAAGTTGCAATTATTTTTTAAAGTCCAAACTTCGCCCTCCAAACCTTCGGCTTTGGCTCCGTTGAAGTTAAGATATACATCCTGTCATCCTGAAATTGATAAATGACCAGGAGCAAAAGTTTCAGGGCCTAATACCTAGCTCAAAGGTGAACAAGCCACATCATGCATTGATACAATATTCTAGCTAGATTAAATTATAAAATAGGGATCCAAGCTAGGTAGAATACTTAATATCTTTTGATAGAGTTTTAACCTATAGAATCTATTCCTGATAATTGATTTTCATCATCGGATAAAGTCACCAATTGGTTTTTATTTTAGGTAGAAATCAAACCTTAAATCTCTTATTAGAATATAATTGACTTTACCAGTTAGTGTAACGGGAACTCGCGAATATTTAGTATTTTATAAGCTAAAACAAATTCCATTTGTTGAAAATAATTTTATAGATTTCTTTGTTAATAAATTTTGGCATTTAATTTAATTAGCATATGAAAAATGAGCAAATACGGTGATGAATGATATTGCAAAGTCCACAAGCTAGACTTTCCAGATTGTGAGAATAAATCTTTTCTTGTAATTTTTGAGACTTTCTTAAATTTTGAACATATAATTTGCTAATAATACAATAGTTAGTTGGCAGGATTTGAACCTGGACGTTTAACTACAAGCAAGACTCTTTACAAATTTTGAACATATAATTTTATATTTGTACTCATATTGAAAATTCTTGATAATGTACTATTGACCCGTCCATACATTTCTCGCAAAATATTAGATCAAACCTAATAAACGCGTCTCAAGTTAGAACGGTCGCTCTAAAAATGGCCCATTTTATTTGAGTTTCATAGTATTGCAAATTAGCAAGTATTCCAGATCACAGTAGGAACTTAGCAATTTGAGTCATCCATTGTTAACACAAGAACTTAGCAATTGATTGTTACTTTGTATTCATGAATACAAAAATCCAAATTCAGCAATATATATACACAAATTTTTTACGCTAAATTGAGTCATCCATTGTCATTAATTATAGGAAGAAGGTACATAACTGAAACAGAGAATGCAAATTTATTTAAAACATAAAACTGACTTGATTCAAACTTAATATTGAAATAGAAAGTACAACCTTAGTCTCAAACTGACTCGACTCAAACTCAACTTGACCATACTCAAACATAACATGAAAAACGATGACTCAAACTAAACTACCACAGCACCTTGGCAACCACCACCACCCAAGCCATTAATTGTTGCCACCCCAACCATCGCCCCCACCTTGGCCAGTATTGCCACCTCCACCAGCACCTTGACCACCACCAGCACCTTGGCCATTGTTGTTGCCACCTCCACCCGCACCTGGGCCACCATCACCACCTTGGCCATTGTTGCCACCTCGAAAGATGGCGCTAAGATGGCGATTTGCACATGCAATCAGTTCCTCCCATGTTTCATAGTATGTGCCACATCTTTTGCAAAGGTAGTTTTTAGGGCTGCAACAAGAAATATTAGAGTTAAATGAGAAGGGACTCAAATAAACAATGAGGGAATCAAATAAACAACCTTTACTTACTTTGCATTCTTTCGGCCATTGGAGGACATCTTGACAGAGCTAGGGACTGAACTCTCAATTAGTGAGTGTTTTGTATTTGGGATTATGGGGGGAAGCCATATTTATACTAGTTGATTTCAACCACTTCCCCTCTTCATGAAAGGCTTGTGCACCTAGCAAATATCATTAGTCAGCAAATCTGATCTGACCAAGTTCAAGCACAAAATGAATGAGGGCACACGTAATAGGTTGTGTGAGAGCACAATAGGCTTTGTGATTTAAGGATGAGTTGTAATGTGAGAGAGCCTTCTGTATGACACTATTTCATAAAACTGAGGCACGTATGATATGTTGAGGCTTGAGAGATATTCCTATTCCTTCTCAATTTCCCATTGCTTGTGTATTCACTCTATTTCAATTATTGCATGCACCCTTCAAGATGAATATGATATTGCATTTAAATTCTTAAAAATAAAACTTATTATAATCTTTTTACGTAAACAATACTATATATTTCAAGGGTACAATTTTATAATTTTCTTTTAGCATTTTTTAAAACATAAATATCACTACTCACATTTTTGAGATTGCTAGGTAAATTATCATATCGTTTCCAAGAAGGAGGCAAATTACCCTATCGTTATTCATAACTGAAATATATAAACAATAAACAATATATTAAGAACAAAATAAAAATTTCTACTTATGCTATTTTTCTTTTCCATTTGAGGCATATTATTTCACTCATGATCTCACAAATCACTGAAATTACATGAAGGCGTTTTCTTTTGCACCAAGAAAAATGCTTATGACATGAGCAAGTTAAAAATAATTCAAAAAGCTCCTATTAATTGATTACAACACCTAATACCAGCAGAGAATATATTCAAGTGGGAAAGAAAAAAAGTGGCATCTTATTGCCAAGGAAATTTCATTATTGTGTTGATTCCTTAGCAAAAGATAGGAAAGAGTAGAATGTTTTACATTGTGAAAAGATTATGGCCAATGAGCTCTACTCTCTAGCTTAAATGCCATCTCCTCCCTTAATAAAGAATGGAATGATGGATTGGGTCTTGAATTCAAGACCCATTGGACTCATGTATAGCTTGTTAATTTTATTTTTAAATAATTGAAGAGAATATGCAAATGGTAAAAACTAGAAATAGTTCTTGGTACTTATAAAACCACAACATCCATTGTTATGTTTAGGCATGACCTATTCACATTTGGCATAAAGTAACAACTAATAAAAAGTTAAAGAGTCCGAATTTGATAATAATGTGGTGTAAAATCTTTAGTTACACCCTCCAATCATGGCATGCAACATTAGCATTGTACAAAATAACAAATATGTGATATCATACACAATCACTACTCACCATAGTCTCAAACCTATTTGCTCTCTCTTAACTGAACTACCACTTAGATCAACCTCTTACCGAGTGCCACCACCATCGTCCCTAGAGGTGACCCCAACCGAATCAAGTCCCTTCACATCTCACCATCGCCGATCCCCAAACCCACCAATATTTCAAACCAACCCATAAATGAAACCCCTAAAACCAAATCTAACCTCAACCACCTTCTCAAAGTCAAAATCAGTGACGAACTCGTGCCCCTCTAATTGTGGCGGTGGTGGTTAACAGCAAAGGAGTACCTCATGGTGAGAACAAAGAAGAGGATAGAAATAGAGATGAGACCCTCCAATTCCAAACCTACCATTTCAAACTAACCTACATATCGCCGATGAAGATGGCCTGGATAATTTGCTTGTTGCGTCGAAGAAAAGGTCGTGGTAGTGGGGCCAACACTAATGACAATGGGGTCAACGCCGAGAATGGTTTGCTAATTTGATGGGTTTGATTTTCTAATGAGTATTAGGATTAATTGTGTGTGGTAATGTCTATTCTTTAATATGTGAAATGATTGTATGACGTGTTGGGATTGAATAGTGTAAAACTTGAATTTTACACTACAACCTTATAGAATTTAAACTCAAAGTTTAGACCCAAAGTAGCGTAATTTCTATCATTGGGGAGTGTGATTGCAATAACAAGATGCAATGAGGAGTGTTACAAAGTATAAGATGTGTAGCTCACCACTTGCACAATTTTAAATTAAAAGACCTAAAGAGCAACAAAAGAGACTTGAAGCCAGAAAAAAGAAAAAAAAAATCAGATTAGGCAGCTCTTAATTCTTGACTCCGTAAATTCAGAAATAATAACGTATAAACATTGTAAACTTCAATGACCAAAAAAAACAAACGATTAAAGTTAACAAACAGCCTCAATTGCCCCCATTGGCATTTTCATCTACTTGATTGAAGAAACTAACCAGAAATAGGATTTTTACCGTACTTTTGCGGCTAGCCAAAAAAAGAGAGGATTGGCAACTAAATTATACGTGACAATATATCACTTTGCACCAAAATTTATGATTCTGTCCCTTAATAGATAGTGATTCTTTTTTCTTTTTCTTTTTTTCAAAGGTTTTACATTCTTGATCTGAATTTTGTAAGTAAAAAATAATTTGTAAAATAAGACTAATTTGATGATACTTTTTTCCCCTTTTTGACAAATAGTTTGATGATAATTCTCTCATTACAATCAATGAAATAAATTTGATTTTCTCTCTGTACAAAATAACAAATATGTGATATCATACACAATCACTACTCACCATAGTCTCAAACCTATTTGCTCTCTCTTAACTGAACTACCACTTAGATCAACCTTTTACCGAGTGCCACCACTGTCGTCCCTAGAGGTGACCCTGACCAAATCAACTCCCTCCACATCTCACCATCGTTGAGCCCCAAACCCACCAATATTTCAAACCAACCCATAATGAAACCCCTAAAACCAAATCTAACCTCAACCACCTTCTCAAAGTCAAAATCAGTGACAAACTGGTGCACCGCTAATTGTGGCAATGGTGGTTAACGGCAAAGGAACAAAGAAGAGGAAATAGAGACAAGACCCTCCAATTCCAAACCTACCATTTCAAACTAACCCACATATCGCCAATGAAGATGGCCGAGATAATTTGCTTGCTGCGTCGAAGAAAAGGTCGTGGTAGTGGGGCCAACGCTAATGACAATGGGGTTAATGCTAAGAATGATTCGCTAATTTGATGGGTTTGATTTTCTAATGAGTATTAGGATTAATTGTGTGTGGTTATGTCTATTCTTTAATATGTGAAATGATTGTATGACGTGTTGGGATTGACCCCATTGTAAAACTTGAATTTTACACTACAATCTTATAGGATTTAAACTCAAAGTTTAGACCCAAAGTAGAGAAATTTCTATCACTGGGGAGTGTCATTGCAATAACAAGATGCAATCAAAAGTGTTACAAAGTATAAGATGTGCAGCTCACCACTAGCAAAATTTTAAATTAAAAGACCTAAAGAACAACAAAAGAGACTTCAAGCCAGAAAAAAGAAAAAAAAAATCAGATTAGGGCAGCTCTTAAGTCTTGACTCCATAAATTCAGAAATAATAACGTATAAACATTGTAAACTACGTACTTCAATGACCAAAAAAACAAACTATTCAAGTTAACAACCTCAATTTCCCCCATTGGCATTTTCATCTACTTGATTGAAGAAACTAACCAAAAATAGGATTTTTACCGTCCTTTTGTGGCTAGCCCAAAAAAAAAAAAAAAAAGGATTGGCAATGAAATTATACGTGATAGTATATCACTTTGCACCAAAATTTATGATTCTGTCCCTTAATAGATAGTGATTCTTTTTTCTTTTTCTTTTTTTCAAAGGTTTTACATTCTTGATCTGAATTTTTTAAGTAAATAATAATTTGTAAAATAAGACTAATTTGATGATACTTTTTTCCCCTTTTAGACAAATAGTTTGATGATAATTCTCTCATTACAATAAATGAAATAAATTTGATTTTCTTTCTTTGTGAAAAAAAAAAAATGATGCATAAATTAAAATAGTCAAAGGATAAATTTTGTAATGGGAAATAATTAATTATTTATCAAACAACACAATATGTTTAATTTTGAAGAATCACTAAGGTTTAGATTTTACCTCCTTGTATCAAGGATAGGATTAAGGCTATCCCAAGGCGGCTGGTTGACAGTGGGGAAGATGTCATTATGTGGAAGTTTTCTAAGGATGGAGAGTTCACCACTAAGTCTGCCTATGCTTTGCTAAATGGTGCTCATCAAAATGCCGTGCCTTTCCAAGGTCAATGGGTTTGGAAAATAGACACTTTGCCAAGAATTGTCAGCTTTCTTTGGCTGTGTATGCATAACAGTTTACCTGTGAGGACTGAATTAACTAGGAGAGGTATAATTACTAACAGTTGTTGCCCTTTGTGCAATAATTTTCCTAAAACCATAAGCCATTTGTTAAGAGATTGTGTGGTGGCAAAAAATTCCTGGTTTAATCTTAAGATTCCCCCAACTATGGTTAGCTCCTTTTTTGATTTAGATTTGAATTGTTGGCTGGAAACTAATTGTCAAAGTAAGGTGCCTCATTCCTCTTTGGTGCCGTGGAGCTATATTTTTACCTTTGCCATTTGGAATTTATGGAAACAAAGGAATGGAATGGTTTTCAATAACACTACCCTCAATGCTAACTTACACAGATCTAGTAAAAACCAAGCTTTGGAGTTCTACTACTGTGTGGGGAAGCTCAATTGTCACAGGAACAAGGTGGTGTGTACTGTTAGCTGGAAAAAACCTCCTTTAGATTGGTGTAAATTAAATACTGATGGAGCCTCTCTTGGTAATCCGGGCAGGGCAGGAGGAGGAGGAATTATTAGAGATAGTGAGGGGAGATGGGTGAAAGGGTTTGCTAGAGTTATTGGGTTCACTACTAGCAGTATTGCTGAGTTTTGGGCTCTAAGAGATGGGTTGTTGCTGGCGGATCAGATTGGAGTGCAAAACCTGGTGATTGAACTAGATGCTAAGGTTGTGGTGGAGTTAGTTCAGTCCAATACCACCTCTAATGCTTTCTACTCCTCTCTGCTGGCTGATTGCAGGTCTCTGTTGGGCAGGTTTCAACATTTCAAGGTGCAGCACGTGTTCCGTGAAGCTAATAGAGTTGCAGACGCACTGGCTAAGTTAGGATGTAGTATGCAGGAATATTTTGTTGTTATGGATAGCTCCCCATCTGATGTTGTTGCTAATTTTGTATATTCAGATGCCATGGGGGAAAACCTTTGTAGGCTTACTGCCAACAGTTTGGCCATTTTGACTTAGTTGAAGGCTATTTTCCTTTTAACCAAAAAAAAAAAAAAAAGAAATCACTAAGGTGAAAGATTGCTAACTTCCAGAAGCCCACAACAAAACAAAGAGAACAAATCACATTAAAAAATTAACGTGGTGCAAATATTTAATAGGAACTGCCACACGTGTCTAAGAAATTACATAAAATATAAGAAACCCATGATTAACAAATTTTTAATGAGATCAATTACTGTCATAGAATATATATATATATATATATATATATATGTGTGTGTGTGTGTGTGTGTGTGTAGTGAGATCAATTACAGGTGCTTTAACATAACAACAAATTCATATTGTTCGAGACTAACTCATCTGAAAGGTCTTGCCTCAAAAGTCAATAGAACAGAACTTTTTATTTCAAGATATTAGATCGGGTCTACCTTTAGAATAATCAATGAACGGGTTGATGTGGAAGTGTTTCGACTATTTTCCGAACTCGGCCCATATATATTAGGAACTCGGCCCATATTTTGATATGGTACCGTGCGGTTTCTACAAAAAAAAAAAAGGCTTACCCATTACTATTTTATTTCCTCTCTTTCTCTCCAAATTTCACTTTCAAATACACCCAAGTAACCTAGTCATGCCATAGATACTATAAAAATTCCCAAAAAAAAAAAAAATCAACATTTTCAAATTGGCCTACTAACTCATGAAAATAATAATAAATTGCAGTGACAGGCTCATGGGCGAGGTCATAGGATAATTAAGAAATATTATGACCTGTGACTTTACTCTTTAGACTCATGTGTAATTTACCTTCATTTATGGGCCATTGAATTGCTTAATATGGCTCATTTTGGACTCTACTAGTTGGATCTTTGTGTTTCATGGTGATGAGTGTGCCATTTCCCTTTCCAAGCAAAACACAAAATTCATCCAACATGCCAACCTAATCCTAAAGAAAAAAAAAATTAAACTTTTTAAAGTTCTATATTGAAAAATAAATAAAAGGTTGATATTTCATTAGATACGACATCCTTAAAAAAAAAAATTAGAAACAAAAATTAAGTTCACGTTGTTGTTAGTGAAATTTTAAGATTTTAATACTACTTTTCATCAAATATGACATCCTTCAGTAGAAAATAACATTTTTTTTTTTTAACTTGCCATTGTTAGTGATATACGGTACATGTATAATATCGTAAGTACAGAAAAATACAAAAATAGAAAGTCCACAGTACATATATAATACAAGTATGATACATTTATATTTAAAATATCACAATAAAAATATGAAATCATTAAAATTTGGCATCCCTTAACAATATCATTGACCCTTTTAAACAAAAAGAAAAAGTTCAACAACAAATTTTATTTATCTAAAATCTAGGGGGGAAAGAAGACAACGACCCAAGACTATAAAAAAAATTAATAGTTTGTTGATCTTCAATTAAATATAAATAAATAAACCAACAACAAATTTACCACTTAAAAGTTAAAAAATAATTTTGCCCCAGAGAGAGAGAGAGAGAGAGAGAGAGATTTGTTTGTTTGTTTAGACCCCTTAAAACAGATTGTTTAATCTAATATATTAGCCAAGTGATTGTTAGGATATGTGCCCTTTAAATCCTATTGTATGATGCTATGTATGATATTATGTTGTGATTAATAAAGTTGTTTTATTATTATCTAAAATAATGTTAACATGAATATTTGAACATTATCATATACTCCATGAGATGCATAGTACATATGTGATTTAGTCACAAAAGATATAAATCACAAGCTCTTTGTAAACTCAGAATTTTAGTTCGTAGTTGGTGATGAAATTGGGCATTTCATCTGCGAAGACTATAACATATCAACTAAGATGATTTATCTTAATCATAGAAGTAGAGACTTCTAGTTGATATGTTGATATGTTTTAAGTGTTAAGATATATTGATATATCAGGAGTGAGATATAATGTCACGATCAAAACCTCAGTATGTTGGGCAGTCACATTTAATGATAAAGAAACATATATTCTCAAGATGGAATTCATAATCTTTTAACGGAGATATAAAATATTTCATTGAGATAAGTTTAATGAATTTGATTAATCGGAGTGTTAGGCCTAACCACTTTAGTAAGAAGTTACTAAAGTATATATTTATGAAATTAGATTTCATAAATATATGATGAATAACTTAAAGGATTAAACTAGGTACTCAAGGATTAAAATGTAGTAATCTTCTAAGTGGCAGTCAACATTTATGATTTTGTATTACTACAACTATTTTAATAAAGGGGTTGAATATATAATAAAGTCTTGAGATATAATTTGTTAATAAGGTTTAGAGTGCAATTATATTTATATAGTGGTATTAAATATAATTAATGGTAATTTTGAGCATGTCAAGAGTTGACAGAAAAAGCCCAAAACCCATTGAAGCTAGTGTCTTATTTGTCCTTTTTGGTCCCACTCCAAACCACATACTAAAGCCCAATTGGAATAGCTCAAAAGGCTAGTCCAATTAGATAATCAGTTATATATAAGGAAAGAAACATACAAAATTTTAAGATGTATGAAATGGTGTGTATGTGAGTGTAAGCCACTCACTTATTCTCCCTTGAACACATTCATATAAACTAATCGAGAGACCACACTTCTTGGGCATAAGTGGAATTGGAATGAAGATTAAAAGTGTTTCCAAGTACTTCTAATATTTGTTTTTGAATTTCACCGCACCAAGGTACGCTCTCTTGTTCTTAAAAGCTGAGATTTACATAGTATATGTTATCAATTGCGAATGAAGTAGATCCGTTAATTTTCCGCTGCGTATGTTTTGTATGCGATACAAACCAAGTTTTTCCAATAGTGATTACTTAGGTTAATTATTTAGATTTAGGTTAAACAATAATAAATCATATCATGGAAAGCAGCGGAAAGTAAATAACACTACGATATGATAACTCAGGAAAACCAATGAAGCGAACCATTTCAAGGTAAAAACCTGGAGATGATTTGACCTAACAATCTTCAAGGTAAAGCAAATCCATTATAAGGGAATCAAAGTTTTTACAATTAGATTTAACCCTAAATCTATTGCTACCTCTAATAGTGACTTATTGACACGACCACATGCAAGCTCCGAATCCACGGACTTCTTCTCTTCTTGGACTTACTACAACACAAGCACCCACGCTTGTGACTTTGAGATCCCACTCAAAAGTTTCAGATTAGCTTCACTTGTTGATCTTTGTAGCAGCAACTAGGTTCTACCTATGCTTAATTGTAGATCTTGCTTTGGTAGATGCTTATGTAGTTAGAAAGTATAACACCCCTTAGATCTCACAAGGAGTAACACACAAGTCATCCAAAAGATCTCCAAAACATAGCTAGGGTTTCCGTTTTATATGTGGAAAAGTTCGATTGAAACCCTAAACATTTTCATGGGCTCGGGCCTTGTTTTAAACTTCTGCAAAATCTGATTTCTATGATTCTCGATCATTTGAATCTAATTTTTGATCGATCAAGTTTGGCAGATTCTAACTCTTCTTTTCCGTAGTTAGCTCAAACTTGAAGCTTGAAACATACACCTTTGAGCAATGCCTAACACATAGACTAGACATGTTTTGTTCTCAATTTGCCAACAGATACAAAATAGAATTCTAAACATTTAACCCTAAATCTTTAGAACCTAACAATCTCTCCCTTTGGCAATCCATGACAAAACACACATACGAAATAAATTGCTCAAAAAAAAAAAGTCCAATTTCAAATAGACATGGCAAAACGGGTCAGAATTTTCTGACCCAACACAAAAAAGTACTCTACCCGAACCCCATTTTTTTGACCCGAAGTAAAAATGGGTTGACCCCTGACTTGACTCGTCTTTTTGCCGAGTTAACCCAACCAGACCCGAACGCGAACCGTTTTTTTAAAACTTTTTTTTTTGGTAAAAAAAATAGTGAAATTAAGACAATATAGGTTTATTGTTTGTTGTGAGCTTTAAGGAAACAATTGATACATTTACATAACTGCATGTAAATTAATTGAAAGATGAATGGTTGAGCATTCTATAACGAGTAAATATTTTTAGATATCAAATAGCAAAGTACATGCCAAGATAATCTGATTAGAGTAGAGTTAAAAACATAGATTTAAAATTGTAGACATGTGTGAGAAACATTCACAAGTGTGAAAATAGTGAAGCCAAATATCAAATTAGTATAAATTATGAATGCTTAGACCTATTTTTTAAAAATTTATATCCAAAATAAACGGTTTTTCAAAATAGATTATGATATTTCTTAGAGTGTATGTTGCTTAACAATGATATGTTATTCATAAAAAAGACCATGTATAAATAAGTAAACAATCAAACTTTAATGTATATATCAAGTTGAAATAGAGTGCCAACTACAATTGATAATAGATTATAAAATTAATTTTCAAAATTGTAAATTTCTTTTATGTTTTTATTCCTTATCAAATGAGTTATCCAATAAGTCATTTGTAATTTTGTTTTATATTTTGGAATGTTGATATTGTGTAGAAATAATTCTTGTGTATTTGTTTTACTTATCTTTGTGTTATTTTGTTTTAGATAGTAATATTAGGATTTGTATAATTTTAAAATTATTGAATAAGTATTAATAAGTGGTGAATTCAAAGTAATACATTTTACATTAAATCATTTGTTGCATAACTTTCCAAATGGCAAATACATATTGTTTTCTTTATAAAAATTAAAAAAAAAAAAAAATCATGTGAAAAATACGGGTCAACCAGACCCGGCCTAACCTGCAACCCGATTGACCCGACCTGAACCCGACCCTACTCACCTGTTTAATCATGTCTAATTACAAAGTATTGCCCTAATACAATTCTATCACAACTACTAACTGTTAGTTGCTAGTATAGACAACATCTGTTGAAAGAATTAACATGTAAATTCCTGAAACACTGAAAACAAACCATAAATGCATGTGTGGAAAATACAGTACAAATCCAATAATTAAAAAACTGAACTTGAATTCATAAAACATAAGAGATAGACAAAATATCAAATGACTAAACATCAAATAAACTATCATAGTCAATGAACCAACAATGTTTGTGAAACAAGAACAATAAAACAAAACAAATACACATCAAAACAATGCAAAAAAATAAAACATCAAAATCTCTCATCTCAAAATCTAAACAACTCCCCCTAAATACAAAATCTCTCTACTCTCCCCCTTTACCTATCCTACTCCCCTTTTTTGTTACGTATTGCCAAAGGCAACCATCAAGGATCAGATGGTGGAGGAGGTGGAAAAGCACTCCTATACTTGGCAAAATCTGCTTTTAGAGAAGCAACCTATGTGAGTAGCGCATCAAGAAGCTGTCCATGAGCTGTCAGAGTAGTCATAAAGGACTCTATCATGATACGAAGTGAGAGAGGAAGGATAACTGTAGGGTCAATAGCATCATCATCACCAGTAGGATCTACAGTCGCAGTAGGATCCACATGTACCTCCTCAACAGTAGGCATATCACTAGAGGCAGAAGCTGCAGTAGAAGCTTCACCTCTTGATCTCTTTGAAGTCTCGGTGCTTGGTTCAGCACTCTTCTCTAAGCTTATCGTTGTCTAAGAAAAGTGGCTTCTAAGAGGGCAGTGATATGAACTAATTCTAGTGTAGGAAAGTTTTCTAACCCAAGAAAGTTCAACACGCTATATATAAACACATGACAAAATAGTCTTTGGGGTTTGGTCTTACTCCTATGTATACTAACAATGGTTTGAATGAATAAAGAAGGGAAACACATAGACACATTTGTGATGAAGGCATAAAGAAAAGCACACCTGTCTTTATGAATAGAGTGAACATGAGAGATAGGGAAGATATTATGGCAGGCTATCCTTAAGTAAAGATAGTTAAGCTCAGTAAACTCACATGAGTTTATTCTTAGTTCAAATCCCCAGGATACTAATCTTCCACAGAGTAAAGATATGATATCATCTACAAGACGAAACTCAATGTATGGATATGTGAGTTTACGAACTAAAGGTTCACCTAGAGTTTTAGAAACTATCTATTTAGTAATCCTACACTCTTTACCTTTAAACTATCTATTTTAACTCATGTTTGATACTTCCACCTGCTTTGACCTGAAATTTTTTTGTAATTCAATGGCTAGGGGTGAAGGGATTTGATTCTTAAATATCTCCGTTAGAAGAACTAAAAAATGTCAATTGAGTTACAAGACATTCGGTGGCCTGATTTATGGACTAAACATCATTAAAAAGCAAGCATTCTACCCATCAAAAACCCAAGTGCCTAATTACACAGTGAGTATAATTTGAAACCCACCCCACACCCCAAAACAATTCTCTTCATAACCTCCAAAGTGCAGATTCACTGCTAAAAATGAAGTTACGTACATAAAAATTTGCTAGTGATTTTGCCAAGAAAATTTATTAAGAGAAGGGAGCATTGCTCCAAAAGCACCCAAAAACTTCCCTTTTGCTAAAAGTTGTGTGCCTCGACTAATTAATACCTTGTAGGACCCCCTTTTTCACGGTTCCTTAGGCCCAAGTCTGATATAGGGGCAATGAAGTCTATTAGGAGCCGAAAAAGAGACAGAATAATAGAGAATTAGGTTTGGTTCTGCCGCGATCAAGTAGGATTGTTTTACTGGACCAATCTGTGCAAAAACAAACTCAAGACACAATAATACATATATGCATGTAAAGGAACTTGGAAAAGTGTAGTTAGAGAGAAAATAAGTATTTCAATAGATCTTATTACTTATCCACAGAACCCAAAATATTGGTTCTCAAGGAAAGAGCCACAAGTCCTTTAAACTCTCATTCATACTCAAGTCTACCAAAGAAATAAATGATAGAAATTTACAGCTATTGCACAAACTACAGTACTTTCATGGATGTGGAATATATCACTTGAAAGTTGAAACACACATAGGAGGTAGCTTCGATGAATAGAGTTGTAAAACATGGTGTGTGTGTGTGTATATACATATATATAATACGATATAATATAATTAATATAAATTTAGTGTCGATTTCAGTATAGATATGCCTCCATAATACTCATGAGAAACAAAGTTACATATTTCATCTGAAGTGATTAGCTAGTTGTTGTAACATTACTCTCTAATCAAAAGTACAAAACCCTATTTCAAGTAACTATTACAATTTAGTAGCAATTCCTTGGTCTGACTCATCTGTACTCAATACAAGAAGATGACATGCTATGAAGAATCTAATTCTCATTCTTAACAACCGCTTTTAGTTATCTAGCACCACCTAGGTTCGATCCAACCACAGCACAATACTTCTGTTGTGCTATAAAAGTCAACAACATCCTTACTCTTAAAGGAATGATAATTATCCGTCTCTAGTGAATAGAAGACAATGCTTTCTCCATAAAATCTCGGAAAGTAAATTTTGTTCTCCATTCCAGGTGATTTTACTATAGCAGACATGGACGATGTATGGCTAACATAAAGCATATAATTTCCTAAATTTTCAACTCTAACCCAAGTCATTTTTGATTCATTCAGTTTGAAAACTCGAACCCACTTTCCAAATGGAGCCACAAATATTGATAAGAGCTCACCATTACATTCTACTAGAAACTTCTGGAAGTTACCATTGCACGGTGGTTTAGGCTTTGTAAGAACTTCGAAACTATGCTCTTCGTTGTTTAACTTTAGAATTCCAAGATTGCCTTCCTTACCCAGATAATAAAATGCTCCTTTGTAGAAAACCGGGCTATTGCAATCAAAGGAAAAATTGGTATATTCAAATTCCCACTCATCCCAATCTTCATTCCCCGGGCTACAATAGTTCACAAAGAAATTGGAACTATTGGCAGTCTTGTCCTTAATCTCAACAGCTACACACTCTGAAGAGTCTGGGGTAGATGAGAAACCCATGCAAGGGTTCCGAATATGGAAGCTACAATCTGCTAGTGGAAGAAGTGCTTGCGTAAATGGATTGAAAAAGAATGTTGACATGCGTACAGTTACTAGCAGCCAACCATCTTTTGAACTACGAATTATACTGCCTTCTTTTAACACTTGGGGCAAGTTGATGAGATATTTGTCACCATGATTAGGGTCAATGAAAGAATAAACACTCTCTTTCCCAAATAACACTAGCCATGGAGATAAAGAAGGGTTTACCAACCTTGGTGTGGCAATTCTCCATTGGATCTGAGGCGCTACAGAATGGAACATTTTACACGTAGCACGAAAGTGCAAATAATCAACTAAAATGAGAGGCTTGGCAATCAGTTTAACCATGTCCAAAGGAAGGTAAGGTAAATGTGCTTTAGTCTCGTTTGCCTCCTCCACATCTTCTAAATCATTTACCTTTTCTTGGACTTTCTCACTCCCTTGTTCTTCCATATTAATCCTGTGCTTTGCTTCTTTCATTGTACTGGATAGCCTGTATATATATATATATATATATATATAAGCAGATTAGCAACAAAAAATAAAAAACTCATTTGTATAAGCATGATTTTATGGGGACGGGCTCCTCTCCCATTTGTAATTCTCCAGTTCTCTCCCGTTTTAATATGGATGAATGCCACGTGGAAACAAAACAATCCAAAGGCCAAAAAATAAGCCATGGAATTCTCTCTCTTGTTTCGCCTCTCTAGTCTCTCCATCACTTCACCTCTTTTCTCTCTTTATCTCTCTTTTCAAACGGACCAAAGCTGAGCATCAAACTATCAGAGGCATCAAAACAAAAAGAACAAAGGATGTGAGTGCTGTGCTTGGGATTTTATCATTCTTGGCAAGAGTGGTCAGATTGGGTTCCTCCCAATAGGAAGGTTGGGTATAAGGGTAAGGATGGTAATCTCACACCCACCTTACACAGCAGTATTTTCTTGGCTTCCCTTGAGAGAATAGAGATCTTTAACTCCTTTTTGGTCTCCTCAAGCTCCAATTTTCTCTGGCCAGCAAGCTCTGATCTTTGTGCCGACTCAGCTCTATATGAAAAATTATCAAATAAAAAATTGGATTTGTTTCGTGGATTTTTTTTTTTTCCATTGGTTGCACAGAACTCACATCCTTTGTCCCCTTTTTTTTTGATAAACTCTTTTGTCCCTTTTGTTTTGATGTTTATGATGCTCAGGTTTGGTCAGTTTAGAGAAAGAGGAAAAAGAGGAGAAAGAGAGAGAGAGAGAACAGGTGAAAGTAACAGGAGAGTGGAGAAAGACGAGAGAGAATTTAATGGCTTATTTTTTTGGCCTTTGGATTGTTCTGTTTCCACGTGGCATTCATCCATATTAAAACGGGAGAGAACTGGAGAATAACAAACGGAAGAGGAGCCCGTCCCAATTTTATGTCAGCAAGATAAAGAAGAAACAAATTAAATATAAAATAGAATCAAGATAACTGCTATATTTTTTAGTACTTTCAAATAATATTTGATTCATATTCAGACTGACTTCAAAAAGTAAGCATAGAGGGTTCAAAGATAACTCAATACAATAAATTCGTTATTTGGTTCATATTCAAACTGACTTAAAAAAGTAGGCATACGTAGAGAGTTCAAAAATAACTCAATACAATAAATTTGTTATTTTTCTTTAATAACGAACCACAAATTAAACTCAGTGATTCAAGTGTAAGCCGGATGTAACACTTTGAGAATTGATTCTTTTGAATGGCCGGTTTTTTAATATTAAGAGCATTTGCATATGCTTATAAAAGGTTTTATTGTCTATTTTAATATAAGAATCTAATTTTATTCTATTTTACACTATATTTTATTAAAATATCAATTTTTTATTATTTTTTTAAATTAAAAAAAAAATTCTCTTTCTTCCACACAAAAATTATCATTCATTCTCAACATAAATTTATATAGTTATTGTAGCAACTATAGTTTTTTACACAACTTTATATAACTTGAAGTGAGTAAATTTTAGGTTTGATTAACTTAAATGTGGTCATTTTTCTATTATACAAGCACATATGCACCAAATAGAATGATGCAAGGTCACCATAAAAATGACAATTTAATTTCTCCCATGTGAAAGCCACACAGAATGGTCACAAAGTGAAATAAATAAATAAATAAATGACGTTTCAAATTTTAGATTATATGGTCGTACCTGAGATCAGCTGGCATCACCCAAATTGGAGAGGATTTCCTTGTTGGTAGATTTGGAAAAGGTGAAGAGACCGAAAGATTTCCTTCTTCTATGTTGTATGAGTACAACTTTTTATGACCATCAGCCAAAGTCAAATATACACAATTGCCTTCGATCTCTGTCGCAGCAGGGCAAGAAAACCCGTTGTAGGACTGGTTATCAAAATTGAAGGACAAAAAGAATGCCCGATCCTTAGCACTTTCTACCTTTAACCACACCAACTTATCAAAATCTAATTTATAAATCACAATTGCTGTCATGTATCTGCCACTGGAATCTGTAAACATTATATTAAAACAGAAAAGTTCACCACAAGATTCCATTACTAATGTTAACCACACGTCAGAATATTGCGGAACATGAGCAAACGGTATGTTGACAATGGGAGATATCTTAAGACTATTGGGTTGAATGATATGAATTTGTACAATCATGTTACCAAAAGATGTTACTCCATATAAATTGCCATTGCAGCAAACTGGATCAAGAATTCTCTCATTGGAATAATTTTGGAGCTTGTTTTTTCCAGCCTTGTGTAAACTCTGATTCAGCTCCTCTAAATATGATGACTTAATCCATTCTCCATCAATAATGTTCCCACAGTATATGATTAAAGGAGGTTCTGAAACAAATAAGATGACCATGCAATCTGGTTCGGTTGGAGAGGACGATAAGATGCAATTTTTAATGTATTGAGCCTTCAAATTCAATGGCGGTAGTGTTATTTTCTCTAGGGTAACAGGGTTCCAAAGACACAGGAGGCACCAATCTGGAGCAGTACTGGAATATGAATATAAACACCAACCATGACCAGTAGTTGAAGCCAAGCAAGTTTTATTCTGCAACTCGGGAATTGTACGAATGTAGGTTTCTTTGGTATTGGATATGGAGCAAAATATTTGGTCTTTCCCGTCGGAATACACAAGCCAAGGGTAAGCTTCAGGTGGTGAAGGCCGATGTCCTCTCTCTGCTGCCATCTTCTCCTTTTCCTTCAGGGTTTTGATTTGAAGACAAACAAAATTAAGGAGGTGGTTCTGTTTGCTTCATGCACTCGCCCTTCTATTTATTTATATTTGTTGAGGATGCACGGCTGCACAGCCTACACTTAAAAAAAAAAATTTAGGGTTGAGAAACTGCACCGCCTAGCTACACTTTTTGACATAACTAGTCGCTAACCTGTGCTATGCACGGGAACCTACCTATTTGTGAGGTAGACTAAAATAATTTTATAAAGCCTTAAATTGATTAAGAAACTACACCATTACATGATTTATTCTTCTATGACTTCAATTTGTGTTAAAATTTGATGAAGAAACCATTACTTGAACGTGCAATGGCTTATGCAAAAAATAACTCAAAAATTCAAATATTAAAACTTCTGAAAGACCAAAAAATATTAAAGAATCAAATGATTCACTGCTTAGAAATTATTGAAACAAAACAAAATATATATGACTAAAAAATAGAAAAATATAAGAAAAAGATTGGGTTACATTCAAAAGAATAATCCATGGCTATAAGTTTGCACCCTATCATAAAATATCACATTAGTGAAGTAGAGAGATAATAATAATAATAATAATAATAACATTAATGTTTAAGTTTGAGTTTAAGTTGGACTTGTTAGAGAGATAGAGTTTTACTCTTTGTTCAGTTTGGATTAAACAAAAATAATTTTGTTTAAAAAAAATGATGAGTTTGAGTTTAAGTTGGGCTTGTTGGACTTGTTAATTTTATTTAATAAGTCTTAGGATACTCGGAATATCCTATGACAAAACATAGATAATAAATTAAACTTTGTATTATATGCTTAATTCAATTGACCCACCCCTGCAAAATTCTTCCTAAGTCCACCAAAAACCAATGCGGCTTGATCCAAGTAGGGGGAGAAAAGGAACTCTTGTGTTATAGCTGTGAAATTATAGAACATAACAAAAAACTTTCATTATAATATAACTTTGTCAATAATATTGGTTAATAAGGTGGGTCTGAGGATCTGAATTATCACACATGAAATCAAGTCAAACAAAGAAATTAAATTAACTTGCATTGTGTACATAACTAATAAAAAATTCGTCTCTTCCCTCAAAAAAAATAAAAAACTAATAAAAAATTCAAACAGAACAACAAATCATGCATAGTCCTAAAACACAGAACAAAGGATAAGGATTTTCCTAAACTCAAACATGCATGTGGTATAAACTTATAGTAAGCAATTAGCAAAGAAGAAGCAGCACAATTTAACCCCCCACCCCACTCATATTTTATATGATAATGAAATAAATCATATAATAGGTACATTCAAAACAGGATTGGCAGGGTAAAAATCAATCAGTTATAGATATCTCATTCAAACATGGTTTCTTCATGTGGGTTTGGCAGCAACAAAAGAAGGAAACCATTTAGGCAATAAACATAAAGATAAAAGAAGTAAAAAAAAAAAAAAAAAAAGTAGGAAAACTATGAACATTAATCTCATGAGCTATTCCTTTCTGTAGATACCAAGGTACTATAACCTAATATACACTATACAAATCACATGCATGAACTAATTAAAATATCACTTGTCAATCCCTAGCAAATATAGGAAAAACCATGGGACTGCAGTATCATTCTTAATGAACAAAACATGCAACCCACATGATTTTTTTAAAACTGTGATGAGAATTTGTAAAGAATAAAACATGTTAGCCACGTGAGTTCTTCAACAACACATTATCTTAAAAGCGAAGTTTAAATTTGAGTCAATTGATGTTTTATAAAAACAAATACCCTAAACAAAATTAAATCTAACACAAATACCCAAAATAAAATAAATCTCTTAAAGCAATTATTTGATTCTAACCAAAAGACTTTAGTTCAAACGGATTCCAACCCAAATTCTAGACTTTAAAGCCAAATTTGTTATTTTTATTTAAAAGGTTTACCGGCCGATGGGTGGGAATACTCTGTTTCCTCTTTCTCGTTGTCCATCTCTTCGTCTTTGTGCGTGACTTACAGTTACCAACTTTCTCTTAAAGTTGATTCTAAATGTTTCGGTTTCTTTATATGTAAACAGCAAAAGGTTGTCAGTCATTAGGTTTAAGCAAAAACAATCAAACCAAAATAATCAAAATACCTTAATCTCAGCCAAATACGTATAGCAAAAACAATCCCAAGCCTAAATAATATTTAACGCCAATTTCTTTCTCAAAAAGTAAAAAATGTTTTACAAAATCGAAACTTACTGATAGCAAGTCAGCGAGAGACCGGATGATTGTGGAAGGCCAGAATGGCGGTAATGGCAGTCCTCAAATGTTTCTCTCTCTGCCTTATGATCTCTATCAATCGCTGTTTTTGGAATCTAAATATCTACCAAAACATTCAAAAACCTAAAATCAAAACTAAAAGTAGGATTGGATTCTAACCCAAAATATAAATCCAACAAAAGGAAATTTGGGCAATCCTTCTTGACCTTTCAGTTTCAGTCGAATCTCCACTATGCCGCAAACTTTTTTTTGTCTCCTTCCCTTTCTCTGTATCGCTACGAACTCTGCTTGGTTCCTCTATCTTCGTATCCCTTAATCAAAACCAAATCTGACCCAAAATACCAATCTAAATCATAATTAACACCCAATTGATTCTCCAAATAAAAACCCAAAACCCTAAATTTTTAAATTTAAGACAGAACTTACCAGTAGCGATTCCGATGGTCGGGTAGCGAGTGGAGGCTTACGGTGATGGCAGAAAATCTGACAGGAAGTGAGAGACATCTTTTCGTTCTTGATTGCAAACTACAGTTTTTGATCTCTCGATCTCTCTCTCCTTCTCCGTTCTCTGCCTCTCTATTTCACTTTCTCTCTTTTCTCTCGGTCTCTCTTTCTCCTTTCTCCGTGTAGCAATCTTTTTTTTTTTTTTTTTTTTTTTCTTGGTCTTAAGCGGTTAGTTTTCTTTTATACCAAGAGCGCTCCAAATAGTGTTTAACGTAATGAAAAACTAGTCGCTAACCCGTGCGATGCACGGGAAAACTATTAGAAAATAATAAAGCATGCATATATTAAAAGACAATTTAAGTTCATGTGTGCTTGTAAGGGATACATACCTAAATAGTTCTTGCGGTAGAAATAAAAGCCTTATCTTTGAGATAAAGAACTGATATAAACAAACTAACCTTACATAAAACAAATTAAACAAATTAAAAAAAAAAAAAAAAACTGATGTCACGGGAAATTCAGCCACATAGTAGTAATATGTAAATCTCTTAAAACCTAAACCTAAACGTAAGGACAAAATATTTATGTGCCTTCTCTTACTTTCCTGATGTATTTGGTTAAAAACATAAAACTGATGTCACGGGAAATTTAGCCACATAGTAGTAATATATAAATCTCTTAAAACCTAAACCTAAACCTAAACGTAAGGACTAAATATATAAACAAACTAACCTTACAAAAGCTGAACTTTATAAGCTAAAATTTATACCGTGAGTTGTAGATCTTGAATGCTATACCGTGCGTTTAGGGCTTCCTACATCTGGAGAGAGAGAGAGTTTGCAGAAACCAAAGAAAATCTCTTTATAGCTTAAGAAACACAATATAATAAAATCAAAGAGATAAAATTTTCAGATGACAAAATATTATATTTATAGATAATTTAAAAGAATTTTGGTTTAATTCTTGAACACCGCAACTCCATAAAATTCATACTAATAATAATATTTTATGATAGCGCAGTTAGAATTTTGGTTTAATTCTTGAACACTGAATTGGAAATTGATTATATGAGTATTCAATGGTGAACAAAGTACTATGTATTAATTAATATATAAACAAAACTAACCTTACAAAAACTGAACTTTATAAGCTAAAATCTACACCGTGCATTGTAGATCTTGAATGCTAATTGGAAATTGATTATATGAGTATTCAATGGTGAACAAAGTACTATGTATTAATTAATATATAAACAAAACTAACCTTACAAAAGTTGAACTTTATAAGCTAAAATATATACCGTGCATTGTAGATCTTAAATGTTTTAGGGCTTCCTTGTGAAAACGGGCCTAACCTTGGTGAGCTTACTGTAATTTCCCTAAAATTTTTGTAAGGATGACACAAAACTGCAAAAACTACCGAAGTAGAATGATCAAAAGAAAATTATGCAATATAAAAATAGGTTATGGTTTCAATTTAAAAGCTATACAATAAAGTTATAAACTAAGTAACACCCAACCCAACAAAATATCGTACCACTTTTCTACGGGGATCAAGTAATCAGGTAACGTTTCTAAGATCACTGCAGTATAGACATAAACATCCCAGATAACAAACACGATAAAGAGGATCATGCCAATCAATTCAGCAGCGGAAACAACCCCAAGTGGTCCATCCACCAAAACGGGAAAAGTCCACAATCGGAATCTTGGAGTCTTCTTCCTGAAAGACATAAACTTCCCAGATAACAAACACGATAAAGAGGATCATGCCAATCAATTCAGCAGCGGAAACAACCCCAAGTGGTCCATCCACCAGAACGGGAAAAGTCCACAATCGGAATCTTGGAGTCTTCTTCCTGAAATAGATGAAACTTATGCCTTTCCTTCATGTTACTCCAATTTAAGCAAACAGATTACAGAAACCGTGGCTTTATATTTCTTAACTTGAGAGAGGGGTAAGGTTGCTAGGGTTTTGAGGAGTTATAATTTTTATTTATTTTTTATTTTTTAAATATTTTGCTGACGTGGAAAATTGTGGTGCCAGCAAAGGCTTCGGTTTTATATATATATATAGATTATAATTTCTCGCTCTTAAACGGTGTTATAGCATTACCAAATAATGTATTGCTTTTTAAAGTGAAACATATTTGAATTTTAGATAGGTAATTATTCTATTTGTTAGAACCTCCTTAATTGTAGGAATCCACTTTCTCTCAGTTTCTGCTATTATATATATATATATATATATATATATATTGATTAATTAGTTTTTCATGTATAAATACAAATACAAGTAATTAGCAGGTACAAATACTTTTCTCAAAAAAAAAAAAAAGGCAAGTACAAATACGAGTAATTAGTAGTTTTTCTTTGAGTTTGTCAAATTATTATTATTATTTTGTTTGTGTTAAATTAATCGCAGCAAAACAAGAGTCGTGCAAGTTCTCTTAAAAAAAAAAAAAAAAAAAAAGGAGAGAGTATCAAGTTATATTTAATAACAAGTTGTTATGTTATCTATTCTTTTTATTTTTCTTATAATTAATTATATAAAACAGGTAAAGACGCATGACATACCATAATTAGTAAAGTATAAAATAAAACCTAAAAAAGTAAGATAGAAAATTTGTATTTATTATAAGAAAACATGACATTTTTTTGGCACTAGTAAGAGCATTATTAGTATTAGCATTGGGGGTGTAAAACCCCCAAATGGCTATTTTAGCAACTGTTAGGATATATGTAGAACTTATTAGAACATATGTTATGTAAAATTAGTTAATCCTTTGACAAAACGCACTTTACTTGTAATTTGGTAGATCCAAGATGAGTTTAGTACTTCAAGGAACAAGAGTTCAAGTCTAGTGTTGAAGCCATGCAAATCTGTCCAAGAAATAAGTGAAGAATTGCTCTTCATTAAAGTTGGACAGATAATATCTATCGAGGTTTAATACTTGTGCACAACAGCTGCTTGACAGAAATAGTATCTATCGAGAATTACAAAATTCAGATTTTCAGATCTGTTTTTCATGCATATAGAAGTTATTTGTGTAAGGTTTCTTTTCTCACAACTCTAGACATATATAAGGATTATTTTAAAGGCCGTCAAATGTGATGCAGAGGTTATTACAATTGTTGTTGCACGCATATTGTGATCGGAGATAAAATTGCCCTAGTTCATCATACTCCTTGTCGAAACTGCTACGTCAGGGTTTTGTAACCAAGAAGTTTCTTGATTTTCATCATTGGATAAAATAAAGAACTTTGCAGCCAACATCTTTCTCAAGTTGGTGTGTTAGTCACGTACTTGGATTCGTGCATCGATTGGTTAGTCACGTACTGGGAGCCATGCATTGAAAGGAGAGATTGCCACTACATTACAAGTCCAATTGTGTATTAGGACAAGGGTTCAACTATAGGTTGGTATTAGATACTGGAATTCCTTTTACTTGTAATCGCTTATTTTGATAATAGTGGATTCTCAGGAGTGGCAACCTTAAATCCACTTGGTGAGGTTTTGCCTTGGTAGTTTTTCTTTATTTGTAAACAAATCATCTGTGTTAAATTTATTTTCCGCTGCATTTAGTTTAATTGGTGATTTATTTGTGCTATCACGCTTATTGCATGTAATTGAATCTAATTAATTCACTTGGCTAATTATTGGTTAATTTACCAAATGGGTCAATACATTCTTGGCCTATCAAGTGATATCAGAGTGAGTACACTCTAATTAGGGTTAATCTTTATTGTGTGATTCATTGACTCCTGTTTGTCATGGATAGAGGACAGTCTCTAATAAAACCTCATTTATTTGAAGGAACTAACTATGCATGCTGGAAAGTACGCATAAGAGTTTTCTTGCAATCTTTAGATGAGAAGGTGTGGCAAGCTGTGGAGATAGGCTAGACTAAGCCAAAGGAAGCGCCGGCTAATTGGGATGATGCCAAGATCAAAGCGGCAAACTTTAATAGCAGAGCATTGAATGCCTTATTCAGTACGGTCACCAATGAGGAGTTCAAGAAGATATCCTCTACTGAAACTGCTAAGGAAGCATGGACTATCCTTCAGACAACTTATGAAGGGACTAAGGCTGTTAAGGATTCAAAACTTCAAAAGCTCACTACGAGTTTTGAAGAGATTAAGATGGAGGAGGATGAGTCATTTGACGAGTTCTATGCCAAGTTAAAGGACATAATCAACTCCGCTTTTAATCTTGGGAAAATCATTCTCGAACCTAATATTGTAACAAAGGTGCTCAGATCTCTATCGGAGAGATTCCATGGCAAGATCATTGCTATTAAGTAATCAAAAGATATTAACAAAATTCTTTTGATAGAGCTGGTTGGCAACTTGCAAATCTATGAATTGGGTTTGACTAGGATCGGGAAATCGAGCAAGAGCAAGAGTATGGCATTGTAGGCCAAAAGCAGTGATACCAATGAGTCTTCTGATGATGAAGATTTTAAGATAAAATCCTATATCATGAGGTAGTTCAAAAAATTTATGAAAAATGCCAATGTAAAAAGATTCAACAAGGACTGAAAGCAATTCAGTTCTTCACAATTCAAAAGCCAAGATAAAGGGAGGAAGGATGTTAGGGATGGCGGTCAGTACACTATTCCCTCAGGACCAAAGTGCTCCGGATGTCAAGGTTTTAGATATATGAAACAAGAATTTCCAACATATCTCAAAACTATTGGGAAAAGCAAGGCCCTTGCGGTTGCCTTGAGTGACATCGAGCTTGAAGATGATTCAGATGACAATGATGACAAGAGAATTTTGAATGCCTTCACTACTACAGTTGTTTCTACTAATGGGGTTTCAGAACCAGTAGATGATGAAGAGGACTTGGTGGATTCTAAGTTTAAGAAAATGGATGATCAAGACGACATCCATACAGCCTATGCAAAATTATACAAGGTCTCCGAGAAGCATGAGAAACTGTATTGGCTGGCCACCAAGAAGCTGAGCGATGTTGAGCTAGATCGAGAGGAGCTCTCCATAGAGTTTGATGAAGCAAATCAAACCATTGGAGCATTGCGATTCGAGAACAACTTCCTTGTTGAAAGGACCAAAAAGCTTGAAGTAGAGCTGTTTCAAGTCAGAGCTCAATTGGAGAGGACTTCCAATGCAAAGCTTAATGAAATGCTTAGCTTTCAGAAATCTGCTTCTACTAAAATCGGTTTGGGGTACGATTTCTCTTTTCTTAATATTGCTTCTTCTAGCACTACTGTGTTTATCTCACCTGCTAATAATGTTATTTCTAAGAACAATGATTGCAAAACTGATATAGCTAGTAAGAACGTAGACAAAGGCAAATAAATTTTAGGTGCACCCCCTAAGCTTGATAAGAAAGAGACTAGAAACCCTAAGACTAAGAAGGGTAATAACCAAAAGTCTAAACAGAAGAAGCAACATCTTTGTCATCATTATGGAGCTTCAAGGCATACTCGTCCAAATTGCTACAAGTGGTTAGCTACTCAACGAAGCAACTCTTTTGCTCCTCTTGGAGATCTTAAGGCCCTCGTGTTCCTTTCGAACTTGAACAGTTTCAATTCTTCTCCCTTATCGTCAGATCAAAGGTTCTCTCAAATGAAAAGTTCTTACAAGGTGTGGAAGGAAAAAAGCTCTAAGTGATTTAGTTACTTTTTCTCTCTCCATTTTTTTTGTTTATGCATTACTTGTGTGTTTTGCTTTCTTGTTTTTTAGTCAGTCTAGTTTTATGCTTTATTCTGTTTAACATGTTTTTGTTTGTTTGTTTTCAGTTTTGCTTTATTTTGTTTTTCATAAAAAAAAGGCGAAAAACACATTTTGGTCCCTACATTTTTAGCCGATTTCCGTTTTAGTCCTTAAGTTTTTTTTTTTTACCGCTTTTAGTCCCTCTCCTGAAAAACGCTTCTATTTTAGTCCCTGCCGTTACATCAGAAACGGATATTGCAAACGTGACAAACGGCAAAGTTAAATAATAATAAACTAATGTCCACGTGGCCTAAATTAATAATAAAAAATATTTTTTAATGCCACATCAGCATCTAAATTAAAAAAATTAATTTATTAATTTTAACTAAATAAAAAAAATTAAAAACAGAATTAAAAACTAAAAATCTTATGAATTGAGATCTAAGTGTGCCTTGAACAAGAACAAGAAGAACACAAACCCAGATCCAAGAACACAAACCCAGAAATTATTTAAAAAAAAAAAAAAAAAAAAAAAAAAACTAACCAAAGCCAGAAATTCCGATCTCAAAGCCAACCCACAACCACCAAAATAAAACCCACAACAACCCAGGCCAAGAAAATCAACCCACAGCCACAAACCCACTAAAAATTGAAAAGCTTGAGTGCTTGCGTGGAACTCCAACTCGGAGTTGTAGTAGATGATAGGTCGTACAACATTTTCCTCTCTGAAGTCCGAATTACAAAGTTACAATCCCCACAATGCAAGCCCTAATTTCCGTAAATCCTATTAATTATTCAAATCCTAAATTCTCACCCACAAAATTTCTCTTTGATTTTCCCTCACTTTCTTGGGAAAGCTGAAGCCTTTTTTGTTTTACATGCCGAAAATGGCTTCAAAGCCACGAAACCCACATCATTTGCTCTGCAAGCGCTTCTTGTACCTCCGCCTCAACGAGTTACGGCGGGTGGGACGAGCTGAAACTCGTCAGCGACTCGGAGCGCTCCGGTGAGTCGGATCAGTTTCGTAATTTCCTGGTTTATGTTGGGATCGATGATAGAAAGCACATATTTGAAGCATCAGATTGGTTGTTCTGGGTTTTGCTCGCTTGGGTATTGGATTTAGATAGATGCTTCTATGCTTGTTCTAGGTTATTCTGGGTTTTGAAAACCGATGCTTGAAGATTGGTTGCTTTGGGTTGGTTTAGAACCGATGCTCTAAGATTGGTTGTTCTGGGTTTCGAACTGATGCTTCGCTACTGTTGCTCCGCCACCGCCGCCGCTCAACCCAGCACTCTAACCCCCCTACCCATTTTTCCCTTCACACTTTCTCTCTCACGAACCCAGATTTGCTCTCTCTTTTTCAACCGAAACCAACCAAGACAAAGAAAAATAAAAAAAACAACAAAAATCCATAGCAATATCCACGAACCCAAATTTGCTAACAATATCCATCAGCTCCTAAGAAATTGTTTTTCTTGTCTTTTATTATTATTTTTTGCTGTCTTTTGGTTTAGATTTGAGCTGTTGACTTTTTTTTTTTTTTTTGGGTTTGTGGCTGTGGGTTGATTTTCTTGGCCTGGGTTGTTGTGGGTTTTATTTTGGTGGTTGTGGGTTGGCTTTGAGATCGGAATTTCTGGCTTTGGTTAGTTTTTTTTTTTTAAATAATTTCTGGGTTTGTGTTCTTGGATCTGGGTTTGTGTTCTTGTTGTTCTTGTTCAAGGCACACTTAGATCTCAATTCATAAGATTTTTAGTTTTTAATTCTGTTTTTAATTTTTTTTTATTTAGTTAAAATTAATAAATTAATTTTTTTAATTTAGATGCTGATGTGGCATTAAAAAATATTTTTTATTATTAATTTAGGCCACGTGGACATTAGTTTATTATTATTTAACTTTGCCGTTTGTCACGTCTGCAATATCCGTTTCTGATGTAACGGCAGGGACTAAAACGGAAGCGTTTTTCAGGAGAGGGACTAAAAGCGGTAAAAAAAAAAAACTTAGGGACTAAAACGGAAATCGGCTGAAAATGTAGGGACCAAAATGTGTTTTTCGCCTAAAAAAAAAATTCAAAATCAGAAAAACACAAAAATTGTGTGTGTTTTGTGAACATTAGTACTTGTGTGCCATGGATGGCCATTGAAACAAAGTTTTCTATATTTTGTAGCTTAATTAGATGAGCATCTCAATGCACAACTAAGCAAGTGAGCTTTGTGACTCGTGTTTGTGATGACACTTGTGTACCATGGATGGCCATTGAAACAAAGTTTTCTATATTTTGTAGCTTAATTAGATGAGCATCTCAATGCACAACTAAGCAAGTGAGCTTTGTGACTCGTGTTTGTGATGAGTACGATTAAGTAATCTCTTATATTTAACACTTATATCACTCTTTTTGATGGGAATGATTAAAAAATCCTAAGAGAAAGACATAAATAACTATCTCACCACTAAAGCCCGCCAATCATGAATAACATCTGTATGCTTCTGCATAGCAAAATTGTAATGTTTAAGCTTACATATTGGGTATTTCTTCTCTCTCTTATATGCTCATGTATAACATGCTTCAAAAGAAAATATTCAAAGAAAATTGTATTAATTCCAAGAAATTTGTAGTTTTTTTTTACATAAACTTGAGTGTTGTAATATATGGCTGTATGGGATCCATGGTGCTCATCAGTTCAAGATCCATGAGGATAGCCCTAGGCACGAAGCAGCCACGCACCAGTGGCCTTGTTGTAGTACACATTGATCTGCTTCAATTGAAGATTCAAGGACCTCGCCACCCTTGTTAATGCCATGTTCGTTGTAGATGACCTCCAAGAACTTCTTGTTGATTTTGGTTGCCAAATTGGACTCCTTTTTTTATTTATTATTATTATTATTATTATTATTTTTTTTTTTTGATAGGGCCCAAATTGGACTCCTTGAATGTGAAGGATCTCTCTCGTTGAGTATTTTTGAAGAAAATAAAATTTTGGGAGAGATTTTTTTTAGGGTTTGGTATATGGAATTGAATGAAGGTTATGAGAAACAAAATGGGTGTATGTATTAATATGAAGAGAGAGAGATGAGGAATTAGTCAAAAAAAAAAAAAAAAAAAAGAAAAGAAAAGAAAAGAAAAGAAGAAGAAGAAGGAAAAAAAAAAGTAAAAAACATATAAAATGAATTTATATTAAACCTTTATAATGATAAAAAATTTATCCTTTACCTCAATTTTTTTGTTTTGGATTTTTTATTGCCATTTGGCCCTATTTTATATAGTGGATGGGTCATATTTGGCCTCTTTTTTTTTAATCTACTTTGCAGGGGGTTTCATGTAAATTGGTGTGTTCTTATGTGATTGTTTTCTCTTGGTACTTGCATGATTTTAGAGTTAAAACTTCTACTAACACAACAAAGAAGATAGTTTTTTTCTCTTGATAAGCAATGTAATTTATGGTTTTGTTAATAAAATTTCACTCGTATATATAATTAATGAAATGTAAGTTCTATTTAATATTTAAATCCTTCATTAGAATATTGACACATCAAACTTTTTTAAATAATACTATATAGTTCCATACACAAACATAATCAGAATAAATGTCGCTTAATAATTACTATAGTTATCAATTTTCATAATATTATACCACATAAGCTTTTGAGAAGATACCAAAAAAAAAAAAAAAATTAAAATGAAATATATCATAAACTTTTGAGTCCTCACAATTTTACACATCACTATTTTAATATATTTTTTAATTAAATTTATTTTTTAGTCTATATATAAACTCACCATTAAAACCTTGGCATATAATATTTTCTTTAAATGTTAGAATATATAGTTCCATATGCAAATACAATCAGAATAAATACTTATTAATAACAACATAATAATTTAAAATATTATTTAGAAAAGAAAAAGAGAGGAGAAAATCATATTATTTTACTTTCAAGTGCATTGCACAAGTTACTGATTAGTCTATAATCTATAATCTATCATCCATATAAAACTAAAGACATTTAACTTTTTGCTGACTCTTCATATTGTGTCACATAAACTTTGGAAGCGTCATTATTCTACTAGTTATTTTAAATTGAATTTAAATTCTACTTTTTATTTCCTTCTCAAAAAAAATTCTACTTTATATTTAAAATATCCATTAGAATCTTCGCATATCTTATTTTCTTTATATTATCTCCTTTGTGATTGTATTTGTTTCTTAAAAAAAAAAAGTAAAAATAGTAGAATATAATTCCATTTATATACATAATCAAAATAAATATCTTATGTTTTTTTTAGAAAACAAGTACACAAATACAAGAGAGAGGGAATAAGGTTCTATCACAAAAGCACATCACATACTCCACTAAAAATTTCTCAAGAAAAAAAAAAAAAAAAAAAAAAAAAAAAAAAAAAAAAAACTAAGAAAACCATGATAATTACACGTTAGAATATACAAAATAATTTTTTAGTAACTACAAAAATTATTGGATTTCATATTTCTAGGGAAAAAATTTTAGGAAAGGAAAGTCAGTAAAATGAAAGAGATTCTTAAAAGAAAAAAAAAAAAATTAAACTTGGTTATTATTAGTCTCTTCTTACTTATTATTAGCTCACTCCTAGCCAAGAAAGGATGTTATGACTACAGCCCTCACAACACCCGATGTATATGTTGTTTGCTATCTCATATCAAAAGAATATCTCGGAATTGAGGATGAGGGAAAGAAATTTCTCATTGAACAAGCTTTTTAATGTTAACCCAAATGAAGTTCTCGTACTACATTTTTTTGGATTCTCAATATCAAAATTAGCCAAAATTCTCTCTCTTAATGAAAAAAATATTAGACAAAAATCCTCCCATCCCCATATGTATGCTACTCCTCTGCTCTGCACAATGGTTACTCCCATGCTTGATGTTTTTTTATTCTTTCACTATCTTGATATATATTCGTTGAATCCATTGATGACCATAGTGAAGGAATGTTAGTTGTTTGTAACATTATTAGTGATGTTTATTATCTTTCTAAGTTCTGAAAGTCAGTTAATGATATCAAAGAGAAGAGAATGTAAAGTGGATAGAATTTGTCAAACTAATTTTCAATAGCATTCAAAATAAAATAAAAAACCAAGTGTCAATTGGGCTTTAAAACGCACAGCTAATATGGCAATAGAAGAGACTATGACAAAACATGAAGCCAGATAACGTGATCTTACAAACATATCCAATCTCAACAATTCAATTTGAATTGTTGACCCAAATAGTTGATAAAATATTAAATTGATCCCAAAAAAAAAAAATTTATTCTTGAAGTTGCAATTATTTTTTTATTTTTTATTTTTTAAAGTCCAAACTTTGCCCTCCAAACCTTCAGCTTTGGCTCCATCCCTGAAGTTAAGATATACATCTTGTCATCCTGAAATTGATAAATGATCACCAGGAGCAAAAGTTTCAGGACCTAATACCTAGCTCAAAGGTGAACAAGCCACATCATGCATTGATACAATATCCTAGCTAGATTAAATTATAAAATAGGGATGCGAGCTAGGTAGAATACTTAATATCTTTTGATAGAGTTTTAACCTATAGAGTCAACTCATGATAATTGATTTTCATCATCGGATAAAGACATCAGTTGGTTTTTATTTTAGGCAGAAATCAAACCTTAAATCTCTTATCAGAATATAAATGACTTTACCAATTAATGTAACTGGAACTCACGAATATTTAGTATTTTATAAGCTAAAACAAATCCCATTTGTTGAAAATAATTTTATAGATTTCTTTGTTAATAAATTTTGGCATTTAATTTAATTAGCATATGAAAAATGAGCAAATACGGTGATGAATGATATTGCAAAGTCCACAAGCTAGACTTTCCAGATTGTGAGAATAAATCTTTTCTTGTAATTTTTGAGACTTTCTTAAATTTTGAACATATAATTTGCTAATAATACAATAGTTAGTTGGCAGGATTTGAACCTGGATGTTTAACTACAAGCTAGACTCTTTATAAATTTTGAATATATATAATTTTATATTTGTACTCATATTGAAAATTCTTGATAATGTACTATTGACCTGTCCATACATTTCTCGCAAAATATTAGATCAAACCTAATAAAAACGTCTCAAGTTAGAACGGTCGCTCTAAAAAATGGCCCATTTTATTTGAGTTTCATAGTATTGCAAATTAGCAAGTATTCCAGATCACAGTAGGAACGTAGCAATTTGAGTCATCCATTGTTAACACAAGAACTTAGCAATTGATTGTCACTTTGTATTCATGAATACAAAAATCCAAATTCAGCAATATATATACACAAATTTTTTACGCTAAATTGAGTCATCCATTGTCATTAATTATAGGAAGAAGTACATAACTGAAACAGAGAATACAAATTTATTTAAAACATAAAACTGACTTGATTCAAACTTAATATTGAAATAGAAAGTACAACCTTAGTCTCAAACTGACTCGACTCAAACTCAACTTGACCATACTCAAACATAACATGAAAAACGATGACTCAAACTAAACTACCACAGCACCTTGGCAACCACCACCACCCAAGCCATTAATTGTTGCCACCCCAACCATCGCCCCCACCTTGGCCAGTATTGCCACCTCCACCAGCACCTTGACCACCACCAGCACCTTGGCCATTGTTGTTGCCACCTCCACCTGCACCTGGGCCACCATCACCACCTTGGCCATTGTTGCCACCTCGAAAGATGGCGCTAAGATGGCGATTTGCACATGCAATCAGTTCCTCCCATGTTTCATAGTATGTGCCACATCTTTTGCAAAGGTAGTTTTTGGGGCTGCAACAAGAAATATTAGAGTTAAATGAGAAGGGACTCAAATAAACAATGAGGGAATCAAATAAACAACCTTTACTTACTTTGCATTCTTTCGGCCATTGGAGGACATCTTGACAGAGCTAGGGACTGAACTCTCAATTAGTGAGTGTTTTGTATTTGGGATTATGGGGGGAAGCCATATTTATACTAGTTGATTTCAACCACTTCCCCTCTTCATGAAAGGCTTGTGCACCTAGCAAATATCATTAGTCAGCAAATCTGATCTGACCAAGTTCAAGCACAAAATGAATGAGGGCACACGTAATAGGTTGTGTGAGAGCATAATAGGCTTTGTGATTTAAGGATGAGTTGTAATGTGAGAGAGCCTTCTGTATGACACTATTTCATAAAACTGAGGCACGTATGATATGTTGAGGCTTGAGAGATATTCCTATTCCTTCTCAATTTCCCATTGCTTGTGTATTCACTCTATTTCAATTATTGCATGCACCCTTCAAGATGAATATGATATTGCATTTAAATTCTTAAAAATAAAACTTATTATAATCTTTTTACATAAACAATACTATATATTTCAAGGGTACAATTGTATAATTTTCTTTTAGCATTTTTTAAAACATAAATATCATTACTCACATTTTTGAGATTGCTAGGTAAATTATCATATCGTTTCCAAGAAGGAGGCAAATTACCCTATCGTTATTCATAACTGAAATATATAAACAATAAACAATATATTAAGAACAAAATAAAAATCTCTACTTATGCTATTTTTCTTTTCCATTTGAGGCATATTATTTCACTCATGATCTCACAAATCACTGAAATTACATGAGGACGTTTTCTTTTGCACCAAGAAAAATGCTTCTGACATGAGCAAGTTAAAAATAATTCAAAAAGCTCCTATTAATTGATTACAACACCTAATACCAGCAGAGAATCTATTCAAGTGGGAAAGAAAAAAAGTGGCATCTTATTGCCAAGAAAATTTCATTATTGTGTTGATTCCTTAGCAAAAGATAGGAAAGAGTAGAATGTTTTACATTGTGAAAAGATTTTGGCCAATGAGCTCTAGTCTCTAGCTTAAATGCCATCTCCTCCCTTAATAAAGAATGGGATGATGGATTGGGTCTTGAATTCAAGACCCATTGGACTGATTTGTAGCTTATTGATTTTATTTTTAAATAATTGAAGAGAATATGCAAATGGTAAAAACTAGAAATAGCTCTTGGTACTTATAAAATCACAACATCCATTGTTATGTTTAGGTATGACCTATTCACGTTTGGCATAAAGTAACAACTAATAAAAAGTTAAAGAGTCCGAATTTGATAATAATGTGTTGTAAAATCTTTAGTTACACCCTCCAATCATGGCATGCAACATTAGCATTGTACAAAATAACAAATATGTGATATCATACACAATCACTACTCATGATAGTCTCAAACCTATTTGCTCTCTCTTAACTGAACTACCACTTAGATCAACATCTTACCGAGTGCCACCACCGTCGTCCCTAGAGGTGACCCCGACCGAATCAACTCCCTCCATATCTCACCATTGCCGATCCCCAAACCCACCAATATTTCAAACCAACCCATAAATGAAACCCCCAAAACCAAATGTAACCTCGACCACCTTCTCAAAGTCAAAATCAGTGACGAACTGGTGCACCGCTAATTGTGGCAGTGATGGTTAATGGCAAAGGAGTACCCCATGTTGAGAACAAAGAAGAGGAAATAGAGACAAGACCCTCCAATTCCAAACCTACCATTTCAAACTAACCCACATTTCGCCGATGAAGATGGCCAGGATAATCTGCTTGCTACATCAAAGAAAAGGTCGTGGTAGTGGGGCCAATGCTAATGACAATGGGGTCAACACTGAGAATGGTTTGCTAGTTTGATGGGTTTGATTTTCTAATGAGTATTAGGATTAATTGTGTGTGGTTATGTCTATTCTTTAATATGTGAAATGATTGTATGACGTGTTGGGATTAACCCCATTGTAAAACTTGAATTTTACACTACAACCTTATAGAATTTAAACTCAAAGTTTAGACCCAAAGTAGAGTAATTTCTATCATTGGGGAGTTTTTTTTTTTTTTTTTTTTTTTTTTTTTTTTGAGAATCTATCATTGGGGAGTGTGATTGCAATAACAAGATGCAATCAGGGGTGTTACAAAGTATAAGATGTGCAACTCACCACTTGCACAATTTTAAATTAAAAGACCTAAAGAACAACAAAAGAGACTTAAAGACAGAAAAAAGGAAAAAAAAAAAAATCAGATTAGGGCAGCTCTTAAGTATTGACTCCATAAATTCAGAAATAATAACGTATAAACATTGTAAACTACTTCAATGACCAAAAAAACAAACGATTAAAGTTAACAAACAACCTCAATTGCCCCCATTGGCATTTTCATCTACTTGATTGAAGAAACTAACCAGAAATAGGATTTTTACCGTACTTTTGTGGCTAGCCAAAAAAAAGAGAGAATTGGCCATGAAATTATAAGTGACAATATATCACTTGGCACCAAAATTTATGATTCTGTCCCTTAATAGATAGTGATTCTTTTTTCTTTTTCTTTTTTTCAAAGGTTTTGCATTCTTGATTTGAATTTTTTAAGTAAATAATAATTTGTAAAATAAGACTAATTTTATGATACTTTTTTACCCTTTTTGACAAATAGTTTGATGATAATTCTCTCATTACAATAAATGAAATAAATTTGATTTTCTTTCTCTGTGAAAAAAAAAATGATGCATAAATTAAAATAATCAAAGGATAAATTTTGTAATGGGAAATAATTAATTATTTATCAAACAACACAATATGTTTAATTTTGAAGAATCACCCAGGTGAAAGATTGCTAACTTCCAAAAGCCCACAACAAAACAAAGAGAACACATCACATTAAAAATTTAACGTGGTGCAAATATCTAATAGGAACTACCACACATGCCGAAATATTTAAAAGGGTGCCCGGACTCTTATTTTTAACAGGCCATTGTAAAATATCCCCTAACATTATCTAACTGGAATAACATTATCTAACTGAAAAAACAAAGAAGAGCAAAGACATGCAATTTTTTTTTTTAAAAGAGAGTTTTAATATATGACGTCTGCTTTTAATGATAGTTTTTTTATCATCAGACCAAAACACCAATTAAGAGCAAAGACAACCTAAAGCTACCCACCAACATAGCTTTAAGAAGATGAAAACAGCTGAAATTCAGAAATTAATGGACCAATGCTAAATGTATCAACAATACTTTATTCGGACAAGCTCAATATCATTAAAGGCCTATGGCGACTTTTATTAGTGGGGCCTTTTTATTTTTCAAATGCATTATAATTTTTTTAGTTTAAAGTCCATTCTTGTTTTTTAGAAATACAAAATTATTAATTGATTTATGGTATGATAATAATAAAATAAATTTCAAAACTTAAAATCATGTAACAATGCCTACTTGCCCAAGTGAAGAAAAATTTTAGAGCATAGCGTCACTCTAAGTTATCTAACATATAACTCAAAGAATTATTGTGTGTGTAGGGCTATCCAGACCCGACCGGAGCCCATCAACCCAACCAAACCGCCCGACGCCTACCTGATTGCAGCCCAAACCGAAGGTCCAATTGGTCGGCGGTGGGTTTCCGTTCTCAAAAACCGACGTCGGCGGGTCGAGTGGCGGGTTTGCATCTCCAAAACCCAAGCAACTTGAACCTGACCGGAGCTGTAAAAAAATCCGGCCAAATCCTTCAAAAACAAGCCAGATCTAATAAGATATCGACCAGATTTGGCGAGATCTTGACCAAATCCAGCTAGATCTGGTAGGATTTAGCCAGATCCGGAAAAATCCAAGCAATTTTTAGCAAACAAAATGCAGATTCCGATGAAATTCTAGTAGGTTTTCCAGTTTTCGGCGGATTTTTCTAGATTCCGACGACTCTTTTTTTTCAGATATCGATGCTGTTTTTTTATTCCGGCAACCAACTTGCCCCGACCGACGCTCACCCTCACCCAAAACCAACTCGATCAATTTTTCCGGGGATTAGTTTCGGGTTCCTCTGGCCCTCCACCCGACGCCGGCGGGTCGAGTTTGGGTTGGGTCCAAAACCGACTCAGCCCAACCCGTGGACCGCCCGATGTGTATGTGTGTATATATATATAATACTTATAACCAAATTTCGTGGTTTAGAGAGAGATTGTTTGGTGTGTATCTGTATAGAAGTGTCAATGACTAAAGTTGACAATTAATCTATCATGCGGGAGACATGTTTAGAATAATTGAAACATGAAATTTTTATGAGAAATTGATCATCATTGATAACTTGCCATGTTCACAATAATTCTTTTTAAAAATTTAAAACTTTAATTGAGTTGAACTTCTATTGGCCTACAATATTGAGGTTTTATTGAACTGAAGAAAAAAAAAAAACCTCATTTACGATCATTTTTTAAGTATTTTTTTAGTAAGATTAATTATTAAAATAAAACTTTCAGGCCTTGCTCTAATAGGGGGTCGCAATGACCTAGCCTAAGGGTTGACCCTGACTTTATGATAATTGGCTTACAAATCTAAATGTTGAAGTAGAAGTTAGGGCTGTCCACCACTTGTCCAAACCAACCAATCCGATGACATCTGGCCCAAAAATCGCTAATGAATTTGAGAAAGCCAACTTTTACACCACATTCTTATTAAATAAAATATAAATAAATCTTGTTTATAAACCTTGATATTAAGGCAAATGAGCCATGACTCATGAGCTAGTCTACCTAGATGGTTATTTTAAATCTCGTTGTTGTTAGTAGTGAAGCTTTAAGATTTTAACGCAACTCTTTTTTAATCAAATATGACATCCTTCCATAGAAAATTATAAATTTCTTTAAAACTTAGTAGTGTCTTACTGTCTCCTTTAAAAACATATGCCACCATGTGTCACAATACTAAATGTTGTAATAGTGATATAAAAATTACAAAATGTACTAATTAGAGAAAGAATTTCACTAGGTGAAAAGGAATTGTCTAACTATTTTTTTATGATTATCAGAAAACAGAGGAGAGTTCTGGAGAATTGAAACTCTATTTCATTGAAAAATGAATTGAATTATTCAACTAATACAATCAAATATGTATATATACACCAAAGCTGTAACTAATCTTTCCCTCCACCAGTAACTAACTAGCAATCTAACAGAATTAACCAAACTAATACACGTGCCTGTCACATGCTATGTTAAATACATTTATGAAACTAAAACTACATGCAGTTTCTATCTATTATGAATGTTGTCGTTTACTGTACAAACTGATCTTTTGGAGCTTTGCTTCTTATTTGTGCTCTTGATTCTGCTCCTCTTAGTTGCATTAGTTCCTTTTGTATCTTCACACCCCCCCCCCCTCAAGTGGAAGAGGGGCATGAATATTGACCATATTCAACTTGAATACAAGAAAAGAGAATTGTTGGGCATTCAAGGCTTTGGTTAACAAGTCTGCAATATGAGATTTTGTCCTAACATGTAACATTTTGATATACCCTTCCAAGACTTTATCTCTGACAAGGTGACAATCAATTTCTATGTGCTTTGTTCTTTCATGGAACACAGGGTTTCCAAATATGTGAAGGGCTGCCTGACTGTCACAGAACAAAAGGGCTGCTTGAGGATGCTTTATTTGAAAATCATGAAGAACATATAAAAGCCAAATGATCTCATAGACTACTACTGCCATTGATCTATACTCAGACTCTGCTGAAGACCGTGAAACTGTTTGTTGCTTCTTTGACTTCCATGAAATCAAAGACTCACCAAAAAAGACACAAAATCCAGTTACAGATCTCCTAGTGTCAGGGCATGAAGCCCAGTCTACACCAGCAAAGGCCTTCAAGTGCAATTATGATTTGCTTGAGAAAAACAAACCTTGGCCTGGTGAACTCTATAGATATTGCAAGACCTTATGAGCTACTAGCAAATGAGGCTCTCTAGGATGTGCCATGAACTAACTGAGTCTATTCACAGCAAAGGTTCTGTCAGGCCTGGTTATTGTTAAGTATAGTAACCTTCCTATCAATCTTTTGTAGGAGCTTGGATCTTGCAACTCCTTCCCCTCATACTTACTAAGCTTGAGATTCTGATCCATAGGCACTTGGCTAGTTTACATCCTAACATACCAGCATCACCCAACACCTCAAGTGTGTATTTTCTTTGGCATAAATTGATACCATCAGTAGTCCTTGCAACTTCAAGGCCTAAGAAAAACTTCAAATCACCCAAATCTTTTAGCTTGAATTGTTGATCTAATAGAATCTTCAACTCATCAACTGCTTGCTTGTTGTCACTAGCAATCAATATATCATCAACATAAACCAATAAGGCAATGAAAGAAGTAGAGTTCTTCTTAATGAAAAGAGAGTAGTCAACCTTGGACTGTGTAAATCCAAGAAGAACTAATGCAATGGAAAACTTGGCAAATCATTGCCTTGAAGCTTGTTTTAGTCCATACAAGGACTTAGTAAGCTTGCATACCAGCCCCGCTTGCTGTGGAAGCCTGGTGGGAGATCCATATAGACTTCTTCCTTTAATTCACCATGAAGGAAGGCATTATTTACATCAAGCTGACAAAGGTACCAACCTTGCAAAACAGCCACTGCAAGAAGACATTTGACAGTAACAAGTTTGGCAACAAGTGAGAAAGTTTCAATGTAATCAAGGCCTTCTTTTTAGTGAAGCCTTTAGCCACCAACCTAGCCTTATATCTTTCCACAGTCCCATCAGATTTGTACTTCACTTTATACACCCACTTACAACCAATTGTCTTTTTGTGAGGTGGAAGAGTTGTGAAGGTCCAAGTGTGATTAGCTTCAAGGGCAGAAATCTTAGCTGCCATAGCCTCTCTCCACTTGAGATCTTTAACTGCTTGGTGATAGAATTTGGGCTCCTCAATTAAGGAAATGGCATTACAGAAATGTGAGTGTCTAGGAGACAATTTTTGGGAAGACAGGTAAAAGGATAAAGGGTAAGCAGTACTAGATGGAACTTGAGACGCCTGATTGCACTTATAAGCTTGCAAATAAGCAGGTCTATGAGAAATCCTAGTGGATTTTTTAAGAGGTGGAATGGAAGAAGAAGGAGCAGGAGGTGCATCATGGACAGAAGGAGAAGAATGACCAAGAGAAACATTAGACTAATCAAGATGGACATTAGACTGATCAAGGGAAATAGTGGATTGATTAGAAACATTAGAATGACCTAAGGGAACAGGTAAGGAACCAATAAGAATAGAAGAATGGTCTGAACAAGTAAGAGAATTAGGAATATGCTCAATGTTAGAAGTGGAGTCTGCAATTGGAATAGGAATAGAAATTGGACAAGATGGAGAGTCAAAAGCAGTAGCAGGTGAACCAGATAAAGGAAAAGAGTGGGAACCAGACAAGGAATGAGAAGAATCTGAGAAAGGAAAGATAGACTCATGAAAGACAACATCTCTAGAAACAATGATCTTCCTAGTATGAAGGTTAAGAACCTTGTAACCTTTCATATTAAAAGGGTAGCCTAAAAAGACACATGGAGAAGCTCTAGAATCAAACTTCAACCTGTGAACAGAAAGGGTGGAAACAAAACACAAGCTACCAAACACTCTAAGATGAGTAAAAGAAGGTTGTTTATGAAATAAAAGCTCAAATGGGAATTTTTGACCCAACAAAGGCATAGGCAACCTATTAAGCAGATAAGTAGCTGTCAAAATACATTCTCCCTAATATGCTGAGGGCAGATTGGATTGAAATTTAAGAGATCTAGCAATATTTAAAAGATGTTGGTGCTTTCTCTCAACCACAGAATTTTGCCGAGGTGTATAAGCACAACTCTTTTGATGCACAATGCCATGATCACTATAAAAGTTTGATAAAGAGAATTCAGGAGCATTATCTGATCTGATTGCCTTAATACCAATGTTAAATTGAGTCAAAATCATGTTATAAAAGGAAATTAAAAGTTGTTTAACATCAGACTTAGCTTTCATGAGATATACCTAAGTAGACCTAGTGGCAACATCAACAATGGTAAGAAAAAATCTAAAACCATCATAAGTGCAAACAGAATAGGGACCCCAAACATCTACATGAATCAAAGCAAATGGCTCAGTACTCATATTATTGTTTGAAGGAAATGGCAGCCTCTTCTGCTTAGCCAAAGGACAGATGGTACAAATGTCATTACATTTTGAAGAAAAAGAAGGCAAAACATCTTGCAAAGATGATAGTTTATCAAAAGAAAGGTGTCCTAATCTAAAATGCCACAAAATGGACATATCTGTATTAAAGACAGATGCTGAAAAAGCTGACTTGGGAAGCTTGTTGGTGGAGAGGTAATCTGACAGAGAAGGTGGAGTCCTAAAAGTATTGTTCTGCAGCAAATACAGACCATGTTGGACTTCACCCACTCCAATCGTCCTCCAACAAGAAAGGTCCTGAATGAAGCAAAATTGGGACAAAAACACAAGACAAAGAGGCAAGCTTTGAGTGATTTGACTAACAGACACAAGATTAAAGGAAAAAGAAGGAACACAAAGAACATGTTCAAGAGTAAGGGAATTAGATAGTTTGACAGTACCAATGTGAGTGACATAAGCAGATTCACCATTAGGTAATTCAACAACACAATGGGAAACAACAATAAAAGATTGAAAGAGTGAAAGAGAACAAGCAATATGATCACTTGCACCTGTGTCAAGAACCCAAGTACTACCACCAAAAGCAGATCTATTCACAAGCTTAGCAGAGAAAATGGAATGCTTGAGATTACCTGCCAAAGGAGTTGAATGAGAAGTAGAAGCTTGGTTGGAAGAAACATTGTTGGCCATAGCAATTGGACTATTATGAGAATCAGACCCTCCAATCATGGCAAGCAGTTTCTGGCATTGCTCCATTGTGAAAGGAAAATGCTGTGGAGTTGGTGTTGCAACATAATCTTGAACAGAATCAAGAGAAGAGACCTGATTTGCTCTTGCTTTGGTTTTATATCCAGGAGGATATCCATGGATTTTGTAGCATTTCTCCACGGTATGACCAAGCAATCCACAATGGCTGCAAGTAGGCCTCTCCTTTCCTTTCTTGAAAGTCTTAGAACCATAACCAAAATTCATTGTTTTGGCTGCAAGGGTTGTGGATTCAACAAAAAGGACCATTGTTGCTATGTCTAATTGACCTCTACCTTTCACCTTGAATTAATAAAGAATATACTTTGTCAATAGAAGGAATGGGATCCATCAACAAAATTTGACCTCGAATGTGAGAGAATGAATCATTGAGACCCATTAGAAGCTACATAATTGCTTCTCTGTGATGAAGATTGGAGATCTTTTCATTCACATGGCACACACACTTCTCACAAGAGCAAAGAAGAAGTGGTTCATAGTTTTGTATCTCATCCCACAAGATTGAGAGATTGGTAAAATAATCACTCACAGTGAGTTCCCCTTGAGAAATGCTAGCAAGATCTTTCTACAATTGATAAACCCTAGGTCCATTGCCTTGAGAGAACATGTTTTGAAGCTTCTTCCAAACTTCCTTAGTAGTTCTCCGATACACCATACTAGTTGCAATCTTAGGGGAAACACAATTGATGATCCAAGAAACCACAATTTCATTGCATCATGACCAGCTTTGAACAAAAAGAGGAACTTTCTCCATGGCAGAAGTCAGAGAAGCAAAGCCATCAATTAACCAAAATTTATTTTTGATTCTAAGAGCTCTCTCCATGGATCGTGCCCACGTAGGGTAGTTTTCTCCTCCAATCAGTGACTGAGATACAAGAATCGCATTAGGGCTCTTAGCATGGTGAAGGAAAAAGGGATTTGATTCATCACTGGTAATGCTTGTAGATGCTTGATTAGAAGATGCCATTGACAAAGCTTCGGAAAGAAAAAACCTAGCTTTTGAAGAAGAAGAAATTGAAACGAAGGGATTAGGCGGAAGCAAGAAAAGATTGCTCAGAATCGAAGAAAACAAGAAAATGTCTCAAAATCAAAAACAAGGAGATCTCTCAAGAAAATTTCTTAGAACCAAAGAGAAAAGGGGAAAATTTTCTCGGGAAAATTTTCTGATTTGGAGAGAAAAGAAACTTCTAGAATCAAGGAAAAGAAAAAGCTAGGAAATCAGTGAAACTGTGCTAGCTACTCTGATACCATATCAGAAAACAGAGGAGAGTTCTGGAGAATCGAAACTCTATTTCAATGAAAAATGAATTGAATTATTCAACTAATACAATCAGATATGTATATATACACCAAAGCTGTAACTGAACCAAAGCTGTAACTAATCTTTCCCTCCACCAATAACTAACTAGCAATCTAACAGAATTAACCAAACTAATACACGTACCTATCACATGCTAAGTTAAATACATATATGAAACTAAAACTACATGCCGTTTCTATCTATTATGACTGTTGTCGTTTACTGTACAAACTGATCTTTTGGAGATTTGCTTCTTATCTGTGCTCTGCTTCTTATCTGTGCTCTTGATTCTGCTCCTCCTAGCTGCATTAGTTCCTTTTGTATCTTGACAATGATAAACAATAGTAGTCACGTGTCTAAGAAATTACATAATATATAAGCAACCCATGATTAACAAATTTTTAATGAGATCAATTACTGTCATAGAATATATATATATATGTGTGTGTGTGTGTGTGTGTGTGTGTGTGTGTAGTGAGATCAATTACAGGTGCTTTAACATAACAACAAATTCATATTGTTCGAGACTAACTCATCTGAAAGGTCTTGCCTCAAAAGTCAATAGAACCGAACTTTTTATTTCAAGATATTAGATCGGGTCTACCTTTAGAATAATCAATGAACGGGTTGATGTGGAAGTATTTCGACTATTTTCCGAACTCGGCCCATATATATTAGGAACTCGGTCCATATTTTGATATGGTACTGTGCGGTTTCTACAAAAAAAAAAAGGCTTACCCATTACTATTTATTTCCTCTCTTTCTCTCCAAATTTCACTTTCAAATACACCTAAGTAACCTAGTCATGCCATAGATACTATAAAAATTCCCCAAAAAAAAAAAAAAAAATCAACATTTTCAAATTGGCCTACTAACTCATGAAAATAATAATAATAATAATAATAAATTGCAGTGACAGGCTCATGGGCGAGGTCATAGGATAATTAAGAAATATTATGACCTGTGACTTTACTCTTTAGACTCATGTGTAATTTACTTTCATTTTTGGGCCATTGAATTGCTTAATATGGCTCATTTTGGATACTACTAGTTGGATCTATGTGTTTCATGGTGATGAGTGTGCCATTACCCTTTCCAAGCAAAACACAAAATTCATCTAACTTTTTAAAGTTCTATATTAAAAATAAATATATGGTTGATATTTCATTAGATACGACATCCTTAAAAAAATTAGAAACAAAAATTAAGTTCACGTTGTTTTTAGTGAAGTTTTAAGATTTTAATACTACTTTTCATCATATATGACATCCTTCAATAGAAAATAACATTTTTTTTTTAAACTTGCCATTGTTAGTGATATACGGACATGTATAATATAGTAAGTATACGGACGGGTATAGAAACTATAGATAGGTATTTTTTTTAAAACTACATTTAAAAATTTGGCAGAAAAATACAAAAATAGAAAATACACGGTACATATATAATACAAGTATGATACATTTATATTTAAAATATCACAATAAAAATATGAAATCATTAACCATATACTTTTTTGGAGATAAATACAATAAATCAATATATAGAAAATTATCAACAATTTAATTTGAAATAATATACTTATAAAGAAATTTATTGCAATAATATTGAATAAATCAATAACAATACTAATAAATATATATATTATTTTGTAAATATTTTTATTTTCTCCATCATAAATAAAAAATGAACACCCTAAAATTTCTTTAGGTGATTGATTTAGGGAATTAAGCCCAAAAAAATTAAAATTTGGCATCCCTTAACAATATCATTGACCCTTTTAAACAAAAAGAAAAAGTTCAACAACAAATTTTATTTATCTAAAATCTGGGGGGTGGGGGGAAGAAGACAACAACGCAAGACTATAAAAAAAAAATTAATAGTTTGTTGATCTTCAATTAACTATAAATAAATAAACCAACAACAAATTTACGACTTAAAAGTTAAAAAATAATTTTGCCACAGAGAGAGAGAGAGAGAGAGAGAGATTTGTTTGTTTGTTTAGACCCCTTAAAACAAATTGTTTAACCTAATATATTAGCCAAGTGATTGTTAGGATATGAGTCCTTTAAATCCTATTCTATGATGATATTTATGACATTATGTTGTGATTAATAAAGTTGTTTTATTATTGTCTAAAATAATGACATGAATATTTGGACATTATCATATACTCCATGAGATGCATAGTATGTGATTTATGTGATTTAGTTACAAAAGATATAAATCACAAGTTCTTTGTAAACTTAGAATTTTAGTTCGTAGTCAGTGATGAAATTGGGCATTTTATCTGCGAAAACTATAATATATCAAAAAAGATGATTTGTCTTAATTATGGAAGTGGAGACTTCTAGTTGATATTTTGATACGTTTTAAGTGTTAAGATATATTGAACTGGACCGCTCTAAGATTTATTATTCTACTAATGACTGTCAAATGAATAATAAATATCACAACTTCTATTTACATCAACTCTCAATCCTGAGAGAATAATGAACCAGATCATGAAATGTAGGTTGCTTTGATATATCAAGAGTGAGATATAAAGTCATGATCAAAACCTCAGTATGTTGGACAGCCACATTTAATGTTGAAGGAACATATATTCTCAAGATGGAATTCATAATCTCTTAATAGAGATATAAAATATTCCATTGAGATAAGTTTAATGAATTTGGTTATTCAGAATGTTAGGCCTAACCACTTTAGTAAGAAGTTACTAGAGTATATATTTATGAAATTGGATTTCATAAATATATGATGAATAACTTAAAGGATTAAACCGAGTACTCAAAGATTAAGATGTAGTAATTTTCAAAGTGACAGTCAACATTTATGATTTTGTATTACTACGAATATTTTAATGAAGGGGTTGAATGTATAATAAAGTCTTGAGATATAATTTATTAATAAGGTCTAGAGTGCAATTATATTTATATAGTGACATTAAATATAATTGATGGTAATTTTAGGCTTGTCAATAGTTGACAGAAAAGGCCCAAAACCCAGTGGAGCTAGTGTCTTATTTGTCCCTTTTGGTCCTACTCCAAGCCACATACTAAAACCCAATTGGAATGGCCCAAAAGGCTAGCCCAATTAGATAATCAATTATATATAAGGAGAGAAACATATAGAATTTTAGGATGTATGAAATGGTGTGTATGTAAGTGTAAACAACTCTCTTATTCTCTTTTGAACACATACATATAACCTGATTAAGAGACCACTTCTTGGGCATAAGTGGAATTGGAGTAAAGATTAAAAGTATTTCCAAGTACTTCTAATCTTTGGTTTTGAATTTCACTACACCAAGGTATGCTCTCTTATTCTTAAAAGCTGAGATTTACATAGTACATGTTATCAATTGTGAATGAAGTAGATCCGTTAATTTTCGCTACGTATGTTTTGTATGGGATGCAAACCATGTTTTTCCAACAGTGATTATTTAGGTTAATTATTCAGATTTAAGTTAAACAATAATAAATCATAGCATGGAAAGCAACGGAAAGTAAATAATACTACAATATGATAACTCAGGAAAACCAATTAAACGAATCATTTCAAGGTAAAAACTTGGGAAGAATTTGACTTAGCAATGCTCAAGGTAAAGCAAATCCACTATAAGAGAATCGAAGTTTTTCAATCAAATTTAACACTAAATCTATTGCTACCTCCAATAGTAACTTACTGACACAACCACATGCAAACTCCAAATCCACGGACTTCTTCTCTTCTTGGACTTACTGCAACACAAGCACCCACGCTTGTGACTTTGAGATCCCACTCAAAGGTTTCAGATGAGCTTCACTTGTTGATCTTTGTAGCAACAACTAGGTTCTACTAATGCTTAATTGTAGATCTTGCTTCGGTAGATGCTTGTGTAGTTAGAAAGTATAACACCCCTTAGATCTCACAAGGAGTAACACACAAGTCATCCAAAAGATCTCCAAAACGTAGCTAGGGTTTCCCTTTTATATGTGGACAAGTTAGATTGAAACCCTAAACATTTTCACAGGCCCAGGCCTTGTTTTAAACTTCTGCAAAATCTTATTTCTATGATTCTCGATCAGTCGAATCTAATTTTTGATCAATCAAGTTTGGCAGATTTTGACTCTTCTTTTCTGCAGTTAGCCCAAACTTGAAGCTTGAAACATACACCTTTGAGCAATGCCTAACACATAGACTAGACATGATTTGTTCTCGGTTTGCCAACACATACGAAATAGAATTCTAAACATTTAACCCTAAATCTTTAGAACCTAACAATCTCCCTCTTTGGCAATCCATGACAAACCACACATACGAAATGAATTGCTAAAAAAAAAAAGCCCAATTACAAATAGACATGGCAAAACGGGTCAAAATTTTCTGACCCAACCCAAAAAAATACTTAACCCGAACCCCATTTTTTTGACCCGAAGTAAAAACAGGTTGACCCATGACTTGACCCGTCTTTTTTATGGGTCAACTCGACTTGACCAGAACCCGAACCATTTTTTTAAAACTTTTTTTTGGTAAAAAAAATAGTAAAATTAAGACAATATTGGTTTAATTGTTTGTTGTGAGATTTAAGGAAACAATTGATATATTTACATAACTGCATGTAAATTAATTGAAAGATGAATGGTTGAGCATTTTGTAATGAGTAAAGATTTTTAGATATTAAATAGCAAAGTACATTCTAAGATAATCTGGTTACAATAGAGTTAGAAACATAGATTTAAAATTGTAGACATGTGTGAGAAACATTCACAAGTGTGAAAATAGAAAAGCCAAAGTATCAAATTAACATAAATTATGAATGCTTAGACCTATTTTTTAACAATTTATGTCCAAAATAAATGTCTTTTCAAAATAAATTATGATATTTCTTAGAGTGTGTGTTGCTTAACAATGATATGATATTCATAAAAGAGACCATGTATAAATAAGTAAACAATTAAACTTTAATGTATATCTTAAATCGAAATAGATTGTCAACCACAATTGATAATAGATTATAAAATTAATTTTCAAAATTTTAAATTTCTTATATGTTTTTATTCTTTATCAAATGAGTTATCTAATAAGTCATTTGTAATTTTGTTTTATATTTTGGAATGTTGATATTGTGTAGAAATAAAACTTGTGTATTTGTTTTACTTATCTTTGTGTAATTTTGTTTTAGATAGCAATGTTAGGATTTGTATAATTTTAAAATTATTGAATAAATATTAATAAGTTTAACTGAGTTCATTCTTGATATAAGTGGTGAATTCAAAGTAATACATTTTACATTAAGTCATTTGTTGCATAACTTTCCAAATGGAAAATACATGTTGTTTTCTTTATAAAATAAAATAAAAAATATAAAAAAAATCATGTGAAAAACACAGGTCAACCCGACCCGACCTACAACCTGATTGAGCCGAACCAATTTTTAACCCACTTAAAATGACCATTTTTGACCCGCAACCCATTTCACCCATAACCCGATTGACCTGACCTGAACCCGACCCGATCTGACCCGCCAGTTTAGTCATGTCTAATTACAAAGTATTGCCCTAATACAATTCTATCATAACTACTAACTGTTAGTTGCTAGTATAGATAGCAGTTGTTGAAAGAATTAACATGTAAATTCCTGAAACACTAAAAACAAACCATAAATGCATGTGTGGAAAATACAATACAAATCCAATAATTAAAAACCTGAACTTGAATTCATAAAACATAAGAGAAGACAAAATATCAAATGACTAAACATCAAATAAACTATCATAGTCAATGAACCAACAATGTTTGTGAAACAAGAACAATAAAACAAAACAAATACACATCAAAACAATGCAAAAAAATAAAACATCAAAATCTCTCATCTCAAAATCTAAACAACTCCCCCTAAATACAAAATCTCTCTACTCTCCCCCTTTACCTATCTTACTCTTCCTTTTTGTTACGTATTGCCAAAGGCAACCATCAAGGATCAGATGGTGGAGGAGGTGGAAAAGCACTCCTATACTCAGCAAAATCTACTTTTGGAGAAGCAACCTATGTGAGTAGCTCATCAAGAAGCTGTCCATGAGCCGTCAAAGTAGTCATAAAGGACTCTATCATGATACAGAGTGAGAGAGGAAGGGTAACTGTAGGGTCAACAGCATCATCATCACCAGTAGGGTCTACAGTCGCAGTAGGATCCACATGTACCTCCTCAGCAGTGGGCATATCACCAGAGGCAGAAGCTACAGTAAAAGCTTCACCTCTTGATCTCTTTGAAGTCTCAGTGCTTGGTTCAGTACTCTTCTCTGAGCCTGTCGTTGTCTAAGAAAAGTGGCTCCTATGAGGGCAGTGATATGAACTATTCTAGTGCAGGAAAGTTTTCTAACCCAAGAAAGTTCAACACCCTATATATAAACACATGACAAAATAGTCTTTGGGATTTGGTCTTACTCCTATGTATACTAACAATGGTCTGAATGAATAAAGAAGAGAAACACATAGATACATTTGTGATGAAGGCATAAAGAAAAGCACACCTGTCTATATGAATAGTGTGAACATGATAGAAAGGGAAGATATTATGGTAGGCTATCCTTAAGTAAAGATAGTTAAGCTCAGTAAACTCACATGAGTTTATTCTTGGTTCAAGTCCCCAAGATACTAATATTCCACAGAGTAAAAATAAGATATCATCTACATGAGGAAATTCAGTGTATGGATATGTGAATTTATGAACCAAAGGTACGCCTAGAGTTTTAGAAACTATCTATTTAGTAATCCTACACTCTTTACCTTTAATCCAAGTTGTCAAATAATGACCACCTGTAACCTCAGAATAGACAGAGAGGTTCGAGTAAAACTCTCTAATCAAAGTAGTAAGAGGAGGATCAGAGACATCACATAAGGATACCCGATTCCTAGACACAAGATTCCTGTGAATGGAAGGATCTAACTCATCTTGGACTATCTGTCTTTGTCCCCAAACAAACCTAAACTTGGTTAAGGTCTCAAAAATTTTCTCAATCTCTGCTAAAAGAAACCTAACCCTGTCAACTTAAGAGGGGCAGAAGAAGATGTAAAGGTTCTATTGGCTTTGGTTTTAAATTTTTTGCCAACCTTAGGAGCCATGTCTAAAGGCTTTAGAAAAAAAAAAAAAAAAAAAAAAAAAAAACACACACACACACACACACACACACACACACACATACACACTAACACAAACACAAACAAAAACAAAAACCAAGGGCAGACTTCATCAGATAGAGTTAAAGCACAAGATAACACAAAATTTGAAAAACTATATGATGCATGATGCAAATACACATATGATGCATGACCTAATGCCCTAAAACAGTTCAATTTTATCTCAATTTTGAAAATTGACCAAGAAAATTAGAAATTTAGCAAAATCCCCAATTTTGAAAACCCTAATTTTCAAAAATTCTTATATTGATCAATTGAACAACACAACAAGTATAAAACATGTTATAATCACTCGATTAAACAATATCATAAGCCAATTTCAATCAATTTTTCCCGATTTAACAAAATCCCCAAAATCCTCAAGAACATATAAACCCTAATTTCGAAAATTTTAAGAAATCACAAAAATTTTGAAATTAAAGCATGAGAATCATGTTAATATGATGCATGAACAAAAACCCATCCAAAAAATTGGATCAAAACGCTCAACCCTAAAATCTCTTTAGTTCAAAAATTTGATGAAAATGCATGAATGCATGTAATTTAAACAAAAAGAAGGGGTAAAAGAGTCTTACTAGGTGTTGAGGAAGAAAACCCTTTAAGCTTTGACTCAGAAAAAGACAAAATAATTTGACTGAGAGGGATCAAGAGAGGAATTGAAGAAGAAGACATAACACTGAAGAACTATGATTTGATTCCTATTTGTTTAAAAGAAAACTGATTTTCGATCGGTCAAGAGGAATCGGGCTAGGAATCGAAAAATAGTATTCTAAACATTTAATCCTAAAGTTTTAGAACCTAACAAGATTGATTTTAAAAGACAAAGTCTTATGGCTAACACTCCAAAAAAATTGTGGCTAATTAATAAATAAAATAATGAAGGTAATTGGACAATTACAAAAACTAAGAAATGTAAACATAGTAACAAAGACCAATAAGTTGAGTAACAACAAAATAATATTGTTGAAACAACAAAAATGTAACAACAAAAAATTTTGAGTTTAGGTAAATTGTTGATAGAGTAATGCAAAGGACATAATAAAAATTAAAGTATTGATAGAATTTTTTAACAGAGTAATATTATGAACATTACAAAAATATTGCAACAAGAAAAATTAAGTTAAGTTAAATTAAATTTCAATATAAGGAAATTGTATAACTTCGTATGTGTGTGTGTTTGTTTTCCTCATGTCTATATATTCAAGTTCTCTTTTTATTAAATTTTGTATAATGTAAATATCTTAATAGCCCTCTTAGAAAAAATTTCTAGGACCATCACTATTGATTCAGCAAGATATTATTGAGCATAACACAATTATAGACCATCAGTTATGAATAATTTCCCACTAGCAAAATAGTGGTGCCCTTTATACTTCATAAAAATGAGGTCCTACTTTGGAGGTATATATATATATAGGCTTCAAGTTATACCAGGTGTAACTCTAAGCAATGTTACACCACCCAGTAACTTGTTATAGAATTCATATTTTAAAAATCCCACCATTGAATTACATGTTTTATATGTTTTTAAAATTCTTGCTAATTTTCATATCAATTGGATGTTATTTACTATTCGATCCATAAACTCATCTTATATACATTATTTTAAACTACTAAAATTTGAATTTAAACAATTGATTGATGGCATGGATATTAATCTTTAATCACCATAAAAATTTGCAAGCATAGAGAATATACAAAGATAATATAATCTAACGATGGATTTGTCAAAATTCTCATCCAATTAAAAAATATTAAATGAGGTAACATTGTTTAAAGTTACACCATGTGTAAATCCATATATTTTAATGACAATTTTGATACAATGATATATATGTGGTTGCAATAAATAATTTACTACTTTAAATATTTCGTGGAAATAGGTTATTACTTCACAAATTTTATTGCAATAAATTACAAATAATTAACAAAAATAATCTAAGCCAAGTTAATACAACCATATTTTTGTTGCAATAGATAATTATTTTGATGTTTCTCATTATAATAGATTGTAAAACAATTGACATCATGTTATTGCAATGATATCTTCATTGCAACTTCATGTTTGTTGTTGCAATAGATTGTAAAATAATCTAATCAAGTTAATTTAAAAAAAAAAATAGAATATTTGATGTTGTAAAGTAGTGTATTAAAATAAGTAAGTAACTTTTACGTGTCAGTCCTACCTATCTTCTTCGATGGGTTTTGCTCAGATTATGAAAAGTGAGAATTGGGGATTAATACTTAATAGAATTCAATCATGTTCTTTAAAGTAAGTAGTTTCTTTTTCTTTGGCCTTATAAAACTAAATGGCTATAACCTCTCATCCACCACAGTATCACAGATAGATATGGCAAAACGGGCGAGTCAAGTTGGGTTCAGGTCGGGTCAATTGGATTGCGGGTCGGGTTGACCCATATTTTTCACATGAATTTTTTTTTTTATAAAGAAAACAACATTTATTTACCATTTGGAAAGTCATGCAACAAATTACTTGATGTAAAATGCATTACTTTGAATTCACCACTTATATCAAGAATGAACTACACTTATTAATACTTATTCAATAATTTTAAAATTATACAAATCCTAACATTGCTATCTAAAACAAAATAACACAAAAGATAAGTAAAACAAATAAACAAGTTTTATTTTTACACAATACCAACATCCCAAAGTATAAAACAAAATTACAAATGATTTATTGGATAATTCATTTGACAAAGAATAAAAACATATAAGAAATTTACAATCTTGAAAATTAATTTTATAATCTATTGTCAATTGTGGTTGGCACTCTATTTCAATTTGAGATATACATTAAAGTTTGATTGTTTACTTATTTATACATTGTCTCTTTTATGAATATCATATCATTGTTAAGCAACACACACTCTAGGAAATATCATAATTTATTTTGAAATGCCATTTATTCTAGACATAAATTGTTAAAAATAGGTCTAAGCATTCATAATTTATGTTAATTTGATACTTTGGCTTCACTATTTTCACACTTGTGAATGTTTCTCACACATGTCTACAATTTTAAATCTATGTTTCTAACTGTACTGTAACCAGATTATCTTGACATGTACTTTGCTATTTGATATCTAAAAATTTTTACTCCTTACAGAATGTTTAAACATTCATCTTTTAATTAATTTGCATACAGTTATGTAAATGTCTCATCAACTGATCCCAAATCAAAAGAAGAAATCACATCTGACACCAACCCCTAGCCCAACCGGGCAAAACCGAAGGACCTTGAACCTCCAGAAGAGAAAACTCAATCCTTTACACTCTTTTTATTGTTTAATCAAGAGAAATCCAAACACTAATAAAAAAATTTATCTTCTACATGTTCAGAAAGAGGAGGGGATTTCTATGCAAGAAATGCGGTGAAACATACGACAAGTATGAAGAATTATTGGCTTGCTGTAATTACCATGTTAGGTATGTGAGGAGCCTCAATCCCCTGTCATGCATTAATTTTTATTTTTTTTAAAAGAAAGAAAATCTCTCTTTATATATATATATATAAGTTCTTAATAAAAAAAAATTTGGCCTACTGAAGGAAAATATTTAGGGGTGGCAGCGGCAACAACTAGGGGAGCGAGAGTGAGCTAGAGCAGCAGGAAAGGGAACAGGCAACAACTGCAAAAGTTAACTATGTTGATTTCTACTTTAAGTAGTTTTAATTTTCTAGTCTAGTACCTTTTGGTGTTTAGTTTGTTTTAATTATGGGCAGGATCATATTAGCCCTACTAAATTAATGAACTATTAAGCAATTGAAATTATTTTATGCTCGTTGTCAATTTGAACTATTTGCTCTTTTCTAATTTCATGTGTCCTAATGTTAATCTAGTTAACAATGAGAGCGGAATGCCTCTTTTGTGTGACAACCACCGAGAGAGGTGGCCTAGCGATCTTAGTGTGAATATAGGAGCACCATGTCCCATGTTCGATTCCAATGGGCGAACTGTGGGATTTCTACCTGCAACTAGCCCAAGCTTCTAGCTCTCTAGATATCCTTGTGTTAATGCTGTCTAATTAGGTTACAAGTTTGATTATGATAGTTTGTTATGATAATAATATCCACAGGCTAACAAAACAATGTTAAACGCCAAAACTTGGAGATACCCCTCCCACCTTAATAACTAAGGCTGAGCAATGATACATATGTGGTTGCAACAAATAATTTACCACTTTAAATATTTTTTGGAAATAGATTATTACTTCACAAATTTTATTGCAATTAATTGTAAATAATTGACAAAAATAATCTGAGTCAAGCTAATACAACCATATTTTCATTGCAATAGATAATTATTTCATGTTTTTCATTATAATAAATTGTAAAACAATTGACATCAGGTTATTGCAATGATATCTTCATTGCAATGACAAACATCTTCATTGCAACTTCATGTTTGTCGTTGCAATAAATTATAAAATAATTTAATCAAGTTAATTGTAAAATAATTAATATTGGGTTATTGATTGCAATAATATTTTGCAATAGATTGTAAAATACTTCATAAGAATAATTGCAAAATAAGACCTAATTGCAATCTATTGCAATTATTTTTTATTAATTGTTTTGCAATTTCTCTGTTCCCATGACTATTCTCTCTACAAGTTCTACAGGCAATGGTTTTCTTTCATTGTATTTTCTGGGTGTTTTAAAATTATTATTATTATTATTATTATTATTATTTAAGTTTCTGATATGGTAGGGTGTTAAAAATAATTAAAATATTTTATTGCAACAAAACGTTATTGCAACGAAAGAATGTTTAAACATTCATCTTTTAATTAATTTGCATACAGTTATGTAAATGTCTCATCAACTGATCCCAAATCAAAAGAAGAAATCACATCTGACACCAACCCCTAGCCCAACCGGGCAAAACCGAAGGACCTTGAACCTCCAAAAGTGAAAACTCAATCCTTTACACTCTTGTTATTGTTTAATCAAGAGAAATCCAAACACTAATAAAAAAATTTATCTTCTACACGTTCAGAAAGAGGAGGGGATTTCTATGCAAGAAATGCGGTGAAACATACGACACGTATGAAGAATTATTGGCTTGCTGTAATTACCATGTTAGGTATGTGAGGAGCCTCAATCCCCTGTCATGCTTTAATTTTTATTTTTTTTAAAAGAAAGAAAATCTCTCTTTATATATATATATATATATATATAAGTTCTTAATAAAAAAAAATTTTGGCCTACTGAAGGAAAATATTTAGGGGTGGCAGCGGCAACAACTAGGGGAGCGAGAGTGAGCTAGAGCAGCAGGAAAGGGAACAGGCAACAACTGCAAAAGTTAACTATGTTGATTTCTACTTTAAGTAGTTTTAATTTTCTAGTCTAGTACCTTTTGGTGTTTAGTTTGTTTTAATTATGGGCAGGATCATATTAGCCCTACTAAATTAATGAACTATTAAGCAATTGAAATTATTTTATGCTCGTTGTCAATTTGAACTATTTGCTCTTTTCTAATTTCATGTGTCCTAATGTTAATCTAGTTAACAATGAGAGCGGATTGCCTCTTTTGTGTGACAACCACCGAGAGAGGTGGCCTAGCGGTCTTAGTGTGAATATAGGAGCACCATGTCCCATGTTCGATTCCAATGGGCGAACTGTGGGATTTCTACCTGCAACTAGCCCAAGCTTCTAGCTCTCTAGATATCCTTGTGTTAATGCTGTCTAATTAGGTTACAAGTTTGATTATGATAGTTTGTTATGATAATAATATCCACAGGCTAACAAAACAATGTTAAACGCCAAAACTTGGAGATACCCCTCCCACCTTAATAACTAAGGTTGAGCAATGATATATATGTGGTTGCAACAAATAATTTACCACTTCAAATATTTTGTGGAAATAGATTATTACTTCACAAATTTTATTGCAATTAATTGTAAATAATTGACAAAAATAATCTGAGTCAAGCTAATACAACCATATTTTCATTGCAATAGATAATTATTTCATGTTTTTTGTTATAATAAATTGTAAAACAATTGACATCAGGTTATTGCAATGATATCTTCATTGCAACGACAAACATCTTCATTGCAACTTCATGTTTGTCGTTGCAATAAATTATAAAATAATTTAATCAAGTTAATTGTAAAATAATTAATATTGGGTTATTAATTGCAATAATATTTTGCAATAGATTGTAAAATACTTCATAAGAATAATTGCAAAATAAGACCTTTTTTTTTTTTTGAGAGTCAAAACTGTGTATTATTATTACGATACTGGAAAATCAGAAATAACAACATAACTAATGTCTGCTGGAACATGCTCCATCCAGACCAATAAAGGAAAAGAAACAATTGCTCTCTTGGCTAAAGCATGAGCTACACAATTGCCCTGCCGCCTAGTGTGAGAGAAAGAAAAAGTTCTTAACGAACCTAAAATAGACATCGTGTCTTTGATAATTTCACCCATAGACGAATGTGCTCCATCTGCTGTCCTCAACGCCCTCCAAACCACCTCCGAATCACCTTCAAATTCAGAAGCTGTTAATCCCACTTCCACTACAAACCTTGCTGCCCTTCTTGCAGCTAGCGCTTCCAGAACCTCCACAGAACCCGGGTAAGGAATTTTCTCAGCTAAAGCCGCAATAACCAGCCCCTGAAAGTCTCTAATTATGACTCCTATCCCTGCTTCCTCCGATTCGGCAAAGACCGCACCATCAAAATTAGTTTTATACGTTCCATCCACTGGGGGCCGCCATTTTATGCTTCCTTTTTGTTGCTGCACTTTTGAAATCTGGAGCTTGGACTGAAAGTCCGATAAGTAACCTTTAGCTGCGTCAAAAAATTTTTCAGTTGGCAAGCCTCTCTCATTCAATCTCAGCTTGTTTCTTTGGTTCCAAATGAACCAAGCCACCACCCCAAACAGCTCTAAACTGTTTTCCCTTCGTCTCACCACGTTAATCAACTCTTGCATATCCTGTAGAAGTGGATACTCTGTTCGGACCCAGCTGAAACAGGGGGCCCAAATGTTAGTAAGTTTCTCGCAACTCCAAATAGCATGAAATGTTGTTTCCTGGTCCAAGAGACAAGCACTGCACGTTGCTCCTTCCAGAACTTTTCTTTTCTTCAGATTAACCTTTGCAATCTATTGCAATTATTTTTTATTAATTGTTTTGCAATTTCTCTGTTCCCATGACTATTCTCTCTACAAGTTCAAGAGGCAATGGTTTTCTTTCATTGTATTTTCTGCGTGTTTTAAAATTATTATTATTATTATTATTATTATTATTTAAGTTTCTGATATGGTAGGGTGTTAAAAATAATTAAAATATTTTATTGCAACAAAACGTTATTGCAACGAAAGAATGTTTAAACATTCATCTTTTAATTAATTTGCATACAATTATGTAAATGTCTCATCAACTGATCCCAAATCAAAAGAAGAAATCACATCTGACACCAACCCCTAGCCCAACCGGGCAAAATCGAAGGACCTTGAACCTCCAGAAGTGAAAACTCAATCCTTTACACTCTTTTTATTGTTTAATCAAGAGAAATCCAAACACTAATAAAAAAATTTATCTTCTACACGTTCAGAAAGAGGAGGGGATTTCTATGCAAGAAATGCGGTGAAACATACGACACGTATGAAGAATTATTGGCTTGCTATAATTACCATGTTAGGTATGTGAGGAGCCTCAATCCCCTGTCATGCTTTAATTTTTTTTTTTTTAAAAGAAAGAAAATCTCTCTTTATATATATATAAGTTCTTAATAAAAAAAATTTTTGGCCTACTGAAGGAAAATATTTAGGGGTGGCAGCGGCAACAACTAGGGGAGCGAGAGTGAGCTAGAGCAGTAGGAAAGGGAACAGGCAACAACTGCAAAAGTTAACTATGTTGATTTCTACTTTAAGTAGTTTTAATTTTCTAGTCTAGTACCTTTTGGTGTTTAGTTTGTTTTAATTATGGGCAGGATCATATTAGCCCTACTAAATTAATGAACTATTAAGCAATTGAAATTATTTTATGCTCGTTGCCAATTTGAACTATTTGCTCTTTTCTAATTTCATGTGTCCTAATGTTAATCTAGTTAACAATGAGAGCGGATTGCCTCTTTTGTGTGACAACCACCGAGAGAGGTGGCCTAGCGGTCTTAGTGTGAATATAGGAGCACCATGTCCCATGTTCGATTCCAATGGGCGAACTGTGGGATTTCTACCTGCAACTAGCCCAAGCTTCTAGCTCTCTAGATATCCTTGTGTTAATGCTGTCTAATTAGGTTACAAGTTTGATTATGATAGTTTGTTATGATAATAATATCCACAGGCTAACAAAACAATGTTAAACGCCAAAACTTGGAGATACCCCTCCCACTTTAATAACTAAGGCTGAGCAATGATATATATGTGGTTGCAACAAATAATTTACCACTTTAAATATTTTGTGGAAATAGATTATTACTTCACAAATTTTATTGCAATTAATTGTAAATAATTGACAAAAATAATCTGAGTCAAGCTAATACAACCATATTTTCATTGCAATAGATAATTATTTCATGTTTTTCATTATAATAAATTGTAAAACAATTGACATCAGGTTATTGCAATGATATCTTCATTGCAACGACAAACATCTTCATTGCAACTTCATGTTTGTCGTTGCAATAAATTATAAAATAATTTAATCAAGTTAATTGTAAAATAATTAATATTGGGTTATTAATTGCAATAATATTTTGCAATAGATTGTAAAATACTTCATAAGAATAATTGCAAAATAAGACCTAATTGCAATCTATTGCAATTATTTTTTATTAATTGTTTTGCAATTTCCCTGTTCCCATGACTATTCTCTCTACAAGTTCTAGAGGCAATGGTTTTCTTTCATTGTATTTTCTGGGTGTTTTAAAATTATTATTATTATTATTATTATTATTTAAGTTTCTGATCTGGTAGGGTGTTAAAAATAATTAAAATATTTTATTGCAAGAAAACGTTATTGCAACGAAAGAATGTTTAAACATTCATCTTTTAATTAATTTGCATACAGTTATGTAAATGTCTCATCAACTGATCCCAAATCAAAAGAAGAAATCACATCTGACACCAACCCCTAGCCCAACCGGGCAAAACCGAAGGACCTTGAACCTCCAGAAGTGAAAACTCAATCCTTTACACTCTTGTTATTGTTTAATCAAGAGAAATCCAAACACTAATAAAAAAATTTATCTTCTACACGTTCAGAAAGAGGAGGGGATTTCTATGCAAGAAATGCGGTGAAACATACGACACGTATGAAGAATTATTGGCTTGCTGTAATTACCATGTTAGGTATGTGAGGAGCCTCAATCCCCTGTCATGCTTTAATTTTTATTTTTTTTAAAAGAAAGAAAATCTCTCTTTATATATATATATATATATATATAAGTTCTTAATAAAAAAAAATTTTGGCCTACTGAAGGAAAATATTTAGGGGTGGCAGCGGCAACAACTAGGGGAGCGAGAGTGGGCTAGAGCAGCAGGAAAGGGAACAGGCAACAACTGCAAAAGTTAACTATGTTGATTTCTACTTTAAGTAGTTTTAATTTTCTAGTCTAGTACCTTTTGGTGTTTAGTTTGTTTTAATTATGGGCAGGATCATATTAGCCCTACTAAATTAATGAACTATTAAGCAATTGAAATTATTTTATGCTCGTTGTCAATTTGAACTATTTGCTCTTTTCTAATTTCATGTGTCCTAATGTTAATCTAGTTAACAATGAGAGCGGATTGCCTCTTTTGTGTGACAACCACCGAGAGAGGTGGCCTAGCGGTCTTAGTGTGAATATAGGAGCACCATGTCCCATGTTCGATTCCAATGGGCGAACTGTGGGATTTCTACCTGCAACTAGCCCAAGCTTCTAGCTCTCTAGATATCCTTGTGCTAATGCTGTCTAATTAGGTTACAAGTTTGATTATGATAGTTTGTTATGATAATAATATCCACAGGCTAACAAAACAATGTTAAATGCCAAAACTTGGAGATACCCCTCCCACCTTAATAACTAAGGCTGAGCAATGATATATATGTGGTTGCAACAAATAATTTACCACTTTAAATATTTTGTGGAAATAGATTATTACTTCACAAATTTTATTGCAATTAATTGTAAATAATTGACAAAAATAATCTGAGTCAAGCTAATACAACCATATTTTCATTGCAATAGATAATTATTTCATGTTTTTCGTTATAATAAATTGTAAAACAATTGACATCAGGTTATTGCAATGATATCTTCATTGCAACGACAAACATCTTCATTGCAACTTCATGTTTGTCGTTGCAATAAATTATAAAATAATTTAATCAAGTTAATTGTAAAATAATTAATATTGGGTTATTAATTGCAATAATATTTTGCAATAGATTGTAAAATACTTCATAAGAATAATTGCAAAATAAGACCTAATTGCAATCTATTGCAATTATTTTTTATTAATTGTTTTGCAATTTCTCTGTTCCCATGACTATTCTCTCTACAAGTTCAAGAGGCAATGGTTTTCTTTCATTGTATTTTCTGCGTGTTTTAAAATTATTATTATTATTATTATTATTTAAGTTTCTGATATGGTAGGGTGTTAGAAATAATTAAAATATTTTATTGCAACAAAACGTTATTGCAACGAAAGAATGTTTAAACATTCATCTTTTAATTAATTTGCATACAATTATGTAAATGTCTCATCAACTGATCCCAAATCAAAAGAAGAAATCACATCTGACACCAACCCCTAGCCCAACCGGGCAAAATCGAAGGACCTTGAACCTCCAGAAGTGAAAACTCAATCCTTTACACTCTTTTTATTGTTTAATCAAGAGAAATCCAAACACTAATAAAAAAATTTATCTTCTACACGTTCAGAAAGAGGAGGGGATTTCTATGCAAGAAATGCGGTGAAACATACGACACGTATGAAGAATTATTGGCTTGCTATAATTACCATGTTAGGTATGTGAGGAGCCTCAATCCCCTGTCATGCTTTAATTTTTTTTTTTTTAAAAGAAAGAAAATCTCTCTTTATATATATATAAGTTCTTAATAAAAAAAAATTTTGGCCTACTGAGGGAAAATATTTAGGGGTGGCAGCGGCAACAACTAGGGGAGCGAGAGTGAGCTAGAGCAGTAGGAAAGGGAACAGGCAACAACTGCAAAAGTTAACTATGTTGATTTCTACTTTAAGTAGTTTTAATTTTCTAGTCTAGTACCTTTTGGTGTTTAGTTTGTTTTAATTATGGGCAGGATCATATTAGCCCTACTAAATTAATGAACTATTAAGCAATTGAAATTATTTTATGCTCGTTGTCAATTTGAACTATTTGCTCTTTTCTAATTTCATGTGTCCTAATGTTAATCTAGTTAACAATGAGAGCGGATTGCCTCTTTTGTGTGACAACCACCGAGAGAGGTGGCCTAGCGGTCTTAGTGTGAATATAGGAGCACCATGTCCCATGTTCGATTCCAATGGGCGAACTGTGGGATTTCTACCTGCAACTAGCCCAAGCTTCTAGCTCTCTAGATATCCTTGTGTTAATGCTGTCTAATTAGGTTACAAGTTTGATTATGATAGTTTGTTATGATAATAATATCCACAGGCTAACAAAACAATGTTAAACGCCAAAACTTGGAGATACCCCTCCCACCTTAATAACTAAGGCTGAGCAATGATATATATGTGGTTGCAACAAATAATTTACCACTTTAAATATTTTGTGGAAATAGATTATTACTTCACAAATTTTATTGCAATTAATTGTAAATAATTGACAAAAATAATCTGAGTCAAGCTAATACAAACATATTTTCATTGCAATAGATAATTATTTCATGTTTTTCATTATAATAAATTGTAAAACAATTGACATCAGGTTATTGCAATGATATATTCATTGCAACGACAAACATCTTCATTGCAACTTCATGTTTGTCGTTGCAATAAATTATAAAATAATTTAATCAAGTTAATTGTAAAATAATTAATATTGGGTTATTAATTGCAATAATATTTTGCAATAGATTGTAAAATACTTCATAAGAATAATTGCAAAATAAGACCTAATTGCAATCTATTGCAATTATTTTTTATCAATTGTTTTGCAATTTCTCTGTTCCCATGACTATTCTCTCTACAAGTTCTAGAGGCAATGGTTTTCTTTCATTGTATTTTCTGGGTGTTTTAAAATTATTATTATTATTATTATTATTATTATTATTATTATTATTATTATTATTATTATTATTATTATTTAAGTTTCTGATATGGTAGGGTGTTAAAAATAATTAAAATATTTTATTACAACAAAATGTTATTGCAACGTAATTTTTGTTGTGTTAGTCTATTGCTAGAGACTTTATTGCAACGGTGTGCAACAAAATCTTTTCATTGCAATAGGGGTTTATTACAACGAAATTTCTTGATGCTTTTTTTTTCCCTCCCCCTAAAAAGAACAACAAGTATGATTAGATTTGTTTTATGGGTTAGAGAATACGCTCTTCAAAGCCATTTATCTCTTCATTTTATGTAATAAATCCACAAAACTCAATTCCAACAATCTCTTTTGATATTTAGCAAAAAAAAAAAAAACAATCTGTCTTGATGATGCACAAAAATTGTCAGTGAGTTGATTGCCCTTGATCGCACCAATGGGTACCTGAGGAATAAGAAAACAAGAACCAAACAAAAGGCACCAGTGGGGTGCCGGCCAAAGACCCTCTGAATGTTAAATAAGTAAATAAGAAATCTCCAATAACTCTAAAGTGAGAGAGTTAGGGATTTTCTACGTACCTTAGAAAAGAGAAGGCCTGTTGTTAATGCCACCAAGATCTTGGGGATACCCTCCATACTGGGAAGGTGAAAGCCATGTGGTAGGGTCTTTGTGCGTGGTGGGCAAGATATTTCCATATAGGAACATGCGTGTAGACCATGCAAGGCCATGTGGGACCCGTCAGTATGCCTCCTCGTCTGTCGATGTGATCCGTCTGCTACGTATGGAAATGTATTTGTCTACTTCACATGGATTTGTCCACATAGCTGTCAACCTCTATTGGTGTAGGGCACAAGGTTCCAAACGGACCTTCTTGAGACCAATGGCTCCTTCGGGGATTGGTGCCATCGGCTTTATCTTTGGTATGATACTTTTTGCTGATGAGCTTTGAAGTTAAGAATCCTTTTCTTATTCCAAAAATACTCTTATCATCTCCATTTAATTTAAATTTTTTTGAAGAGGAATGACTCTTCACTCATGAAGAGCCATTATAACTTTGTAAAACAATTTTTGGGATTAAAATATTGTACATCTCATTTAAATTATGAGATTTACTTATTCGTATGTGGGCATTTGAATTGCTTGATATGGTTTATTTTGGATGCTATTAGTTCAAATTTTAGATTTTTGTCTTCTTGGTTATGAGTGTGTCATTTACCTTTCTAATATGCCAACTAGAAACCCAGCTAAGGAACAAAATGGAAACAAATATAGCAAACTAATATGCAAGGAATTTTTCCAAATCATGTAATTGAGAGAGAGTATAACCTCGTTCCACTTGTTTTAATTTAGCCATATGTCTCTATTAGTCTAGCTCAATTATGCCATTAAAGCTAGCCTTACTATGTAACTAAAGTAAGTGACATGGCCTTTTGTCATGAAAAAGTCTATTAGACAACACATGGCCATATCATATCAATCCACTTTGTCCTGGACCAAGAATAGACAACCTGTGATTGAATTTACACTTTTCAAAACAAAGGTAAAGCTCGTCCTCTCTGTTCCCATTTTTGTGTATTTTGAAATAGGTGATTTATAGGTTAGAAAGCACTAAGCAGTTTTATGCTTAAATTCTTTTAGAGAGATTGTATTTTTGACATAAAATTGCAATGCATCAACTAAATTATGGTATGTACCTAGAGAAAGGAATTTTGGGATTCAAATCCAAAACCAACCCTATGAGTAATTGAGTTTGAATTTACGTCCCCACGTCCCAAGGATCTTGTTTTCTTGTTTAAAACTTTATTTGAATCCATTTTATCTTCATGCATTTTTTGCATCTCTTGTGTGGTAAATTCTCTCAAAGTGGCATCTATTTATTACATCCACCTAAACCAACCACAAGTCCCTGACCCACCCTCAAGTTAACTCTGGCTAGCTGAGCTAAGTTCTTTTGACCTCTGAAATATGAAGTATTACATAAGGGCAATCATAGCAGTGGTCCTAAAAAATTTAAGATATGTTTAGTAACTGTTTTTTCTTTTATTTTCTGTTTTCAAAAATAATTTTCTATTTTTGAAACTAAAAAACCTGTTTGACGACTCAAAATTGACAGAAAACAAAAACTGTTCTCAAAACTCAATTTATGAAGGAAACTAAAAACATGGAAAAGACTATTTTCAATTTCTAATTTTCAAAAGTCAAAGAAAACACGCATTTGATTTAATGAATCTGTCTCATTTAATGAGTTAGTATTAGAGTTCAAATTTTAATAATAACATATTTTAGTTTTTTTTTTTCTTCAAAAAACTATTTTTTTAATTCCAACTAATCAAACATGTTTTTTATTTCAAAAATAGAAGAAAATTGTTTTTTTTTTTTTTTCTATAATCCCAAAAACAAGTTTTTAAAAATAGAAAACAAAAACTGTTACCAAACATAACCTTAGTTTTTAGCACCTCAAAAAGCTGCTTTATTTATTTTACCATATCAATTTATAATACACCCAACATCAACGGTTTTATTTTAGCACTCAACATATTAAAATAATATAAACATCACAATAAAATAATATATCCAACATAATTAATAACAACCACAGCCACAAAAACCACCGCACAACTGCCACCACCCACAACTGCAACACCCAACCATCAGAATCCCTACAAATTGTAGCCACCAAACCTAAAACAAAATAACCGCTCCATCACCGCCACCGAAAAAGACCACAACCCCTACAAGCTAGAACCTCCACCACCCAAAATCAAATCACAAACCCACCAAAACCACATTGCAACAACCAATCAAACCCACAACCCCCACAAATTACAAATCACAAACCTACCGAAATCTAGCCACAGCTCAGTCGAAACCCAGTCACACCCACCAAACCACCATAACTCTAATTAAAAACCCACCAAAAACCATCGCGAGACACGCAAATTGGACCACTTATAAACCATGAAGTCGACCCATAATAGAGACCCACAAACCACTAAATCAACCCAAACCCATGACCTATGAGATCGACTATGAGACCAACAGCAAGAGAAGAAGAAGAAGAAGAAGAAGAGAGGAGAGAGAGAGAGAGAGAGAGAGGGAAGATTAAGTGTATTAAATAATTGGTAACAACAAGCTATAGCAAAAGCATCCACATTAATGGTGCTAAAATTGCTAAAAACCTACATCGCACCTCAAATATATATATATAAAAAATAAAAATAAAAATTAAATCCTACATTAATGGTGCTATGGCCCAATACTTTTGGCCCACTGCAGCAGTAAACTGCTACTTGTAACAGTTACTATAGCTAGTTGGCAAAAATGGCCCATTAGCATTAATTTTTGAAATATTTAGCAACAGAGCACTGTTTCGGAAATAATTAGGGAAATACCACTTTTTCCGAAAACGCCGCTATAGGGCCCGAAAACGTCACTATAGGGCCCAAAAACGTCACTATAGGACTTAAAAACGCCACTATAGGGCCCCTTGAAACTGTTATGGGACTTACAAAAAAAATTTGCAGGAAAACGCCGCTATAGGGCCCAAAAACGTCACTATAGGGCTTAAAAACGCCACTATAGGGCCTCTTGAACCTGTTATGGGACTTATAAAAATTTTTTTCAGGAAAACGCCGCTATAGGCCCGAAAAAGTGGTAGATTGCTATATAGTTCGGAAACAGTGTTTCTGAGCAAATTATTTCCAAAATTGATGGTAATGGGCCATTTTTGCCATAGCTAGTTACCAAAAGTGAAAAACTAATTTTTTAATACCCAAGCCCAATGTCTCTCACTCTCTCTCCTTCTTTGTCCTTAGACTCTTCTCTCTCTCTCTCTCTCTCTCTCTCTCTCTCTATTCTTTGCCCCTTTCTCTCTGCTATCTCGTGCCTCTTTCACTCGCGGTGTTCAATGTGGGTAGCAGCGTTTATGGTGAGTTTTGGGTTTGTGTGGTTTCGAGTTTGATGGGTTTCGGGATCGGTGGTTAGTGGCGGTGTGGCTGTGGTATGGTTGGCGGTGGTGGATTTTGACTATGGCAGTGGATTTGTATGGTTTTGGGTTTGGTTAGGATTCAAGTTTGTATGGTTTCGAGTTTGGTGGATTTTGGGATCGATGGTCAGTGGTTAGTGATGGTGGCGGTAGTGAATTTTGGATGTGGCAGTGGGTTTCGTTGATTTTGGCTGAGTTTCGTGGGATTGATTGTGGCAGTGGGTTATGGTTGACATGGTGGGTTATGGCTGGTGGTGATGGGTTGTGGGTTTTTTCTTTTTTCTTTTTTCTTTCTGTTGGGGGCTGCCACAGTGGTGGTTGTGGTTGGTGGAGTGGTGGTAGAAGTGGTTGCTAAAGTTTTTATGGTGGATGTGTTTTTATTATTTTAATTGAAGTGGTAAAAAAATCGAATTATTGATGTTGGATGTATTATAAAGTGGTGTTAAAATAGATAAAATGAGTTTTTGAGATGCTAAAAGCTAAAAATTTTAGTCCCACCATTGTGAATGCTCTTGCTACTAGTAGCAACTTACTGTAGCATGTTTGTCAAAAAATTTAGATATAGCACCACTAATGTTGGGTGGTTTTTAGTGTTTGGAGGGGTAAAATAGCAACTATTTTACCACTTTTATTGTGACTGCTCGTAGAGTTGCTTGCTTGGCTATATTATTAGCTTAAGCTCTATCTATCATGTGTTTGTAGGAGGAAAAAAAAGATTGAATAGTTGTAATATGCTAAGGAGTAGCCGAGGAGCAGACTTTGATGAAGGGGGTTGAACTGTCAAATGCTTTTTCTTTCTATTATTAATGATTATGTGCTTCTTATGTTTAAGGCTTGAGCAACTTGTTTTTGAATTATGATTATTTTTATTATTTTTAATGTTTTAAAAGAGCATCTGAGCCAACTTCAAGAACATTTTAGTTACAAACGTAGATTCTTAAATATATACATACATACATATATACATACATATATATGTATACACACATATATACATTCATACATATATATATACAGAAATTAGTTCCATATCCAGCACTTCTTTAGTTCCCTTTTCCATTCCTCGGGTCACCTTTCTATCCCTATTATCCATCCTTTCTAATAATCCTCTTGTACAATAAGCATGCTTCAGTTTGACATCCATCCCTTCCTATAATGAAATCCACCTTATGAGTTATGTCTATGCCCCCACTAAAAGCACCATGTCCTGATGGATTTCCAACGTCATTGGCATCTGATGTGCAAGACTAGCGTACCCATAATACAGGATATATTTCATAATGGGATCATCCCCCAAAACGGGGGTTAACTAACCTTATCCGTACCCCAAAACTAGATCATCCGGAAATGATGATAACATAATATCCCCCCATAAGCTTATGTAATACTTTATAAAAATTAGTTTCCCGTATTATAACCCAAAGATGAAAACCTTTTTTTTTTTCTTTTTTTTTGCTAAAAAAATAAATTAATAAAAATAAAAACCTTTTTCTCTCAAGATTATTAGATGCTGTTTGGATGCTTTTTTTTCATCACTCAATTTTCATCACTTATCACTCATCACTTTAAAATATCACACCCATTTGACACCATTACTCAATATTTTTTACACTATTTATGGCCCATACCTGTCAATTAGTTAGAGCAAAGCTATTTTGTTACCCGTGGAAGGTTTTCATCCCCATCAGCCTTCTCTTTTCTCATTTCCCCTTCCCCCTTCAGCCCTGTCACTCTCCCAAAGCACAAACCCGAACCCATAAAAATTTCTCAAGCTCCCTCGCCTCGTCAGGACCATCACTAGTGAACAACACCCATCTCTCCAACGTGTACGGCAGCGCGATCTCCTCCATCATGACCCAGCGGCGCCAACGAGCATAAAGAAACGTGACCCATTTCCCGATTTTGTCACGGATGGTCTCCTCTGACCCAAGACGGTGCTACCTCATCCCTTTCTGTACTCTCTCACCTTGTTTATTTATCTGATTTGTGTGTTTCACATTTGGATTTTGAGAAAAATGTTAGGTTTTGGCTTGAACTTTGTTTGTCTCTATTTTTCCCTGTTGTTTGGTTGGTGAGAAAATAATAAAGCCTCTGTTTTTTGTTGTTGTTGTTGTTGTTGTTGTTTATATGATATTATTGTGCTTACCCATTGCTGGTTTGCTTCAATGGTTTGAAGTATGCAAAAGGGTTTTACTCTAAATAACCCATGTTCCCACTGTCGAATTTTCTGCTCTCTATCTCTCTCTCTTTTTTGCTTGGTTCCTAAGAAACTATAGGAAAAGTTTAAATAAAAATTTGAACTTGATAATTCTTTCTACAATTAATTCAGTGACTCAAGAGTTTGTTTGCTCTTTTCTTTCATTTCCTCTGGTTTTGGATTGCCCAGAAGTGGGATTTGTGTTTTTTCTATGAATTGAGATTGTGCATGATCAATGTTGTTCTTTGTATTTTAGTTTTAGTTCTGGGATACTTTTAAAGTTTTATGCTTGTTAACTTTTATTTTTGTTCTGCAATGCTTCTTTTGAATGATATATTATGTAATTGTTTATGTTTCTCTAATGTGTTAATGTTTATGTTGTATGCACCATATAATAATTGTTTTTGGTTGTGTGTGTTCATTTTTCCAGCCTTATGATTTTTACATAAAAGAATGGAATTTAGCTTCTGGGTTGAAGTGTAGAAGGGTGATGTATGTGTTTTCTTTTCCTGAATGTTTTTTGCAGGCATTTTAGATATTTTGTATAGCATTAAATTCTGAGACTTTTGATTCTGTTGTGTGATGGAGTCTTGGAGTTACAATTCTGAAGAGAAAGGCATTTTGTTTTCTGATGAAATGGATTTTTAGATTGATGGTTTTGCTAGAAGTAGAAAAACATTAATGGAATGGGACAATAAACATTAATTATGACATTGTATGGTATAACATTAATTATTGATATAGGTCAGCAGCCAATGTAATATATGTTCTAAAGAGTCTCTAGTTCAAATATTGCATTGTTATTTTATCCTGCCAGTTTTGTGGAGTAGAAAAAAATTCATCCATTTTGATGGAAACAAATTAAGATTTTATTTCATACATGGAACCATATGGCTCACTGATTATAATCTGCCTTAGGGCTTTTTAAGCAGATCAGGAAAAGCCCTTGACAAAAAACAACCAAAAGAAAGAAAGATAGCAAAGTCCACTTTTAGATTGCCTAACCCAACTAAAGCCTAAAGGCAAAGACTCAAAACTCATTAGCAAAGGCTGTATATCATCTGTAATAGCTTGAATTTGCCAGCCTAGTCATGAATCCCAATGTTAGAGTGACACTGAAACTATTTTCATTTCTGTGCTCGAAGAAACCTTGAGGGTTTCTAAAAATGCACAGTGCACACTACACACGCACACAGAGTCTGATACAATCATCAATCCACATTAAAGAACTTAGTTAATTGTTTAAAATCCAGACAACTACATCTAAAGGTGTCATCCCATCAGCTGCCTCAAGTTCTCCTCCCTAAATGAAATGGTAAGGTAGGCATCAATCATTTGCATCTGTAAGAAAAATAAATACTTGTTAAGGAGTGAAAACATTGAAATCAAAGTATTTACTTGGTTGGCATTTAGGGTCTAAATAATTGATTGGATCTGTTCTGTCATCATCTCTAATTCCCTCTCTATAAATTCAGACTGTTCATACCTGTATTCCACACCCAAAAAAAACATACAATGACTTTGATATATTAGAATGGGGACGGACAGAGAGATAGCAATATATACACAACCAGAATCCAGAAATTCTGCACCATAGCTCACATCCCATCCCACAACTCGGACCTCCCAAGTGAGAAGGCAAGACTGCATATCAATAATTTTTTGTTATAAAAACTTAGTTTAATGTTCATCAAAAGAAAGATACAAAATTATCTTCTCTTGTATGGTTAAGAGGGGAGGAAATAACTGCTATTATCACTTTGATCACACTTAAACTTCAGTTGTTAACAAGCACAGATATTTCCCTAATGATATGCTCAAATCAATTGATAATGTGCCATATTTGCATAACTTGTGCGCTCTAATCATGCTGTTACCTCCGGTGAAATATAATCAGTTCACAAAACAATAGAGAAAACCAGCTTTTCTTCAACACCTTAATGTAATTGACATCACCATAAAAAGGCATCTAAAGGGTGTTTTGCTTGTTATAGGCTATTGACTTTCTCATGTTGTATTTTTCTAATTGGTAGTTATATGTTAATATATGTGCATTGCACCTACTTTGTTGCAAAAGTTATATCTTCGTAAACTTACAGTGCAAATAGTTAAAGATTTTCCTCGCATATTATTTTTAATTATTCAGAAAGTTGAAGCTATATAATCACTTCTTTAGGCATATAATCTACTCATTTATAATAATGAGTTTTAATGAGAGCTATCATTGCATAGGAGCAAGAGTAATTATAGTACTAACATCATTTCTCTGCTTTAAGAAAGCCCTATCATCAGAAGAGCTTTGGGCCATCGCAACTCTAATGTTAATCAGTATCTACTTATTATACATAGCTGCTGTGTAGATTCCAAAGGCGGACATAATAATTTAACAAATAAAAGGGAGAAATGTTCCATTTGTTTGCGGAGAAGGCGGGTAGTAAAATTATTCAAGATATGAACTTTTAGTAGTATTCCAAATCTTGATTTATGTTCACTTCTCATATTGGAGACCAAATGAAGTGTATACCTTTTTCCTTCTCTTTTCTTGTCTTTCTTTCTTTTTTTTTTTTTTTTTTTTGAGAAACAAACACACATGAACAATAATCTTTTTATTGTCGTATTTTAAGGCTTAAAGTCACAGTAAAGTCTAGAATGGATGAGTTTTTAATTCCTTGGTTCTCATTGACCATAAAGTCACAATGTGTTTTCTTTCTTTCTTGTTCTAGGTTTCTTCTTTATTTTTTTATTTTTTTGGCAGAGGAGTTTTAATCTATTTGATTACTAATTAATAGATGTGGTTTAGTGTGGTGACAGGGTGCAATATGCTGTGATTACTTACTGTTTAGTGTTTTTAAGGCCATGGCTTGTCTAAATGTGGTGAGTCTGGTGACACCATACAATTACTCATGTATCAAGTTGTTGCAACAAAAATTCTGATGTCAGCTTTAGTAAAATGAGTTTATTACATTTTCATTCACTAAATTAAAGGAGATGGACTCATAGCTAATATAATAAGATTGGAGCTACATTATCTTCAAAATATAAACTTGATATCATTGGAATTGAAAAAACTTATGTTGTTTGAAGTACTAATAAAAAGCATACTCATTAAATTTCTCAGTAGTTCATCCATCTTGAGCAAGTAATGAGTTTGATAAATTTCTCAGTAGTTGGATTTTCTTGATATATTAGGTTGCTCTTTGGATGAGTTCCATTTTCCTTATTGGACTAATTGCATGAGTTTCATTTACTTAGCAGTGGAATGTCTTCTACCACTACTTATGAGTCCACTTCTAGCGGCCATATGTGCAATATGGATCGGTGTGTGGAAAGGACCTCCCTGTTTATCCGTAATTTCGGTAGGAGGTTCTATGGATGTCAGCAGTGGTCACCGGTTAGTATTACATGATTTTATTGTCATCACATATTTGACTTGTCATTTTCTTACTATCTTTGTTGACCATCTTATATATGCTTTCAATGTTGTATGCAAGACTCCAATCAGGCATGTAAGTTCTTCAAATGGTTGGACAAGAACACATGCCCACATGGCCGTGCAACAGCACCACTTGTCCATGAAAGGTTTACGAGATATAAGGCCGAGGCCGTAGCTACAAGAAATGAAAGGGATGAGGCTCATACAAGGGAAGCAGAAGCACGGGAGCTCCTAAGGATAGCAAAGCGCAAGGCTGAAAAAACTAAGCTCGCACTCCAAATTGCTAAAGACAAGGTTTACAAGTATAAGGTAGCTTTATTTTTGTCTTGGACTATACTCGGGGTTTATTTTGTATTCTCTAATGTTTTTGGGGGCCATGGCCATACGCAACTGTGTCTGCCATGACCCATTGATGGTCACGTGTGTAATGTACATTACTGATCACATGCCCTGTTTTGAGTTCCTATATATTTTGCAAGATGATGTAACACACGCATCCGTCTGTTATGTACATTACTGGTCACGTGTGTTATGCAATTTTTTTTTTTATTTTTATGGTGAACTACTTTTTCTTTTCTTTTTCTGATAGTTTGAGGAGCTAGATATAACATATTATGTACTTATAATACATTTGTCATTTCCACTACGTGAAACCTAGACAATTTTAACCAGTTCTAGTTTTCTTTGGACGACGTACCAAAAAATATACTATACACATGTTCTCTAGTCTCTACCTCTTTTAAATAATATGTTACACTCGAAGACATTAATTTCTCTATGATGAACTGTACAATATTCCATCAACTAATTAAATATCTCCCGTAAAACAGATCGGAGACAAACAAAGGACCTTTCATCTTGTTTCTTGGCATATAATTTAAGGAGGGCTGAACCTGCAATCCTTTGGTTAAAGAAACAATATTTGGCATCTCTTTGGTGATTAGCATAATCATAAGTGACGTGATATATTGCAAGAGCCTCATTGTAGACCTCATCTATCCCCCTTTTGCACTCTTCAAATTCTGCAACACCATATAATATCATCTTATAGTAGTGGCAATATTTTTTTTTATGTCTGATGGTCCAACAATATTTCTTATACCACATATCAAATATCTGTGAACACGTGTTGTGGGTATACCATGCTCCAAAAATATATCTTATAATAATTGATACATTCGAATTACGTTACATATTTATGCCGAGAGCATATCTGCACGTTGTCATGTCATTCCAAAATAGTGCAGTAACGTTACAAATTGAACTAAGTTATACATCCGCCTACGTAAATAATATTTCCGTCACATATTATAGTGCCAAAACAATTACGCTGCAAAGCCATAGCATCTACATTGCAGCGAAGTAAATGGTTAATTGCCATTTTTAACATATAATCATCTCACATTGCCACGGGTAACATAATCATCCCACATTGTGTCAGTGATATTGTCCCTAAAGTGGTCCATCGCTCTCTTCAATACACTTGACATTTCTAGTACATGCCTTTAGGTTGCAAAGCTTGTTAATGCTCCAGTATCACCACTGCCTTCGCTATTGGTTGCATTACTTTCGCCAACACTCTCCCCTATTGTTCTAAACAATTCATCACTCTAATTGTCCATGCATATGAAATTGTGTAGAGCACAGAGCACAATAACCACATAACGCTGCCTAATTAGCTGGAAGTTTGGCATTAAATTCAGAATGGGGAAACAGGCCTTCAGCACTCCAAAAGACCACTCAATAACCATCCGCAAGGATGAATGCCTGTAGTTGTACAACTCTTTCTTTGATGTTATCCGTCTACCGCTTGAGTGGAATTCTTGCGCATGGTACCTAGTTGACTTGTGAGGGGAGAGAAAACTAGTGCCAATTGGTAGACCCGAATCCACCAAGTAGTATGACCCTACACACACACACAACCAGCCAGCACGTAATTAAGTTGTTCATAAACATACTACTTAAACGTGGAGGATAAAATAACTTTAATTAAAGTCACAGTAATATATGGTACCTGTTGGTGGCCATGGGAATCCATGCTTCCGGTCACTGTTTGCTTCCTCGAAAACCCTTGAGTCATTCACACTGCCCTCCCACCCACCATGGACAAATTTGAACTGCATGTCCATGTTACACACACACAGCACATTAGTTATTATAAGGCTCTTGTAGTCCATGTGTGCTTGAGTCGCATTCGCAGGAGGCCGGGCACTCACATGCGTTCCATCAATTGCTCCTATACATCTCTACACATGAAAGTTTTCATTAATCTTAGCAAGCACATATCAAATATCATATTATTTTACTACTATACAAAGTTAGTTAAGTAAGGGAATGTTTTTTACCTTAAACCATGGCCAGTACTTGTTCACTTGAAGATGTTCGGGGAGGCCTGTGACATTCTGATCAGGTTTAATTAAATGCTTCACGTAGTGGTGGACAGCCTGCAACGCCTTACGAAAATGCCGACACACGGTTTCTGTTGAGTGCTAAAACTTGTCTGCAACACATCTAAAGTGGGTGTTGTGTCTAAGTATGTACAATAATATGGTCATGGCCTGAGTGGCATTCACCTCACCAAGTTCGTCCCTCAAGTAACCATGTTGAGCCAACTCGTCCACTAAATGTAATAGTAAATCAGGTGTCATGTAGAACATCTCGTAACACTTAGCTAGATTACCTTTAGTGACCTCGTCCATATACGCCTTGCCGGTCAACGCACTTGTTCGCATTCGTTGTTTATCATAATGGTGCTGCATGTACGCATACATCTCTCCAACTATAGGATTCACTAAATTAAACTCTGCTTCTTCTTCACATTCGAACTCCGAATTGGTCCAGTCATCATCATTAGCTTCACAGTCATTGCCGGAACCAACGTCGTTGAAGTATGCATCATCGAAGTCATACTCTTGGAACGCCTGCCACCAGTCATTTCCAGACGCCATAAGTGACCTACACATTAGCACAAACACACTATTCAAGTAGGTTATGTAAAGAGAGATATAAAAGTAAATATATTATTCTTAACAGTCTACACCTCAGCCTGTAATCCAACAAAGTGATGAGACCATCAACATAGGAAATAGAAACCTATCAAATAGTTCTACTAATAACATCAACCATAGATTATAATAAGACAATAAAAAATAAATAGAATAAGTACATCGCATAATATAAATGTATAATATAAACACCTAATTTAACAGTCACCATAATAAATGTATAAAAATCAACGAACCCAAAATCCAAATCCGTCACATAATATAACACAAACCATACAAATATCGCAAGTTCATAAATAACATAAACCTTCGTATTATCCATACGAAACAAAAACAAGTAAATAGAACAACCTGAATCCATAGTACATAAAAACCAAATAGCTTAGACTTAATGCAATATTGCTCTCCCTCAATCTTCCTTCGGGTTTAGAATGTCCTCAATCCAAGACTTCCTCCTATACTCCGGCATACACATAAACACTACCCTATTATCCTTTTGCTGCAAAACCTTTGACATCTTGACATATGTCTTGTTAGTTAGATCCGCATACGAATTCAGCACCTTCATTTGCCTTAGCAAGTGAACAAGGATCACCCCCTACGTCGGATTGAGCGAATTGGTTGGATGAACCGCTAGACCTGCCGAGTTTACCACTATACCTACGTTCAGACATTGCGGTGTACTCCTTTAGGGCCATAGTCATTTCACTTACCCTATCCAACTTCTTTGAGACCTTCTTACCCTTGCCACTTGCATCTTGCACAGGACGTTTTCCCGCCCGTTGAGTTACCTCCTCAACCTTAACATCCTCCACAGTTTGCGGGAAACTCTCAAAGTTAGAGGTGTAACAGTCATCGTCCAGATAGGTGGGTGCACTTGCATTGGCATCGGCAAGCTCTTCTTCTAGGGCATGCTCCTCGTCACTATTCAGGGGAGGAGTGTTTGAGGAGATCTACAAGTTCCCAGTCGTAGTATTAGGGGCAAACAACTGCTGCAGTGATGGGTAGTCTAGGCATCCTTGTTTCCTTAAGTTAGCTGCATCACAATTGTCTTACAATGTCCTTGGAAACATTAGCATACTAAACGCAGCAGTTCATATATTACCAACTTGGAGGCAAATTGCATAAATAAATAATTGCCATATAGGTTTAAGTAGTCCAAAAATGAAAAATAGTCCACAGTTAAATCAACACGGATAAGAAAAAACATGCACGGAATGTAAGAAACAGTGGTAATATATAAGTCCTTCATCGAGGTTTACCACATATACAATGTGACTAGATATACAATAAATGGAAGATCGAAGCAATGAGTTAGTAAACTGAATAAGTGGTCACAAATAAAACTAGGTTAGTGCATAGTTAAGTACATTGTAATCCATAAGAAAGTACGCTACTAAACATAATGGGAACACAATATGTCAGCAGTATATCAAAAAGGACATGCATTAAATTGGTTCGACTACGCATCCGCCTCTTACTAAGGCAGGTCATCAAACAATTGGTCTAGAGAGACCATGGGGGAAACATTGGGCCGAAGAGATCTAGTACGGACCCCCATTGCTCTGCAATAATTCTATCAAATATACTTCCACCTCGTAATTACCCGCCTCACGATAAAGGCATTCCCCATGCGGGCATTAAGATTGTTTATGATCTCCTCCCACACGTGCGCATTGGCATGATAAGGACGCAAATTCCCACAAACATTGTGTCCAAGTACGGAGTCACACAACAGATCCTCACAATTGGCATCCCATGTTCTCAACTCCACAGCCATCTTAAAGAACAACACACACATCTCATACACAATCATATCACAAGTTCAATAAAGATATCCCAGTATTTTTAGAGGAACAAATATTGAGCATAGGATCCATATTAATATGTATATATTACTGTAATGACATGTACTGACTTATGTTGTTTGAAATTCATAAACAATATTAAAGATATAAGCAAATCAAGAAGACACAAATATTCAACAAAATAAGGCAAAAGCACTCCACATCATTTGGAAAAATCTTTCTACTTCAAACCTAAGCTCAATTTCATGCAAGAATCATTGTATCAGTTGTTAATAAATTCAAACCAAACAGTGTGCAGTGCTGGAACTAAAATTCACTATGAACAATCAGTGTAGCAAGGGTAAGAATCACTTTGCCTTAAACTATCCAATGAACAATTGATGCGACAAACAAGAAGCAGATTCAGTTTCATAAACAACAACATTGATAACTAAGCTAAAGTCCCAACATTTTTGTGATCAGTAATAGATCCTCAACAACTGATAAGGATCAAGCACATGCTTTTACTTCCTCAGTTTCATAGACATTAGAGGCAAGACTCTTCTACTTGAGAATATAATTTAGACTTTTGGACAGTGATTAAAAATTTAAAAATAATAATAAAAGTTTGTTTCATATCATTAAAAAAAAAAAAAAAAAATTCCCCTGTAGTTAATCAACTGCATGACATCAATCCAAAAGGAAATTAGAACTCCTAGAATCAAGACTATTGCATCAATTTAAGGTGCAATGCACTAGATAGTTTGAGGAGATATGATAAATTCTAGGATAAATTAACCTTTTTTATTTGAACCCAAGATATATTAACTTTTTTTTCAGCCAATAGATAAAAGACTTCTTAAAAATTTACTTCTCAACTCTTTAATAAGGAAAAGGTCCAAGTGCTACCACTACTCCCCTATAAGATTGTTGGATGAGTTTAACTCTAAGAAAAACCAAACCACTATAATAGACTTTAAAAAAATATAGAAAAAGAATGTACCAGCATTGCAAGTTACAAACTTGTTTCAATAAAGGAAAGATTAGAAGAAAATTAAGACCGATTTCGGGAGTTGCCAAGTAACCTTTTGTGGGATCAGAAGCTTTAAGCTGCAATTATATGAAAATAATCCTATTGCACATGGTAGCGTGTATGTACAGTATATTATGTAAGAATATCATGGGGACAAGTTTAGTATGTTAGTTAGAGACAAGGAATAGTGCATCATAAATTTGAAACAATTTGTATGAAGCTATTTAATTGTCGTCCTCTCTGCAAGTATCTTGTTAGCCATGAGGAGACAAGTTCATTATAGGGAACCATAATCGGGTAAAACTAGAAGCATATTCTAAAATCAAGATACATTTAAAAAAATTTTAAAACAAAAAATGCATTGCCATCGAACTTAGGAGAATGCTAGTAAACTTACTACATTAAGATTCATAATTCATTGCAAACAAAAGAATAAAAAAAGTTGCTTGATTGTATTCATCTGATATTTTGGTAATTGAAGTACGGAACCTAGGTTACAGCATGTCTCAATGATGTTATTTTTTTTAGGTACAACTTAAGGTTGTCTACAAAGACTAAAACCATCAATTTGTGGTAGGGGAAACTATATATATTTCTTTCACAGACCCCCTTCAACAAATAATGATGAACAACTTGGCCTGATACTGTTCCAAACAAAGTAAAAAATAAATAAATAATTAACATTAAGGTCACAGCAGGACAATAGACTACAAACCATACAACATTGAAATGGAAACAATCTTGGTCTGAGATTGGTAAACTTTCACCATTCAAGATCGTATAAGAAACTCACAATGGTGGAAATATGATATTTATTGATCTCTCATGGTAGAACCATTGTTGTGAAATTTAAAGTATTCGCAAGTGTACGAACCATACCGAAGTATAGTTGAACAAGAATGAGGTTGAACCCACAGGGACTTGTATGAACGTAGGAAAATTAATTAAACCTTAACCAAATTAATCCTAATCTAGTTTAATAAAAATTGATTTTTTGCAATTAAATATACTAAACAAATGATAAAACTAAGCAAGTAGTTAAACTAAGCAAAATATATAAAACAATAAAAAGATGTAAACAATCAAGAGAAAGGAATTAAGGTTTTGGAATCCGCCTTGTAAATCATATCAGCATATATTTATGATCATTAATTTTTCCCAACCATTGCATGATAATCTAGAAATCAATCTTGCTATCATGGAAAATATCATCATTAAAGTCCTTATTTTAAAAATCAAAAGCATGTTCTTCGTCGCTTCTTAAGTATAAAATCAAATCATCAATTGTATCTATAGCCAAACAAATCACAAGATATATCCAATTCTAAAAATCAAATCATAAATTGTATACATTGACAGACAAATCACAAGCAATATCCAATTTAATAATCAAGAATTAATAAACCAAGCATTCAATTAATTAAGATAAAACCTAAATCATGAGAAAAACATGATTGAACTCATATCTAGAATCATATCCTAGTCAATTGACATGAAGCAAGAACAATTTAAATCATTAAAGAACAATTATTGTGGGAAAAATCAAATCACATAAATATTACTAATAATCCTTAACAAGGTTTCATCCTCAACCCTAATTATAAATTTAGCTACTCATAGTAATTGAACTAAAACACAAAAATAAAATACTAAACATTAAACTAGACAAATAAAATAAAACTAACTGTCATGGAAGAAAAGCAAAGAAGTAGCCGCACTCTCTATGTACAGCCCCCAGCCCTAGCACTAGCCTCAACCCCCATGAATTTTGCCCTAAAGAGCCTTTAAATAGGCCAAGGAATCCTATTACAAGTTGAATTCTCGTTTGGAGAAAATCCCAGATTTTTAGGCTTCACTTAACCGACTATTTTGGCCCACTTAACTTCAGAATTCAGACTTTTGCTAAACTAAAAATTGTAGCCCTTTAAGTTAACATTCCAGCCCCACTTGAATCATCTCAATTGGACATCTGAGCCGAAAGTTAGGCCAAAAATACCAACTGATGTGCAGTGTAGAATCCTAATCCGAATTGGACTTGGATTTGGTGCAAATTTCCTTTGATTCCTTACTCTAATTGGACTTAAATTTAATTGGGTTGGTCTTTTCTTGAATTCATGCCTGGCTGGATGTAAGTTGACTTGAATCAATTGGCCTAGCCCCACTTTGCATGTAAAGCCCTTGTTACCTACAACACAAAGATATTATATAATCAGTCACAAAATAACATAAAAGTAAGACTAAATATGTAGATATGTGAGTACTTTATTGTATATATTTCATGCACATCAACCATCATTGACAGAGTAATTGGTTGGTAACAAGAACAGGTAGCTTAATTGAAAAAAAAAAAAAGAAAAAATCAAACAGAGAAGCACCATAAATTAGTTCCATAAATTTTTTTTTTTTTTAAACCATAACCACGGGAATCCAATAGATCAAATCAGATGCTTACCCAAACATCAAACAAAGAAAAAAAAGAAAAAACTACAAACAGAGAAGCACAGGTTCACCACGGTTGAAAACCCATAACCACGGGTTTCAATAGATCAAATTAGATGCTTACCCAAACATCAAACAAAGAAAGAAAAAAAAAAAGCGGAGAAGCAAACTTTCATCACCATCATCACAGGTTGATAACCCATCATCACAGGTTGATAAAGTTAAATCAAATGCGAAAACCTAAACATCAAACAAAGAAAAAAAAGGAGAAAAAAAAAAAAAAAAAAACAGAGAAGCAAACTTCTCATCAATAATCCTTGATTTGATGTAAAAGATGCAAAATACCTTGCTATTACCAATAAATCAGATATATAAACAGCTCAAATGTAAAGAATACCATCAAATTTCTGTGAAAAAAGCTGAGAAAGAGGTCGGTGGTTGGCGCGTGAAGCACTGCGTTGCCGTGACACAGCAATGCGGGTTGGTTGAGCTCGAATCAATGATATAATGCGTGAGGAGGTGAGGGTAGTGAGAGTTTCTTTTAGCTTGTAGTGGTACTGGAATGGAGATGAGAGAGCTCTGCTTTACTGAAGAGAGAAGTCTGAGATGAGAGAGCTGAAGAAAGCCGTTGAAGAGAGCATCAAAAGGAGCGCTTCACGTGAATTGTTCTAACTGTGGGACCAGGTATGTAGTGTTATTTACGGAAATGCCATTGAGTTATGAGTTATGAAAACTGAAAACAGCTAAAATGTGTTTTCAGTTTCCATAACTCATAACTCAAAAATCAAAGAATTGAGTGATGGAAACAGAGTTATAGTGGTGCCAAACGAACTTCTAGCTATGGGTCCCACCATTTTTGAGTTATAAGTTATGGAAACAAAGATATGAGTTATGGAAATTGATGAACCAAACAGCCTCTAAACCTTTGTTAGGCCAAGTTTGTCCCCGGTAGACAAATAATATTATACTAGTACAGGAAATTATTCGTTCACTCAAAATACATTTTAAGTTTTCTCAATCCCCCCTCTTCCAATCTCTATTATCATGAATTTGATTTAGTCTTCAAGGTTCAATATTGTTTGGAAAGGTAATTATCTTCTTCAAATTATTCCTTCAAGAATATTCGTCAAGGAGATCCATTGTCTTGACCGTCTATCCATTATGCTTGAAAGCCATGAATTTGAAACACATTATACCGGTCACATTCCATGGTCAAGTATGTATATCCCATCTTATTTTTGCGGATGATATCTTCCTTTTCACTAAAGCCTTGTGATGATGGCGAAAATTGTTAATAAGTCACACAGTCCTTTCATGCTCTAGACAGAACCTACGAAACAAAGAAGAAGACCTCACAGAGAGTACCGGTGTGGTACCGGCCAAATACCCTTCGACGGTTAAGTTAGAGAACTTTTACAACTCTAAAGTGCCAGAGCTGGGGTAAATTATGCATACCTTGTTTTGTGAGGGCTTTGGGGTTTTTATAGTAGTGTAGAACTGACATTCGTTTCTTGGCGGAGAGGGTCTTTCCTTATAGGGAAGATCCTCATTAATACATATATTTTGCAGGATCCTTTCCTTATAGGGATTCCCTTGATTAGGGTTAATTGTGGGATACAAGATTCCTTGTATAGATATTCGTGGAGGTCAAGCTAGGCCATGCTGGACCCGTCGGCCTCTTTATTCCCATCAGCTTCTTTATTCCTGCCGCTTCATGAAGATGTCATCGGGTATCAAGGTGAGGTCGTTAGCCTACGGTATTGTCGCCTTCGTACTTCCATGCGTGCTTGTAAAGCTAATAGGCCCTTAGGAACCGTCAGCTTCCTTGTGTGTAACGAATTTACTCCTTTCCAAGAACACCCTTATTAGCTACCCCCTACTCCGTGGTCCCATTGGTTTAAGCCGACGACCCGCAGAGTACTTGAGCATTTATGACCATTAATAGGTCTTTATTGGAGGTTGCGTTTATTAAATGACATAGGTAGCCCCTGGTCAGTGTGCCAGGTGACATGTGGCGCTTACTGGTTGGCCTCGTTTTCAATCATGAGCGTCGCTTCATATACCGTCTCTTTTTCCTCTGTAAATAGTCCTCATCCTCTTCCCATTTCTCCTTATTTCATCTTTCTCGAGCCATAAGAGAGAGAGTTGTCGTTCCATCGCCTTCATTGCCGTCAACTTACTGTCATTAATCCTCGAAGGGAACGTCGCTTTCAATTTGTCTGCTTACTATCGTAAGTTTTCCTTCTTCTCATTTTGATTTATACCTTTGCATCTCGTCCCCCTTTTTAATGTTTTGAGACTTCGTCAAGATAGGTTCTTAGACAATACCATCGCTTGTAGGTGGATAGATGTCAGATAGGGAAGTGACGAGTGAGTTGTCATCGTCAATTCGTGAGGCTATGGGCTACGATGAAGTCTTTTCGTCAGGGTGTCATCCTGAGGAAGATTCCCCTAGGTCTCCAAAAAAGGAGCTGTCTACCCAATCCTTGAATGATAAGAACGAGGAAAAGAATGAGGGAGATATGGAGGAGGATGAATATGACGAGGGAGAAGGGGATAGAGTGGAAGAGGAAGACGAGGAGGAGGATGAGGAAGAGGATGACGAGGATGAGGGTGAGGATGACAAAGTAACGCCCTCTGAGGGAAAAGGTCCAGGAAGTCAAGAGGACATGGAACCTGTCCCTTCATCCTTCCTGCAATTTGGACCATCAATGACTTTTACCCGACGATGATGACCAACATATTCAAGAACCGTCGGGATCATTATCAAATCCCTGAGAATGTCCCCATTTGTCTGCCCAGGAAGTTCAAATGATCCTATTCTGGGAAGACCGTAGACGTTGGCATATATGACGCCATGTTCACTGCAGGATTGAGATTGCCACTGAGGCAACTGCACCGTCAGCTAGCCAATTATCTAGGTTTTTCCGTCAGTCAAATAACTCCCAATGCTTGGAGGATATTTATAGGAGCTGAGGTACTTTGGGGTCGTCTTAGTGGTGGGAAACATCGACTTACTCTCGACAAGATCTTTTATTGCTATAGACCCCAACACATCTCCTCGTTCAAGGGGATCTACCACTTTGCGACGAGGAAGACGTCACTCAGGTTGGTGTCGGACATGCCTGACTCGAATAGGCTTTGGAAGAATAGGTATTTTTTTTTGTCCAAGGGACAGATTGGGTATGTAGAAGAAAGAAGTGGGTCACTATGCCTCATGACTTTGACAATACTTGGGATATTGTAAAGGATTCAAGTTTAGTACCGTCCACATTCTTGCCTTTTCTTTATTTATTTGCTATGTATTTGATGTCGTCTGTTTCTTCCTTTTTTTAGCTAGCGTCCATCCGCAAATAACCAACGAGCAAGAGGCCTTCATCCATCGTGTGCTTGATATCCCCTTTAGTGAAAGGAATTGGAAGGACCTCATCACCCTTAACACGCTGCATGCCTACTATGGTGGCCCTATACCAACACCTGCAGCTCGTAGACTAAACGCTTACTCCCATCAGCGTAAGTTTACTTTTTTGGCCCACTTTTCTTCCGTCCGTTTTTACTTATACTAAAGTCTACTCTACTAACGTTCATCTTTTATCCTTTGCAAAAATGGAAGCTGGGAAGCAAAGGGCTTTGGTAAAGGCATTAGCTGTAGCACACAAGTAGTAGCAGAAGAAAGAGGCCTCAACATCGGCTTCCAAGGTCGTCGCCAAGGGGACGTCCAAGCGGAAGAATGACGGGAAGGATGACCATTCACATAATAAGGAGCCAGGCACCCCTGTTGGTGGTAAACAACCATCGCCTCCTAAAACCATCCATGGAGTTGGCAAAGGGCTGATGACGAGGAAGGGTCCCATCACTGAAGAGGACGTTCATCATTTGCTTACACATAAAGATCATGCCGTCGAGATGGTTAAGTCAATCATTAAGGAGACAGATTTGGACCGTTGTTCTAATCAGACTACTGAGGATTTAGGGGCGTCGGGTCTCTTTGATTTATCTAGGGTACATTTCTTCCAAATTACGTCCTTTATGTGCTTTTTTGTCCACTTTTTTGCTGACAGTTGTCTTGATCTTAGGTGTTGGAGCATATGAAGGGGCTTCAAGACAAGTGCGTCGCTTCAAAGGGGGTGATCTATCAGTTTCGAAAACGTCAAGAGATCTAGAATAAAGAGCAAGATCAATACAAGGAGGCCACCATACCCTCAACGAGGAGTTGACGACCGTTACTAAAAAGCTAAAGAAGGAATCTCGTCTTCGAGAGAAGGCGTAGAAAGCCAAGGCAAGCATGGAGACAGAGTTGACGACCCTTTATAAGCAGACGGAGAAGGCCAAGGCCAATGCCATAGCAAAGTTCAGGGCTTTCCAACCCTTTATTGATGCATGTGCTGTCTACTATGGTGACGGGTTTGATGACTGCCTAAACCAAGTTAGGTCCGTCTACCTAGATGTTGACTCGTCCAAGATTACTCTCGACAACTTAATACCGACGACTTAATACCGACGACTCCTGCAGGTGGTGATGCCGTCAATGAAGAGTTTGATGATTCTACTCATACTGAGGAGCAGATTCCTAAAGATGACGGTGTGGCTATTGCCCAACCCGCTCCTGGAGACCTCGTTGCTGCTTCAGTCCCATCTGCTGAAGACCCGTCTGCTTCAGGTGCCTAGAACTCGTCTGCTTAAGATGCCCAGAATTCGTCTGCTTTGGATGCCCCCTTAGCTTAGTTCCCTTAATTTTTAACTTTTTATGTACCCCGTCTCATTTTCAAACAAAAGTGGGTGCCCTCCTATTTTTGGGCTTAATTGTAAACATTTTCCCTTTTTAATGGGTCTTTGTTTAATTACATCCGTTGCTTTTATTTTGAGTATGCTTTTGTTATATGATGATTCCTTATTTTGAGATATGTATTTGTTCGTCCACCTTGGGACTAGTATATATGTTAGGATGCACCCGTCCACATGGGTGTGCCTATCCCTTTGAGGACTTAGTGAATTTTTCCGGATGGACCCGTCCACTTGGGTGTGCCTGTCCACTTGGACTTAGTATTTTTACGGCATCCGTTAAGGTCCAAAAAAAAAATCACAATGTTGTACCAAGGCCCAAAACAATGCAAAGGATTGAAACCTAAGAAAGTAAAGCATTTGGGCTTTCAATAAAGAAAAAGGAGGAGAGGTTCAAACCCATTTAGAATCTATAAGGAGGGACCCAAATCCATGAATGAGCAAGTCTCGGACCTCATGAAACAAAGGAAAGAAAAAGCTCAACCCAGCCCTCAAAGGTTAGAAAAATCACTGGAGAGCTAGGGAAAAGAACTAGGCCAGGTTACTTGGGGATTCCCAGGAGCCTGGGATCCTCGGGACATGCAGCAAAGCCAGGTTAGGATAAAGACAGTTCAAGGGAGCATACCAAGAAACACAAGGAACAAGAACAGATATGTCCCTATCAGCTACCCAATGATGCAGAAAAGGGATCAGAAGACTTGGCGACCAACAACTCATGAGTAAAGGTCTGGTACCTCGAGGAACCCAAGAAGAAGAACCATGAAGGAAGGTGGTTGGGGATCTTTCAGCCTGGCAGAAAGGAATCAGCTCACTTGGGAAAATGACAAAAAGGAAAAAAAAACCAAAAGGTGGGTTTGAAAATGTGGAATCTAGAAGCCTTGGAGAAGGAAAGAACAAAGGTCAGCCTTCTAGGACCCCCTTAGAACTAGAAAGTCAGCTAGAGGCTTTTGAAGAAGGAACCTCAAAAAGAAGAAAATAATGAAGAATGAGGAAGGGACTAGCCACCAATGTTACTGACACAACATTGGTTCTAGTACCCAAAGGAGCAAATGGAGGGAATCAATGGTACCCCGGAAACCGATGGCACTATAAAAGGGTAAGCAACCAACAGTGAAGGGCATTCAGCCACAGTCAATTGAAGTAAAAATACTTGAGAAAACTTTTCTAGAATTCAAAAGGAAAGAAAAGAGAGGGAAAACAGCGTCTGGGATCCTCAAACAGCCACTAGAGAACATACTTGGATTCAAGGGGAATCAAACTTCACAAGTCTTAGAGGCCTGAAGAGCCATCCAAGTCTGTGATTTTGAACTTATTTGAACCTTGTAACACATCCTAGTGAGCATGATGTATCATAAAAATTAAGAAAATAATGAAGTATTTCACGTTATTTTAAGGACCCTTGACGTCTTTTACATTATTTTCTTTTCTTTTCCTTCTTTATTTCACACTTTACTATTCCTTGCTATTCAATACGTATAAGCTTGTTGTATGTTAGTATGTATATGTTGTAAAATCCACGCTTTATGCACCACTTGGTTTGAAATCAGCCCAACTTAGCTGCAATGAACCAAGCCCAGTCCCTAAAGCATAAAGCATCAGGCCCAGGATCCTTGTTCCTCAACTTGGGCCTATGTGCTATTTTACAAAAAAAAAAAAAAAAAAAAAAAAAAAAAAAAAAAAAAAGGAACGAAACCCACACAACATCCTTGGGACGAACCCGTCCACTTAAGGACTTGATAATTTTAAAGCAACCCTTGGGATGAACTTGTCCACTTGTGGACTTAATAATAAACGTAGTTTTGTAGAGATGTAGACATACACATGTCTTATCTAAATAACTCCTCTTATTATGATAAATACGTACATAACAAATTGTTTTTGAAAAAGAAAATGAAAAGCTGCCTTTTGGGCTTAAAAGGTACTGTAGATAGTAAAAATTAGCTAAAAAGAAGTAAATTAGAAATGAGGAGTGTTGTTGTTCGAGCCGTTGTCTATTGGTAGTATCTCTTCAGGTGCTCAATGTTCCATGGATGGGGTAACTTTTGTTCGTCTAGTGTCTCCAAGTGGTAGGTGCATTTTCTCTGCCATAAAGTGATTCTGTAGGGCCTTTCCCAATTAGGTCCAAACTTTCCCTGGGAGGGATCTCTCGTGGCGCTCGTGACCTTCCTTAGGACGATGTCCCCGACTTGGAAATCTCTATGTTTGACTCTGGAGTTATAGTGCTTGGCCATGAGATCTTGGTATAGTGCTAACCTTTGTTCAGCCATTGCTCTAACTTCATCTACCAGGTCAAGCTGTAGGCGCATGGCTTCGTCGTTCCTATTCTCATCATGGTTCTCCACTCTGTAGCTTGTGAGCTCGATCTCAGCTAGGATGATGGCCTCGCTCCTGTAGGCTAGTCAAAATGACGTTTCTCATGTAGGCGTCCTGGCCGTCGTCTTGTACGCACATAGTACACTTGGCAACTCTTCTAGCCATTTACCCTTTACCCCCTCAAGTTGAGTCTTGATGATTTTGAGCAAGGATCAGTCATCACCTCAACTTGTCCGTTGGCCTAAGGATGGGCGGGTGAGGAGTAGTGATTCTTGATTCCCAATTGTGAGCAAAAATCTCTAAATGAGTCGTTGTCGAACTGCTTTCCGTTATCTGAGACCAAGACTCTAGGGACCTCGTACTTGCAAATGATGTTCCTCCAGACGAAGTTTCGTATGTTTTTCTCTATGATGGTGGCTAGGGCTTCTAGTTCCACCCATTTGGTAAAGAAATCTAAGCCAGCCACTAGGAACTTCAATTGTCTTATCGCTATGGGGAATGAGCCCATGATGTCCAACCCTTATTGAGCAAAAGGCCATGGAGCTGTTATTGGAGTGAGCTCTTCTGTTGAATGTCTAATGACGTTGCTGAACTTTTGACATTTGTCGCAGGCTTTGACATAGGCTTGGGCATCGTTTTGCATGGTAAGCCAATAGTATCCAACTCGAATCAGTTTGTGCACCAGTGACTATGACCCTGAATGGTTCCCGTAGATCCCTTCATGGACTTCTCTCATGACGTAATCTGCTTCCTCAGGGCTTAAGCATCTTAGGTAGGCGTAGGAGAAGCCCCTTTTGTATAAGACATCCTTTATTAGGACGAATCATGCTGCCTGGACCTTCAACTTTCATGCGACCTCCTTACCGTTAGGTAGTGTTCTGTCTTTCAAATAAGAAACTATCGGTGTGGTCCAGTTACTTCCCGAGTCTATTTCCTGTACACCGATGCCATCTATCAAAGGTAAAAGCTGAACAAAAGAAAGTACCTTACTGGGGATGAGCATGTGTTTTGCCGATGCGGCTTTGGCAAGACGGTCAGCTCGCTCGTTCTCTTCTTTGGGGATTTGAACAAACTTTGCTTGAAACTCGCCCATCCATTTCCTTACTTGCTCCAGGTATTTCTTCATCATTTCCCCTTTGCATTCGTAGTCACCATTCACCTGACTCATGACCACCTGAGAGTCGCAATACACAGCCATACTCGTGGCCCTTGCGGCTTTAGCGAGATCCAGTCCTACTACTAAGTCCTCATACTCCACTTCATTGTTGGTCGTGGGAAAATCGAGACTAACCATGCACTCGATCTCATCCCCTTCTGGAGAATGAAGCACTATACCTCCTTCACTGGCCTGCTTGTTAGATGATCCGTCTGTGTGGATGCTCCATTAAGGATGCTCTTCTGCCCCCTAACCTTCCATATTGGTGAATTCCGCAATGAAGTCAGTGACCACTTGTCCCTTTATGGTAGTACGTGGGTGGTATTGTACATCAAACTTGCTCAATTCTATCACCCATGATGCCATCCGTCCAACGGCTTCAGGATTACACATTGCTCGCTGTAGAGGCTTGTCTATTAGAACGACCATAGTGTGAGCCTGGAAGTACGATTTGAGCTTATGAGCTGTGGTTACCAAAGCGAAGGCGAGCTTTTCCATCGGTGGGTACCTTTCTTCCGCTCCTCAGAGTGCTCGGCTAGTGTAGTATATAGGCTTCTGCACTCTATCTTCTTTCCTAACTAAGGCCGCGCTGACGGCTGCTAGGGAGACGGCCAGATAGAGGAATAGCTCTTCCCCCAGCTTGGAGGGTCTTAGCAATGGTGGGGAAGAGAGGTATGCCTTTAGATCCTTGAATGCTTGTTGACATTCAGCCGTCCACTCGAAAGACTTCTTCAGAGTGCGAAAGAAAGGTAGGCACTTATCCATTGCTTTTTATAAGAACCTGGTCAGCGTAGCTACCTTGCTGTTGAGGCTTTATACTTCTTTCACATTCCTTGGTGGCGCCATCTCCATTATGGCATGGATTTTGTCTAGGTTGACTTCAATACCTCTCTGAGACACCATGAACCCTAAGAATTTTCCAGCTGTCACCCCAAATGCACATTTGCTCGGATTGAGCTTCATGTTGTAAGCGCGAAGGGTATCAAAGGTCTCCTTGAGGTCATCTAAATGGTCATCTTCCCTTCGGCTTTTTACTAGCATGTCGTCCACGTAAACTTGGACATTTCTTCCAATCTGATGTACAAACATCTTGTTCATAAGCGTCTGATACGCTGTGCCCACGTTCTTGAGATTGAACGACATTACTTTGTAGCAAAAGAGGCCTTGGCTAGTGACGAATGATGTTTTCTCTTGATCAACTTCATCCAATTTGATCTAGTTGTAACCAAAAAATGTGTCCATGAAGTTTAGTAACTGGTGTCTTGCTATCAAATCTACTAGGACGTCGACCTGCAGGAGGGGGTAGCTATCTTTGGGGCATGCCTTGTTTAAGTCCTTGAAGTCTACAAACATTCTTCATTTCCCGTTGGCTTTCTTGACCATTACTACATTGGCCAGCCAGTCAAGATAGTACACTTCCCTGATGAATTATGCATCTTTCAATCTGCAGACTTCTTCTGCTATAGCCTTATCTCGCTCCTGGGTGAACACTCGCTTTTTTCTAGCAGATAGGGGGAAAAAAGAGTGATATATTCAACCTTTGCACCATGACTGAAGGGTCGATTCCAAGCATGTCTTCATTGCTCCAGGCAAAGACATCTTAGTTTTCTCTTGGGAATGTTATAAGCGCTTGGCGAACTGGTGAACTAGCGAGGGTGCCAATCCTAGTCATTCACTTAGGCCTAGAGTTATTGAGAAGTATCTCCTTCAACCCTTCAACGAGCTCTGCAACCGTCTGCTGTTCTTCTATGCTCATGGTTTGTAAGTGGTCGTCCATCTTCAACATCGCTATGTAGCACTCCGTGTGCTGCCACTTGGTCCCCACGTACCTCTCTTACTCCGTACTCAGTAGGGAATTTGATCATCAGGTAATAGGTTAAAGTCACGACCTTCCACAAGTTGAGGGTAGGCCGACCCAGTATGGCATTGTAAGCAGTTGAGCAGTCGACAGCAAAGAATGTAACATCCTTAGTAATTTGTTGAGGGTAGTCACCGACTATTACGAGCAATGTGACCACACCGAAAGGGGTATACTCTCATTCCTCCGAACCCTATGAGTGGCGCATTGGTGGGTAGAAGTCACTCTCTCTCAATCCTCATTTGTTAGAACGTTGGGTAGTAGAAGATATCGGCAGAGCTTCCATTATCAACAAGGACCCGGTAAGTGTTGTAATCCTCTACCCGTATGCTAACAACGAGTGCATCGTCGTATGGGTGGTGGAGACGTCGAGCATCTTCCTCCGAGAATCCAATTATGGGTTGTCAACCCTTGCCATCTTTGGGACGAAACCCGTCAGCTAGACGTTCTAAACCATCCTAAGATAAGTTTTTCGAGCCTTCTTAGATGAACCAGAAGCAGTGGTGCCCCTTACAATCATTCTTATGTCCCCTATGGGTGGCCGGGGGCACTCGTTATCCCTTCTAGCAACCTGTTCCTATGGTGGGTCGACCTTTTCCCTGTTAACGAATCGTTGTAGTTTCCCTTGTCTAATAAGGGCTTCAATCTGCTGCTTCAAGTCATAGCATTCAGATTTGTCGTGACAGTGATCCCAATGATAACGGCAATACTTGTCTTTGGACCTCTTACTGGGATCCCCCTTCAAGTTGCCAGGCCATATCAAGGTCGTATCGTCCTTGATCTGCATCAACACCTAATCAATCGAAGCAGTCAGTAGGGTGAAGTTTGTGAACCTCCCAGTGGGGGGCTTGGAGTGCCTGTCTTCCTGTCAATCCCCGGTTCTGGTCGTCTTCTGTCCCCTGTCCTGTCGTGCGTCTTCTTGCCTTTCCCTCTTCTTCGGTTTCTCCTCCCAAGCTAATAATGCATCTTTAACGTTCATGTACTTAATAGCTCGATAAAGCACGTCTAACATGGTCTTCGAGTCGTTTTTGTATAAGGAGAACAAAAACTTTCCCTTCCATAATCCATTGGTGAACATAGCCACCAGTATCTTGTCATCAGCTTCGTCTATTAAAAGGGCTTCCCTGTTGAAGCAAGTTCTGTAAGACCTTAGCGCCTCGTCCTCTCGTTACCTGATGTTCATCAGGCATGCCGTGGACTTCTTATATTTGTGCCCCCTGATATAGTGCAAGGCAAACTGCGTGCTCGGCTCCTTGAAGGTATTGATGGAGTTGGGCATCAACCTGCTAAACCATACCCTTGCGGGACCCTTCAACGTAGTTGGGAAGGCTCAATACATGATCTCTTCCGCAACGCCTTGCAAGTGCATGAAGGTTTTGAATGACTCTAGGTGATCTAATGGATCCTTTGACCCGTCGTAGGCTTCTACCTGTGGCATACAGAACTTTGGCAGAAGGGGGAACAAAGTGACGAGTGCAATAAAAGGCAAGTCCGTCTGATGGACCAACTCGTCAAGGTCGCTTGACACCCATCCTCTGAGGGCATTCATCATGAAGTCCATCTGCTCCTTCATCATCTACATCTCTGCAACCATATATGACGGTGTCGTTTCCGCAATGGATGGACGACTGGTGTCTTGTTGCTCTTGCCTGCTTGGGGCATTGCTTCCTTCGAGTCCTTCTTGGTCCCTTCTTTCAGCGCTGGTACCTTAAGTTAGAGAACTTATACAACTCTAGAGTGCCAAAGCTAGGGTAAATTATGCTTACCTTATTTTATGAGGGCTTTGGGGTTTTTATAGTATTGTAGAGCTAACAGTCGTTTCTTGGTAGAGAGGGTCTTTCCTTGTAGGGAAGATCCTCATTAATACATGAATTTGGGGGGATCCTTTCCTTATAGGGATTTCCTTGATTATGGTTAATCATGGGGTACAAGATATTTCCTTGTATAGATATTTGTGGAGGTCAAGCTAGGCCACGCTGGACCCATCGGCCTCTTTATTCCCATAAACTTCTTTATTCCCGTCAGCTTCTTTATTCCCGCCGCTTCATGAAGATGTCGTCGGGTATCAAGATGAGGTCGTCAGCCTACGGTATCGTCGCTTTCGTACTTCCATGCGTGCTTGTGAAGCAGACGGGCCCGTAGGAACCATCGGCTTCCTAGTGTGTAACGAACTTACTCCTTTCCAAGAACACCCTTATCACCTCGCATAGTTGTTGTCAACACTTAAGGAAAATTTTGGACGACTTTTGCACCTGTTTTGGTCAAATTATCAGTCCCAATAAATCTAAGCTTATTTTCTCTCATAATATTCGGCATCAAGAGAGAGTTGTGTCTAGCTTCTTCCACATATCTCCATCAAATCATTTAGGTAGCTATCTGGGCACTCCCATTTTCACTTCAAGAATCACCACAAATTCCTACCAGTTCATTGTCGATTAAATTCGTTGTAAGATTGAAGGATGGCAATCCCAATATTTGTCCATAGCAGGAAGAGTTACCTTAATAAAATCAACATCGTTCTATTCTCATTTATTCCATGCAAACAACCCTTTTACCCCCAAAAATTTGTCGAGAGATTGATCGTTTGAACCCGAAATTTCTTGTGGGGTGACACACCTCAGAGGAGGACTTGTCACACTACCTCGTGGGATATTATATATCTCAACCCAAGGAAGCTGGAGGTCTAGGGAATTGTTCAAACTCGTCATCGTAATTTAGCCATTCTCATGAATCAAGCTTGGCGTCTTTGGCAAAATCCCAATATGTTATGGGCTCGTGTCCTTAAATCAAAATTTTCCAAAAAAATCTTTTACTGAAAGCTCTTACAGTCTAGTACCGCATCTCACATTTGGAAAGCTATTCGCATAGGTAACAATCATTTGCTCCAAGGAACTAGTTGGATATTTGGCTTACTCTATAAATCTCCCACAAGATCTAAAGAAAGTTGGGACTCCCCTCCCTCTATTTTCCACCCATACAGATAAACTTATATGGCCTAGCTCTATGGCTATTTGCTCGGTCAAGGAGGCCACTCAATACCTTTTTGAGCATTGGAAATGGGTATGGCAAATAATTATTCTCGAGGGATAAAATGCCGACAGTAATCTACATGACAGGGTAGTTCCCCCCTCAAGACCCATCATGTGTAGCTCAATAATTTTTATTTTATAAAAATAAAAATGAAAATTATGAAGAGAATCTTCAGATGGTGAAAACTAGAAAGAGTACTTGATAATCATAAAACGACAATATCCAATGTTCTGTTTAGGCATGACCTGTCCAAGTTTAAACCCTCAAAAGTAGAGCAGATTCTATCATGGGCACTCGGGTCTGACGACAATAACAAGATGCCATGGGGAGTGTTAGACAACAACATGCCCAGCCGAAGAACAGCAAAAGAGACTGATTAGGGCAGCTATTACCCGTGTAAATTCTGTCATAAAAACATATCAACAATGTAAACAACGCCTGCACGCCTATTGGACATTTCAGTCATGCTAAAACACATGCTCTACTCACTAGCATTTAATGGTCACACAAGCCTTCAAATTTGGCTATATGGTAATTCATAACTCATTTGCCTGCATGGCACTAATTGTGCATGCCTGGACTAGAGTATATAGGACAGCATAACTATCATTTTATTTCAATTTTAAAACATTCCAATCACCAGCAAAACTAGGGCCAATAAACTTCAGGCAAACCAAAAGCATCCATTAAATTTCCTCTAACAAGGACACTACATCTAGGTATCCTTGTGTTGGTTGATGCTGTCTAATTAGTTTACAAATATGATTATAGTAGTTTCTTATGATAACAACAACATCCACATGTCAAACTCCAAAACTTGGAGATACCCCTCCCACCTTATTAACCGAGCTTTGTGAAGAAGCAAATTCCAAGCATGAATGGAGTCTATATTGCAGCAATGCACTCAATTTCAATCTTGGCATCCAATGGTAATGCTGCTACCTGATATGTTGAACGTGCAGGGGCAGGCGAAGGGAAGTCTGCAAAACAAACCATTTAAGCAGGTGTGATCACGGGTATATTTAGCAACTTTTCCAATTGTATCACTATATGTAATATAGTGAACTTAGTAAAGCTATAGATTCTTTATGTAGAAGCAAAATACACAAATTAGGTCACCAATCCTCAAGAAATGTAGATTATATATTACATCAAAAATCAAATTTAGAAGAGTCCATCTTAAACAGCATAAGCAGAGAGATAACAAAGTTTTGGCCAAAAGACATGTCTAGCTTGAAAGCTATCCATACTAGCTACCATAAACTTCTTCTTCTTTTTTCCTTTTTTTTTTTTTTTTTTTGATAGGTAATAACATCTTTATCCATACTTGCTACCATAAACTCATAGCACCTGCTACAAATCTGGCTCAAGAAATAAGATTTATGCTGAGCCCTGAAGCAGATAAGCTTTCACACCCACCAAATTGATAATTAGAGAGGGGATTACACTCCACTTTGTTAAATTAGTGTCATCCTTCTATGAGCAGGAGCCTCAGCTATCAATTAAAACCTAGAAAACTCAGGATTTCATGATCTATATTCAAATTTTTTCCTGGTTCAACACAACATACATGGTGCAAAGATGGTGGACTCGGCATTTGTATGCATTCCTAATAAAAGTTTAAAATTGACATCAAAACATCTAGTTTGATTATAGAACTCACATTTAGCATAAATCTCATTCACTTTCTTGAAGTCTTTAAGGTCAGCTAACCTGCAGCAAACAACAATAGGTAAACTTATTTGTTTTGCAACATTCAATTTCTAAAATCAAGGCAACATAGCAGAGAATTGAGGAATTCATACATAATTGTTGTCTTAACTACTGCAGCATAACTTGCACCACCGGCTTTAAGTATTTCCCCCATATTTTTGAGAAGCTACATACTTCCATTGGCCTGAATAAGTATAAAACAGCTGGCTTTGCAATTTGGAAACAAGAGCCATCAATTGCACACCTCTTGCCTAGCTAAAAGTCACCAAGAGAACTTAACCACATTTATGACAAACAAAAAATTTCCATGATGTTTGAGTTACGAAAAGGGCTATATATACATATATATATATATATATATATATATATATGGGAAAGGGACCAGGAATTCAATATCCTGCTGAATATGCAAATACATTGAAATCTGATAAGGTAACAGCCAGAGAGGTGTAGATATGTAGATGTATCCTAAAAACATTAAAAGAAAGTGTACATGTCATTTACTTTACCTGCTCAGTTTGATCTTCCACAGAATCTGAGATGAACTTTCCAGTCTGTATGCATGTAGAAATCACATGTCATCAGTACAGTTACCCAAAACACTTTTTTTTTTTAATTGGTAAGGTTATACACCTATGAAGCACGGGTGCGTTTCGGGACTCGGGTACAGATGCAGGTGCGGGACTCGGTAATTTTTGAAAAAGTAGGGTGCGGGTGCGGCAGGACTCGACGATTAAAAAATTATTAAAAATATTTTTATTTATATTTTCTATATATTTTTACTATTAAAATATTCTTAAAAAACACATTAATATATTTGATTCACAAAACAAAGAAAGAATAAGGCAAGAAACGCATCTGAGGTCAGAATTTCGGCTTCTCCGGCGAGTTTCAAGGCCGATTTTGGCCTGTTTCGGCCGTTTCCGACCTGTTTCGGCCGTATCGGTCGCCGGCCGATATGGACTGATATTGCCGATACGGCCCGATTCTGGCCAAATCAGCCCAGTTTGGCGCGAATCGAGCCGAGTTGGCACGAATCTGAGAAAAAAAAAAAAAAAAAACGCAGACACGGCACCGATACGCGGTCAACCACGTCGGACGCCACGTCCTGTGTCACGCCGCGTCGGACTCGGGTGCGGCACCCTCCCAACCGCGTCCGTGCATTCTAGTTATACACCCACCCACTGGGTCATGAACCCATGACCCTACCTCAACCTTGCTCTTACGAGGGGAAGAGGTGCCATTTGAGCTAGAGCCCGTTGGCACTACTAGTGTGCATTGGCACATATCAGCAGTATAATTGCCAAGGCACATACAAGTGCACATGTAAACCCACAAGCAAAATCAAGATAAGAAGTAATAAGCAGGATTGTCATGGTGACTCAACAAACCTCTGGAACAAGTCCAAGAACACCGGACACAAAGAGAAAGTCGTTGGCTTTTGTGGCCTGAGAATATGGTCCCAAGGCAGCAGGAGCCTTTTCTGTTTGAACAGCTTCCTTTATACCTACAGTCAGGACAAACATAAGCACACACGTTCAGGAATTTGTGAAACTTAATATTTGGTAATAAAAAGCAAATAAAAATGACAAACATGGCAAACAATTTTCAAACTATTATCAAGGTATTTGATGTCATTCGTTTAGTAATTAGTTTAAACAAGAAAATTTATCATCTGTGCTTGTGAGCCACCCAAAAAGATCACCGGCAAGCAACCCTCTTCTTTTAAATGAGGAAGCTAAGACAGTGGCCATACCCTACACATGTTATATTGGTAAGAGAAGATGCTAGAATGCCAAATTCTGTTCAGAACAGTTTATTGGATTTCTTAGGTATTTTAATAAATCATAAAGGCAAAATGCATTTTCTTGCTTGAGCTTTTCTCTATAGCCACAAATATAATTCACGTTAGTTCTTCACTTCTTCTTCCATTGTGTTTGGCTAATTGAAAAATGAACACAAATCAATAAAAACTGAGAAACAAATATTCTGAGGTAGTTCAGTCAGTTGCATATGTTCGTGGTGGTGGTTGTAAATCTGATCACACTTCAGCGATTATGAAAATATTGGTGTAACAGAAAATAAATCTTGTTCTCCTCAAAGCATTGATTCAACTCAAGTCTCGGAGTTCCATTGTGTGTACCAACTCCCAACTTTGAGACAAAAAAAAGGTAACATGAAATCCATTGAAGATTAACTCCTTCTAAATTCCAACTCTGAAATCAAACTAAGAATTGTCTAGGGTACCCTAAGAATTCAAAAATTACTTCTGTTGCTCAAAATTTACCTACAAATTCACCATAAATACTACAATGTCACATGACTTGTCCACTTCTTAGCCCAGAACTAAAACTATGATTAAGATCCAAATAAACTTTCAAACTCACATTCACATAAAAATGAATCAAATAACAAAACCATTCCAATTTTAACAAGATCACCAAACCTTAGAATCAGAACTAACCTACAAAATGACAACACCTGTCATTTTGACCCATGTTTGATTCTCCCACCCACCATGACCTGAATTTTTTTGATAATTCAAAAGTTGGGGTGAGGGGATTTGAACCCTGAACATCGCAGTTAAAAACACCAAGAGTGAAGACCTTATTTACAAACCAAACATCATTAAGAAGCAAGCATTCCACACATCAAAAACCCAAGTGCTAATTTACAGGGAGTACAATTTTAAACCCACCCCACACCCCAAAACAATTCTATTTATAACCTCCAAAGTGCAAACTCACCACTACAAATGGTCCTATCAACTAACAAATAGCAGCCATTTTCATAAAATGTATACGTACCAAAAAAAAAAAAAAGCACATTTTATGAATTGATTATTCATTGTAATGAGTCACAATCCCAACTTTATTGAATAGGCCCAGAACAAGTGACAAGGAGAAACAAACAGTCTAGTCCTACAGTGTTATACTCCTAATATTGAATTAGAACTATTCATCAATGTGTGTGAAATACTAGAAATGTGAAGCGGAATCTAGAATCACATAATTTTTTACAACTTCTTGTCATAATTTTAACTGGTAAAGTGTAATTGGTAAAGAAAAAATTGTGGATTCATGTATAAGTGATAGTTAATCACTCACAATCTATTACGTCAAATTTGTGACAAAAAAATTATCTAATAATTTATAGTCTTAGAACTACTCTTATTATTTATTTATTTTTTATAGAGTATGATATCTCTGACTAAGCTGTCTATAAATATCTATTAATCTTTAATATATGTGTCCATGAACTCCATTTATCATCTTGAAATTGATGAAAATATAATAAAGCTTGTGTTCATGACTTCATACAAAGGTTATAGAATAGGTAGCCCCTACTTCCCAGATGGTGACTGAGCTTTTAGCCAAAAGAGATCAACTGAGCAGGTATATGGTGTACCCGGCATATATGCCGGGTCTCTCACACATAGGCGGGTCCCACACATCATCTCGAACTTGATGAAAATATAATAAAGCTTGTGTTCATGACTTCATACAAAGGTTATAGAATAGGTAGCCTCTACTTCCCAGATGATGACTGAGCTTTTAGCCAAAAGAGATCAACTAAGCAGGTATATGGTGTACCCGGCATATAGTGTGGGACCCGCCTATTTGTGAGTAACCCGGCATATATGCCGGGTACAACGTATAATTTTCACTACTGTTGGGTTTGTTTCCGTGCCTCAGAGAAGCAAGCTGGGGACACCAATTGAAAGAAAACAACTAGATAAACAAAACCAGGTGCTAGAATGGTGGTTATTGGTTAATGATTCTGTGGGCTGAGAATTTTGAAAGATATGGAATTGTGTTGATAGAGAGCAAGTGGTGCTTTAATTTGCTTTAAATGGAGCTTAAAATTTGTTGCTTTGATTGATATTTTGGCATTCTTGGGCATTTCTCCTCCACTCGTTTACTACTCTATCTTCTTTGATATTTTACCAAAACAAATTGGTGTACAATTCTGTCAGTGATATTTTGCTTAAATAAAATTATTCATGACTGTTGTTTCAACTTTCAATTCATACATACATTTTAATCGGATAGAGATCATTTGAAAATACTTAGATCCATGTGCAATCGCTTTTAATAATGGCTAAGATTAAAAGTTATTAAAAAAAAAAAAAAAATCACTTTTTTGAGAAGGTAAAAAAAAAAATCACTTGATGCAATAAATCTGATCTCAATCCTTTTAAATCAAGCATGTTAACTAACCTAAGTTGTTGGTAGTGTTACTATGATGCTCATTTGATTCAAAAGATTTTATTAACTAGAGGTGTCATTTTGTTTTAAATACACAATAGCAAGTGGTAGTGGGTTTTAATCTTCACCTTTTATTTAGTTAATGAGTAATGTGACAGTTTCTCATTAAAACAAAAAGAAATTTCAGTTAAAAAAATACTGGAAATAAGCCAAACCCTAATTCAAAAGGTTTTGGATTTAAATTTCTTAATTAGCATATCCCAATTCCCAAAGAAGATTATACTATACAAAAAAAAGAATAGTCATACTAAAACATTTAGTGACAAATCTCTTAATACTGAAAATTCCTATTTTAGTCTACTTTTTTTTGTTATTACGGGTGGATTAGGACCTTGAATTTTTTAATTGGTTGAATATTCATTTTAATTAATGTGTTAAATGTGAAAATAGAAGATCTGATGCAATAATAAGATGCCATGGGGAGTATTACAAACAAGAAGATGCCCAGCTCGCCCCTAGCACAATTCTAAAAAGGGTTAAAGAACAACAAAACAGGCTGAAAAAAAAATAAATAAATAAAAAATTCAGATTAGGGGCAGCTCTTACCCCTCTAAATTCAGCCATAATAACACATCAACAATGTAAACAATGCCTGCACGTTTATTGGACATTTCAGTCATGCTAAAACACATGATCTGCTCACTGGCATTTAATGGCCACACAAGCCTTTAAATTTGGCTATTGAAGATTGTAATTCATAACTCATTTGCCTGCATGGCACTAATTGTGCTTGCCTGGACTAGAGTATATAATATTGGACAGCATAACTATCTTCTTATTTCAATTTTAAAGCATCCAATCACCAGCAAAACCAAGGCAAATAAACTTCGGGTAAACCAAATGCATCCATTAAATTTCCTCTAACAAGGAAACTACATCTAGGCATCCTTGTGTTGGTTGATGCTGTCTAATTAGTTTTCAAATTTGATTATGGTAGTTTCTTATGATAACAACAACATCCACATGCCAAACTCCAAAAATTGGAGAAACGCCTCCCATCTTATTAACTGAGCTTTGTGAAGAGGCAAATTCCGAGCATGAATGTAGTTTATATTGCAGCAATGCACTCAATTTCAATCTTGGCATCCAATGGTAATGCTGCTACCTGGTATGTTGAACGTGCAGGGGCAGGTGAAGGAAAGTCTGCATAACAAACCATTTAAGCAGGTGTGATGACGGGGAGATTTAGCAACTTTTCCAGTTGTATCACCATATGCAATATAATGAACTTAGTAATGCTATAGATTCTTTAGTGAAGCAACATACCAAATCAGGTCACCTCTCCTCAAGAAATGTAGATTATACATTACATCAAAAATTAAATTTAGAAGAGTTCATCTTAAACAGCATAAGCAGAGAGATAACAAATTTTTGGCCAAAAGGCATGTCTAGCTTGAAAGCTATCCATACTTGCTAGTTGCTACCATAAACTCATAGCACCTACTACAAATCTGGCACAAGAAATAAGATTTATGCTGAGCCCTGAAGCAGATAAGCTTTCACACCTACCAAATTGATAACTAGTGAGTGGATTACACTCCACTTTGTTAAATTAGTGTCATCTTTCTATGAGCAGGAGTCACAACTATCAATTAAAACCTAGAAAACTCAGGATTTCATGATCTATAATGTTCAAATTTTTATCTGGTTCAACACAACATGCATAGTGCAAAGATGGTGGACTGGGTAGTTGTATGCATTCCTAATAAAAGTTTTAAATTGACATCGAAACATCTAGTTTGATTATAGAACTCACATTTAGCATAAATCTCATTCACTTTCTTGAAGTCTTTAAGGTCAGCTAACCTGCAGCAAACAATGATAGGTAAACTTATTTGTTTTGCAACATTCAATTTCTAAAATCAAGGCAACAGAGCAAAGAATTGAGGAATTCATACATAATTGTTGTCTTAACTACTGCAGCATAACTCGCACCACCAGCTTTAAGTATTTCCCCCATATTTTTGAGAACCTACAATTTTCCATTGGCCTGAGTAAGTAAAAAACAGCTGGCTTTGCAATTTGGAAATAAGAGCCATCAATTGCACATCTTTTGCCTAGCTAAATGTCACCAAGAGAACTTAACCACATTTATGACAAACAAAAAATTTCCATGATGGTTGAGTTAAGGGGAAAAGAAAAAAAAAAAAATATATATATATATATATATATAGACACACATGGGAAAGAGACCAAGAATTACAATATTCTGCTGAACATGCAAATACATTGAAATCTAATAAGGTAACAGCCAGAGAGGTGAAGTTATGTAGATGTATCCTAAAAACATTATAAGAAAGTGTACATGTCATTTACTTTACCTGCTCAGTTTGATCTTCCACAGAATCTGAGATGAACTTTCCAGTCTGTATGCATGTAGAAATCACATGTCATCAGTACAGTTACCCAAAACACTTTTTTTTTTTAATTGGTAAGGTTATACACGCACCCACTAGGTCATGAACCCATGACCTTGCCTCGACCTTGCTCTTACAAGGGGAAGAGGTGCCACTTGAGGTAGAGCCCATTGGCACTACTTGTGTGCATTGGCACATATCAGCAGTATAATTTCCAAGGCACATGCAAGTGCACATGTAAACCCACAAGAAAAATTAAGATAGGAAGTGATAAGCAAGACTGTCATGGTGACACAACAAACCTCTGGAACAAGTCCAAGAACACCGGACACAAAGAGAAAGTTGTTGGCTTTTGTGGCCTGAGAATATGGTCCCAAGGCAGCAGGAGCCTTTTCTGTTTGAACAGCTTCCTTTATACCTACAATCAGGACAAACATAAGCACACACGTTCAGGAATTTGTGAAACTTAATATTTGGTAATAAAAAGCAAATAAAAATGACAAACATGGCAAACAATTTTCAAACTATTATCAAGGAATTTGATGTCATTCGTTTAGTAATTAGTTTAAACAAGAAAATTTATCATATGTGCTTGTGAGCCACCCGAAAAGATCACCAGCAAGCAACCCTTCTCTTTTAAATGAGGAAGCTAAGACAGTGGCCATACCATACACATGTTATATTGGTAAGAGAAGATGCTAGAATGCCAAATTCTGTTCAGAACAGTTTATTGGATTTCTTAGGTATTTTAATAAATCATAAAGGCAAAATGCATTTTCTTGCTTGAGCTTTTCTCTATAGCCACAAATATAATTCACGTTAGTTCTTCACTTCTTCTTCCATTGTGTTTGGCTAATTGCAAAATGAACACAAATCAATAAAAACTGAGAAACAAATATTCTGAGGTAGTTCAGTCAGTTGCATATGTTCGTGGTGGTGGTTGTAAATCTAATCACACTTCAGCGATTATGAAAATATTGGTGTAACAGAAAATAAATCTTGTTCTCCTCAAAGCATTGATTCAACTCAAGTCTCGGAGTTCCATTGTGTGTACCAACTCCCAACTTTGAGATAAAAAAGGTAACACGAAGTCCATTGAAGATTAACTCCTTCTAAATTCCAACTCTGAAATCAAACTAAGAATTGTCTAAGGTACCCTAAGAATTCAAAAATTACTTCTGTTGCTCAAAATTTACCTAAAAATTCACCATAAATACTACAATGTCACATGACTTGTCCACTTCTTAGCCCAGAACTAAAACTATGATTAAGATCCAAATAAACTTTCAAACTCACATTCACATAAAAATGAATCAAATAACAAAACCATTCCAATTTTAACAAGATCACCAAACCTTAGAATCAGAACTAACCTACAAAATGACAACACCTGTCATTTTAACCCACAAAATGACAACAACTGTCATTTTAACCCATGTTTGATACTCCCACCCACCATGACCTGAATTTTTTTGATAATTCAATAGTTGGGGATGAGGGGATTTGAACCCTGAACATCGCCGTTGGAAACACCAAGTGTGAAGACCTTATTTACAAACCAAACATCATTAAGAAGCAAGCATTCCACACATCAAAAACCCAAGTGCCAATTCACAGGTGGTACAATTTTGAAACCCACCCCACAGCCCAAAACAATTTTCTTTATAACCACCAAAGTGCAAACTCACCACTACAAATGGTTCTATCAATTAACAAATAGCAGCCATTTTCATAAAATGTATACAAAAAAAAGCACATTTTATGAATTGATTATTCATTGTAATGAGTCACAATCCTAACTTTATTGAATAGGCCCATAACAAGTGACAAGGAGAAACAAACAGTCTAGTCCTACAGTGTTATACTCCTAATATTGAATTAGAACCATTCATCAATGTGTGTGAAATACTAGAAATGTGAAGTGGAATCATTCAAATTCACTGGGAGAAATGAAAAGGGTTTAAAGGAAAAAGAATTAGAGAGAGCTCACGAGAATCGGTGGAAATGGCAAAGCAAGCGAAGGGCAGAGAGCGCTTAGGGGAGCGCCACAAAGCGGTGCTAGCGACGGAGGCGAAGCCTGCGCCGGCGGCTAAAGGAGCCCTGGTTCGCAGTGCGCGCATGTCCACCGCCGGCACGTTGAAAGACCTAACTGCACACCACGCCATCTCTGTCTCTCACTTGCTGACTTTGCTGTCTCACTCTTCTTTCGTCTTATTGGAACTTAGAAACTCTCACCTTTTTCTTTTTTTTTCTTTTCTTCTCTCTAGACTCTAGTTACTAGGTATTTGTCCTGTCTTTTCTGTTCTTTTCTTTAAATTTTTTTTTTTTTAGTCTTCTGTTTTTTTTTTCCTTAAAATTTTTTTTATAACAATTTTTTTTTCCTTAATTTTTTTTTTTTTGAGAAACTTTTTTTCCTTAATTTGGTCGAAGGGGAAACGAAAATAAAAGAAATTATGTTGTGAGAAATTATAGTTAGCTTTCTTAAAGCATGATAGATACTTTTTGGAATCCAGTAATGGTATTGATAGGAGAATAATAGGTGTGTTTGGATATTGTTTATTTTGCTGAAACTGAAAACTTATTGTTGAAAGTACTACAGATAATAGTAATAGTTAGTTGAAATAGTACGGCAAGACCCAAGAATAATACCAAAAAGTATAGTGGAGACCATGAATAATAGCAAAAATAAGATGAATAGTAAAATAATTTAAATTTTTTATTAGTATCCAAATACACATTTTAGAATAATGTTTTTGAATAAGAGATTTAATTTTTTTTTTTTTTTTTGAGGTAATAGATAGAAAGATTTGGATTTGAATTACACATATACTAAATAAATTAATTATTTATTTGGTCTAATAATAAAAATTAATGATCATGAAACAAATGCTTTAGGTTCAAATCATATCATCTCAAAATATATATATTTTTTTAAATCACTTCACATTGAAATTAATCAATGTACTAATTCGTTACTTTCAACATGATTTGATCAGTACCAAAAATTTTATAAACTAATATCCAATTAAGATAATGATGATTTTTATTTTTAATTTTCATGAACTTGCAAATGTTTTTTCCCCATAGTACAGCAGGATTCATGAATAGTATCAAAAAGTGCAGTTGAGTCCATGAATAATATTAAAAATAAGATGAATAGTAAAATAATTTTAATTTTTTATTAGTATCCAAACACACATTTTAGAAGAATGTTTTGAATAAAAGATTTGGATTTGAATTACACATATACTAAATAAATCAATTATTTATTTGGTCTAATAATAAAAATTAATCATCATGAAACAAATGCTTTAGGTTCAAATCATATCATCTCCAAAAAAAAAAAAAAAAAATTTAAATCACTTCACATTGAAATTAATCAGTGTACTAATTCGTTACTTTCAACATGATTTAATCAGTACCAAAAATTTTATAAATTAATATCCAATTAAGATAATGATGATTTTTATTTTTTAATTTTCATGAACTTGCAAATGTTTTTTCCCCCTTTTAGATTGGGAGTAGGGGGTTGGTGGAAGGGCCAATTAGACGAGCTAGCAAGACCATGTTCCAATTTTTTAACCACGTATTATCAAGGCTGATTTTGAGTGGGACAATAAGGACGTAGAGTTTAGGTTTTGTTTAATTCCATTTAGGGATGTTTGGTACACATAAATTAGGCTGCATTGTGTTGTTAGATTCCTAGAGTTTGTGATCCACAGAATCGCATTCTAGCAATATAAGATTACGGTATTTAATGATTTGAAACTTAATGATAATTTGACCTTTATGGTAATTTTATATTACCATAAAATTTGTACAAATAAACAAGATATTGATTATTGATAATTTTTTTTTTTGATAAATTGATTATTGATAATTGATACCAAATCGAATTCATTAAGAATATAAAGCCCACTTAGCTTTAGTATATTTTTTAATAGAATATTGTCACATTGTGTACCAAAAAATTGAATCCTGTTCATATTCTACTACTCTAATAGTTGTGAAGCATTTAGGTGACCTTTTTAGCAATAAAGGAAATAGTAAATACAGAACTTGGCAAAATAGCATTAAGCCACCATCGCATGAGCTCTTCCGTCTCCCCATAGGCCAAGGGAGTTATCCCAGTAATGTTTTTAACTTTTTCCTTGGTTTTCTCTCTATCCACAAGGTCGGTTTAGTTGAACTTATTTTCACTGTAAAAGAGAATTTACAGCTTCGTAAAACATAATCTTTTCTAAAATATAATTATATTTTTACACAATAAATATAATTAACTACTAAATAACCTATAAAGAAAAAAAAAAATCCTCTAAAACTGTAACTCTTTTTTCTGTTTTGTTGCAATTGTGGTTAGTATTAGACTGGCTCGATGTGTGAATCAACCCAATCTCTCCTCATAAAATTGTATCACCATGCACACTAAGCATTACCACATTTCAATGGGTGCACTACATCCAAAAGCCACTTATAATTTACAAGGAACCATCTCAAAAGACCCACAAATCCTTGCATTGTGTAAAGGCAAAAAAACTATTTAAAAAATAAGTAGGCAAAAAAGTAAACAATTGCCATACACACACCAATGAGCTTTGTGATTTGGTGACATGAAGTGGATAATTTATAATCCATTCTTGTCATCACATACATGTTCTCTACACATTGGACAATTGCCTTGTCGGGTTAGCCACTCGTCTATGCAGTATAGATGAAAGAGGTGCCCACAGTTGGGAAGTCTTCTTACTGAGTCTTCATCCCCGAAATCCTGCAAGTACCAACATCGACCATTGTCTTTATGTAGTAACAATCAATTTTTTTATATTGACTGTCCAAGATTCTTTTTTTTTTTTTTTTTTTTTTTGAAAAATCCAAAACTCCAAATTGATAGAATAATAGGTTGATTCCTTTATGTTGTCTAATGCTCCAAAATTATTGGTCAAATGAGTATTCGAGACAACCTACTTGCTATTCACCAAGAGCTAGAAAATTTTCTGATACTCTTATATGATAACATGTGTTAAATTTGTGTTTGAAGCCCTCTTTCGATTTTTTATTTTTTATTTTGATAAACCACATTTAAAATGCATATTTGAGGGTTAGTTTTAAATTAAACTTGAAGAACTTCGAAATAAAGCCAGAAAGTTTAAGACTAATTCAAATTGAATCTTATATTTTTATTGTTAATTTGATATTGAATCTAGACTTTTAAATTTTTATCAATTTAATCCCCCACAAGTTTGTAAATTAATCTAAAAAATTCTAGCATTTAATCTGATGTGATTTTGAATTTCCAATGCTCAATTTGAAACTAAAAAATTTGTAAGGTTTAATTTATACAATCTTCTCATCCAAAAAAAAAAAAATTGCAACAATTTTAATTGTTTAATTTGAAACTTTTAAAACTATAGGATTAATTTTAACTTGTAATTAGTTTTCTTTTCTTCTAACTTCTTCTCAAAAAAAAAAACTTTTCTTAAACACATGCTGACTTAGGATATTATAAAATATGAAGAAAAAAAAGGATATTATAAAAATTTTGTGCTCAGTACTGCTTACCTGTAAGCAAATGGAGCAACAGAATTCAAGACATGGTTTGTTCATCTTGCTAGAATGAAACTTGTGTATTGAAAGCTTCTGAATGCAGTTCTTGGATAACCCTTTACCTCCACTAATGTCATAGATATCTGAAACTTCTCTATAACTTGGTTCAATAGTCCTAACCTGCTCAATACATTTGACATTATGTGAACAAAAATTTAACACCATTAACTCAAATGACTAAACTTATTGGAGTACCAATAGAGATATACTTACTTGCCATTGATAGGCTTTTAGCACTGCAGGACATACCCATTCTATAAAGACCTTACCATTGATTAAACTACCTAGGAGGGCACCCTGTCGAAATTGATAAAATTGTTACTACTTCGACAATTGAAATGACATCAAGCACCCTTAACAAGGACATAAATCACATGTCGCACTGCAAAATATTGCATAGTAAATATAGCATTATGTACCTTGGACAGCGGCTCACAATCAGTTGCTGCTGGTGGTTCCAGTAATTGAATGGCTGCAATGGCACCTGTCACAGCTCCTATTCCTGCCCCATTTAAAAATCCAGTTTCTGTGGTTTGGCCTTTGATTGCTCCAATAAATATTCCCACTACAGCCCCACCTACCGATCCATCAAAAGCATATGATTTTTTAATTATGAGTATATGTAGATATCACTTATTGCTGAAAATTAAAAATTTATTGCTAAAAATATTGTAGCAAAATAATTTTTAAATGTGTGAATAGTACCATAAAACCCAATTTTAAAGTTATATTTGCTGAATTCCGTACTTGCGGGTCCCGTAAACAATGCATGGGATCCACAGTAAAAACACAGACATCAACTTCAACGCAAATGCATTGCTATCTAAACCCAGCCAAAATCGATAGAATTAGAGTATGTTTGGATATCGCTTATTTTGTTAAAACTGAAAAATTATTACTAAAAGTACTGTAAATAAAAATAAAAATTAGTTAAAATAGTACAATGAAACTTATAAATAGTGCCAAAAAGTACAGTAAGGCTTATGAATAATAGCAAAAATAAGATAAATAGTGAAATAATTTAAATTTTTCATCCATGCCCAAACGCACAATTAATAAAAATAATGTCTGTATGACTCTTAATTAGTATTCCAATTTCCATATTGCAACAGTGAATTTAATTCTCCATGGAACAAGCTTAAATATTATATGTTGATAATTTCCTATAAATTAATTTAAGCATAGCATTATGTTTGCTAATGACACAATTGGAAGGATTGTTTCCGTAAGTTACATGATAATAATATTGCACCATGAATCTTTAAAGTGATAGCAATCGAGTAGCTAAAACCTAAAAGATTGGGTGCAAGATGATTGATTGATGGAGTTTAAAGGTAGAGTTGTATGCTTATGTTCACTGGGTTAGTGTGGTCCCTTAGCACAAAGCCCAGTCCATGAGACAACCACTACTCTAATAAAATTGCTCCATGAATCTTCGAAGTGATAGCAATGGAGTAGCCAAACGAGTGGGTGCATGATTATTGATGAAGCCTAAAAGTAGAGATGTATGCTTATGTTCAATGGGTTTTAGTGTGGTTCCTTAGCACAAAGCCAAGTCAATGAGACAAGCACTAATATAGTAAAACAAAGTAGCAAAAGGAAACGAACCCAATGCAAGAATACATGTGAATGCAGCAAAAACTATTCTCTTCATCACTCTGGTGACAAACTCAGTTCTGAAACCACCAATTGCAGCCGAAGCCCACAAAGAAACAGCCTCTTCTGACCTGAACGCCACCTTTGTTATCCCAGAAAACCACCCCTTCATTGTTGGAAAGAAGCTCAATAGTGCCATGTGTTTTGAGCAAGTAGAAAAACGCCAAGAGCTTAACCTTTGAGTGAAGCAAGATAACTAGCTAGCATTTAAAAGGTAAGGAACTCAATAGAGCATTTAAGAGGGTGAGAGCTCAGGCCCACCCAACACCTGTTGGTCCACAAAATTGAGGCACCAGAGGTCCAGAGCTTCTCATAGGACTTTTGAGAGCAAATGGACTACTAGTCTACTATACAATAATCGAAAAAAACTTGGGGACACCTTTGAGTTAAGCAATAGATCAGTCACGTACATTTTATAGACACACAATCACACATTAGTCACAGTGTTTGGAAATGATAGTTGGTACCATAAACATTCCCTTATAAGAATCCTTGGAGGATTGACTAATTCATTAGCATAGCAAGTATCAAAGAACTGGTATTAGGTTGTTTTCGGGGTAGTTGAACATAAAGGATCACAAGCTAATTAAGTTCATATCAAATCATGTGGGTATGCTATACCTGTCAGATGAATAGAAGATGATCGATGTTGTATACTTATATTTGTATTTACAATGAAGCCTTCAATTCATTCACTATAAAAATTATTATGACTAATTACTTACTAAATTAAGTTAGTATTGCATGTACCAAAACGTGTATCATTAAGTTTTTTTTTCTTTTTTTTGGGGGGGGGGGGGGGGTAGTTGATGGGTCTTATCGAGCTAAGCTCATATTAAATCATGTCTATTCGTCTCAAATACAAATCAAGTAATGTTGTAATTAATGTATATGGAACTGGCCAATGTCATCCATGACTTTATATATATATATATATATATATATGGCGCCGTTTTAACATGTTGGTTCGAAACTAATGTGGAATGTAGAACAACTCACGAAGGATCTATTATTCCTTGGAACTATTTGTTGACCTTTTACTATTTTGGAGCATTTGGCTCAATAGAAATAAGGTGGTTTTTAAAAATTTACATGTTAATCATAAATTTGCTAGAGAAGTTAAACATCTTGCCACTAAGTATTCGTTTTGTGCTGTTCGATCTAGAATAAGAAATAACAAACAATTGGTTAGAGCGAAATGGTCCAAGTTTGAGAAAGGGTGGTGCAAGCTTAATATAGACGGCTTTTCCTTAGGCAACCCTAGATTAGCCACTGGTGAGAGACTTATCCAAGATCAAAGAGGCCTTTGAATATCGGGGTTCACCCAACCATAGGTGTAGTTATTAATGTTGATGTTGAGCTTTAGGCCTTGAGGGAGGGCCTCAAATTACGTTTAGAGCTAAACTTGCCAATGGTGGAAGTTGAAATAGATGCTAATGTAGGAGTTGATCACTTGATTGGCTTGGTAATTCTGCTAGCAACAATTTACACAATGCATCACCTATCAAGGACTACAGGACCACGTAGAAATGATATCTCAGGTGAAGATCATGAAACACAGTTTTCATGAGACAAAACAGTGTGCAAATGTGCTCGCAAGAAAAGGTCATTTATCCAGTAAGATCTTGATATATTTAATAGTCCTCTAGTAGACATTTGCTGCTTGTTTTATTATGACAATATTGGTATGTATTATAAGAGGCTGTCTTAACTTTGGATTATTTAATTAATATATATTAATCCTCTGTTTATACAACCAAAAAATAAAAAAATTGTAAGGTTTATTGTGTGTTATATATGCATTTATAGCGAAGCCTTTACATAAACTGTTATAGAAAATTCGTAAGAATTCTTTGTAAGGCTATTTTCTTAAGAAACAATATTATCACATTTACCCACACTAGTTACCTAGATAGTAGTCTCAATTATCTAAAACGTGACGTAAATCCAAAAGTTCTAGATTCAATTTTCCATATTATTAGTTTATTGGATTTCCAAAGTATCTCGTGCACAAATAGTGAAATAATTTGATTAAAAGCTAAAGATTTTATTTCTTTATATGAAGAACAATAATTTCACTTTTGAAATTACTACATGCTCAAATAATAGAAATTGCTTAGTTCACTATTCACGTTTGAAAGGGTTCAACTGAACACTCATAAATGGTTCACAACTTCACATCTAGTTCTCATTAGTATAATTAGTGTAATTTGGTTTATGGTTAGTGTGTGGATCAGTGGATGCTTTTGGCAGGAGAAAAACATTAGATCTTAGCCAAAAGGCCGAGAAAGGTATTAAATGCTTTTGACAAGAGTGAGTGTTCTCAAATGGCTAACTTTATGATGTATGAGTTCCCTCCTATAAGTCCTAATGTTTTTTTTTATTATTATTATCGAGTAGGATAACTCTGACTCTGTTTCTAAGCGGTTCATAAAGATGTTTTTTTTTTTTTTTTAACAAAGTAGAATTTATACTCTAACTTAATCTAAGTGTATATACGTGTGAAACTCCTTCCTAAAAACTCGAACTCCAGTCTTTTTCCTTCACACTTCATAAGCATTTATACTTGCAAAGAAACTACTACATTAAGAGTACGCGGTGACCGGTCTATAAAGATCTTAATCTTTAATATATGTGTCCATTTACCACCTCGAAATTGATAAAAATTTAATAAAGCTTGTGTTCACGTGCAGGTTTTTAGAATAGGTAGCCCCTTCTTCCCAGATGATGACGGTCTCTGAGTGAGAGCTTTCAGCCAAAAGAGACAAAACATTTTAATGCAACAGGACATGGTCACCCACCCCTACTCAACTCGTGGGTTGTTTTCGTACCTCAGAGAGAGAAGCAAGCAATGGGCACCAATTGCAGGCAAACAAAATAAAAACTGAATAAACAAAACCAGGTGCTAGAATGGTGGTTAATGCTTCTGTGGGCTGGGAATTTTGAAAGATATGGGCATTGTGTTGATAGAGAGCATGTGGTGCTTTAATTTGCATTAAATGGAGCTTGATATTTGTTGCTTTGTTTGAGATTTTGGCATTCTTGGGCATTTCTCCTCCACTCCTTTGATATTTTACCAAAACAAATTGGTGTACAATTCAGTCAGTGACATTTTGCTTTTAAAATTATTTATGACTGTTGCTTCAAGTTTCAATTCATACATACTTTTTAATCGGATTGAGATCATTTGTAAATATACTTAGATTCATGGGCAATTGCTTTCATTAACTAAGCTTAAAAGTTTTTTTTTTTTTTTTTTTAAATTCCACATAATCTCAATCCTTTTAAACCAAGCATGTTAAGTAACCTAAGGGGTTGGTAGTGTTACTATAATGCCTATGAGATTCAAAAGTTTTTGGGTTTAAATTTCTTAATTAGCATATCATTATAATTCCAATTCCCAAAGAATTTGGCATTGTAATTATCCAATATATATAAGACAGAGATTACATGATCGATACATATAAAAGAATGCTCATACAACAAAAAATTAGTGAGAAATCACTTAACATTTGAAAACCATGATGTATCTATTCTACTCTACTCTTTTCTTTTCTTTTCTTTTCTTTTCTTTTCTTTCTTCTTCTTCTTCTTCTTTTTTTTTTTTTTTTTAATGAATTAAGATCACTGTGTAATATCTAGGATATTTCATGGTGTACCATTACCCCTCAATCTTCTATCTTATTTTTACCTTTATTTTATTTAAAAAAATTAATTCAAAAATTGAGATTGAAAGTTTTTTTTTTAACTTTCAATTTCGGCTATTAAGAATAATTGCATTACACTTGATCTTAATCAGTTTAACACTCATAGCAGTTGTTACTTGTTAGAAAATCCTTAATCGGTCCTTTAAAACTGGATAAAATACAAAATACATAAGGATTTTCATTTTATAAAATAAATAAAAATAAAAATAAAAGAAGCAAAAAGAGCCTTTACATCTGGTCCTCCATTCCTTTAGCAAATTTTAAAATATTGCTATAGTATCATCTATTTTTAGATGATACTCAACAAATATCTCAAAAAAAAAAAAAAAAGATGAGACTTAACCAATGTATTCTTTCTTTACCTTTTTTTTTTTTTTTTTCTCTCTCTCACTCAGTCTCCCTCTTAAACAAGCAAAATCCTTTTTTTTTTCTTTTTTATGTCAATCTCAAACATGCACGACTTGTGTTTGGTGCAAAATATATATTAATTTTTTTAGAAGAAAAAAAAAGTTATTTTAATGGATGTATTGTAAAATAAGAAATATAATGTAAGGTATGTTGAAAAAAATGATTATATAAAACAAATAAAGTGACATTTAACAAGGGCGGCGCAATGTATAATTGAGGGTGGTCCTGAACTTGGAAAATAATAAATTTTATACCTTAAAAAAATGAATTCTAAATTAATATAGGTTGTTGACCACCCTAAAAAAAAAAAACTTAAACATCTTAAATAAAATTTGCCCATTAAAAATAAAATTTGACCTCTTCAAAATTTTGGCCCATTGAAGATTGAGCCAAAAAATTGCAAGTAATACTATGCTTACAATATTTCCTCAACACTTTCACAACAAATTTTAAGTGGTTGATTATACCGGTAGGCAAAAAAAAAATTTAGTGATATGTAAATTAGAACTAGTAATAATTGCCAATTAGGACTTGTTATAAAAATATTGTGAACGTAACATTTCTCAAAAATTGTTCAAACAAACAAATGAGTCTAAAAGCCCAAATCAAATGTTTAATTATGATATTTTAAATTTTGTTTTCAAAATGCATATTTTGAAATTGCTATTTTTTAAACAAAAAATTGCATATTTTCCAATAGTTAGTCGGTTAGTGCCTGCTTTAGTCTTTAGTTTAATTTATTGGATTTATGTGATAAGTCTTGTACATACATGCACTAAAATAATACCTCAATACTTTATTGAACATGATTAATGTAATGGTTTAATGCCTAAGTTGAACATGTTGAATGAACTTATAGTTTACTCTTTATTTTTTTTGTTAGCACTATTGACAAAATTCTTATAAGGAAATCACTTTTATTGCAAAATTTATCTTCTAAGAAAAATTCGTATTCACTTGAATAATCTTCTTTTATATCATAGGCTATGAGAAAAAGGTCTCATTTTTTCATCCTAATTATCAAGAGGGAAAAAAGCATATTTACAAAGATGTTCTTGTCAACCTCTTAGCCATGATTTCCCTAAAAAAGAAATTAGTGGAGCATTGCATTTATTCAATCCTGATTAATTTAAAGAATACAAAAATATTGGTTGGAACACATCATAAAAAAGGATGATGCATTTTGTTTATATTGTTACTTATTTAGTCAAGATGTTGGTAATTGAAATGGAGATCAATAGTTTAATAATTATTTGGTTGTGTATATTGAAAAAGATGTAACTGATAACATTAGTAATGAAATTATCATACAACAATTTCAAAATATAAAAAACTCATACAAAGAATTTTTAAAACTTTATAATGTATTTGCAACTTTTTTTATCAATATATTCAAATTTTATTTTTATTAAATTTTGTTTAATTTAAGTTATTAATGATCGCCCTAAACAAAATTTCTAGGGCCAACATTTTATAGAGAAAAAATGTTTTTTTTTTTCTTTATAAGAGATGGGAATGGTCTTACAGAATATTAATTTGCAGACAAAGTTTGGTTTTGTCACAAAAATTCTGGAACAGATGACACCACAGTAGTTTGTTTTTTTTTTTTTTTTTGGACAAAAATGAGCCCATAATAATTGTTATCCATAGTTTTTTTTTTTTTTTTTTTTTTGGGAGAAAATTGTCGTTGTCCATAGTTGATTGATGAATGTCCATTCAAAACACTTATCATTATAGACTAGTGAACCGCATAACAATGCTTGTCTTTCACGTGCCATTTTTACAATTCTCTTTTCTTCTTCCTTTTTCCCTTTTTGGGCCTGTAAGCCAGCCCATATTTTTGTTTATCTTTTTAAATGGCCCAAATCCTCCTATTACCTTAAAGCCCACAAGGCACCGACCCAAAGCAAAAGCTTATTAAACCGAACGGGATGCACCTCTCTCTCTCTCTCTCATTACTAATTTCACACTATAATTTTTTGGTAAACTCTTTGAAAATTTTAATAAATAATTATTACAATCTAAATTAATTTCTCAAATTTAATTTATATTTTTATGTCAGGAACTTAATTAAATATATATTTTTTTAGAGTTACTTCAACTAGATAATTAAACACAAAGTTGTGGCTTAATAAAATTTTTGTCATGTTGATGGATTTCAAATGTTCATGAATGTAGTTCAAAGATAATGTCTCAATTCTCAAATTGACAATGGATTGTTAGTGTGCATTTAGTTTTTTAAGTTTGAATTGGTCATTTTAATCTAATAATTTTTTTCCCAAAATTTTTTTTGTTTTTTTTTTAGTTTGAAAACTATTATTATAAACAACTTTGCTGAAAATTATCTTACTAGTATAAACTGGTTGTTTTTAGTGATTTTTAAGTAGATTTACCTAACTTAGTGAGTCCTTAAAGGGCTAAAATTATTTTAAGAAAAGTTATTGAGCTAAAATGACAAATTTCACACTTCAATGACTGAAATGATTTTTGCGTAAAGTTATTGAACTAAAATGACAAGCTTTAGACTTAAAGAGCCTTTGGGTAAAATTAGCCGGTGTAAATTATTTTTTTATCAAATTATTTTTTTAAGTTATATTTTGAAATTCTTTTGAGGCATAAATGTGGCAGTGCCACTGCCTTCAAATTGTATAAGCCATCCTAATAATTTTTTGACTAAAATGAATTTTACACCCTATAACTTTGGGTCCTTTCTAAAATTGTCACTATGAAAACTTGTCATTTATGCCCTTGATTTTGATTTCAAATTTCAATATAATCCTTTTGTCTCACTCCAAATGACATTGTCCCCCCCCCCCTCCTCCCCCACACACAAAAAAAAGGAAAAAGGTTTTTTTAAAGAATAATTTTGAAAAATAAAAATTTTATTAATTAAAAAAATTGAGTTCCTTGTGGAAGAAACTACGTCAACTACCCATCAAATCCATCACAAAGCTATTTTAAAGAAACTTGAAAATGTAACATATTTTTAACTAATTTGACTGAATTTTAATTAAAATCATGATCACTATACAAGTATAAATTTTTGTGAGATGGAAGGGGATAAAGGCTAGGATTCAAGTTTTTAGAAAAGAGTTTCGTACACATTTACTTAGATTCAGTTAAAGTAATATTTCTATCTTAGATATATATAAAATAAAAATTTAAAAAAATAAAACACACACACACACAATTTTAAGGAGTTAAAAAAGGCAAGATACCTAAATAGTTTCAAAATAGTGCCAATATTAGTATATTACAGAATTATTATTCAAGTTTTGCCCCAAAAATCCATTTAGTTGACCATGATCCATAGCAATAAGCCAACAACCCATGCCAACATCCATAACTAAATACCATTTGACTGACTTTTTTTCATTAATTTTTATGTCAATGAAGCGCTTGATGAGCATGGTCTCACGAATTATCCTAAGCACCCAAATTTATCTATTTAACTTCATTCTTAGCAAATGAAAATTATTTTTGGCTTAAAATGACATCGTCTTTTGTTATCCAAGAAAAAGAAAAAGACATCGGCTTTGGCAGGTTAGTGTCACATTGCTAACAAATAAAGTATTGATATTGATGTAATATTCAAGGGAATAAATTGCAATTTTCATGTTAAAGATTGATTTAAAAATGATCCCAAATTTAAAATGTGTAAAGTACACTTTAGACTAATTTGTTTTGTCAATAGCCCTATAAATATGTATATAGAAAAGAATAAATTACATTTTAAACTCAGTATTTGTGATAGTTTCAAATCAAACCCTATAATTTTAAAATTTGTAAGTAAAGCCTAAAAGTCAAACATCCCAAATCAAATTTAAAATTGATATGATTTTAAAAGTATAATGTTCTATTTAAAACTATGAAAATAAAAATTTTAATTTGTAACCTCTTAAAATCTTTAAACTTCAAGGCTTTATTTTGAAATTTTTGAAACAATAAGGTCGAATTTAAAATTATCCCTAAAATGTAGGGTTGAAAATGTAATTTTCCCAAAAAAAATAATAATAAAAACACATCTCTCTCCCTGTCTTATTTTCTTTTCTCTTTATATTCTGTATTTTTATTTTCGCTGAAACCATTAACGACCATTGTGAAAATAGAAAAACAATTTCTAATAGAATTGCCGAAGGAAAAACTTTCACCTCAAAAAAGAAAAAGAAAAATCAAAGGTAATCTCTCTCTGGAGTTTAATGCAAAATACCTGTTTCTTGAATTCTTTTTGTCTTTTTTTTTTTTTTGTCTGATGCAAAACCCAGTTTTTTTCTGGAGTTTGATGGTTACGCACGTAGTTTGTTTTCGTTAAAGTAAAATTTAAAAATTAGTTCCAATTCCATTACAGAGGAATAATACCATTTTCAAGTATTGGCCTCTATGTGTTTGTGTTTGTGTTTGTGCGTGTGTCTGTGTTCTATTTATATATGGGTTTAATTTGAATTTGAAAGTTTAATCGGAAAACACAAAAGGGTCGTAGTGCATTTTTATAATTTTTTGTAAAAATCAAAACTTTAAAATGGTTCATCAATGCCCATGAACTGTAAATTGAAGGTTATGCTTCAGTTGGGCAAAGCAATAATCATTTAGGAATTATGATATCATTAGTTTTTATGACAGAAACACAGACCTACATACATGCATATGTGAATGAGATTGTTATGGCTTGTGTTTACAAGTTTCTGAGACCTTAATGCGTGTGTATTTGTATGCAATTGGTTATGAATGGGTTTTCCTTTTATTATGGAGAAAGGTTGCCTAAGTTATCGAGTTAGAATACTATTTTGAAAAGTTGGGTGTCGAAAACTAGCCTGTAAGAAGGATGTGTTATTGTTATATCAATTAAAAAAAATTAATGGGTCATGAACGTGTAGGTGTAGCCTTCGCTGAAGTTATATTGAAAGAATGTAGAGTTATGGTTTAAAGGAATGTGGTGAGAGAGTTAAGCATGGTAATAAAGAAGCTTAAGTATATATGAATAAGTTTGGCCAATGAGCTCTAGCTCAAATGGGGTGCTCTAGCTCAAATGGGGTGTTCTCCCCTCCTAAGAATAGGGTGGAGGATGGTCACAACCCACCTATCAATGTGCGTGTGTGTGTAAACCCATGTCTGTGCCTGTGTGCATGTGCATGTGCATGTGTGTGAATTCTTTGAGACTATAAGAGGTGTATTTAGGCAAAGTGTGATGATGCAAGGGATACCATGTTTCAATTTTGATACAAGCAATTTGAGAGTGATGAAAGGATAAAATAGGATGTTGTTGTCTTAGTGTACTTGTACTTAAAGGTGTTCCCAAACTGCAAGTTGCATCACTTTTCTAAGTTAATTTAGCTGTGTGTTTCTATATTGAGCTGTTATTGATATACAGGCGACATCTCATCTGCGAAAGCACAATGGCGACATTCTGTCGCAAAATACTGAAAATAGGCTGTAAGGTTAGAGCCACTCTTTAGGGCTTGGATTGATGCTGCTAGTTTCCCTGCTGGTATTGTGAGCTGGGAGTCATAGCACTTGCAAAGATAGTAGTACCAAGATTTGTCAGTCAAAGGGAAATCCTGCTTCCCTTTTTCTTCTGAAGGGTGTTCTGGGAAGTGGTGCTGCCTTTAACCGTGTGGGGATGCACACCCTCCTAATTGAGCCTCAACTAGAGCCATCAAGCTATGTCATTCCCATTACCACAGTATGATTACTTTAACTTGCCTTCAAGAACCTTTGATTTTATCATGGGTTTGTAGAGTTCCTAGCCCATGCTGCCTGTCATGGAACTCCAGTTTGGCATCGACATGAGTGTTTGGTGCCTCTTTTTACAGCATTTTCAGGGTCAGTGGCCATGGAGCACACTTCAACTGCTGTGAAAAGCATAATTAGTGAAGGTTCAATGAACTCCCATGATGAGAAATTTCAGTCTCCTCAGTGTGTCTGTAATAAATCTTGCATATTAAGGTATAATACAGCATATATATTTTTAACTTCTTACAAAGAGTACGCTTACTGTGAGTTGCTTTTTTGGCTTCCCTTGGGAGAAGCAGAAAGTATGAACTATTTTGAACAAGAAGTGAGGACTTGTGCTAATTAGTTTAAATTGTTGCCTGCTTGCATTTAGAAGATATTGATCTTATGAACTGATTATACAGGACTCACATACAACCTGATTTAGAGTCTGTTTGGCATCAGCTTTTAGCTTTTATGTACAGCTTTTTAAAACCTCACATTTTCCCACCTTTCCTCACTTTTTCAAAAAATTTCAATGTAGAAGTATTGTTTAGCACACTTTCAGCAGAAAGCTAGATAAGCTGCTTCCCTTGGGAGAAGCAGTCAGTATTAACTATTTTGAACAAGTTGGTAATTTGTTAATATATAATTACAAAAGTACCTTCCATATTTGTTGGTTAGTTTGTTCTCAAGAATATGTCCTGAACTCTCCATATCTCCTAATATAGGTTGCTATGATCTTCCTCTTTGATTAGGCTTGACATTGCATCAAAATATTTTGGATGATCTATGATGGATTTTGAAAACTATTTCTCTCTTTGTTTGCTCAGCTTATGTGCAATATGTATTTATTACTCTAGTTGAACTTTTGCAGGGTTCAGTTTGGTTCCCCAAGAAGGGATTTAAAATGAGTAGTCTTTACGAAAATGATGATTCTGCTTTCATTGGAGACTCAGACTGCAACTTTGCAGTTGATAAAGGAGAAAAGGTTCTAGATCATGTTGATGATAAGTTAGCAAGAAGTGATGATTTAAATGTGGATCTGAATCAGCATGGGAAACTGGGATCCCCTTCACTGCCTACAGATTTCACATGTGACATTTCAGAATCTTCTCATGGAAATCTACCAGCAGAATTTGGTCATGATGATGTTAGGAGTACAAAATTTGATTCTGATCATGAGAGGACTGAGTCTCCACTCAAGAACAACCATTACCAAGGTGAGATGGATGAATTGCATGGCAGTAATTTTCTTAACTCCCCTCAGTTTAAGGCACAAACTTTTCATAGTGAAAAGGGAACTGAAGATTCTGCTCATTCACAGGAGTCTCCTCTGAGAGCACAGGGAAATCAGGGTGAACAAATGGAGAGCGATTGTGTCTATAACGAAATAGAAGGGGAAGGCACTGATGCAGGACAGTTGCTACCTTCTCTGAGGTCACAGGGGTGCAAAAATGAACTTAAGGATGGAAAGTCACCAACTGAGAACAGAAAGCCGGACATGATCCATTCTGGTATGCAATCGCCAAAGAGAACTCCCAGACAATCTAGGTCACCTGTGATTGTAAGAGAGATGCTAGTTTCACCTGAAAGGTCTTCTGACCTACACTACTCTCCCAATGGTGATAAGACATTGTCTTCTCAACAAGGTTGTCAGGACCCATCATATTCACCTAGATCCCAAAGGCAGAAACATTCTTCACCTGAAAGGAATGGCTTGGTAGAAAGGGTTCCATCCCAGGATCATACGTCTCCTACTATGAAAACTTCTGTTTCTCCACCAGGGTTCCAGAAAGGGTCCAGGCATAAGCATGATTCTTCTCGGAAGCGCATATCTACATCACCAAAAACCAGCCACTCGCCCCCAAAGCATCGAAGGCGGGACAGATCAGTGTCAAGGTCACCCATTCGGCGAAGGGATCGCAAGAGAGATTATCGTGACAGATCTCGTTCAAGGTCCCCATATTCAAGAGATCGTTATAGATCCCCAAGGTGAATCTATATCTCCATTTATGTTTTTTTTTTTTTTTTTTTTTTTTTTGAATTAAGAAACTGAGAGTGGGGGTTTATATCATAAAGATACATTCTTTTGTTTAGCAGGAGAAGGTATTCTCCAAGGCGAAGATCTTCCCCTCCAGGGTATCATTCTCATCATCGGTCCCCTAGAAGGAGACCCTGGTCACCGCCTCGTAATAGGAAAACTGGAGTGGGGTTACCTGGCAGAAACTTATTTGTTGCAGGTTTTAGCTTTTTGACTACAGAGAGAGATTTGGAAAGAAAGTTTTCTAGGTTTGGTCATGTACGAGATGTTCGTATTGTTCGAGACAAGAGGTAAATATGCAATGCAATATTTCTATTGAAAGAATTTGTTCAGGTCTTCAGACAAGAAAATCCTTGAGGTCTTTTTCTTTTTCTAATCTCATCTGTATAATGATTTATCACTACAGACATTTCAATTTTATATAGTTGTACTGCTGGTCAATTATTGGAAGTTTAAAATCTGATTTGCTTATACCAGGTGAAGTTTTGTGCTATAGAAAGATGTTCTTTGGATAGAACAATGGGCTAATGTTCCAAACATGAACTAACAGAGATGGATGGCTTTTGGGAATGGCATTTTCGAGAAACATATGTTTTAGCCCCAAAAATTGAACTGTAATGATAGTCAAAAAGTGTGACCTGTGTGATTGGCAAATCAATGAATACAATAACATTTCTTCTTAAACATTATTGCTACTCAATTGACTGCTTCTATATGATATTTTAATTATCCAATAAAATGGAGAGCAGGTTTTCATATACCTTATTATAAACATTGAACATGTTTGTTAGTTGGAAAGTTTGTAATTGAATCTGAATGACCTGTTAGTGAATATATATGTTAATTAATCCACCTTTTGCTGTTCTAAGTGGCTATTTTAATTGAAGTGTTTAAGGAACACCTGAGCTTTTGCCTTTATGGAACTTTTCATTCTTTTCAGGAGACACTTGCAAGTATGCGGTTTAAGCTCTAATATGGATAGATTGTTTTTTCTTTTGTATTCTTCTGTGAGTTGATTTTTTGCTTCTCTTTTCAATATTTAAGGTCTGGTGATTCGCGTGGGTTTGGATTTTTATCCCTGGAGAGAGATGAAGATGCAGATGCAGCAATCAGAGCTCTTGATGAGACTGAATGGAATGGTCGGATTATCCTTGTGGAGAAATCAAAATCTTCAGGGCCTTGAAGCTTTATGTACAGGTTTATGATTAGGAGTCTAGTTATCACATTATAGTGTTGAAATCTTGTTCAAGACAGTTGAGTTTTGAATTTTATATCTTTATCTATGCTACCACAACAGTGTAGTACCAATTTTCTGAAGCAGGGTGATTTCCACCAAAAAGAAAAGATTTTGTTCTAACCAAAACACGAGTCCTTTAATGTGTCACTTGGGAGCAAGCATATAACCATTGTGCATTACTTTTTGGTTCTGTTGTTTAGTTTCTTACTATTTCTGTATTGCCTTATTCTGGCGGGTATGTTTGCAGTAGTACATTTTAGTCTGCAAAATTATTTTTGGCTGAATCAAAGGGTAAGAGGAATCCCCCAGCCATGTGGCTGCCCTATATGTTGTCACAGTAGTTTACTAACTGCTCAAGAACCAATATTTGGAGACAGATTTTTTTTTTTTTTTTGTTGGTTGTTGATAATTCAATAGTTATTAATGGGAGCTGAGAGATTTGAACTCTGGATGGCTGGATGTCTCCATTGGAACGTTAGGAGATGCGAATTGAGCTACAAGGCTCTTAAGTCTTACCATCTAAGAGGCTTATATAACAAGGTTTCTTGGATAAGTTACCTCATATAATGATTTTAGCTTAATCAAGTTTCAGTGTTTCAGGCAGTGAAAGGAAATACCTTAACTGAATTAGTGACAATGTCTCCTTTGAAGATTTGAACCCATGGCCTACCTCACACTAACCACTAGCCATGACAGTAAGTGGTAGCAATTATTTTTAGTTAACAACTAGCATGAATGTATATCCTTAAAAGTAAAAATGATCAACCCACTATGGACTTGTCTAAGGAATATCCTTAAAGTGATCAACCTACTATGGGTTCTAGTATAGATAGGCTGGAAATAAGTTATTAAATTTATGAAAGTTTATAACTAGTTAGGCTGGAACCATTAAAATTCTGGTTGGTAGATCATGTTGTCTTCAACATAGCCGTAAAGGCCCCATCTTTTGTGGCACTTGGTCTCTCTTTTGAGCCCTTTGGTATGAATTCAGGCATGTGGGACTCTTCTCTTGAGAAATAAAGCTACCAGTGAAGTAGTTAAAGGTTTTTGATTTTCAGGTGCATCGTGTGCTTTGTACATTGATTTGGTGAGACTGGCTGGACAACTAAATTATTGAACTAGAGCTGGATACTTTTTGAGTTTTGAGTGGACCCTGCAAAGGTTGTTCTGGCATGCCCGAACTTGTTTATATATACTATTTTGGTTTTCTTTTTTCTTTTGGTCGGAATGCTGGTATAATTTAACAGAACAAAATGGAGATGCAAAAGAGGAAATTTGTTCCCATTAACACTTTTACAACATATTTAATTAGAATTAGGTATGTGTTTTCAGATCCAAGTATTCATGAATCATCATGGCTCATGAGTCAACTTTCAGGTTACATAATGCTTGGTTAAATTCGTATGGATCAATACCTTGTAGGCACCATTTGTTTTAAACATTGGAACTGGTAAGTTTATAAAAAAATTATTATGGGTTTTATAAAAATAAATGAAATAAAAGAATAAAGGAACAGTTTTATTATTTATTTATTTTATATATATAAAAATAAAAATAAAAAAATCAATTGAAGAACATACATTGTATGATTCTGTTGAGAATCATCCCACCGGTGCAGTAAAGTTCAATGAATTTGAAATTTCCATCTTCATTTTTTAAAGTTTTGCTGTGTGTGGTTGTTTCATTTCATTAAGAGCAATGCTAAATTTTTCAAAAAAAGAAAGAGCAATGCTAAAGATACACACCCAAAAAAAAAACCCATAACTTATTAAGATTGGCAAGTAATGACAAATATTAGGGCCAATTCTAAGCCTATGCCTGAGCAGTAAGGTCTCACAGTGGCACAAACTTTTTTTTTTTTTTTTTGGGTTATCAAAAGAAAAAGGCCATAAAATTGTAAAGCCCAAAATTATATAAAAGAGTCCAACAATTGCAGAATGTATTTGATATTTATTTAAAAGAAAAAAAATATAAATGAGTTTTTAAATCCTTTTTCCTACCAACAAGAAATCTCCCACTATACCGAGACAATAGCCAACTGAGAGAATCTAAAATGTTTCAAAAAGATAATTGTCATGAGTGTTAATGTCACAAAGAGATTCATTTAGATTAGCTATTATCAGTTGTAAAAGAATACATTAACAAACATAAATAATTAATAATTAATAATTTTACATCTAAAAAAATTGGTTTTTAAACAAAACTATATATATAAGTCAAATAAATAATGTTTATTTGATATTTAAATATAAAAACACCCACTTAAATTTATGACTTTAAACCTTATAATAAATTGAATTGATTCTTATTGACATAATATCACTTTTACATGAATCAATTATTTATTTTATTTTATTTTATTGGATATTAATCATAACATGTTACCAATTACCACAATATATGTACAATAAATCTTTAAGAAAAAAGGGCAAAACATTTGTTTCACTGTATGTATTGTACAATCAAACCAACGTGTCATTAGTGAAGAGAAGAATATGGAATAACATTTATCTTACCATTCTTTGATCTTTGTAACCCCTAGTATGGGTTATGAAAAGTAAGGGATAGTGAGTTTTTAATAAAATTTGTTTCTAAATTTGAAATTTTACTTTCAATAAGATCCAGTTAGTTTAATTGATAAAATCTCTTGTCGTCAAATAAGAAATATGAGATTATATCCCCGCCTTCATAAAAAAACCAATTAGTGTCTTAATTTGATAATAAAGGGCAATTATTAAGAGTTGACATTATAAGTTGAAACTCCGTCTCTCAAAAAAACAAAAAACAAAAAACTTTCGATAGGATCCAAATGTAGAATTCTCATTCTCATTCTTTTTTTTTTTCTTTTTTTCTTCATACAGTTGAATGTAAATCAATAAGTTTAGGAACATATAAAATTTCATAGTTTTGTTTATAATTGTTGAGTTGGAGTGTTGTAATTGATACCTAATGAAAATAGAGCAGTGATGACTTATGAGTCCTTGTAAAATTCGTTTTACCCCATTAAAACTTTCATTTTAATGGATTTCAATTAGTTCAACTGGTAAAATTTCTTATTGTTAAATACTTCGTAAGAGATATAAGTTTGAATTTTGTCTATACCAAAATTAATTGGTGTTTTAGTTTGATGATAAAAATCAATCGTTATAGGACGAATACTATAAATTCAAATTCTATATGTGTGTGTGTTTATATATATATATATATATATATATATATATATAAGTTTTAAAATTTTATTAATGATATTAAAAAAAAAAAAACATTGTGAGAAAAATAACCCTATCACTTTTTATAATTTTATTTGTTTTTTATATATATTAGTTTTTTTTAATAAAAAGCCAGAGACACCAAAATCCCAAAGCATAGTTATTAAATCCATACCAAACAATCGGTTAAACTGTAAACCAAAGTATTATCCTGAATGATTTAGTGTAAAATACCAAATACCCTTTCTCAAACAGTGTAAAACAACAGATTGTATAGATTAATCTTTTCAGCCTGTGGATAAAAGAAACAAAAATACTAGTTTTATCTATGAAAAAGACTTAATTGAACTATTGAAGTCACTAAGGCTGTGTTTGTTTAGGGTGAGAATGAAATTTGGAAAATATTTTACACCCTCATGTGTGTTTAGGAGCATATGTAAAACTAGGTCAAACTGAAAATCAATTATTTTGATCATAAAATTCAAGCCCTTCAAGAGGAAAATCATTTACACATTCCATTTACTTTCAAACCAAGTTTTATAGACTGAAAAACAGAAAAGAGAGAGAGAGAGAGAGCAACTTTGGAAAGTCACTCGGAGATCCACCCAAACCCGATTCCGGTTAGATTACGCCTCCTCATTCCCTTCCACGCACCGATAAGTACTCTATTTCCTTTTCTTCATTGGCTTTTCTTCTCTCCCTATCCAACCTCAGCTCCCCCGTCTTGCTCAAACCCATCTCCAATTAGCATGCCCAAATCGAGCACTGCATGTACCCAATGCACCCAGCTAAACCCACCCCAATTTCAGCATCCCAACCCACGATCTATCCCTTGATCAACACCGTGGCCTCAAACGTCTTGCCCAAACCCATCCCTCAAACCCACCACTCAAACCCGAAGGTATTATGACACCGTGACCTCAAACCCATCCCTCAAACTCGAAGGTATTCTAACACCGATCCCCCAAACTTGAAGGTATTTCGAAGGTATATTGGAAAAAATATATATATATATATATATATAAATATATATTTATCCTTATTTATAGATATATTTTTATATATAATATATGTGCATAATGTTATTTGCAATAGTGTTTGTGAAGGTATTTGGCAGATTGTGAATATTTTGGTAACTGAATTTAGCATTGTTCTTGAATTGAGCTTGTTACAGTATTTATGTGAATTTGGATGGTTTAACAACAATTATTGTGGAGACTTTGCTGAGATGATGAATGGATCTACACTATCATGTATTGCAAGATGTTTTTTGGAAAATATCTTCTTCTTGCTTACACATTTGATTGAATGGTATGTCAAATAATTTCCTATGCTAAATATGTCATAAGGCCAATTTTGGTTTTTAAACTGTTTATCTTATTGACCACCTAAAGGGTAAAACATACGTTGTTTTTGCTGGTCGTGTGCTTGGGGTGTACGTCAAATGGGAAGAAGTCCATGCTCAAGTTCATCAATGTTCTGGAACAGACCACAAGGCGTTTAAGCATAAAATGGATGCAGAAGTTGCTTTTATGAAGTTTTGGCAGATTGATGGTGGGAACGTGCAACAAGGTTCTTCATTCAATACATATTCTACTCATTCTAGTACTCCTTCAACTGAAGAGAGCCCCTACTGCAAAGGAGATGTTAAATACGATTTATTGAAATATCAATTAGATATCGCAATTGAGCAGTGGAACCATGCAATGAAAATTGCAAAGTTAAATGCGAGAATGCTAAACGCATGGCATCTCAAGTCCTGACCGATGATGAGCTCAATAAAATGGCACATCTAAACTTGGGCGAATGACCATGAAAGTTATGTTAATCTCTGATTTTTGTATGTGGGTACCTTTGTAATTGTTATGTAAAACTTGGATGTGTATATGTTCATATTTTTTGTGATTGGAATTAATGGATGTGCATATATGACATGTATAGGTATTTTGAGATGCTCAATTGTCTTATAAGTGTGTGTGTATATATATATATATTGGCATTTTTCCTGTAAAATGTTTTACATTGGGGGGGGGGGGGGAACGCAGGAAAATATTTTTTGGAAAAACACTTTTACATGCATGACCAAACGCCGAAAATACTTTTCCGATGTATTTTCTAGAACCCAAACAAACATATGAAAATATTTTACAAGGAAAATATTTTCATTTTTATAAAATATTTTCAACTGAAAATATTTGACACTCGGAAAATATTTTACATGTTACCAAACATAGCCTAAATCGTCTAAGCTTTGAAGTCTAAAAACTCTTAACCAAATTACTAAACTACTGAAGATTGAAAAGATAAAGTGATAAAGATTAAAAACTAAAGAGATAAAGTAAGAGTTGTGCCATGAGATGAGAGTTCAAAGTTGAGATTGAAGAGGTAAAGAGATGGTGATCAGATCAAAAGAGATAAAAAAGATAGTGATAAAATTATAGAAGTAAGTGATAGAGTGATGAACTTTAAAAAAATGGAAGAACTTCTACCCTAAGAGTCAAAATTTGTTAGACTAAAAAGTTAAAAAGTTATTGGATGATTTACATAAATAATTTGTTTTTTAATATATATTCTCTATCTTTTATGTCGTTTGATGTAATTATTTATTTATTTATTAATTTACCTAAATGGAGTATTTTTATTTTATTTTATAATTATAAACTATATTCTTTAATTAATTAATAAACCTATAATATAAACCAATGAATCACAGGTTAAGCTAATGAACTAGTAAATTAATTCTTCAACCAAGTTAATCTCCAATACAATTTTAATAACTATGCTTGAAAGGAATAAAAAATTAATATATAGAAAAGAAGTCTTTTGGCTAAAAATTGAAAAAAATGGAGTTTATTGTTGTTATAGGTACTGTTCAAAGTTATTTGGCAAAATGAGGAAAGAGACTGAATTTCGGCAACGGTGTTGCCGAAATTGCAAGAAAAAGTACAATGTGTCAAGGGAGAGAGAAAATTGAATTTCGATAATGAGATTACCGAAATTCTTATCCTGCCCACATTGCCCAAAATGGAAACCGATTGTGGCAATGGTATTGCCGAAAATGGGAGAAAAAAAGAATTGTGGCAACTAAGTTGCTGAAAATGGAGGGGGAAAAAAAAAATGTTACGTCCACAACATTTTTCACAACAAATTACAGGTGATTAGTTGTTATTGGTTGAAATTTGAATCTAAAACTAAAATTACTTTTTTGCCCCGATAATAATAATCAGTAACAACCTGCCACTTAGGATTTGTTGTAAAAATGTTATGAAAATATTGTGGACGTATCATTTCTATAAAAAAAAAAATTGTGGTGCCGAAATTGAAGGAAAAAAAAAGTGGCAAATTGTTTTTTTTCCCTCTATTTTGGCAATGCCATTGCCACAAAACAATTTGCCACTTTTTTTTTTCCTTCTCTTTCGGCACCACAATTGTTTTTTGAAATAATACGTCCACAATATTTTTACAACAAATCTTAAGTGGTAGGTTGTTACTGATTGTTATTATTGAGGCAAAAAAGTAATCTTAGTGTTAGGTTCAAATTTGAACCAATAACAACTAACCACTTGTAATTTGTTATGAAAAATGTTGTGAACGTAGCATTTTTTTCCCCTCCATTTTTGGCAACTTAGTTGCCACATTTTTTTTTTCTCCCATTTTTGGCAATGCCATTGCCACAATTGGTTTCCATTTCGGGCAGGACAAGAATTTCGGTAATCTTATTACTGAAATTCAATTTTCTCTCTCCCCTGATACATTGTACTTTTTCTTGCAATTTCGGCAACACCATTGCCGAAATTCAGTCTCTCTCCTCATTTTGCCAAATAACTTTGAACAGTACCTATAACAACAATAAACTCCATTTTTTTTTGCAATTTTTAGCCAAAAGACTCTATAGAAAAGAAATTATCCGGCGCCTTGGTTGATACTTGACGCTTGCCATGACAATTTGGAGGAAAGGATATTGTTTGCACTTTGCAGCTTCCCCGCCAGTCAAAGTGTCAAAAACTGGAAATAATTGTACAAATGAGTAGGATGCTTTAAAAATAGAGTTTTCACAAAAAATTATAAGTGATAAGATATTATTATTTTTAATTTGAACTCATCATTAAAATTACTGTTTTGCCCACTAGTAATAGCTAGTAACAACTTGCTAATTAAGAATTTTTTGTGAAATATTTTGAACATAACATTTCTCTATCAGTAGTCCATTAACACCCCACTAATACCACTTGAAGTAATAGTGAAATGCTGATACAATTATTTTACAGACATATATCTCAATTATTGAATTTTGAAATTACTTAGTACTAACAATGTATCATTTGATAAGACCACGACAAATCCTTACTATAATGGTTACTTCACAAATATAAGTGCTTGTGAAGTATGAGAGGTAAGAACCGGGATTCAAGTCTCTAAGAGAAATCTTCACACACATATATACTTAAATTAAGTTAGAGTATAATTTCCACTTTGTAAGGGGTGGAGTTACATGTTAGGGTGGAGCTACAATATTTTTGTATTATGTAGTTACCTGAATTAACTCCCCCATTCCCAAAAGATCGAGCTATAATGGTTACTTCACAAATATAAGTGCTTGTGAAGTATGAGAGGTAAGAACCGGGATTCAAGTCTCTAAGAGAAATCTTCACACACATATATACTTAAATTAAGTTAGAGTATAATTTCCACTTTGTAAGGGGTGGAGTTACATGTTAGGGTGGAGCTACAATATTTTTGTATTATGTAGTTACCTGAATTAACTCCCCCATTCCCAAAAGATCGAATTCCCCGGTTAGCTACAAGGGCTTCCTCGGAGCTTTCGTTTTCCTTCGGACCCCCACCCCAAATGTTTGAGTTAATCCAATAATATTCTTTTAAAAAAATGTCCAATTGGTCTTATTAGTAGTTATAGAGGATTATGTATTGTTTCTCAAAGTCATGTTTTGTTCTAAAATTTGTTCTTGTATCTCTTAAAGTTTTGGATTATTTATGTCTTTGAACATTTCATTAGTTCGACAGAAATATATTTATTTGCAATGGTAGACAATTTAGTAACTTATGTTAAAAATGAAAATTTTAAAGATTTCACTATAGAAGATGGTGAAAGACAAATTTAATTATATGAAACATTTAATTTTAAGAATTTTACTATAAAACATACTAAATTCTTGTATGTATAGATGTATTTATGTATGTGTTTATGTATGTATATGAAAATTTGTATTGACTAATAAATTAGTCACACAAACCGGCTCTCCCAAGCAAAATTAAATATATATATATATATATATATATATATATATATCATTTCACTCCCACGGAAAACAACATGACATTACCACAGGAAAAGATGAGTTATTACTTGGAAAAGTGTATCTGGCCAATCCATATTTCTTTTACAGGCAATGTCTTTGTTGCTTCTAAGTTCTAATAAGACCTTTTGGATCTTTGCTTCAATTTTTGTACATTGAGCCAAAAAACCAGGACAAAATACGTTTGTCCCAGATATTGTCAAGAAGTTTCAGCCTTTGTTGCTTATCAGAAACCTTTTTTTAGATTCTTTATTTGGGGTACATTATTATTAATAATTTATTATTATGTGAAATAACTGGGAATTTTCGAAACGTGGCTTTCACATAAATATTTAGGAAATGTAAAAGTTTAGAGTGAGTTTCCAACATAATTTAATCAAACAAAACCGCGTTGATAGCATTACGGCATTTATTGCCGCACAAGACTGAGTTACCATTATTAAAATGGAGACCTGACCACGTACACGGTCCCTTATTGCCGCACGAGATACGATAAATTTCAACGTGCCTAACGTGTACACGGCCCCTAACCACCAGTATTGTACGTAATGTTTGGTGCAAATTTTGTTTTATACTGTGTATCTTATTCGTTGTTATCATTCAATACTTGGTAATCTATTTAATATTAAATTTTAAAAAATAAAATTTAAACAATGAAATGAAAGAAATTAACCAGATTTGAAATTGAAAGGACTCTTATTTTGTTTTCTTTCTTGGAACACCTTCAGTCACGGAGTGAATATAATTCTTTATAGCTCTATGTCATTGAATAAAAAAATTTAAGATTTAATACTTACCTATAATAAAAATTAATTAATTTTTAATATTATAATAATAATAAAAATTATTATAAAGTAAATGTCATAAATTTCAAATATGACTAGATATCTTATCTAATTAATTTCATTCTATACAATGCTAGGTTGCAATTTTATTGTATTTAGATTGTTTGAAGTGCGTGAAATTCATGGATGATAGGAACCCCCATTGTTTGGGTTTTAAAGTAGATTGTGTGGCTTGCTGTGAAATCCACACGTTGTTGATCTTTCAACTTGTTGATTAAATTGTTGTTATCCATAGCTCATACATTATTGTAACATATTTGTCAAAAAAGAAAGTAAGGAAAAAAGTGAAAAGTAAAAAAAGAAGAAGAAGAAACAAGTGACTTGATTGATGGGATAATTCATAATTTCCACGAGGAACATAGCCAGCTATAGTTATTAGTGTAAGCTCTTTAATGGATAAAATGGTAAATTTTTGATAGTTAAATGAGAGAGCAAAAATTAATTAGTATCTTAATTTGATGATAAAAATATATCATCAAGAACGAACGTTATAAGTTAAAACTCTTTAAAAAAAAATTATTCATTTTGTTCATTTAATACTGGACAATTTATTTAATATTAAATTTAAACAATGAAATGAAAGAAATTAACAAGATTTGAAATTCAAAGGACTCTTATTTTGTTTTCTTTAGTGAACATAATTTTTCTTTTTTTTTTAGTTTTATAAGCTTCAATTAGTTTAATTAATAAAATTTTTTACACCGTTGTAAATTTTAAATACGATCAGATCTCTGACCGTATTTAATTAATTTCACTTTATACAAATAAATACAATGTTAGGTTGCAATTTTGTTGCATTTAGCCTGTTTGAAGTGCGTGAAATTCATGGACGATGGGTCCCCCATTGTTTGGGTCCTTTAAACTTTAAAGTAGGTTGTTGTTATCCATAGCTAATACATGATTGTAAACATGTTTGTCCAAAAAGAAAAAGGAAAAAAGAAAAAAATATATAAATAAAGAAACAGGTGACATGATTGATGGGATAATTTTCAGGAAGAACATGGCCAGCCAATAGTCGTCAGTGTAAACCCTTTAATTGATAAAATGGTAAATTACTAAATCTCTTTCCCTTTTCAGATAAAATGAAAATTTTGTTTGGAAGGAACTAGGAAGATATTGAGAGAAATCATACGAACATTCCCAAAATCAGGTTTTCCCATTTAAATCCTTTAATTTCTTCTAATTTTAATTAAATTTAAGACATAAAATGCTTAACAAATTTAATACTTTTAATAAATTTTTTTGTTATTCCAAATAAATTTTTTTTTGGTTGACATAAAATATTTGTGTAAATATAAAAAGTTGTTTATTTTCAATAAAAATTGAGTAAATAGCTTTCTTAAATGTTTTGGAAACAGTTAATTTATATCATTAATTAAAATTATAAATATGCATGAAATAAAAAATAAATGGGTGTATCTATTGAAAGATATTTTTGAGATTTATGAATGAATTAAAAATCATCACTTTCTTTTGAGAATTTGTGTTCTTTGCAAATTTTAACTCTATCCTATCAACATCTATATGGAATATAAATACACTTATTTATGAAGTGAAAGTTATATATGAAAACTTTTTTTCCTATATTACTTTTTTGCCCTTTGATAGCTTTTATATTTAAAATTTCTCTCTCTCTCTCTCTCTCTCTCTCATTTTCTAACTCTCTGTCTCTCTCTACATTGGATTGAAGGTCCTGAAAGATTCAACCTTTCAACTTAATTGCACAGTTGACCAAAGTTCTAGTCTTTCTTTTTCAGCCTTGTCTCAGAGCTCTGGTTTTCTAAAGCTATAACTCTGATCTACTTATGTTAAACCCTTCCAAAAATCACAATCCAAAGTTTGGTTCTTTTTCACTTTCTCTTCATATTCTCTGTGGATCCCCATCTGGGTTTTACTATTCAGCCACTTTTTGGCCTAATTTTAGTTCAGCTCTGAGATTCAGATTCCTGATCCAAAATTCTCCTCCACTTTTCCCTTGAAAATTCAGTGTTATTTTGCACAGTCTCTCTGATTCTTCAACTGGGTCTTTATTCTTTACCATCATTTGCTTAAAATTCAGTCTGTTTTTAGTCTTTGAATTTGGCTGTTACAAAAGATGGGTGTTTGTCTTAGCAAAGTCAAAAATTCAGAGCCCAAATACAATGGTTATAGATCAGTAGGTGGTTCTGATATGCACCATCAAAAAAGCCATGAGCCTGTAGCTGAACAACAATCCAGAACACCAGCACAACAGTCCTACCACATGCCTGAGAAACGCACTGTACCGGTCCAGCCAGCAGTGAAGCCATCTGTCTCAGCTCCAAGCCCAAAACCTGTCCCTAGGCCAGACACAATTCTTGGCAAAGCATATGAGGATGTTAAGCAGCACTATTCATTTGGCAAAGAATTGGGTAGAGGTCAATTTGGGGTCACTTATCTTTGTACTGAGAATTCAACTGGCAAACAATATGCTTGCAAGTCTATATCTAAGAGGAAGCTTGTTACAAAGAATGACAAGGAGGATATAAAGAGAGAGATTCAGATTATGCAGCATTTGAGTGGTCAGCCAAACATTGTTGAGTTTAAGGGTGCTTATGAGGATAAGCAATCAGTGCATCTTGTTATGGAGTTATGTGCTGGTGGGGAGCTTTTTGATAGGATTATTGCAAAGGGTCATTATAGTGAAAGGGCTGCTGCTTCAATATGCAGGTCAATTGTTAATGTTGTGAATATCTGCCACTTTATGGGTGTGATGCATAGGGACCTCAAGCCTGAGAATTTCTTGTTATCTAGCAAGGATGAGACTGCACTTTTAAAGGCCACAGATTTCGGATTATCGGTTTTCATTGAGGAAGGTAACTCTTTTAATTATTGAATTATTTCATTTTGTGGTTCTGAGGTTTAAATTTATTGATTTGAATGAATAATTGGAACGATAATTTGGAGATTTTTATTTATTTATTTTTTCTTCTTTCATGAGAATGATAAAATGGTAGGTGGGATAAATAAGAGATTGAATTATTGAGTATTTTTTTTTTAAGTCAAAAGTTGCGTATGTTTTTCCATATTAAATATTTTCTTCTGGATATGTGTTGCTTGTAAATTTAAATATTTTATAAGTAGTTTGAAGTCCTACCAAAAGCTTATTCAAAACTACGGACCATTCTTAAGCGTGTTGATCGAGAACTTATCTGGATTGAATATAATATTTCAGGAATTTAATAGAATAGTCAGTCGTCTTTCTTCTTTTTCCATGAGAGAATAATGTGGAGCTTTTTTAGTTGTCACTTGAGACGGTAGGCCTTTTTTTCAAACCCTAACTTGGGAAAGTTGAAAACATCTTCCTTTAATATTGGCATGAAAATGGTCTTTCAGAAAATGGGAATTGAGTCAATTGACTTCCAATAATTTTATAATAGCTGATTTGTTATTTATGAATTTATTGTTCATGAGTCTAAACATGTTCACAACTTTCTTAGCAGCCTCCATTCTCTTTTATAAACTAGGTTCAAGTGCAAACTACACCCCTAATGTTTGAGTGTCTTTGGATTTTACACTCTAAAGTTTCAGAATTTAGATTTTACCTCTTGAAGTTATATTCTGTTTGCATCAGTTGACTCTTCGTCCATATTTTCCACCATTAAGTGCCACATAAACTTGCTACACGTGTTTTGTTTGTCCAATAAAATAATGTCACGTGGCAATACTAACATGGCATAATGAAAATGACATGGAATCATTTTATTGGTTGAACTAAACACGTGGCAAACTTATGTGGCACTTAACGGAATATATGGACAGAGGGGTTGTTGATGCAAATGGAATGTAACTTTAGGGTGTAAAATTCAATTTCTGAAACTTCATGGTGTAAATCCAAAGACCCCCAAACTTTACGGGTGTAGTTTGCACTTTAGCCTATAAATTAAGTAGCTACTGGAATATTTCAGGTCAAAGGATGGCTTTTTTATGCAACCCTCTTTAAGGATTTTCTTTCATGTTTTACTTTTGAGTTTATTCTACCTCGAGGTGTTGATCATACCATAAATAGAGTTTGAAGAATGATGACAGTGCATTATGAGATTAGTATATGGTCATTTTCCACTTCCTTATCACACTGCATCTATGGTGCCCCTAGTCTTAGAGGTGTTTCACAGTTTATAAAACTAGATTTTAAGAAATTGCCTGAATTTTTAATTTGCCTTTTAGAACCTTCTTTAGTATCATGAAAATACCTCACGATGACATCATAGAAGTAAAATGTACCATAGAACTTTTTTACTCGATAGAAAACTGGCCTCCCTCTCGTTGTTTTTCATATTTCTTATTAAAGAGCACAAATTGTTTGTGTGAACTTTCATGAAGACAATTGCAGTATGCTTTTCAAGTACTGGTCATTAAAAGTTTTAATGAGTTGAGCAAAACTCATCATAATTTATATGCTTATTACTTGTAATGTAGAATAAGGTTTGTTGTGGCTCACTCTTGCCAGGGAAGGTGTACCGAGATATAGTTGGGAGTGCTTACTACGTTGCTCCAGAAGTATTACGGCGCAGATCTGGGAAGGAAATAGATATTTGGAGTGCAGGAGTTATCTTGTATATATTACTCAGTGGTGTACCTCCATTTTGGGCTGGTAAAAACACAGTTCTGCTTCTTGCTCAATTTTGTTACTGTGTACTACAGTAGTTTCTCTTTTGCTTTTTTGGGTGGAAATAGTGATTTGTAATTAATTTATATTGTAGAGACGGAGAAGGGGATATTTGATGCTATATTGAAAGGAGAGATTGACTTTGAAAGTAAACCATGGCCATCTATATCAAGCAGTGCCAAGGACCTTGTCCGGAAGATGCTAACTCAGGACCCAAAGAAAAGGATTACTTCTGCGCAGGTTCTAGGTAGGCATCTGTTAGTATGGTTAATTATTATGCCTTAAGATTTCAGCATTTCACGATTAATTTTCTCAAGGGTAGCTTGTCTCATATGTACACAGTACATAGGCAGGAAAGATCTTCTGCGTTAGGTAATTTACAAGTTCACTGGGGCAGCAAGCTAGTTTATCTACATGATATATTTTTAAGTCATGTAAGGATTAAGAGAATTTAGATGCAAGGGCCATGAAGCTTTTAAGAGAAAAGGACCTGCCTGATTTTTATGAAAAGCTCTTTTTTTTTTTCAAGAATAAAATTAGAATGTCAAGATATGTGTTTAAAACACTTTAAAAATCTACTTTTTGAAATGTTTCCTCATTTGCAAAAACCTGAGTCCTTTGTGACTGAAAGAGATCTGAAAACTACCATTTACCGTCCTCAAAACTTTCAATTTCATTTTGAACGTGAAAATTATTATTATTATTATTATTTTTTTGGCGAACACCACTCCTGGTCCTTAAAGTTTGTCCCATTTTCCAATTATGTCCTTAAAGTTTCAAAAGTTGCAATCGAATCCTTAAAACTTTATAAAATGATCCAATTTGATCCTTTGAGCTCATTTCCCAATTTGGTCCCTAGAGTTTCAAAAGTTTGTTAAATAATTGCCCCATTTCTTTTCCTTTTTATATACTTGAATTTTCCCAACAATTTCTCATCAACTAAACTTGGAATAGATAATTATTTTGTAAATTCAAGATCAATAAGTGGAAATAGTGTTCCATTATTTTTGTTGCACGACAATCCACAGGGCAATAGTGAGACATTATGGTGGCCATGTGGCACTTCTAATCCACCTGGATTGCTACTGTATAATTTTAGAACCATATAGACCTTTTTTTTTAAAGGTGTGTGGAGCAAATTGGATCAATTTGCAAACTTTAAGGATTTCATTTCTACTTTTGAAAACTCGAAGGACTAAAATTGGAAATTGGAGTAACTATAAGGACAAAAATTGGAGTTGCACATGCATGAAATATTACACCAACAATGCAACAAGTTCTCCACTTCTTCCTTAAGCCACCAGAATTTAATGTCTCAAGCTTAGTTTTGTTTAAGGTTCAAAATGTTTGGTTGATGATTGGAACATTGGAATTCACAATTTTCACAATGCTTCACCAATAAAGGCTTAAATGATTCTCTAATATGACACTGAATATTTTTCTTGTGATATAAATTTTTAGTCATTCTGTCATAGCAGTTAATGTAAAGTGGCATTCTTTAGTCATTCTGTTGTTATGTTTCTCTAACGAAATTTGAAATTTTATGGCTGATTTAGAGCACCCATGGCTTAGAGAAGATGGAGAAGCGTCAGATAAGCCAATAGACAGTGCTGTTCTTTCCAGGATGAAACAATTTAGAGCAATGAACAAACTTAAGAAACTTGCACTGAAGGTATAGATGGATTTCAATCTTCAATATGATGTTTGATCATGTATATAGATGAAACTAGGAGCTACAAATCTAAATTGGCAATTGTTTTGGGGTGCTCAGTTATTCTTTAGGGTAGTTGTAGTCCTGATGTAGATATGGATCTGACTGTGATTGCCATCTACTAAACTGACTAATTATGCCAATAATTGTAGGTCATTGCTGAAAATCTCTCTGAAGAAGAAATCCAAGGGCTGAAGGCAATGTTTACAAATATTGATACGGATAAAAGTGGCACAATCACCTATGATGAACTTAGGACCGGGTTAGCTCGGCTTGGCTCAAAGCTTTCAGAGGCTGAAGTCCGGCAGCTCATGGAAGCTGTAAGATATTGTACTCCATAATTTTTTCATTTTTTTTTATTGCTCTCTTTGCTTAATTCCAAACTGACATTCTTAATTTGTGTTTAGGCTGATGTAGATGGGAATGGAACAATCGACTACATTGAATTTATCACTGCTACAATGCATAGACACAAGCTAGAAAGAGAAGAACATCTTTATAAGGCTTTTCAATATTTTGATAAGGATAATAGCGGGTAAGTATTTTTTTAAATGAAAACAATCCACACCTTGGACAGAATAGTCTTACTACAGTACAGCTGAAGCTTTTCTTCTTTACTACTGTGGCTGATTGACAAAGAATTATTATTTACTATAATGTGCCAGATAAATTCCTGGTATAGAATGTTGTTAGAATAGCTGAAACTTATGGTGGGAAAATAGTTCAGACTTCAGATATTGTACATGCAAATCAATCAGAGTTATTAATTGATTCTGAAATATTGGATTTTGATTTGGGCACACTGACTGGGCACCATATTTTAAAAGTTTGGTCATTGTTAATGCAAATATGTCAGGGAATTCTCATTAATTAGACAAATATGAACAGGTTCTTCTGCATTCAAATGAAAGATATTGAGGTCTTTTTGGGATTTCATTTGCAGATTTATTACAAGAGATGAACTACAGTCGGCCATGAAAGAATATGGAATGGGTGATGATGAAACAATCAGGGAAATAATATCTGAAGTCGATGCTGATAATGTAAGTTGTTTGGCTTGGCTTTCTTTTGGATGCAAATATATCTTCTGCAGTATCATGCATTAATTTGCTCTTCTACTGGGTTTACAGGATGGTAGAATCAACTATGAGGAATTCTGTACAATGATGAGAAGTGGAACCCAACCGCAGGGTAAGCTCTTCTAGATCAACAGCTGTTACTTGCTGCTGATCCCAAGAGGCCCTCCTGAAGATAACATTCTTTAGATTGAGGAGGACCTGGAGCCATTTCAGATAGCGATATCTGCTTTCAGAATACTTCCCATTGAATATAAATATCTTCTTAAGCATGTCAGGCTTCCAATTTGAATTTTTTGTTTTTGAAGTGGTGCAAGAGTTGTGAATAACTAGTGACCGACCTCTGTATGTTTATCTGTAATTTTGTTAAATTTGTTTGAGCATGTTGACGTTTGGAGGATAGACTGTTTTAAGAGGACGATGTTGTTTTCCTCTGTAGGGTACATGCATAACCACGCTTTTGGACAAGGTTCTGATGAAAAGGATAGTGCTGTAAAATCTCAAGTTTGCTTCGCATTCAGTTTCAAATCTGAATATGGACTTTTGTCACTGTTTGTTGAGAGATATGATGATTGAAAAGTCTGAATCCTTATAAATTTAACAAAATGAGTGCTCTAAAAGCCATCTTTATGTGATTACTGTACCTAGAGTGAAGTCTATCTACGGCTGAATGGTACTTATGCACAGATACAAGTTTATAACTGTCAAAAGCCATCGTTCTAGATTTCTGATGGTACATATTAAAGTGGTGTACCCAGTCAATGACCATTAAAATTATCAATTAGATTGTGCTGCTGGATCACCATGTGGTGAGGTTTTCATAATAAACCATGTTTGGCAAGACATAATAATTAATAACTACTCTTAAGGAACCTGCTAATAGTCGTGAAATGTTAATTTTTCAAAGTAATATAGAACTTAGGAGGGTGGGGAGAGGGGGTGGAGCACATGATAATACTGGAATATTCTTTCCACTTTCTGAGATACTACATAAAATTCATGTTCAGTACCACATCAATGTTTTTGCCTTGGCTTGATTGGACTGTGGTTAAGTTCTATACGTCGGAGGTGCAACTTTGCTTGCAGCTAACACTTGATAAATATTGTGCATTTGGTTTTTATTTAGTAGATGGATGGTTTTAAGAGCCTTGTAGCTCAATTGGCACTTCCGAGTATTTCCATTGAAGACATCTAAGATGGGGGGATGTCAAGAGTCTTATAGCACGTTTGACATCTCTGGGTATTTTTAATGAAGACATTTAGGGTTCAAATTTCCCCATCCCAACTTTTAATGTATCAAAAAAAAAAAAAAGGGCATGGATGTGACTCATTTTGGCAAGCACATTAGCAAACTTAGACCATTATGCATTGAGCAGTGACTATAAGTTTGTGATTTATTCAAATGCAAGGCTGTATGAAGCCATAGCTGAGAAGGAGAAAGAAAAAAATTAAGGGTGTGTTTGTTTTGGGTGAAAATCACTTCCGGAAAATAGAATTTTCCGGAAATTGATTTCCGTTGACCGAAAAAAAAAGGCTTTGACTACGGAAATGAATTTTCGTTCCTATTTTCACTTCAAATGAATTCCGGAGAGAGAGAGAGAGAGAGAGAGAGAGAGAGAGAGAGAGAGAGCAAGTGCGCGAGAGGAAGGCGAGCTCCAGTCCAGTCCGACGATCGCCGGCGAACCCCGAGCTCCAGTCCGCGCCAATCGCACGCACCAGTCAATCTCGCGAGCTCCAGTCCGACGACAGCGCCGTTAATCGCAGTTCGAGATCGCGATCTTGCAAAGCACCGCGCTAATTGCAATCTTGCGAAGCGTCGATCGGCGCTGTGTTTCGCAAGATCGCGATTGACGCTTCGCGAGATCAGCATCGATCGCGATCTCGCGAAGCACCGCACCGTTGAACCCAGTCGAGCGTCGATCGCGATCTCGCCCCTTGTCGAACTAGCCAGACGAGCATCGATCGTTGATGATTTTTTTTTTTTTTCCTGGGTTTTGTCCGTGTTTTTCTGGGTTTGTCTTTTCCTTCTTCTTTTCCAAACACTAGAAAATATTTTTCGGAAATTTTTTTGAAATGCAACCAAACACATGAAAACGTTTTCCTTTCCGGAAAATATTCCCAAACACAGCCTAAGAGAATTTTGTTTTCTGTCTCCTTGCTCTTTTTAGAGATCCCCGTAGAGGGTCATTGATAGAGATGGAAATTTCTTGTATTGATAGAGATTTTCAGGTATGACATTTCATCTCAAAAGGGCACCCATCATTTGCCTGGAAAGAAAAATTATACAAATATCAAAGGATCACAAAACTGATGGAATAGCCAAAAACAATATCGTCTCTATGCAATGCTGCTCATATAAACAGCCTACAAAAGATAAAGCTTAATGTTTCCAAATCCAAAACCATTAAAAGAAAATAAAAATGAATAGTCCATTTGGATACCATCACTGCTTCAAACAAAAGCATCTTACACCCATCAAAATTGAGAAGCAAGGTGATAATAAGAAACATAAGGAAAATGGAAAGCGTAATGGGAAGACATTGTAAATTTAAGAAATCGCCAAAAAGTAAAATTTAAGAAAAGTTTTAGGAACAACCATCGATTGATAATACACAAACCAAATGGGGAAGTGGCACCAGAATGAGATTAATTTTTATATTATGATTGCAGAAGCAATTTTTATTTATTTATTATTTTTTTTTTTTTTACAGTACACAAAATAAAAGGACTCAGATACACCATACATGTAGAGTCTGCCCATAAAAGTGAATACATGAATGACTTAGGACAAAACCAAATCAATGCAACAAGAAAATTAAAGAATAAAGAAATAAATTATAGATAACCTAGTAGTCAACACCCAAAACAAAGTTCATTAATCAATCAAACTATAAACTCTCTCCATAGGAATACAATACAATGCTAATATAGACTATGACTTTACCCTAATTCAAGTTGATTCAGAAAACCCTAATTCTAATTAACTTGGGAAATCCCAATTACCAAATTACAAAAATAACTTTGATTATAGGAAATTAATAATAAAAAAATTTATTAGCTAATAAGATATAAAATAGAAATCTAATTGGCCAATAAAAATACAAATGATTTTTAAAATTAAATAGAACTAATTAAACTAAAATTTTATTCATGCTTCCCTCTTCATGAATCACAGTTGATATAAAAGAAACTGCAACACTATTCTCAAGAATCAAGAGAATCAAAATCTCAAGCACCAGCTTCAGAAGACCTGATCTGCTGCTGCAACTCTTCATCAGCATTCCTCAGAAATTGATCCCAACCACTTCCAGGGGCAGTGTCCAAGTAATCATAAGGCACAGCAGTCTTCAAACCTGGCCTAACACCACACTGGCTCTCCACAATTCTAAAGTCCACATTATTGCCTTCTTTCCTAGTATTCTGCTCTAATTCCTCCCAATTAAACAACAATGGCAATGTAAATGCACCCCAAGGGTTGAAATCTAAAACCTTAATCCGTTCGTCCTTTGTAACATAAACATCAAATGTGTAATTCTCTGATTCAAATTTCAGCCTTATATTATCCTCAAAAAATTGCAGGATCAACATCTCAAGAATATCTTTCTTCTCAAGGAGTACAGGATAAAACGTAGTGACCTCTCGCTGGGAAATTCCAACTAGGTTTTGACCCCTTACAAAACAACGAAATTCCATCTCTGGACTCAAAGAAGGGTACCACTTCCGGAGTGCAAGGAAGAAACTCGGTGGTCTTGACGAGGACTTATCACTGCATGAATCATATGCATGACATAAATCATGGATCAATGAATCAGATGATCGTAGCAAGAGTGCAATCTCACTGAATGAAGTGCAACGGAGACTCCCGGTTGTGCTAATCCAAGCAGAGTCTTTTGGTGCACTCCAATTCATCTTAGGGAAGACTGCACTGCCAAGGGACTCAATTGATTCCTTAATCTTCAATTCAAGTTCGGGGAAAGAAGGGGGTGGTGAAGGTTGTTCAGACTCATCTTCAGATCCTTCTAATACTTGGTAGTCTTCTTCCTCGTCAGGGTTGTGAATTCTATTGGGTAAGGCATCATCATTTGAGATGGAAACAGGTAAAAGGAAGGGGCCAGAATCATCAAGAAGGTATTGGATAAACGATTCAGGAAGTTCATGGATTTGGGTTTTAATGGATACAGACTTAAATTTCGGGTACCACTCTTGAATTTGGCATCGATTCACTTCTTCTTCCTTCATTTTGTAAATTAAGTATATAATAAAGAAGTTGAGCTTCCTTTCTTCCTGCTGTCAATTAGAACTGCAATCTGTTACAAGAAAGCCATACACAAATGATAAGTAACTAGTTACCATTGATCTCACAAACTGTCAGTTTTATCTAATCAACTAAAAGGAAAACAATTTCATGTCACTCCCAATGGTGCAAGATTTAAGTTTTAGAAGTACAAATATTGCAAAACAGGATAATACTACAGCGCAGCAAAAGTATTCCAGAATTTCAATAAATTTGAGTAAGCTGTCAACCTGCAAAGTATTGCCAGACAGAGTAGTTTTGGGTGATTAAAAAAATTGTCACAAATACTTTGCTGGAACGTGGCCTGAGCTTAGTTGGTTTCCACTTTCCACTCTGCACACCGAATATGAAACAATATTTATACACACATATCATACATACACTTGCAAGATGATCATATTCACAAGCTCCTTCCTCACTAAATCTTGATCAAAATGGTAAGTGTCCAATCTCAATATCCCACAGAGGACTCCTAGTCTGCTTACTTCCCCACTGCCCATGGCTCTAAAGACCGACTACAACAAGCTCGCGACTCTAACTATACCTTTGTTGCCTCACACCCACAATATCTCTAAACCTTGGCCTTAAAAACATCTCTTAAATTCGCCATACAAATGGTTATTCGACACAACATATGTTGTCAGTTGGAGCCGTTGTTCTAAAACAAGAGGTCAGTTGTGAATCAATATACTACAGTACAAGATATATAGTTGTTTGAATCATTGTGAAAACATATTGTGCACACCGCAAATTTAAAATTTAAAAGCATACCACAAATTTTTCTACAAATGGACACAACATATAACATAAGAAAAACATATTTTAGAAGCACCCCAACTATATAAACCAAGACTTCTTTTTGAAAAAAAAAATTTGAAATTAACACTTTTATGGAAAGCTATTAACCGAATTAAAATAAAATGGTTGTTATTCTATGAATGAATAAAATATATATATATATATATATATTTTACCTGTATGTTGGATTTGGAGCCTCCTTGTCGTTGGAAGTTGTTGAAGGCTTGAAGCTCTGATTGTCTGCTCATCAATCAAGGAAATTTGAGAAGAAAGAAGAAGGTTTGGGTTATTGGGTTGTCGGTTCAACCCGTGGATTGCTCCTTAAATGAAATTGCTATGCACGGTCTCAAAACGACGCTGTTTATGAAAAAAAAAAAAAAAAAAACCATAATTTGAGTGGAGACGAGAAAAACATCAATGAAAGGCCCATTTTTATTATTGGGTCTTTCCTAGGCCATTTGTTCTAAATAGTAGTTGTTGCGGATGTGTGGTCAAAGGAGGCTCAAGCGCATTTGGGCTTTTAGTATCCTTGTAACTTCACACAACTATTAATCCATAAGGTTTTTTTTTTTCTTTTTTTTTCCTTTTTTTTTTTTTGAATTATATTATTTTAAATAATATTGGTTGGGAGTGGGGGGATTTCAACCTTAAACGTTTTTATTAAAAGCATAAGTCACTCCATAGATTTTTTTTTTTTTTATTTTGATAATTCAATAGTTACAATAATAAGGGGAGGTTTGAATTCTAATTCTTATTTAAAAGAAAGAAAATAAGTCACATTCTGATTGTTTGGAAGTAAAATATTTTTAGGTGTTTGGTATGACAATAAATTTTTTTTTATAAAGAAAATCACCAAAATTGGTGGCTCACCACCAGAGCCATTATTATCAGAGGTCAAGTGACCAAACTGCTAGAATCTGTAATTGGAGTGGTGGCTCTGGCGATCGAATCACTAAAACTGGCAACTAGAGCGGTGTCTTTGGTGACCAAACTGCTAGCACCGGTGGCTAGAATATAGACTTTGGTTATCGAACCTCCAGTACTAATTGTCGAAACGGTGTCTCTAGTGACTAGAATGTTGGCATCAATTGTTAGAATAGTTGCATTGGTTATTAGATCTCTGGTACCGGTTGTCGGAACAATGTCTTTGGTTATCGGATAGTAGGCAATTGTCATCGAAATGGAGGCTTCAGTTATCGAAACTTCATCACCAGTTGCTAACCACCATCAATAGTTGTTGAAAGTGGTGGGCCCGACCACCAGACTACTAGCATTGGTTGCCCCTAAGGATGGTAATGGGGCAGGGCAGGGCTGAAGGATGGGGTTTTTGCCCCCATCTCGCATGGTTTTGTCTTGCCCCATCTCCGCCCCGCCTCACCCCACCCCGCATGACGAGGAAAACTTTCTCACCCCATCCCGGCCCATTGGAGCCCCGTGTAGCCCTACTCCATCTCATAAAATTCTACTTTTTGTTAATTTGCCCTACAACTAGTACAATTTTTTTTAATGAAACCTATTTCATTAATAAAAATATACTTGAAATTACAACTAAATTTATCTTATGAAATCAAATCAATTTTAGAAAAAATTGAATAATATATCCAAGTGTTTAACAAGACATTCAACCAAAAAAAAAAAAAAAAAATCTCTTAGTATAACATTTAACAAAATAAAGATAGAGAACCAAATTGGGTAAAATAAAATAAACTAATATTGATATGTTTGTTTAAATAGTAGGGTTTTAAGATATGAAAAATTTACAATCATAACCCTTAGTAATGCGGGGCGGGGCAGGGCGAGCCTAAAAGGTCTAAATCCATCCCTACCCCGTCCCATGGTACAAGGTTAAAATCTTGCCCCATCCCCACTCCACACCCGCGTGGGGTGAAGCAGGGAGGGGCAGGTTAAGGGAGGTGGGGTAAAATTTTCATCCCTAGTTGCCCCCACCAGATCGGTTACCTAGTCACTAAATGAGGTGAGGGAAAGCCATTATGTATTTTTATAAAATATTTTACCAAAATTTTAAAGGTAAAAAATTTTATAACTTTTTATAAAAAATTTTACAGACAAAGTATTTTACATGTTTGACCACAGTTTACATGCAAACAAATATGTGAAAATAGGAAAACATTTTAAAAAATATATATTTTATTTCAAAACATATAGAATATTAACTGCAAATTTCTATTTTTGCATCTCTTTTTAATGTATATGTTATGGGCAACCCAAAGCATGATTAGGAGAGCCCATATTCATTCAGCGAAAAAAGAAAGGAGAGCCCATATTCTTTTAGAAAATAGGTCATAATTCGACGGTTTCATAATAACATGCCCTGTATCTTTTTGCAGCGATTTTTATTTATTTATTTTTCGTTCTTCTTTTAATGCCTGGTGGTCTAAAACCTTTTTGGCACATTCTTAAAATAGTAGGCCAATATCAAGATTCCTGTTTACACGATCATTTTGCTTTCTCTATTCTTTTCTTTTTCTTTTTCTTTTTTTATTATGAAATTTTCTCTCTTTGATGCATCTTATGTAGTAAAATGATTCCTTAAGTCTGAGATTTAAACATGTGTTTTTGCTGGGATACATGTTTATCTTCTTTGTGTGCTGATATGTGTATCTTTCCCTTCTCTTGTTATTTTTGGCTTCTCTTATTTATTTTAAGTTTTTGTAGCATTTTTCCATGATATAATGAGATTACTTAATGTTTTGAAACATAGGTTACTTAGCTTTGTTGTGTTCTTCTATATAGATCACTGGATGATATGGAATTTATAAAATTATTGTCTAAAAATAGATGCTCTCATTAGAGGGTTTACCTTTTCAAAGCAATAAAGAATAGTTCTAAAATCAAAAACAAATTCAGAAGAAAATTAAGCAGCACATTTTAGGTAATAGATAACTCTTCAACATTATTCAGCTAAAAATATTAAAAGCAACTCTTGAACATTACCATGAACTAGAAAATATTTGACTTAATCCTAGACTAACCATAGATTAACCTAAGGTTAATATGTTTGTTCTACAAGTATACAACCCTATAATTGATTTAGGTTATTTGGACCATAATATATCTAACAAATCCGATCATCAAATGACTAATTAAGAGTCATAGATTTGACAACTCACTTGGGATGGCCAATTTAGTGCCCAAATTTATGCCGGTCAAATCCAAACTCAATTGACCCGACCCATTTATCATAGATATAAAGCAAAATTTGTGATTTTTTATTTATTTATTTTGGAGAGTGGAGCCGGGGGTTGGTTTTTATTTTTTTCAAATGCAATGAAGATATATTGATTTAGAAAGAGTTTAGAGCACACGTGATAACAATATAAAAGTCAGTCCCGACCAAAAAGAAAAATTCGAGAACCATATAAAACGGCCCCTTCTATAGAGACGGTCATTTTGAGCTTGAGGAAAGATCAAGTGAATGACAATAGAACAGGATGGCTACGCAAGTTGACTTGCTTTCGTGTTCATGAATCATTGCATCGCATAGTCCGTTTTTATGGAGTTAGGAACTTATTTTATTGTTTCAAAAACAAAAAACAAAAATCAATATTATTCAAGGAATTTTGGATTTAATTCAAGGCTTACAATTTATTTTTAAAAGGTATACTCTTTGATTATTAATCAAAATTTTCAACATAACTGCAAAATCGATCCCAAGAACCAATTGTAGGAGAATTGTGTTACACCAAACAAATACAAAATCCGAATCAATTTAATCACATAATAAAGGAAAGCATAGGATTGGATGTTAAATAAATATTTAACTTGAAATGCTATTGAGAGTTTTTTTATTAAAAAAATAATCAGTATTGAAAATTAAATGCAATGGTAATTCGTTTTTGTTGAATTTAGTGATCAATCACTTACTCCCTTCGTCTCATTTTATTTGTCTTGTTTGAAAAGTTAAACTTTTTAAGAGAACATCATTTATTGTCTTGTCTACCTTTTAAAAATGTATAAGTTTCCAAAACTACCCTTAAATAAATTTATCAAAAAATTGAATTAGTAAATTAATAGGGATATAATAGGAACATTAGTAAATTAATGACTTTTATTTTTAGAAATAAGACAATATTTTGAGACATTCCAAAATAGAATAAATGACAAACAAAGTGGGACGGATGGAGTATAAATTAGAACACCGTAAACATTTATTGTACTTTTAGATAATGTATAATGTAGGAGCAGTTAGGAATAGGTTGCATTTAGTTTTCACTTTTCAATAAGCGAAAGAGAATTAGTCAATTTATTTTGTTGGAGAGATACTACTAATTTAGGGAGACTCTAATTAAGAGCCTAATAAAATATACTTATTTCAAATTATTTATTTAAATAGTACTATGTATTTATGATTAGATATCTTACGGAAAGATAAATAAAGAAGAAACACAAGTGTCATAAATATATACCTAATATATACATATTACTATTTTTCAAAGAAGAAACACAAGTGTCATAAATATATAAATAATATAGTTAATTTGCTACTTAGCCAAAAAAATAAAAATAAATAAAAGATAAAAAAAGTCATAAAGAAATCTTACTAGGATTTAGCAATATATCCTTAAGCTAAAATCACAGACCTTAAGCTAGCAACAGAGAAGAGGTAGCAAACTCATAAAAATAAATAAATAATAAAAAGTGTAATTCTTTGTCCTTTGAATATATTTAAAAGAAAATATATTTTTACTCTTGTTTTACCTTCACTATTTTACATTATATTCATAATTAATATATTGATATATATATATATATATATATATATTTTTTTTTTTTAAAAAAAAGCATAAAGAAAATGTTTACATTTAATACATGAAAGTAGATGTGAAAAAATAGACATAAAGTATCATTACTCTAAATTTTTAATAGAATAATAGGAGCAAGCATCAAAATTCAAAAATGAGACAGTGACAGTAACGTTGTAATTTGTTAAGCACATCGTGAAATGCATATAAGAGTATGCTCTAATATTACCACTATGATTAGAGAACGACTTTTGTTAACCGATGCCCTTAGACATTTGTTAAGGAGACTTCAAATGAGTCTCCACTACAATAGAAAGTAGCCAAAATTAATAAAAACCTAGATTTTTTTTAACCGAAAATGGCTCGATTCGATTGCCTATACAAATTGGATTGATTGTATTAAGTTTCTCGTAATGAATGACCATAGAGAATTTGGCTTCTTGATTCTCTGTTGTTATGACATCCACGTACAAACTCTTTGAGCTAATGAATGAATCTGTAACCTTTTTATTTTTAATTAAAAAAAAAAGATATGGTTATTCTAATGCGATGATGATATAGAAAAAGTTATAGCCAGGATGATATGTAAGGTAGTTCCCAATCAAAAAGAAAAATTCGGTTCTATCAAAAAAAAAAAAAAAAAAGAAAAGAAAAATTCGGAAGCCGTATTAAAAAGGCCCCAGAATAAAAGACGGTCATTTTGATACTTGGAGGAACCATCAAGCGAAATCTCAATATGAAAGGATAGCTACGTAAGTTGAGTTTGAGTTTGAAATTACAATGGAAACCGGAGTAACTTGTTTTGTGAAGGAAATGATTTCATTAAATTGGTAGATTGCTAACAAATAACTTGTTTTATGTTCTGCTAAAAAAATATTAAAAAATATGTTATATGCATTTAAGGTCTATGGAGCTAGGAATTGTACTTATTATATTGAAAAAAAAAAAAAAAAAGATCAATGTGATAAAGAAATTTTGATTTTAGTTTGAGACTTGCAATTTATTTTAAAATGTATATTCTTTGACAACCAATCATAATTCTTTACCTATGTGCAAACTGGATCCCAAAAGCTGAATGTTGGAGCATTGTGTTACATCAAAGAAATACAAAATTAACAATTTAGTTTAATCACGTAATAAGGGAAAGTGTGTGATTGGGTAATGAATAAAGGGAAAAGTTCTTATAAAAAAATGAAATGTTAATGGATGACCTAATGTCATAGGTTTAGTAAATATTTTTAAAAACTTTTTTGAAAAAAAAAATGCAACTGATTTTTTTGAATTTTATTTTATTTTATTTTATTTGTGATAAAAATAGTATCAAAATTTTCTTAAAATAATCCATTAACAAATGTCCTAAGGGCACACATTAACTGAATCGATGAATAAATATAGGATTAAAATTAGCCAATGCTATCAAGATTTTTATTTATTTTTTAATGTCAATACTGGAAATTAAATGTAATGGTAATATGTTTTTGTTGAATTTAGTGAACAAATCATCACTTATATAACACAACAAATACCTATTATTATTTTACTTTCTAGATAATGTACATATTAGAAATAACCAATAGGTGACATTTTCCAAGAAACCAAGTCAATTTTAGTGTGTTGGAGAGAGACAAATTTATGGAGGCTTTAATTAAGACATCAATAAAATATGCAGCAACATCACTTAATGTTAATTCTAAAGTTCATAAATCTTTCATGTAAGACTTTTTCTTAGAAGTACATATTTACTATGGTAAATTTGCCATAGCCAAAAAAAACCAAAGGGTTCTCTTAACGGGTATTTTTAGGGCAATTGTTAACACACTATTTTATAAAAAGTTTGACACAACTTTTATGAGAAATAAAAAAAACTCAAAATATTAATTGTTTTTTTTTTTTTTTCTTATAAAAACTTTCTTAGAACTATTCACTAATAAATTCTCTTAGGGCATGTTAACATTTTCCAAAAACGAATAATTAGACATAAAAGAAATTTTGCTAAAAGATTTAACAACATATCTTTAAAGCCAACAACAAAGGCGTAGCAAAGCAAACTCATCAAAAAAGTATCAATTCTTTGAATAGATTTATTAGTACTATATTGTTTCAAAATGTGGGCCTTTGACGTGGTGATGCATCATAGAATATGCGGCGTAGTCAAATTGACAATCGTTGCTCCACTTTCTTTCTTCAAGATTATTAACTTTCGCACTTTAAACCGAACTAAACAAAAAAATACGGAGCCGTTTAATACGCTGGGCGTTCCAATCGCCAATATAAAACAACTTTGGAAACTTTGGAGTTTGGACTTGCCTTAAAACATTTTCATAAATTTCTAAGAAAGTGAAGACCAACTCAGCTGGCCCACTCGCCTATATATAATTCAGCAAAATGAAACCACAATGAGCTACCTCCAACACATAGAAAACATAAGCTTCCAAGTTCTAAACTTGTTCATTTCCTCAAATTCCTCACTCAAAGAAAGACACAAGGCAACGAGCATGGACAGCAGCAACACCAATCCTTCTAATCTGAGTTCAGATTCTTCAGAAGGGTTAGTACTTAGCACAAATTTCTTTGGTTTCAGTTTTGGTTTTGCATTTTACTCTTTGGCCTTTGAGTTATAGTGTTATACTAAGTGTTCAAGTTCAACTCCATCTTTTATGTATGTATAAGCACTGATTATGTGGCTTCAGTTACTTTGTCCCATTCAGCTTAGTCTTATTGTTATATATTTGCTGATCTTTGTTCCGAAGGGTACTAATCTCTTTTGGTGTTTTACTTGCAAATGCATTGCTTAATTATGTGCCCTGATTACTTGCTTTTTTTAGTTCCTTAATAACTAACAATTGCTTTACCTTCCTTAAATTAATGTTCCAATTTTCTTGTATATTCAAGTATAGTTTGGTGGGAAAATTTCTAACACTGTATAGGAAATAAGACTGGCACAAAATCTGGAATCCATCTTTTGTTTGTGTGACTGTTGAAATCAAATAACAAAAAGTAATACTAATAATAATCCGAGTCCATTTTTGTTTGTGTGACAGTGTTGAAATCAGATAACAAAAATAATAATAATAATCCGACTCCATTTTTAGTTTGGATTTGTAAAAAATCTTGACTTATATATATTTGGGTAACTTTTACTTTTCTTTTTTTAAAAGTAAACTTTTAGTTTATTTAAAGTTCAAATAAAGACAAACTTCTAGCTTATTAAAGATGATGGACATAGACAGATACTTACACGAATAATACGGAACCAATAACTTTTTTTTTTTTTTGGTAAGGAACTTATTTATTTATTTATTCGGTCTATCAATCTCACCCACTGTTCTTTTTCATTTTTTTTTCATCATTTCTATATTCAGCACCACATTTTTTATCTTCTAATATTTGAGCCTTATATAATAAGTCTTGGTTGGAATAGTACATTTTTTAATAAGCCGTATATTCTCTATTCACAACCCCACACTCCAACCCATCTGATAGCTTCATGAAGAACGGTGTTGTCTTTCCCCCAAATTTCTCTTTCTCTTGGTGGAACCTGGAGAAACTCTCTGTTTGGCTACCAAGAAGTTGAAGATAGGAATTGAAGGAAAACTTTGCATCTTAGAGCATCCGCAGCCGGTTTTTATATCTCATCCTATTTTACCATCTTAAAAAGCAACTTTATCAATTATACCATACCATTTACAATATACCCAGCATTCCAAAACTCTATTATTTTACCATTTTATTAAAATATTATTTTTTAATTTTTTTTTATTATTTCTCTTTTTCTCCTCCTTTTCCTCTCTTTCACCCTCAACCTCTAGCACCGGCCACAACTAAACAAACAATCACCACCACGCCACCACTACCCTCTGCCCAAACAAACCCAGTAAACACCGAAACCCACCATCAAACCCATCGGAAAAAATCACAACCACCGAACCTAAATCCAACCACCCAACGCCAACCCAAACACCACCCAAACGCCACCCAAATCCGACCCAAACGCCGGAAACCGAAACCAAAAACCCAAAATAAAAAAAACAAAACAAAACTCACCAAGTACCTACTACAAACCCAGCAAATCCATAATAACTCAACCAACCAAATGCCGGCCACCATGTTAACACCACCAAATCCACCAAACGCCGGTCTCTATGCCGATCTCCACATCGGTCTCCACGCCGATCTCCACCGCGCTGACCTCCAGCCACCAGGGCAGCCGCGCCACCAGCCTCACCACCATGCCGATCTAGAAATCCGATCCGGCGTGAGCTCCGATCTGGGTTGGTGATTCGGCGTGAGCTCCGAGAGAGAGAGAGGGGATGAGAAACAGAGAAAACGAAGAGAGAGAAAAGAAAGAGAAAAAATGAGAGGAGAGAGAGGAATTGCCGGGTAAAAAAGCATTAAAAAATTATTTTTTTTAATACCATTTAGCTACAGTACCATCTTACATTTGAGATGGTACTGTAGCTAAATCTAAAAAAAAAAAATGGCTTTTCGCATATGGCCTCTCAATTGCTGAGCATTTCTTGAGCTTGTATGCCAAATGTATCTTACATTTGGCATATGAAAAGCCCACTGCGGATGCTCTTATAAAGATTTATGTTTTCTTAGCTGGGAAATAGTTACAATTTGTGGTTGATCAAATTCTGGATGATTCTTTGAGAGTCAACCTTATTCTCAAGTCAACCCATTAAAACTGTGTAATTTCGATGATTCTTTGAGTTTCTAATTGATATTTGCAATGGTTCTTTTTATCCTCTTTTTCCTATCTTCCCTTTAAAACATATTTAATTCTCATTTTTTTTCTTAATATATTTTTCAATCTAAGCATCCGACAGATCTTAGATTTTATGATCCAAGACCATTTTCTGGTTTAAAAAGACCTCTTTTTGAAGTTAAAGTTGTATAAACTTTAAATTTTTTAGAGAAAAATTAAATTTAATTAAGAAAATCAATACACAAGATCAATGCAATTCATGATTGAAGGTAACATTATCTCAATTAGTTAGTGATATGTGATTCAATCCATAATTTTTGGTACAATTATAAGATAACATATCTGCATCTTTAATGTAAATACAATGTGACAGATGTTGATTTATATGTTTTATTTTCAGAAATGAGCAAGAATTCCGTTCCTACACAGCATGGCTTGCAGCCCTTGCCTTTTTGCTTGGTTTTCTGCTTACACTCCTCGGATGGAAGTATCAAAACCCAGGGGTCTCTGTATTTGACACACATTGTGCAATCATATTGCTCTTGATATTAAATGTATGTACTTGCACTATATCATTGGCAATGATAATAGTACTACCAACTTCCAACAAAACCCATCTCTCTTTCTTCAAGAATGTGTTTCTCTTCTCTGGGGTTTTTGCATGTGACTTGGTTTTGTTGGTTCTTATTCCTCCTCTCGGATGGTTCATTTTCAGTATATCTGTATCTGTTCTTGTATGGTTGCTTTATGCCTCACACAAACTGATTCTTCGATGCTGTCGACAAACTCTCGAAACAATGCGGCACTCCACTTCCAAGGCATTCCACAGTTTATGTGATTGGTTCCCACAGAGTTTTCAATCAGTTTGGAGAGCACATCCCCAAGCATCTACTGGACCTTCGATGCCAACTCACAACATGGAGAAACATGTGTTTGGTTCGACAAATGATGTATAATTGGAGATTCGCCTTAATTTCATCTTTTTTGCTTGGGTAATTATAGAATATTTTAAGAGTATAATAACTTGGTAATTCTTCCTCTCATATAACGTGGTTCTTACTTATTAAATTTATGATATAGTGAGATCCATCGTTCATGTGAAAAGAATACCACATCGTCATTATCTAAGAGTGTTGAATAGTTTTTCTTTATTTAATATATTTGGTGTACTACGAGTCTCTGTATGTCTTGCATATTTCGTGTATTATGAGTTTGTTTATGGTTCCATGTTTATATGAAAAAGAAGCATAATATATAGAATAATTTCTTTCTTTCATACATAGATTTAGAACATGGTTTTTGTGTTTTTTGCTTCAAATCCTCAAATGCAATTATTCGCGGGAGTATTGATAAAAATTATTAGGTCGGCATTAGGTGAATCTGAATAACTTTGGTTTGGGGATCTGTCCGAAATTAAGGAGTCAATTTGTACTTCCCTAGCATTTAGAGTGGAATAATTCAAGTTTTAAATATTCATGGATGCTCAAATGGATTTGAAATATGCAGTCCGTTGCCATTTTACTTTCTCATGATATCTGCTTACCCTTAAAAAAGAAAATTGGGCGTCAATGATAAGTTGATTGGGCTCTTTCCAAAAAAAAAAAAAAATCAGTGTATGATTTTGGGCTGGGCTCAAATCCTTATTGAGAGGTGTTCCAAATCATTCAAATCAAATGTATCCCTATTGCAATCCAAATATCTTCAAAACCAGGAGTTACGGATTTCAAGATGCAAAATTGGTACAAAAAAAGGTGTCATTCAAGTTGCAAAATTGGTCTTTTATCATATTTATATATACACACACACAAGTTGCAAAATTGGTACAAAAAGAACCTAAAACAACATTTCAAATCAAAACCTAAGTTGCTGAACTAACTTTTATATTTATTTTTTATTTTTACATTTTTAGCTAAGTACATTGCTGAATTAACATAACCAAGTTAACTCGGCTTGTTCAACTCAACCGACAACCATAATTGATGAGTAGGGTCACTTCATTTCCTTCACAGGTCAAATATAATTTAATCACATCACTCTTCTAAAATTATATCCCTAACGCCAATTAATTTACTCATACGACCATAAATAAATAGTTGCAAAACTTTTAATGCACATTTTTTTTTCAAGCAATCATGGCATGTTTCATTTCTAGAAATTGTAATTCTTTCTTCCAAACAAGCAAAGTTTCTTGGTGAATTTAGTTCATAAGATGCCCAATCCTTCTAGCAGGGGAGAATTTAAACCTATATCCAATATAAATATTATATACAAATGTACATCTAAAAAAGGGTTTTTTGTTTTTCAAAGGGGATGGGTGGTTGAAGTGCCCATTCCATTTAAAATCCTACAGTTCAATCTAATTTTTAGTTCAATGTGAATCGTGTGAGACACGGGGCATTTAAACAAATTCAATAGTCATTCATTCGGTTTTTTGTGGTTTAAGTGGATTTTTTTTAAAATATCTTGTCTCAAATTCAGTTAAATTAAAAAGAATTGAAGAATATAAATAAAAGAGAATTTGTACATCCAAAGTTAATAAAAGTTTGGTTCAAGTTCCTTCTCTATTTAAAACCCTACAATTCACCCTAATTTTAGTTAGATATGAGACACGTTGCATTTTTTAAAAATAAAATAAAAACTTGATAGTCATTTGTTTTATTTTTTGTGATTTACATGAATTTTTTAAAATATTGTTTGTCAAATTTGGCTAAAAGATAGCAAAAATTTTAAATTTTAACTTGAAGGAATCATTGCATACGAAAGATATTAAAAGTTTGGTTGAATGATTTTATTAGTGTTTCTCAAATATACCATTGCTCCCAAGCCCATACAACATAGGTAAGTCATTCATGCATATTATCAAATACTGATCATTAAACACTATAAATATTATAACTAGTTTGTAATCTTATGTATATGTATAAATACACTTAAACATATACAATAAGATGTATAATATAATTCTTATATATATAATTTAAATACTATTGATAGTCATTTTTATATTTTGTTAACTCTTTAAAAAAAATTGTAAGGATATTATTAGGTATAAAATGTAAATTGTCCATTAAAAAAAAATTTATTGTGATGCACTTTTTTTTTTTATGATTTATTTATTCGAGACTCTTTGGTTTTTGTACTTAATAACTCACTTGGATAAATATTTATGATGTGGTCCCACATTTTATTCTAAAATTAAGAAATTAAATTCTTTAAAAATAAATAATTTAAGACGCATAGCGCAAAATTAGAACTCTATTTGGAATTCTAATTTGAGTTTCTCTCTGCTTCACGTATTATTATTATTATTATTATTATTATTATTATTATTATTATATATATAGATGATGATATGAATTTGATATTTTGTTTCGTTTATATATTGATGCTTGTATGAATTTTAATTATAATTTTTTTTCTCATCAATTTTATTATTAGCTTTGTTTTCAATGCCAGTTCAACTTTCACATGAGTCTCTTTTTGCTTAACTATAACAACCACTGTAAGGACTGTATTTGGATTAAATCTAGTACAGGATTGGGTTTAAGCCCAACAAACTCAAACAATGAATTTATAAAGTGTGGGTGAAAGAACTAGTTCTACTATAAAAGATGGACCATAAAAGTTGCTGAATTCAGATTGTTAAGCACAAGTAAAGTAAAAAAATCTGTCCTCGGCACAGTTTGAGAAACTTATCTTATAATATCTTGTTGAAGAACACAGTTACAAGAATTCACAATGTTATTGCCTAGATTTTATGATTTTTCTCCCGATCCCCCGTTTTAGGTCACCTTCCCGTGTTATATATTACAATCTTGATGTTATCCCTATCATACACGTGTAGGTTGGATTTTAGGAGCTCCTTCTTGTTCCATCCAACACATCCCAGAACCATCAAATAGTAGCTGTAAGGCTGCTTGGTCGCTGTTCAGGTATCACCTCTACATTAATGTGGCCAGAGAGTTAGTTGGGAGGCATTTAATGTGGAGGTAGCAGCTTTTGAAGATATTTGTTACCTTCTTTTACTTACCCCTTGTCCAACGTCCAACTCCTAATTGTGATGTAACTTTGAAGAAGGTCTAGGGTGATATGACACTCTTACTGACCTTGGATCCTTGTTCCCGAGATGTCTTTTCTCCTTGGACGTGTGTTGGACTTATCTCGTACTATCTTTATTTTTCTTTTTATACCATTCCCATTATAACCTCATTTGGCTATTATCGGATTAGTTAATGTCCTCGGATTAGGCCATAGACCCAATTTGTACAGCCTTAATAGTATCTCCTGACTAACTGGCCCCACAACCACTTTTTTCTTTTCTTTTTTAATGTTTAAAAATTTGGGTTTTTTTTTTTTTTTTCTTGAACTGATGCTTCTACTTAACTATGTTTTAATTGTTTTTAAATATTGAATTAAAGGCATTTTCATGTGTGTGTATATGTTGAAGTGATTTACGTTTTCAATTTTAATTTTTTTAATATTTATAAAACTTGGGGCTAGAAACGTCATTGTAATAATTTTGGAATTGTGCAATCATCATTCTTTTAAGGACAAAATTTAGCTACAAAATTGGTTGTAGCCTAAGATTACAACCTTACTTAATATTTTTTTTATTAGATGTTAATTTTGACAAATTCACCATTGGATTAAATCTTCATCTTATATCCTACATGCTTACAAAATTTCTAGAAAATTAAAGATCAATAATTATCTCATCAATAAATTGTTTAAATTGTAAGTTTTTTATAGTTTAAAATTATGCATAAAATATAAACTTATAGATCATATAACAAATAATGTTTAATTGATACAAAATTTGACATGTGTATTAAAAACGCAAAGAAAATACAATTTAACAGTTAGATTTTTAAAATATGTAATAATATTTATTTTATTAGGTAAAGTTGTAGACTTAGACTATAACTAAACTTTGTCCTTCATGTAATTATTTTTGTGGGTGCCCGAGGACTGAGGATGGATATGAAGAGTTGCCATACAACTATGAGGATGCTATGGTCCACGGACCCAAGGAGAGGAAGAGATGAGTCAAAGTACTCTAAGGCATTCTAAGTGGGAGCGAGAATCTGAAGAGAGAGAGAATCAGAAGTCATAGGGGAAATTTCTAGTTTGGAGTAGCCTGTCGCCTCCGCATTAAATGGTGGACAACAACTTTATCAGCTGCATTGATGAGGAAGTGACCTGAACAGTGTAAGTTACAATTAAGCAGACTCCTTCCACCACTTTCTTTAGATGTAAAAAGTGATAAGTGTCATGAGAGGAGGAATGTTAGGTAAGGATAAATGGTTAAGATGTGATAAAAGGAGTATATAAGAAAAGGCAGGTTTATAGAGATAAGGGGCGAGACACAAGTATCAAGAGGAAAAGAAGAACACTTAGAGATAAGAGAGTGAATAGTAATAATTCTTATGTAAATGTGGTCTCCTCGAGTCAATTTGTATGGAGAAAGTGGTTCATCCCCTTAATAAGATCGGCCCTTCCCTCCTAATTTTCCCCCTCAGGCGGAGTCCCCCTTTAGTTGTTTGTTTCCCTCTCTTAGAAATTCATTGTGTTGGGCCACGGTTGGATTGATCCAGCCACTATTCTAAGTGAGCTTAGGCCATTGGTTCATTTGGTCCCTACAATTTTTTTATCTTAAAAAGAAATTTTTACTACAATTTTCTTCCTTGAAAGACACTTGCTTGCCAATATATTGGGTGATGTCATTAACTCTAAGTAATGTTATATTTCCCAATAACTTGTTGTTGAGTTTGTATTTTGAAAATCTTAACGTTGGATTATATGTTTTATATGTTCTTAACATGCATACAAATTTTCATGTTAATAAGATGTTATTTACAATTCAATCCATAAAATCATCTTTTATGCATTATTTTAAATTACAAAAATTTGAATTTAAATAATTGGTTAATGACCTAACTATTTATCTTTGATCATCTTGAAATTTTGCAAGCATGTAAATTATAAGAAGAGAATCTAATTTAATGGTGGATTTATTAAAATTTGAATTCAATAAAAAAATATCGAGTGGTGTAACATAACTTAGTGTTACACCAGGTGTAATATAAATATATATATATATATATATAGAGAGAGAGAGAGAGAGAGAGAGAGAGAGAGAGAGAGAGAGAGAGAGTTATGCCAAGTGTAATTCTAAGTAATGTTACACCACTCAATATTTTTTAATTGGATGCGAATATTGTCAAATCTTAGATTACATTATCTTTGTATATTCTTTATACTTGCAAATTTCAAGGTGATCAAAAACTAATATCCATGTCATCAATCAATTGTTAAAATTCAAATTTTTGTAGTTTAAAATAATGCATAAAATATGAGTTTATGGATCAAATGGTAAATAGCATCCGATTGATATGAAAATTGGCATGCATGTTAAGAACATATAGAACATGTAATTTAATGGTTGGATTTTCAAAATATTAATTCGATAACAAGTTATTGGGTGGTGTAACATTACTTAGAGTTATATTAGGTGTAACTTGAACCCAACTCATATATTAATTGGGTGGTGTAACATTACTTAGAGTTATATTAGTTGTAACTTGAACCCAACTCATATATATATATATATATATATAACAACTCATCTTTCTAAATATTAATCCACTATGGTGTTCCTTTGTGTTATTTTCAATTGTAAATTTCACAATTTTTATTTTTGTCTTTTATTTTTTAAAGAAAAAAAAAAGGGAGAGAACCTTTAGACTCGCGTAAGGGCTAAGAAAGGAAACTACTGTTTATTATTTAAATATGAATCATATATAATTTCTTAATAGGAAAGACCAAAAGAATTTAGCTCCAAATTTATTTATAACTATTTTCCTCCTGCTCCTCCTTTTTTTTTTTTTTTTTTTTTTTTTTTTTTCAACTTATGACGTTTGCTCCTAATGATTGCTCTTTATCATCAGACCATGACACCAATCAGTTTTTGGTATAGGCGAGGATTGAACTCCAAATTTCTCATTCAACCATCAGAAACTTTACTAGTTGAGCTAACTAGATCTCACTCCTCCAACTGGATACATAATGATTGAAAAGACTATCCATGTTTAGTTTTAGTCATATAACTTCTTTTTTTATGAGTCATTTAACTTGTTTAAATAATACATATGAATAGTCTTAAAAATTACCAAATCCTAAATTGGAAGAGATCGCACTAAACTAGTTTGGAGCTAAACTATGTTCATTTTATTTCCATGGACTTTTGTGTGCAAATACTTGACTTGAATCCCCAGCCACGTCAGTCATGCGAATTACATCTTCTTAAATGTACTTTACAAGGGAGGTTGTAAACTTTTTTTTTTTTGATGAAAAAGGAAGGTTATTAACTTCAAATCTTAAATTTCATCCTCCTCTGTTGGTAGTTGGTACGAGTTAAGATCTGTACATCAAAGTCTTTTCTTTTTTCTTTTTTTAATTAAAGTAAAAGAAAATCAACCTAGAGGGGCCAAATTTGACAAAAACTACAGAAAAAATATTAGAACCTAAAATGGAACTTTAGATCTATGAAAAAGTTTCGAGATTACAACCCAAACCAACCCTCTTTCTCTCTCACGAAGACATACATATAAAAATTCCAATTCCCTCATGATTCATAAAAAAACCCAGATTTGTTTCATGAAATTTTCCAACTAAGATCCCTTTTTTTGGACTGTTATTGCATAGTCTCACTCTCGGACTATGCAATAATTTCCCCTTTTTTTTTAGCTATACAGCTCCAAAAGATTCTTCAATCATTCAGCTCAGTCAGGCCTAATTGCTAATTCCATAAATAGGACTCATTTGGGTCAGGCCCAAAATATTTTTTAATTTATTTTATTTGTATATTTATTTAAGAGTAGAATGTAAAATAATTCGATCAATTTTATACTATATATGGTTGGATCATTGGAAATGGGAAACTCTAATGATAGAAAATATTTGTATTTTATAAAGATGATTAAAAAAAAGTAGAATGATACTAAATAATAAGATAATATTATGCCATTGTTATAAACATCCTCTTTTTTTTTTTTTTTTTTTTTTTTTTTTTTTTTTTTTTTTTTTGAATCATAGCATCCTCTCTTTTATTAGGATAATTATTATTTGAATCTTCTAACTATAACTAAAAAAAATACTCAGGTGATTAAAATCATAGGGTGTGTACCACATTAAATTTTGGAAAAATTATAGTTTTAACCTTATAGTACAAGGGTGTAACAAATTAAATACTAAGGTTTTAAAAAAAATAACAAATAATTTCTATGCCTATTTAAGTGGAATAATATTGTGGATTCAAGTTAGCTCAATTGATAAAGTTTATGTCTTTGATGGTTGAATAAGAGATTTGGAGTTTAATCCTACCTACACCAAAAACCGATCCGTGTCTTGATCTGATAATAAAGAGTTATCATTAAGAGTAGATGTCATACGTTGAAACTCTCTAAAAAAGAAAAGAAATGGTTAGTCATTTCAATAAAGAGTTATCATCAAGGTTTGCATTATTTTAATCGCAACATTAAATCACTAGTCTATATTAAATCCAAAAAACAATGTTATTCCACTTTGTTTTTTAGAGAGAAAGTTTCAACTTATGGTGTCTGCTTCTAATTATACTCTTTATTATCAGACCAAGACACGAATCGGTTTTTGGTGTAGGCAAGAATGAACCCTAGATCTCTTATTCAACCATCAGAGATAGAGCCTTTATCAATTAAGCTAATTGGAACCCACAATATTATTCCACTTAAATAGGCATAGAAATTATTTGTATTTTTTTCAACCTTAGTATTTAATTTGTTACACCCTTATACTATAAGGTTAAAACTATAATTTTTCCAAAATTTAATGTGGTACACACCTATGATTTTAATCACCTAAGTATTTTTTTAGTTATACTTAGAAGATTGAAATCATAATTTTTTTTTGATAGGTAAAGATTGAAATCATAATTATGTAAGATAAAATTTAAAGTATGCAACGGAAATAAAACAAATATAAACATACCTTTAGCCATGGTTGTTTAAGTGTTTAGAGAAAAAGAAGACTTATTAGATAATAGTGTATCTATAAATCTATAAAATGTATCTTCTAGTCTATGACCTTTACCTTACATGTTTCCTTTTGATGGAGACAGGCTATATATATAAGCTAGACTAAAAACCATTTTAAATTAAGATTTGTTCAATAACCTCCTTCCATCAAGGAATTTAAAACTTGTAATTTCAAGGTGTTTATTAACCAAAGGGGTTATATCGATTGAAAGTTACTTATAAATTGTTATTTACCATAACGTCTTTCACAAATATCCTTTAGACATGAGTTTTTACTTATCATTTAAATGTGGGTCACATAAAGTTTTCTTAAAATCTTATATTCTCCCACTTGGCTCACTTGACATTTAAATTACTTGATAAATGATATTAACTTTAACATGACCATGATATTACTTTTGTCAACTAGTTGTGAAATGCTCATACTCAAATAAAGAATCCAATATATGAATCATGGTGGTAATACCCTTGATTATGATAAGTACTTCCTCCCATTTATTATAGTGTATAGTAATCCTGAGGATTCTGGCCTTTTGCCCTTTTTGCGAAACATATTTGGCATAATGCCCCTGTTTCGAAACTATATAGGGGCGTGCCCCTGTTTTAAAACTCGATCTCCGTAAAGGTGAGTTACTTAAGTAACTCGATTATGAAGAAACCGAGTTGTAGCCAGGTTCTTGCCACGCTGGTGTTCCAGCTTGGCTTTTGGGCAATAAAATATTCCCGCGTTACTGTTTGGAACTCGTCAATGGGGAAAACGAGTTATATGCGGAATATGAACCAGTTTTTGAATGTAACGTCTCTAAAACTGTTTGTCTTCCTTCCTTTGCAGTCTACAGTCTCTCTCCCTTCCTCAGTCCGATCAGTAGCCACCGCCAGTCTGTTCAGTAGCCACCGTCAATAGCCACCGTCAGATTCTCCTATTTGTACCCGCACCCAAACCAAACCGTTCAGTAGACCTTTTCCGAAGTTAAATCGAAACCCATACCCATACCCACACTTTTTCAATCTCAGCACGGCCGAAGCTCAACCCAATCTATCTTCGGAGTTAAAGGATTGCAAACGTATTAAGGTAATTTGTAAATGCTGAGTTCAAATTTTAATTTTTTCCCTTTGCATGTAATCTGATTTGAGTGTTGCTTCCTAAGTTTTTCGCTGTTAGATTGTTGTCTATCTGTATTCATAATTATTGTTTCTGTTTTAGCCTTGTTGGGTTTGGTTTTGAAGTGGGTTTGGTTTTGAAGTGTTTTATGACGCACATCTAGGGCAGAAATTCATGTAAAATACAGTTAGCATGACAACGGTGTTCATTGTTAGGGGAAATTGGTTTGTAATTCATATAGTTTGAAAGTGTATCAAATCAATCTCTATTTTTTCCAGAAATTATGTCACAAGTTATGTCATGATTTTGAATTAGGGAAAATTTCTTTTTAATTCAATGCTGAATGATGTTGAATTGGGAAGCTATTGGTTTTACAAGCTTCAAAGTTACTGGTTTTTACAAGCTTCCACTCTGTTTAGTTTTTATTATAATAGATATAATGTGTGTATAATGGATATGCACGCATATATGTACACACAGACCATGGACATCCTAAAACCTTTGCTGCCATTTACTCTGCTTAGGGCTCTAACTGTGCCATATTGTTTTTATTCAACATCTAAGTTTTGGTTTGTAATTTTTTTTTTTCATGTCATTATCCTTGTAATATCATACGGGAACATATAAACTTACTTACCACATCAGTTGAAAGTCACTTACATTTTGTGTACAGATGCATATTTGATTGTCTTAAGAGACTAGAATTGTCTTAGAAGTTGTTAAAGTACTTTTTTTTTTTTTTTGGTTATTAGTATTCCTAGCCTTTGTAAGAAAGGATTTAGAAGTAGCCCATATAATGAACATTCCAACTTTTTTCAATCGCAATTGCTATATCGTACCTAAATGTGAGTGCTTAGGAAAGCCTAGGCCTAGGTGTGATTGGCCAATGTTTTATCTTTGTTTATTTGATGTTCTTTTTATTGTTTAAATACCAAACAGCCATCAACACAATCAAAATGTTATCAAGAATCTAGTTTAGTGTTGAAATTCCTAAAAAGGCTACATCAAATTTGGTATTAAAGCCCGTTTAAGCTCCTGTCTTGTGTCAGATTAGCAGCTTCTGTGGGTTATGTTTGGTGACTAAGTACATCGAATTATTATTATTATCATCTATTACATTTGGGGTTGAAAAGGGAACTTAGTGGCCTTAGTGGCCTTTTAGGGTCACCCAATCCTTTCATAATAGATTGGGTTAGGTTAGGGAGCATTGAGATTTGTGGTGGCTTTTGGGAATGGAAATAGTACATCCTCTAGGGTGCTTCTGACGGACCTAGGGCTTTGTTTATTTATTTATTTTTTTGGTGGTTTGGCCTACTATACTTATTTCCCTAGGGTATTGATTTCTGTGTGTCGGAATTAATTTTTGACTCTATAAAGTGTAGGGTTTTGAATGGGGTTTGATATGTAATTTAATTAATGGAAAAGAATGGAATATGAATTGCCACTAGGCTTTTGATGCAGATGGAAAATTGCAATAAAGAAACAAAAGTAGGAATTAAATTGAGATTTTGAGAGAGAGAGAGGTCATGTAGGTTGGCAGTGATAGTGGGGCAGGGTGGGTTGGTTGCTGTGGGGGGATGGGGGTGGTCAATGGATTGGGAATGAAAAACAGCAAAAATAATTACAAAAAAAATGTTCACTGTGGGTTATCTTGGCTACAACTGGTGGATTGCTGGTCTAATCTTTTGTGTTGGAAGAGCTTTATTGGTCGACTTGTGCAATGGTTTCTCTTGTGGTTTGGAGTGGTTAGCTTAGGGAAGGGAGTTGGCTACTTACTCGAGGGTTGGAGGTGTTCTGTTGTGCTCTCTAAAAATGTTTTATGTGTTTTAAGGCCAGGCCTAAAACCTTTTAGGCCTCTCTTAATTGTGTTTTCCCACCCAACCTAAAATATTTTCAGGAAAACTAGGATTCACCTGCACGAAACACATAAAAACAATGAAAACATTTTTGGAAAGCGACAATCTTTTGCGTTACTGTCAACATATTAGGCTTCACGAACTATTCCTTGTTTATATTTTAGTGTTTTACTTTAACTCTTCCTTGATATGATAAATCGATTGAAAATCAGTGTATATAGATGCATGATGTATAATTCAGTTTAGCAATTATATGTTTTCAATTTTCTGTCAAATCTGTCTTTCACTCTGTCTCTCTGTATTTGTTTCTGTGAGTTTGTTGTAGAACATTCAATTACTTGCCTGTGTTTACTTGCAAAAGCCAAGCTTTTCTTCACTATTACTTGCCTGTGTTTACGTGTCTAACATGATTGCATGCGTGTCAGATATGCAGCAAGTGGGAAATGTGGATCCTGGACCGACGGTTGGTACACAGTTGACGCGGCAGCCGGTTCATCGATCCACGCTACTTTGGGAGACGCCAGCCGGTCAGGTGTGTAGTTGTACTGAACTTTTGACATGTCAAAATCATTTAATTTTATTTCTGTACGGTTCTTTGATTCTTTGCAAATAGACGTTGGACATGGTAGAATGTTTTGGTTTACGCAGAATTGTATTTAATCCAAAGAGAAAATGGCATGAAACATAAATAATCAAGAACATTGTATGGAGCAGAAATGTTCAAAGTCAGTACATGTCATTTAGAAGCTATAGTAATCAATAAGAAATTGAATCCGCTACTATTCTTTTTTCCAAACATGCGCACACAATTACGCGTGGCTACACATAAGACAACTAACGACCTTGATTCCTAATTCCCTACTCCATTTGACATAGTGAGGCACTTTGTTCATTCATTTAAAAACATGATGCCCATCACCTTAGTGCTAATTTTAAACAATGTCATTCATGTTGAATTTGATCCTATCTGCTATTGAGGTAGAGCGAATAAGCAATTAACATTGTAACTAACGTTTTGCAAAATGTTCGGGACTAACTAGTTAGCCTACTGTTTCTTGCATATTATTATTATGTAGCATTGTTATAGTTATTTCGTGTGCACTATCCTAAGACAATGCTCTTTCGTGTGCAGGTAGTGCCAGGCGTGTTAAACTGCAGACGCCGAAGTTGCAAGTTACCCGAGCATGGGCTTGACCCACGGATTGCTCGGTACATAAATGAGGCGGGTTTTGAAGGGTTATTCAAGGTTCCAAACATGGAAGTGGATCATGCGTTGATCACAGCTCTAGTTGAGCGTTGGCGTCCGGAGACGCACACATTCCACCTACCGCATGGAGAGATGAGCATCACCTTACAAGATATTGAGGTGATGCTAGGGGTTCCTGTTGATGGGTTGCCAATTACTGGGGCTGTGAAGATGGAGTGGCCTACATTGTGTCTTGAGTTATTGGGTCATCGTCCACCAGACCCGATACCGCATCCGCATGAGAACACCTTTATCCTTGCTGGGGCGAGGCTCAGATTCACGTGGCTGGATGCACTATTTAGTGGTCCCCTAGCTGCGGATGCTACTGATGAGGTAGTGCAGCAACATGCGCGCTATCACATACTCGATCGGTTGGGGACGATTTTGTTTATGGATAAGTCGGCAGACCGGGTGTCGGTGCTGCCTCTACAGTTCCTAAACCCAATCAGCAATGCGAAGAGGTACAGTTGGGGTAGTGGGGCATTAGCTTGGTTGTACAGGCACTTATGCAAGGCATCGGAGTCGAAGGCGAAGCAGATTGGAGGAGCAGTAATGTTGGTGCAGCTGTGGGCGTATTCGAGGTTCCCACTGATATGCCCTGTTATGAGGTTGCCACTATCGCCAGTGGAGGCAGGTCCCTTTGCCAATCGGTATGTTATTTGAGTAGTTTGATACAATTGTCAAGTACTATTATTTTTTTTCAATAAATGTTTGGTATGATTTGTGGTGCCTACATATATTTGTAAGACTGTCTTGCTTTTATGATTAAAGCATGCTATTTTGCGAAAGACAAATTTCTTCACCTTATGTCAATCATTATATTTGCATGATTATTATTTTGGTTAGTCTGATTCCAATTTAAATTCCAATATCTTACTGCATTTAGTTAATATTAGAAATGCTAAAATGTATTGGCAATGCTAAAGCATTGCTGTTTTGGCCAATGTCCTTTTCTGCCTGGTAGTAGTTCTGAATTTGCAAGATAATTAGGGCCATAACCTAGCCAAGAGCCTTGTAGTTTAATTGGCACCTCCTAGTGTTTTTGACGTAGACATGCAGGGTTCAAATCCCCCACTCCAACTATCAAATTATGAAAAAATAAAAAATAGAATCAGGGCCATAACTTAACTTTACCCTATGCTTAACTATTTTTATATGGTAAGACAAATAAGTATATATTACATGTATATAACACCTCTAATACAGAAGAAGAAAGAAGAGATTAAATCATATACTTTCAACAAATCCCCAAGTCAAGAATCTCTCTATCTCTAGATCTTTCTAATTTTTAGTAAAATAAGTGGTGGAAACCCATAATGACTTGTGTTCGATATCATAGATAACCTTGGGTTTTCACTTCTCAGATGGTTTGGGTTTAATATTCCTCCTTCAAATTTCAATCTAATGTGTTTTTGATAATTGTGTTTAGAAATGAAGTATTGGTTTTTTGGTTTTCAAAAATCATTCATCATAGAATATACATAAATTGATATATGAGATGTACATGAGTCAAGAGCTCCTTGGCACTAATTGTAGGACTTGGCTAACCAATATGCATCACGGTGGGTTAGTAAGAGCTTAGAAATTAATTTAAATCCTCTTAGCTTTTCCATCGATGATTCTTATTCTTGGAATTCCTTTATCTCAGTCTCTAGATTGGGTGGTAGAATATTTTTCTGCCGTATGTCATTGTTGTTTAGTCTAAGGTTAAAGACCTCATGAATTATTTGGTATCACTTTTGATGTGTAGCATAAACATTTTATGTGGATTGGTAGTTGCATACATTGCCTGGTAAATGGTTATGAAGGTAATGGAAGTTCTGGTAAGTTTGAGAGTCTTGGATTTTTTTGGGGTTGATGGTAACTTTGATATGTTAATGAAGCTATAGGCCTGTTTCAAATCAAAATTGCCTCTATTAGCTTAGGGACTGGCCTCTTGTCCTAAAAGGGTCCATGGTCATGAGATGCTTACTAATGCCATAGGTTCAATCTGCCTTTTGTAGCTTCTAATGCAGCATTTGAGGAGACAACTGCAAATAGATTTTAAACTTTGGTAGAATGAATTCAGTCCAAATAAATTTTTTTGACTACATTCTTTTGAGAAATAAATTTTGGTATCATGCTAAAACACTTACTAGAAAGTAATTATACTAAATGAAATTATGTACGGTTATGTCATTGGAGAATTTATATTTTGTCAATAAATAATATAAAATATTATTCAATATGACAATTTCTCCAATTTCTCTATAATGATCCACAATTTCTATAATTGCTCTACTACCCGGTGAAGGACAAATACCAGACCAACCCCAACCAAATTATCCAAATCCCAACTTTATCCACCACCGTGAACGACCCATATTCCCTAATCACAAGTTGGTTTTGTGATTGTGGGGTTCCATTGTCGAATGAAAATGTTACAAACGAAAAGGGTAAAGAAAATTCAAGAAATTGAAAATACATTCACATGGAGTTAGTCACCATTTCTATCTAGTTTCCAATATGCTGTCTTCTGTCCAAAGCTGAACCCATTGAGAATACAGTAAATCAAACAGGGCAGGGAGACAATAATTCCCAATCCTGCAATTGCCTAACATAGATAGGGTACTAATGCACTACTTTACCCCTAACATCCAAATAATCACTAACCCTAGCATGTTTGTTAGCTGCAATTTGGAAAGGATCATAAACTAACGTAAGCTAACCAATTAAAAGACTTGTTCCCACACCATGCATCAAGCCATATACCCTCACCCTCATGCCATCCCCAATTTTAAATCTAATAAATTTATAGGACTCCCAAAACCTGCTCTTATTCCTTTCCACAGTCCCACTCCGTGTGGAAATTCTACTCCGTCTGTAGTCCACTGGGAATCTTGCTCATATTTAATTCTCAGAAGGCATCTCCACAATTGGTCATTTCCCTGAGTAAAACACCATATTCACTTATCCAACATTGCAAAGTTGAAGGAGCTTAAATTTTTGAGACATCTTTGCGGCCAGTGTGACGAGTTGATTAGTTTTGGTTTTGAGCAGTTTGATTAGTTTTGGCCCCTTTTTTAATTACTAAATTTTTTTATTCTCTTACAAAAGAAAACCTTGTATATTATTTTTTTGATAAGTAACAATCTAATGAAAACAAATATATATATATATATATATATAATAACCCTTATATGTTAGGTTTACACATAAGCTAGCCCAACATTAAAAACTAAAGAATGTCAGGCCCTTGCAAAAACTAAACAATGTATTCATGTTTGAAATTCTTGATGGAGAGGTATTTATTGAGGAGGAAGTATAGTATCCCCTTTCATTTCAATCTGGGACTTTCAATAAGTCTTTCTTAGAAAACTGTTTTGTCCCTCATTGATTTTGACTTGTTTTTATTTGTATTTTTTTAAACTGGTAAGTTATAGGTGCACCCAATGGGAATCCAAGATTGAAAAAAGGAGCCACTCTTTTTCTGTCTTTCATTCTAGAGAAGAAAAGTTCCAAAGTTAGCATGATATTTTTTATTTTTTATTTTTTTGATATATAACGTTAGAACTTTTTATTAAAGAATAGCCAACCCAAGTACACTGAAAATGTACTACAGTGGCATGAATATTTGCATGATAATTATTTGGAATATATTATTTGCATGATAACTAATGAGCATTGTTTGAAATTATATGTTTACTAGATGGAAGGGGCCGAAGAGCACGACAGAGCATGCGACACATGTGCTAGTTGCGTATCGTGCGTCACTGTCGAGTATACGGGCACACCAGGTATTCTACCGCTTCATGTCACAAGGATATAATTCTCTATTTTATTTTGGTTTTGACTTTCTAGGGTTGTCAACTACTGCATGTGTATAGTTAATAATGTAACTTTGGTCGATTAGACCATAGATATACAAGGCATTAGTTACGAATTATATTTGAAGGTGGGCAATCACTATAAAGTACCTTCATTAGTAATTTTACACTAATTTGATTCCACATATATTTAGCTGTGTACGCTTCAATTTTCTTCCTCGGTTTTAGCTACTGCAACCAGTACTATCTAGGTGCATCTAACCATGTCAAATCCAATAAGAGGGGGAAATAGAATAAGAGGGGGAAATAGGTCAAGAATGTCTTACGATTTTTAGTGAAGTGGTTCTTCAATGGTCTTATACATGTGTGCTCACATTGAGGATTGACACAAATAAGTACGTATTTCACTTGTTAAGAAAAAGTGTCGGCACACCCAAATATGCTTTAACATATGATCATTTGCTACTAATTAAACAGCTGCATCCTGAATTAGCTAGACTTTGTGAAACAATTAAAATTTTGAATGCTACTGCAACTCTAGGCTTATGTCGACACTGCCTCAACAAGTCAAACATGGTGGTCAAGTTGCAGAACCTTGACTTCATAGAAAGGAAAATGAGTCAGAACAAAAAGCGAGTAAAATTCATCAAGAACAAGACAGGATAGCTGTATAGTTAGCCTAACAACTTCAAAACTTTTGCTCATCAGAAACCAAACACCCACTACCCATGTCTTGTGAACCAACAGAAAAGAAAATTTTTTGGATAGGATGACTCTGCTAAAAGCATCAATCAGAGAGCAGTGAGCAATGCTTCTTTTCTAGTTGTCACGAGAATAGCATTAGCTTGATTCGTCAGCAACCTCCAAACATATTACTGAAATACAGTTAATCAGTTAAGAAGTGGCTTCAATAATACACAATTTGATTCTTTGATGAGGTCATGACATAATCTAGTGGGGCAATGGATCATAAAGTCTCAACATTAGGTCCTTCTGAAAAGTACATTTGGGTGCAGCTAAGAAAGCATGGGAAGAGAAAAAGAAAAAGTGATTCTGATCTAACTATTTATTAGTATATATATATTTATATATAGTCATATCCTTAATTTGGTAACCAGAATCTTCTTAACTGCCAATCTTAATTAAGGTTCTAAAGACAACTTAATTTCTCACCTCCTAACCACTGGTGTTTTCTTCCTTCCACCAGCAATTGTTGCTAATATAACTTCAAAAAGAAGTTAAGACCACCCTTTTCATTTGTTCAATGCTTGTGGTTTCAACAAGATCAATTTGTTCTAGTCCTTTTTAATCCTTTTTCCTTTTACAAAAACAACAATGAAGCATTAGTTTCAAAATTTTTGGGTCGGTTCTAGATATACTCAACAAATTAGTCAGGTCGACCATATGAACTCTTTTTTGCTGGTCATTTTATTGAATCGAAATCATACTATTTGTTACCTTACTTCCTTAATGGACATATCAAAGTTTACAACTTCTATTAATGTCATTTTTGTCTTCCTCTATCTTTTTTTACTTCCCAACTTCAAACAAGTCACTTGTTGTAATTAGTGCATTAATCATTTTCCTCTAAAATAATCAAAGTATCTCAAACGACTTCCTCTCATATTTAAATTCAAGAAAATTTCTCATGTTATTATGTGTGCAGATTTTGAATGATGTCCTTACTAGCTAGCTTTAAACCACAGTTTTATATGATCAAAATCTTCAAAAAGGTGTAAGGAAAAATATAGTATCTCAAAAAATGAGTGCAGTTTGTTCTATAGGAAACCTAGATAACTGTGTATTTGCTATCCACAGCAAAAGTTGGATGTGATTGATAGAAATTTACAACCTTGACTGATAATATAACATAATCACTGTGGTGAGTTCATATGGACTCACAACATCAGCAGAATTTAATTCATGATAAACTGTACTCCGACCTATGACCAATTTCATCATGGATACCTTGTATTTTATCTTTTATTTGGTTACAATCATATAAATGCAAGAACCATCAATTCTTTCATAAAGTTGAAGTGCATGATAAAGATGTAGGACACACTAGCTGAGTTATCAAAGTAGTCATCATGACAAGTACAACTAATTTGTCTTTTTTCACGTTGTCCACATATGATCGTCGAGTGATACTGTTTGTTCTAATTGAAGTGCAAAGAATAATATGTTAACTCATAAATCCAGCACTATAAGAAATTCTTGGAGAAGAATTACGTTTAATTTTGATTATGAATCAATGTCTGAGAGTCTAAATTATATATCAGGATTTTCTCAAGTCACCTTCACTTTATCCGACAAACAAACCTTTGCCAAAGTCAGAGATAATTAGTGGGGAACCACATTCATGCATATCATGATTCATGACCATAAATATAAAATTATTGGAAATTCAATGATACATAAAAAGTAAGCATGCATGCTATAATTGTAGACATATTACTGATGCCAAGTTATAGCTCGAGCCAATAAAGGAATACGTATACAGATAAGAAAATGTTTTTGATGACATGAAATAACAACTCTATGTAAGAAAGAACTCAAATCATACATAGGTATAAGGTGACAGTCATAATTAATAAGTAATTCTCTCCTTCATCATATTTTCTGATTCAAGCATCATAGCTCTTTATTGTGTGGCTGCCACACCGGTAGCACTCTGAGGTTCTCTTATTGTTGGCAGGCATCTAATTGTTGACCATTTCTGCAGGTTGTTTGGGAGCCCTACAGCGATGTCCTAGAGTTGTTGCCCCCATATTGCACTGCCGGCCGACAAATATGGAGGGCCGATGTGCCATTGATCTATTTTTGGATAGTAGAGGATCATCATCCCGAACGTGTCTTTCGTCAATTCGGGATGAAGCAAGTGCCACCGGATATTGTAGATACATCCGTTCATCTCCACAAAATCTCCCTCCAAGGTAAACTAGATAAGGATTGGGTGCAAGAGCATGTTGTCTACATTGACCGATGGGCCTATAGAGAGGAACATATTGCTGACGCACCGGCATTGGATGGGGACACGACATACCTTGCTGCTTACATGGAGTCCTACCGAAAGACGACGAGACGGTACATTACACGCGACTCGGCGTATTGGGAAATCATGGTAAGGCAACAATTCGATGCTTCTTTTATGGATTGACAATATATGTGTGTTGCTGCATGCATTACGAGAATTTAAGTTTTATATATATATATATATATATATATAAATTATTTGTTAAAAAAAATAAAGATAAAATAGATTTAGTGCTGTGGACTTAAAGGCCTAGTGTTGCACAACACAAAACTAAACAAAGAAGTTTTAACGGGACTCATTTATTTCGCAGGTTGAGTCCACTGTGGAATTACTATTGCAATGCGAACCAAACTCCGCAGTGTACAATCACCTGAAGAGGACGCTGGACCTTGTCGGAGAGATGAGCCGAGCGGCATTGGAGAATGCGCGTGCCACGGTGACTGAGGCGAGCACACAGGCTACAGGCCGTGGTGGGGGAGGTCGTGGGTCTAGAGGGCGTGGACGCAGTGGAGGTCATGCATACAGTGGAGGTCGTGGAGGTGGTCACGAGGATGACGATGTCTTGGGTAACTTCCAACTCTAATACCTTCAATTCTTACTGAATTTAACTTCTACTACTTTCAGTTGTAATTTATTTAGAGGACATATGATAGTAGCAAAGTATATATTGTTTGGTAACTAGTTTTTAGTGTTAATTTTCACTTCCTTCTCATAATTATGGTATAATTAGTAGCGTTACAATGTTCTGCCAAACTTTAAATATTAAGACTAAGCACTTTAAATATTAACCAATGGGAATAAGCACTTTTTTCTTCCAAGCGATATATATATGTATTGACGTTTAAGACATGCAAACTTGTTTCATTCATTCCTTATCAACTACAATCACAATACTATTATCCACTTTTAACATATACACATCAATGCTAATATATTATGCGTATGTATGAAAACAAAAGTCCAGCAAAATCATTTTTTCATCATATAAAGCACAGACCACTATGGATGCCAATGTAATTCCTTTTAAAAATATTGCTACGCAACCATGAACATAAAATTAGCATTATATGAGGAAATTCAAAGTTGTGATCACACTATGAGGTTCATAAAATTAGAGTTTAAAAAATAGTAATAATAACAATAATAGAGTATAAACAAGTAAACAAAGCTGGACTTTGTAATTCAAAGGTTTTGTTTTATAAATTTTTTTATTATACTTAATTTAATATGCCAATAATGAATTAAAAACAAAGTTTTATTAGATTTTACCAACAAAACAAGGTTTATATGTAACTCGTCTAGGTGGCGTAAGTATTAGTTTTATTGGGAAGGGTTTACACTAGACAATAGTTATTGGATTCTATGAACGACATGCACTAGGTGCGGGTCAAGCGATTGCTTACGCATTTGGCCCTTGTCTTGTAGGGTTTACACTTTACAATAGGGTTTACACCGTATTCACTTGGCCCTTGGTTACACTTCACATTTTGAATCTTTTGTTAGAAACAATGTTTTATTGTTATTGTATCAGCTTTGTAACTGCTATGTGTTTTCAGGTCTGCTCTACCTTTGTTTTTGGACTTTGTTGTCTTCCATTCTCAGTTGAATGAATACAGAGTGTTGAAATAATCGAGTTAACAAAAACACAAAAACATTGAGAGAGAATTTTTATGAACATTTTGTAATAATTGATAGTGGAAGTAATATTTCTCCAGTCTCAGTCAGAAAAATTTTTTCATCCTAAAACGGCAACTTCATTTCTTAAATATTATTGTTAAAGTTGACATAATTATTGTATGAAAAAATTGGCTTTTGCCCCTTTCAAAAAAACAATCTAGCATTTTACCGTATTTTCCAAATTAATTAGGAAATGCCCCTCTGTTTAAACTCAATTTTCTGAAAATCAAGTTAAGCTCTATAGTGACGTTTTTTAGGATTCTATAGTGACGTTTTAAGGACCTATAGTGGCGTTTTGTAATCCGATTTCCATGAAGTCGAGTTATAGGTAACAAAAAGAGAAAAAAATTGCATGTAACTTGACTTCATGGAGATTGGATTATAAAATGCCACTATAGTTCCTTAAAACGTCACTATAGGATCCTTAAAAATGTCACTATAGGGCTTAATTCATTTTTTTTTACAGAAAATCGAGTCTAAAAAGAGGGGTATTTCCCTAATTAATTTGGGAAAGACGGCAAAATGCTAGATTGTTTTTTTGGAATGGGCATTTGCCCATTTTCTTTAGCTTGGGGCAAAATATGATACTGCCATTGCAAATGGCACGGGTTTAATTAGAATACAGAGTAAGAACACTGGACCGGAAAAGAAAGCAACCATAAGGCTTCATTTTGTATTTGCATTTGTGTGCATGTGAGTGTGTATATGAGAGGTCTCATGCACCCAAATTAAGCGAGTTTAAAGGGTCAAATGCCATTTAATCATATCTACGCTGCAAATAGTAAGACATTTTATGACTCAATCCCTTGTGGTTATCTTAATAAATGCAACTGTTTTTCTGCAGATGATGAGGCGTTGGAGGGCGACTGGGGCATGTACATGGATGGTGTCGGGTCATCGCGATGCACGTCTGACGCTGCTGCCCAGCCATCCCACCCCCCTGGCCATGAGAATAGTGCAGAACACACATCCTGTGCCCAAGCTGGCCCTCGGTCCCCACCACCCACTCGGCTGTCTCCCCCATTGTTTGCCGACTCTGCCCATGACGGTGGCTGTATATTTGTACCCACCCCTGGCCGACCGACACCACCGATAGTTCAAGCTGAGCCCACCCAGGACCCTTCACTTCCTAACCCTGAAGAACTGGCTGCACAGATCGAACAGATACAGGGTGATAATATAGTGCCGGTACATGGGTTGCGAAGATCACTCCGCACTGACATACATCCCCCTGGTTGTGGGACCGGTGACGGTAAATAACATGATTTATTATCGAGTACATGGAAGCTATCCATAGACTGCGCATAATTATAAAAGACATATAAAACTCATAAAGGAATTATTACTATGTCATTATATGTCCTAGTCTTCTATTTTCATAATGATAAAGTAATTATTTGCATAGCTATGAAGGCATCTTTCTTAACTGCTACATGTTCATCAGATTGTTCAGATTAACAATCTTGTGCTCAGTTTGCATTATATTTTATTATTTAGGCAGTGCATCTCCATGCTATGTAAACTGTTTATCATTTACCTTAATAGAATGTCACAGGACTTGCATATGATGTTGTGTGCTTTAAGTGATGATCATACTCAGATCAAACATTTTCTGATAATTAAATTAAGCATAGGGAATGTGTGCATTCAAGTAATGTGTGATCCCTTTGAATTTCAGGTAAGACGAGACCGGCGAAGGCAGTTGTGAGGAAACGAAAAGATCGTTGAGCCGTTGATGATGTGGAGCTTATGGGGGTAAAACCTTGCCCAATATCTGGACTTTTTAATCTATTTTAGTTTTTGAGGTTCAATTTCGATAATTACAATTCAGAACAAAAACAGTTACAAAAAGAAAAAGATAAAATAAATGTCCTCATTATTAGACAGTTGGGATTTATCTTGGCTATAAAAGGAAGATGTTACTTTTAAGCAACTTAATTTTGCTTCTCCTCTGTCTAGATATACATAAGTCCAGCATGAAACTCTCTTTTGCTTGTTAGGCAAAACTGCAAAAGATTGGTTTGCATTATTTTTAAAGAAGCAAAGAATCAACCCCCTTGACCCAAAGAGACATGCAACAATACCAACCTTCCCTTTATTACTACTCCTTTCTACTTCTATTTTAATTTTTCTTTCTAGTATATATATATTTTTTCTGAAGGCAGTTCACAGTTTACAAATCTAATAAAGATTTGAGCTCTCGGAATACTCTAAAGTCAACTCATGCATTTTGCTTTAAAGGGAATTAACTCTGTTTCTTTCCTCTTTCCTAATTCCTAACTTATAATTTGATTAGTAACACATGCACCTGGTGGATCTTAATATCTGCTTTACATGATACTTGGCTTTTTGTGTGGTTTTCCATTTAATCTTGAATAAGCCTTCTTTTGAGAGGTCTGTGAAGATATCCAAGCATGGAAATTTTTTTTTTGCCTAAGGAAAGAAAACAATGTTATAGCTGGACCAGCAAAAGCAAGGATGGGGAAGTGTCTCACTACTTGCATTAAGGTTCTAGTTCAGATCACTCTGATGTGATTGCCTCTTTCATACCAGTGCCTTTACACCCCTTTGATGATAAGCATTACTTGCTTCCTAAACAAATATTAGAGATAATGAAGGTGCCACCTAAATCGTGTGAAAGCTTTTGTCATCAAGTGGCCATTCAACTCTGTTTCTTACCTCTTTCCTAATTCCTATCCATCAATTTAGTTTGTCTTTTGTTGGTAATACATTATGATCTAGATCCTATGCAAGATTGTAAACTGTTAATTATTATATTAATTCTGTAAACATTCGTACAAGAGTAATGATTAAAGAAGGCCAATTCTTTCAAATCTATACACATTATATGCTGTAGAAGTGGTCCTTCAACAACCAGGAATCATCTAGTTAAAAAAGCAGTGATCTGTCTAGAAAGACCTCTTTATCAATCTGGCAATAAACTAATTAAGTTATGCTAGTTGGCGAAGTTAAGGTTTTCCTTAATGGTGTAGGTGATCATCAACTGGGGATGTCATTCTGTCTACTATATAGGCCAGCTCCTTGTGTAATTAATAGATTGACTTTTTATCTATTCTAAGAGAGTAGAGGTAAAGAAACAGAAAAAGAAAATCAGAAACTCCTTATGTAATTTTATAAGTTTAATGGGTCCTCCATGTACCAAAAAAACCATATTATAAAAGGCTCTATTTGGTCAGCTAAGAATCATAGTGTCATAGGTAACTTGTACCACTTTTTGCTTGAGAGAAAGCTGATTTCATGACAGTATCAGGCAACTTAAGACTGGTTTTGGAATTTTATTGGTTTTTGTTTTATTGAATTCCTCACATTTTGTAGAAAATATTGATGGCATGACAAAATGTATATTAGTAAGAGATTTTAAGAACTCAATGATCAAGTCAACTTAAAAACTCTAGAAGTCCTAGTCCTTAACACTTCTATTTTGTCAAAATGAGTTTGGCCTAAAAATAATATTCAAAACTCAAATAGAAAACCAGACAAAATGTAAATCCCAGTCCCTAAGGTCAAGGGTCTCCAAAATCTATTTACTTTTAAGTAACTTAATTATGCTTCTCCTCTGTGTAGATATACATAAGTCCAGCATGGCTTGGAAATTGAATTTGCTTAGTTATGTTTATGCTTCTCCTCTGTCTAGATATACATAAGTCTAGCATGTTTATGACGTACAGAATTTGGTTAGTTATGTTTCTGTTTATAAATTTCCTTCCTTGCTTTACGCTTTCTTTGATTTGCAAGAAAGTGATGGAAAAAAGGTGTCCTGCACATCACATTATCATTATTGAAACCTGCCCTGCACATCAAATTAGACCTATGATATTTGGACACAAACACAACACAACTGTCTTGTTTCAGCTTGGACATAGCAACACAACACAAATGTTAAGGATTTTTCTATAGTTTAAACTTATATTTTCATTTAGTTGTTGGTTTTTGTTTTTTATTTATTGATTCATATTTGGTGGCATATTTTGCCGGCTTCAGTGGTTCGTACTATTGATATTAACAGAAAGCTGACCACAATTTGTTTTTTTCTTTGTTTTTTGCACAGTAGTTGGACAACGTGTTATTGTTCAGCGTTCAGCTAGCGGATACAACTTTGATAACATTTTTTGGACATAAAAGACTGACAGATTTTTGGAGAGCATACATGGCAGCAGATTTTTGGAGGGCATATATGTTAACAGCTGATTTTTTGGATATGTTAGACACAGCTTTTGGAACATATTTTGTAACTAATGAAGCTACTTAAGCATGTTTATGACGTACATGAATATTTGAGTCAGCTTCGAGTTAGGTACCAATTATACCAATTATATTTGCAAAGGGTGGATATTTTCATGTGCGATGGAAAAGTTCATTTCTAGATTTTTGTATCTATGTATCTGCATATTTGAACAAAGGCAGCTTTAGACGAATGCAATATAGTGATGATGGATGGAGATCCCACAACTGACAAATTTTAATTTATACATTAGATTTTCGAGTACTTTTTCCTTTTATGTGGGTCTCTTTTATAAGCAAAAGACTCTAGTGTAAATTTATACAGTTGGGATTTGTTCAAGATGAATGCAACTTTAGTTGATGAACTACTAGTTCTTGTTCTTGTTTCTCTAGTACCTTCAGTAGTTCCTATACCCGTCATGTTACTTGGATTATTTACAAGCAATATTCACGCTCTTACTTTTTGCAACTTTAACTGTGGCTTATATAGGCGAATCCATGGAGGGTCATCATTGACTAGTTTGCGTGATTTATTTTTTAAGTTTAACCCTTA